>NC_136057.1:902266261-903005154 GCF_964261635.1 Lissotriton helveticus
CTGAGAGATTATGGTATGAGTTCCATATACCACAATAATTTGCATTACAACATGCAAGATATCTATCTCCTATTACCAACTTTTGGAGATATTCGCGCTAAGCGCGAATATCTCAAAAAAGTTATACCTGCCCTGAGCAGTTCTTAGCCATGTTATCCAATGGGAGGTGGATAACATGGCTAAGAGCATTAGCTCGGTAATGCATGAATATCGCTGACTTTTTAGCGATATTCGTGCATTGCGGCCGTTTTTTATCGCATTTGCGATAAACCTTGATAATAGCAAGGTTTATCTTCGATAATTTCTGACGATGCTTAGCGGTAAAAAATTCGTTGGTAAGCATCGTTAGCGATAAATATCGCTTAACTTTGGTAATATGCACCAACGTCTGTTAACGTTCGATTCGAAGGAAATGAGGAAGTGTTGAAAAACATTGTTTGCGCCATCTTGCCTTTTTTTAAATGCCACACTTTTGTCGTGCACGGCAGCCATTTTAGATGCCTTGACCAGACCCACTCTCTGCACGCTGTCGATTCGTAGCATGGCTCCCCACCCTCGCAAGCATCTTCCCCAGGCACTGGTCACCCCCGCTCTCTGTCTTATGCATGGGCAATAAACCTCCCCCCATCTGCGCTGCTCTTCCCTGAGAATCACACTCTGTGCCCGCCCGACACCTCCCTTTCGCCCTATTCACTACCGCACCCTCTGACACTCCTCTTCCTCTGTGTCCGATTGTCCAGGCTATCAGCTAGCCCTGCAGATGTAGTTTATGGCTCCAGCTGTAAAGAATCACCCCTCTTTAAAGGAGTTATAGTAGATCAAGGCCCACACCCGATGAGATCCGTCACACCACACGTGTTCCTACTATCTGAAAACCATCCTGTATTGTGATTGTGGAGGGGACCGAGCCTGAAGCGGAAGATTCCAGGAATGACTCTTTGTACATCAAAGTTTTTACAATTATGTGTCACATTAAAAATATATAGCACTCCAACAAAGTAGTAGGAATATAAAACTTTAATAACATATAAATATATACAACAAAACAAAAACAGTAAAAACATTTAAACAACGAAGAGACCGTGGCAATTTCTTTTGAATTCCTGATGAGGACATGTTACTAGTTCTTTCAAATTATGAAAATTCAGAAGATGTTGCCTGGGGGTGGGTCGTCAGTAGCAGTCTGTTGTGCGAATAGTTCCAAGGCAGCAGAACGCGCTGAAATCTAGATGGCACGAAAGTGATGTCTAGTAAGTTGCCGCCCAGCAAATAACGGCGTGGGGCGCCGCGGGGGTGAGTGAGTCCAGTAGGCACCACAGCTATTCTTACCGGCATTGCAGAATTACTGCTGGGGACAATGCCTGTGCTGTAGCAGGGTCACAGCAGAAACAAAAAGGATTCTGTTGAAGATGTTGTTGGTTTTCAATTTGAAAACAGTTCTGGTGTCAACTGCTATGCTAATGTAGTGGTTAATGTTTTGTTTTCTCTAGAAAATGTAAAAGAGGGGGAGGCAGTCCAAAGTTCCGTTAAAAGGGCAAAGGAAAGGATCGGTGGTTTGAACTATCAGTCAAAAAGGGGAGGGGGTGCAACAATTTTTCCTACCGGGTCACACTGTGCTTTCACCGGAACTGAGGTCTGCAGGATTCTAGTAATTCAAAGTGAGGCTGGCGCCAGCATGGGAGCGCCGACGTCCCGCGGCTACAGTTTCGTCACTCCACGGGCGATCATGGCAGTCATTCCCCATCGGGGGTGTCTGCGGGGGTCGGGGACTCCCGCGGCTCCTCTAGAATCTTCAAGGTCGTGGAGGACTACGGTGGTGGAGTCAACCAGTGACCGGGCCATTTCTTTATGCTGGGCCCGCTCTTGCCAGGTCGACCGCCATTTTGAGAGTTCGGTAGCTACTGGCGATCGCGGGGTCAAATGAGCGGACGGGCTCCACCCTGCCGGGCGAGACGTTGCAGCATCGCCACAGTGGAAGAACCCTTTTCCGGGCGCTTGGAGCGCCGAGGGTGCAGGTGGGAAGCCTCCACTGGGGAGGCGGGAGAGGCCTGTTCGCATAGTCTCTCCCTCCCAGTGCACCCCACGGCGTCTCGCTTGAGATTTGTTATGGCCGGACCAGGCGATGAGGACGAGGGGGGGGGGGGTCGGAGGCATGTGCAAGACATCCCCCCCCAGTGTTGTCGCAGCCATTATTCAAGAGAGAAGAAGTGTCCCGTCCGTCTTCGGGCCGGGCTTCCGGTGGATGTCGGCCGGACGCCCCTGGCTCTGGCCCCATGAACGGGTTTCTTGGTTTATCGGCTGCAGCCGGATCTCGTCGGCCTCGGCCCCCCGACCGTTGGTGGCCGGACCGGAAGAGCATGTGGCGGGACTACCTGCAACTCTCAAGGGCCACCGCGGCCGGACTGGGAGAGAGAGGGGAGGGTCGAGGAGACATTCCCCCCCCCTGAAACTCTTCAGCGTTGTAAAGGCAATCCCCTGGCCGGGTCCCGCTGGCCTCGGCCTCTCCTCCGGCTACACCCTACGTTAGGATCTCCTGGCCGAGGCGTGGCAGCAGGATCCGCCTTATATGGGCTGCTCCCGGCTGGGCGTAGCCGCAACCCTGCCCCACCTTGGAAGTTTCCAGAGTGGGGGCGGATGTTCTACTGACTTGCATTTTCCCTAGTCTATCGATTTTTTTGGCGTGGCAGGCGGTGGGACAGCGAGGGGTGATTTGGTTTCTCTTACTGTTTTTCTGGTCTCTCACCACTGGCATATTTCTAACGTTTTCTTGTTTCTAGGACATTAATAGGTTTTATCATTACGTTATGTTATCGTTTCTTTGTTCGTTGTTTAATAAAAGTTTATGTTCATCAGTGGCCTACTGATTTTCGTTTTCCTATTCTTTTCTTTCCAGGTTGTTTCATGCTAAAGTTTCTGTTAACAGGATACAGTGATCACTTCGTTATTATTGCATATGTCCTTTTCACTAGGGGTGCTCTCTGGTCGGGCCAGATGACGTATCTCTAGTAAATGGTCCGGGTGAAACAGGTGCATCAATCAGTGGGGAGTAGATAGGCATGACAGATTACAACGGGGGAGAAAGGTCCGCATTACGTACCCTTTCACTATTTGCAAAGATTTTCCTACGTATATTTGCAAACAGGGAATACCTCCAAAAAGAACCAATTCCCAAACAGTCAATGTTTGGGGAAACAATCAATCAATGAGGAACGAAATAGGCACGACGTGTTAAAGGTTTGCATTACCTACCCTTCACTATCTGCAAAGGGAGAGAGAATATTCCTATTCTTCCTCGTTTGCAGGCAGAGAAGATACTTAAGAGAACCAACTTCGAACAATTCAATGCTCGATTCAAACAATCAAGAAGGGGTACTGTGAACACAAATGAACGCCGCTTATGTACATACACATTGGTATTATCAACAGGTTGTTCCTAATGTTTCTATTTTAGGGAGGTCAAAAAGAGATCCCATTAGTGGCCTACTGATTTTGCTCGATTCCTTTTCTTTTTTTACACGATTTTTCGCTATCTGCAAAGACTAAACAGAGTATTGCGACTCTGTGCTTGTTTGTAAATAGAGAATGAACCAAAGAGAACAATCAATCAAATGGAGAGAGAAGCAGGCACGACGGATTACAACGGGGGCAAAGGCCTGCGTTAACTACCCTTCACTATCTGCAAAGAGAGAGTACTCCTAATAGAAATGAGGGGTGGGGGGCAGCATTCAAAGCAGATCAGTGTGCATAAACACGAAAATGTTTTTACTTACCACGTACTTGACATTCGACAGCTTATGATATTTGCTATTAAAAAACCATTGAAATTCACTGAAAAAACCATAGGTTATAGACCATATATAGTTAGGAATTAGCATTTAAAAAACCTTATTTTACTCACACAAAACCATTGAAATTCCATATATAGTTAGTTGCACTAACTATATATCGCGCACCCGCAATCCACTGCTGATCATGTCACATATTACATCATTCATGACATGGTCAGTGACATCACTGATGACATCACTGATGACATCACTGATGACATCATCCAGTGACTGTGTGTTTCTGTAAAGTTTAAATATGTTAGATATATTGAAGAATGAGTGGATGTATAAGTGTCTCGATGAAGGATTTAGTAGGTGCGTGACTGACTGTATGAGTGAGTGAATAAATGTGTCGTACTAAATGCATGGGTTAGTGACTAAACTGCCTGAATGTTTGCTTCAGTATGTCTGTTGTGATGTAAACTGCTGCATGTGTGGATCATTAGCTATATGAGAGGCTACATATGTTATTGATTGGTTGCCCAAGTATTTGTATGGGAGATTGAGTTTGTGTGGGGGTGGCTGGGAGGTGTGTGACTCTGTGCATAGATGTGTGAGCAGTTGATTCACTAGGTGTATGAGTTCAAGAGTGCATGTGGAAACAGCTACATGGGCGGTTGACTGTGTGCATGAGTGTATTGATGAGTGAATGGATATGTCAATGCTACATGTCATAGTAAGTACATATGTAAAACACAGTACATGTGAGAGTTGGCATATATAAATAACTGTGCATGAGAGCCACTGAATGTGTGAGTGGCTGTATGGATCATTGTGAACTTGTATCAGGGATTGTATAAGAGAGTAAATATGTGTTAGTATATGTTTGAATAAGTAAGGTGTGTATAACTGTATAGTTGAGGAAATAGAGGTGTGATTGATTCTTTGCATGACTGACTAGGTGTGTGAGTAACTCCATGGATGAGTAACAGTGTGTGAGTGTCTGTATACACTGAGTGTATCTAAGGTTTTATTAGAGTCTGAAGAGGTTTATCGTATTAGCACAAGAATGATGTCAAATGAGATGTCATCAGTGATGTCATCAGTGATGTCACTGACCATGTCATGAATGATGTAATATGAGACATGATCAGCAGTGGATTGCGGGTGCGCGATATATAGTTAGTGCAACTAACTATATATGGAATTTCAATGGTTTTGTGTGAGTAAAATAAGGTTTTTTAAATGCGAATTCCTAACTATATATGGTCTATAACCTATGGTTTTTTCAGTGAATATATATATATACACACATATATATATATATACACACACATATATATATATATATACACACACACATATATATATACATATATTTATATATATACACACATATATATATTCACTGAAAAAACCATAGGTTTCAGGCCTTATATAGTTAGGAATCAGCATTTAAAAAACTTTTGAAATTCACTGAAAAAACCATAGGTTTCAGGAGTTATATAGTTAGGAATTCGTTTTTAAAAAACCTTTGAAATTCACTCAAAAAACTATAAGTTTTAGGGGTGTTATAATTAGCTGGACATTTCACTCATACAAAACCATTGAAATTGCTCCTATATAGTTAGTTGTACTAACTATATTTCGCGCACCCGCAATCCACTGCTGATGATGTCACATATTAGATCATTCATGACATGGTCAGTGACATCACTGATGACATCTCAAATGACATCACTGATGGCATCATCCAGTGAATGTGGTTTGCTTCGTTATTTAAATTATTTAAATATGCATTATATATATAGCAATTTGCATTGAAGAATGAGTGGATATATATAAATAAATATTTGGATGGAGGATTTAGTAGCAGATACTCTGTTCTTGACCCTAAAAAGTTTCCTTTTCTTTGGAACTGTACACCCTAACTATTTTTGCTAAAATAAATAAACCCATTGACTCAAAAGCAAACAAATAAGATTGACAACACCAAAAGCTGATGAAAAGCAGATACAAAGCAGATACAATCCAGATCAGCTCTATAAGTGCCCCCTGTCTTTCACAACCAGACAGCTGCACTGTCTAGCAGGGTTCAACCTAAAAAGGGCACATCACTACAACTCCCATATCAAGTCAGGAGGGCAGGAGATACCCATCCCTACAGACCTTGTCATTATCAGACCACCTGTCAAGTGCACTTTGTAGTCGTGTAAAATAATAATGCTTTGGTGCTCTTAAAAGTGTGAGAGATGGCTTTCATTTGCAGCCATATATGTATTACCCAGCAGCATTTAGCCACGCAAATCAACCTACTTAACAATTCTACATATTTTCAGAGCAAGCAGACAGCATCTGGCAATAGTGCACGAAGCCCAGAGATAAAAGGTGTCGTCAGCATCCCTTTACCAATCCCCTCCTCTTGAGCTCACAAAAAGTCAGGCCTGGGTAATTATACGTACAACATGAATTATTGACGGAACAGGATTTGCTAAACAGTAACTTTTTGACACATGACTGCTTAACCTGTCAAAATCTTTAATAGCATATTACTATCCCTAGGGCTGTCGGCATGGGTCTCACATCTGTGAATGACAAAGGAGGGAAAGATAACCTGATTGTTGGAATATAACTTCAAATTGGATGGAGGAGAAAAACTCAGATGAGGAACGCACATTGGATTAGGTAGATCTACTTTTTATATTCTTACAACCAGGGTTCCAGGGCAAGGCACCCCTTTTCAAGTACTTAAGACCAACAGCTGACTTTCAGCATCAATCCTCCTGCTTGTAAAGCCTGACCTGCCACAAATTAAACCACCAGGCTAACAGCAAACATGTCTTCCCAGCTTCCAACAATATATTACTTTGGCAATAATGCCTCCTCTGCCAGTGAGACAGCAGGAGACAAGCCCGTTCCCACTGCAGTGGCAAACCAAGCATATTTATGTTCTCATATGCAAGGAGAGGCCAGTCGGGCTTGCACTAAGTGCAGGAGGCGCACTTCTTTTAGAACATCATCACTCTATCTTGCTGCACCACTCACAGTTAAAACGTCTACACAGCGAATACATACTCCTTAGGAATAGTATGTTCTCTTCAATACAGCAAGAAAGCCAAGACTGCATTTATAACATCTGAGTACTAAATGTAGTATAGGTGATGGGACCCACCACTTCGTCACAGACTCTATTCTGGAATCAATGCTGATAAAACGAGAGATGTCGCTGGAATTAGCCCAGAATAAGTTCTATGGGGAGGAACGAAACATGTTGGTTGCCTTTGGCAGTTCATTCAAGCAAAAATTGTATGGAAAAATAAATTATGTGTTTACAAGAATCACTTGTATTTTAAGAAACTCATTTGAATGAACTATAAAGACTACCCATTAAAGACTATGTAAATAAAGACTGCTTGAGTACAGATGATAAAAAAAATTTAAGAGTGCCTCTCCCATCACATTCTGGGTAATTCAACACTCAAATGGACTTCAGTAAATCTCACAGTAAATGAGATTACTTAACATAACAAGGATAATGATCAGCAGGTCTGTGGTTGGTGTCTGATTGAAAAAATTCAAAACAAACTCCTGCTGGTGTATACCCGTCATAGCATGATGATACAAAGGTGAATGCTTGAGTGGGCAGACTGTGATTGGAGTCCTAGTGATAAGTGCTGGATGCACTGGGTCACATCAGAAAAGCAACAGAAACGCAACAGTTGTTATTTTTGAATGTAGTTCTTGAACAAATAATAGGAGGCAGTAATATTTTGGCGTTTCAACCTAAAGGTCTAAATTGGATAATCATCTGGGCAGGCAGAAGTGTTCGCGTGACCATTGTTATCAGGAAAGGTTTAGCAGTGGGCAATTCACAGCAAACCAAAAGAAATAGGTGCGATTCACCTTGTATGCTGAATGAATAAGGAATCTGAAAAAGGATTGGGCAAATGTAATGAGTATTGCATAGAACACTAAAGGAACATAGCAGACTTTGCATCTCAAATGAGTACAGGAGACTGTCGTACAGCACAGCTACAACTCTATGCACCATAATGTAGCCCTTAGCAGACTGCGTGCCAACCAACACATTTTAAATCTACCAAGTAGTTTTGAAAGACTGAAAGAAAAAATTTTAATGATTTATTAAAAAGACTTATGAATTAGTAAATATTTTTGAGTGCATTTGCCATTTTGCCAAGGACAGATTCTATGCGGATGCTGCAAGCGGCACTGTGGTCATTTGTTGTCCTAAATTCCTAAAACATTCCCTTTCACACACCCTTAGTAGCAAAATCACCTAAGTCAAATAACATTAGTAAGGGTTTTTGCGGCAATCACTTTGTTTAATTGCGTTCTTTTTTTTTATCGTAGAAAACTTCTCTTACAATGTATTATTGTTTTAGTTCCGTACAGTTGTAGATGCTCCTGGTACGAATTTAAACAGAATTAACTTTGTAGGGCTAGGGTTCATTCTAAAAAATATTTTACTTCAAATGTACAAACGAAAAAATTAATTCTTTAAGTCCTGACTCTCTACCGATAAGTTTAACCTAACACACCAACTTACAGAATATGTTGTGTCTTATAATATCTCTTTTTGAACCTTCTGGCACTCTACTGGGACAGCACCAATGCCAGGGAAACATTATCTTGCAAGCCCCTTGGCTTCTAGCCCCCACGGCACCTGCCACACAGCTATTCATGGGTTGACAAGTTTTATCACATCATGCGTTCTCATCAGACATTCTGTCACTCATAACATTGCCATTCATGACCTAGAGTCATGTGTCACACAATAAACCATCAACATACACACCTCATGAACGATTTTACAAAGGTCTCCGTCCACCACACCATGCAGGTACCAGCTGTCAGGTCACCCACTAGCAGCTGCAGAAGAATGATATATTGTCAAACAACCCCACGTCATGGAGTAGGAACCACAAAGTCATCAGGGGAAAGAACAGTCTCAAGGATCTTGACAACCTCTGGGGACAACTGTCCTTAACTGGCAACCCTTGCTCTCTTACTATACCCGCCCTCGACTTTGCAGCCACTGCACATCAATGCCTAGTTTAGCAGGTCCTTTATATTTTGTCCCCCAAGTGATTCTCGAATCAGCTGCCACTGCCTGCAACCACAACTCTGCTGTCACTGTCTGAAATCAGTTTTGTTGGCCCTGCCTGCAACCCTCAGCTCTGCTGCCCCTGCCTGCAACCCTCAGCTTTGCAGCCCCTGCCTGCAACCCTCAGCTTTGCAGCCCCTGCCTGCAACCCTCAGCTTTGCAGCCCCTGCCTGCAACCCTCAGCTCTGCTGCCCCTGCCTGCAACCCTCAGCTCTGCTGCCCCTGCCTGCAACCCTCAGCTCTGCTGCCCCTGCCTGCAACCCTCAGCTCTGCTGCCCCTGCCTGCAACCCTCAGCTCTGCTGCCCCTGCCTGCAACCCTCAGCTCTGCTGCCCCTGCCTGCAACCCTCAGCTCTGCTGCCCTTGCCTGCAAAACCTCAACTCCTCTGCCTCTACCTACAAAATGTCAGCTCCTCTGCCCCTACCTGCAAACTTTCAGCTCCTCTGCCCCTACCTGCAAACCCTCAGCTCCTCTGCCTGCAAATTCTCAGCTCCTCTACCCCTGCCTGCAAAACCTCAGCTCCTCTGACCCTACCTGCAAACCCTCAGCTCCTCTGCTCCTCTGCCTGCAAATCCTCAAATCCTCTGCCACTACCTGCAAAATGTCAGCTCCTCTGCCCTCCTCTGCCCTTCCCTGAAAACTTTCAGCTCCTCTGCCCCTACCTGCAAAATATCCCACAAAGAACAAGCGTCGCAAATTAGCCACATACATTCAGCAGGGGTGTGTTAAGATTGTAATAAGTAGCTGTTGCATTTAGGAGCATGGGGTCATAAATATATTAATCAAGCATGGTGTGGTAGCACACTCATTAAAGACAGCAAATTTCCCATTGAAATTACCATTAAATTGGTACAGGCATACAGTAAAACTGTATGCCTGTATGCAAACAAAATTGGGTTTCAGTGACTATTAGTCCTTTGTGCATAAACAAGTGTCTTTATCAATTTTGATCCTATTAAAACTTTTATTTTTCATCACACGTTAGAATTAGAAAAAAAACACTTCTTTTGTGCTTCCTGTTTATTTTGACATATCTGTACAGTTCATTTATATGTATTTAAATGTGATGTTAGAAGTAAACAATATCCTAAAATCTTTGGGAAGCATTGTTGCAGAAACGCGACCCAAATTTTATAATGAAAAACTTTTGCAACCCAACTAGCTCTAATGGATATGAAGTGAGCAATGTTATAATGTAACTAAAGCATCGTGCAGTAGCACACTGTCATTTAGAGGCAGCACATTTTCCATTGAAATGGCCACTAAATTTGCACAGACATAGTTTGACAGATAGAACTATATCGCACACAAATAATGTGTGGAAATTGGGAGTGTGTTGATTGTTTTCATCCTATTAAAATCTTTGCTTACATCACAATTCATAAATACAAAAAATTGGATATGTTTTTGCTTTCCTAACTGCTGCACTGTACAGTTCATTTACATGTATTTACATTTTGTTGTGTTTTACAAAAAATGACATCCTATACCTTTTCCTTCAACACTCCTTGTACTCCAGCTAGATTGTCACATAATGGGTCAGAAAACTAGACTGAATGACCAGATACAACACAAAATGCCCTGTCATCTTTAATGCTCATTCCCCTTTGGAACTCTAGCAGCACCTGCGCTTCTGTTCCCAGCGATTGTGCATGTTTTGCAGCTCTTGACTGGAAACCACAGTTCTGCAGCCTCAGCTTTTCTACCTACCCCTGTCTGCACCTCCCAGTTCCACGCCCCCAGCCCAATGATCCCCGACTCTGCTACCCCGGAATGAACCCCCAGCTCTAGCAGTGTTAAATTACCTCCAGCGCTGCTGCCTATGTACGAGCTGCTGTCCTCGCACCTGTACCAATGCCACCGGTGCAGACCCAATTTTAAAGATTAAGACTCATGCCTCATCCCCTTTGCAAACCGAAGACCATTTCCCCTGCTATCCCAGCGCATTAGGTTTACTGGCTGCACCGTCCTGCTTGTGCACGCCAGCCCTACAACACCTGGATGATTCCCCCTGGAGCCCAGGTTTGCCCCAGGCCGGAGCCTGCTCTGCTGTCCGTTGTCACTGCAGCGTGCCAGTGCATTCAACATGGAGCTGTCACCCACCTCAAACACCACTTCTTCGTCAAACTCCGCAGTCATTGCTCTCCGCCATGCCAATCCGCTGCACTCCGGGAAATGTAGTCGTGCAGAGCCCGGAAGCTGAGCAGCTACACACCCTGTACCCTCTCCAGAAGAAACTACATCTCCCAGAAGCTCGCCGGTAACATCTGGTATCCCCTTGGGATTAGTACATCCCCTGCTCCTCGGCAGCCTTCAGGGGGATGCGCTATTGGCCAGTTCGGACGCCCCGCCCACTGAAGGAGAGGCGAAGCTGGACCCGCCCCGGCGTCAGCAGGCAGAAGCAGCGGCACGCCGAGCAGAGCTACGGTTACTCAATAAATACACCTGTCAAATGTAAATATATAGCGCTCGTCTTCTCTGGAAGCGCTGAGCGGGCTCGGTGTGTTTACCTTGCCATCAGCACTGAGACGGGCCAATGACGGACTCGCGGGAGAGTATGATAAATGCATACAGTGAATTGTAAAAAAAGTAAAATAATCGATGCCCTTAAGAGACGGAAAAAAACGAGCGTAACGAGATAGAAACACAAACGTGAAGGGAATTAAACAGAGGAGCAAAGTGGCAGCGATTGAAAGGATAGATGTAAGAAGCCAGGGTCTCGACGAAAGGATGTAGGTTTAAAAATAGAATGCGAAAAAACGACAAGACGACAACAGAGAGAGAGAGAGAGAGAGAGAGAGATAGATAACGCGTTTTGGCTTTTAAACAGCAAAACGTGGTTCAGGAAGAGCAGGCGTACAGCGTGGATAAGAATATAGCACACTTCTCTTATTTGAAGACGTACTAGGTTGCCACTGTATTGTGGCACACGTTTGTTTCCTTTTAGCGTACCTCAGCTGCTCTGTGCGGACTGGCAGTTTTCTCTTTTAAGCAGCGCTTGAATCCTGGGACTGGAAACAAATTCCAGGAGGCCATACATTGAGAGTCAAGTAATGGCAGCCTGGAGTCAGACAGTTAACGTGCATTTTTTTCTAACTCTGCCACAAAGAAATTGACAAGAATGCAAAGTTACAAAGTTGATGGTAAACTTATCTAACTTAATTGTTGACATAGGTAGCATTAAAAAAATGTAGTTAAAATACCTGCTGCACAAATCTTAGTGTAAACAGCAAGCTCCCGTGTAGCCTTTCGGTAAGAGAACTCTGTCAGCTAATGCACTTTCTGGAGAGAATTGTGTGCAGTCTAGTCATAGGCGTGACGCATTCTAAAACAATATAGAAGACTAACGTGCATGCACACAGTGAGTAACATGCAACTTTGTTTTATTTGTATTACTGATTCCTACTGCATGCAAACAATTCACATGTTTTCTAAAATTTTCAGAGATTCTTGTGTTAATTTCAGGACAAAAGTTGCAGTCTTTGTAATATAGCTTAATTAATTATGAACCTGCATCAAGGAGCTGTATGCTAACCAGAAGGCGTATGTTTAGCACTCTAGTGTTTTTTCTCAATCCTATGTTATTTTAAGGTTGCTAATAGGGTTTATCTGGTTACTAATAAACATGTATTAAAGTGCTATATTATAAGCACTAATATAGACACATATATCTAACATGCATACAGTACATTCATATCCATTTTATAAAGGCCATGCAAAAGTTAAAACCCTTAGTCCAAAACAAAGCTGCTGGAAATTATCATCTTTTGTGTTGTATTTGACTAGATTTTTGCCTTGACTGTTTTGTTGGCTTAGAACGCAGTGTGCTTTACTGCTGCTGAACAGCAGTAAAGTGCCTGTGCTCCTCCTTTCATCATTATGAAATTGGTATACACCTGTAAGCCCCTAGTTTATGGTACCATGGGTACCCAGGGCCTGTAAGTGAAGGGTGCCTGGTGGGCTGCAGCACCCTTGTGCCACCCACTACATCAGGGCTTCCCAACTTTTTAGAACCACGACCCAATTAGTAGAGAGACAAATCTTCACTACATACCTGGCTTCATTAAATGTGAGCCTAATCACATTGAGGAGTGCATTATGGGTGAAGAAATGACCTGCTTCCAATTCCCACGATTCTACCAGAGTATCAAAGACATGAAGAGTGCCATTAGAGTACAGATCTCTTATTGGCGGTTTTGCAGCCACAGTCCAAGGCTGTTGTTATATGTTCTGGTTATGTGCTTTGAATTCTGGGAGGCACCACAGCAGTATGTCAGGTGTGTAAATCTACTTAACTTTCTAGGCAATCTAGAACCCGGCACCAGCATTGCCTGCGGATTGTAAGACACCCTGGGTATCTCTTGGGTCAGGGGTGCATTCCCTTATACCACCTCACTCATTATATTAACACCCAGCATTGCATGAAGCTCAAGTTGTTCTAGATCATCCACAGCTGACAACCATTTCATGGACCAAGGCAGCTGGGCGGCTAGGTAATGCACCTCATAATTTGCACCCCCATTCCACCCTCTTCCAGTCGTCACATGATGTTGTTCAGAACCACTTGCCCGCATCCTCCACCCCATATAGTTGAATCAATGGAGAGTACAGCAAAGAATTTCCTGGGCAGCGACCTGGAAGCTTTGCAAAATAATACAATAGCCAGAATATAAGCAGCATTTTTGCTATGGCTGGGCGTCTCATTGGAGACAGCAAGAGGGTACTCCAGAAAGCCAATCATTGTTTAGCTTTGGCCATCACACGGCTTGTGTTACCAGAGACCAGCCGTGTAGTGTCATGATATATTTGAATCACCAAATATATAAATGTGTCTGTCTCCCAGACTAAGAAATCCCACTCTGCTTCCAACCAGTCTGGTTGTGCTGCTGGTCTCAACTGGAGAAGGCAGGACTTGTCCCATTTGACTTGAGTCCAGATATGTGGCTGAAGTCAGTTAGCAGTTTCAGCTCCTCTGGTGAGGCAGTCTCAGGGTAACATAAGTATAACATTAACAACGTGTCATCAGCTTATAAGGAGCCCATGTGATATTTGTGTGATACTCTAATCCCCCAGCTACTCTCTCTATAACTTAATAAACATGATAACTGCTTCATAGCTTGTTCAAGTAATAGTTTCAGCAAGAGGCATACTTGCCTCGTTCCCAACAGGATGGGCCTTTATGTAGCTATTGTGAACCCTGTACGGATTCCAGCTAGGGGCCGTTTCTATAGGAGTCGGATCCATTTTAATATGTGACACCCTCACATCCCCGTATGAACTGCAAATAAATATTGCCACAATAAGGTGTCAAACACCTGTTCTATATCCATAGAGACTATTATAGGTATTGTGTCACCTGGTGATAACTGGTCCATAACATGAGACAAACACCTATGGCTAAAAGGCATGCTCTGTTTAAAAAACTGAACCGCACACACCGGGTTACGTGTACATTTACTCTTAAGTGAGCGAGACGTTGTGTTTTGATAAATTAATTTTCCCAAAGTAGTTTAATTTGAGATTTTTATTTTTTTATTTGTATTCAAATTTTTTTTCTTTTTTCTTCCTCAGTACAAAAAAGTGCCAAATCAAACCCCCCGCCTACCCTCCAGGACGTTATGCCCATACTTCTCACCAGATCTTAGCTCCCATCTGCAAGCATTAAAAGTATGTCAGACTATGAAATTAAATAACTGCTGTAAATATTGTATATATATATAAAAAAAATTGTTGTTTTAAGAATTACATAGATGAGAAAACTGTAAAAATTGTATATAAATGTATAGTTTTATAGATCAACACACACAAATGTATGGAGTGTAATCTAGCCCAGTAGGTAAAGATCTCTGGACAGTAGGAAATGATTACATGATATAGATAAGATGTAGATAAAAAAGAGAAAAAGTAAATGCTAGACGTTGTTAGTATATCGAAATTTTACAGATGAATTACTAAACTACTATTTTTCATTATTGTAGCATGAAGTTCTTGCAATATTTGAAAATACAGATTTCCTGAGGAAGGCAACTAGCCGAAACGCGTTGGAAGGGAATATATGCTGTATTTATAAATAGAAATTATGATCTGCTAATTGATGTATATTGACATATCAGTTGTTATATCTTTTTTGTACTTTTAAAAAAAAAATCATATTCTATGATATAAATGTGTGATTGAAATACAAAAACGAAATTAAAATATATCAACACACTTTTTTGTACTGAGGAAGAAAAAAGGAAATTTTTTTTGAATACAAATAAAAAAATAAAAATCTCAAATTAAGCTACTTTGGGAAAATTAATTTATCAAAACACAACGTCTCGCTCACTTAAGAGTAAATGTACACGTAACCCGGTGTGTGCGGTTCAGTTTTTTAAATAGTATTCTACCTTGCCAGGGTTTATCCGTTAAGGCAGGGGCCCCGACTTTTCTAAATAAAAGGCATGCTCTGTCCAGGGATAAAACCACATTGGTCAGCATGCACCAGATGCTTGATTACACCCTGCACACTGTCGTGTGTTATGTATGCTCAGGGAACACGCAGGACACCAGATATATTTCAATGCTCTTTATTTGGCATGCATGCTCGGAGCGCCTCAGCACGTCTGTCCTCGTCCTCGTCCTACTATGTACCGCCCCTTCCTGTCCGTCCACAGGAAGTCCTGTCCAGTGACCTGGTCACTGCCCTGTGACCCACACGGTCCTAGTGCCCGGTCACTACATCTCCCCCTTTGTCACCAACAGAACGTCTTTGTCACATGTACAAATCCTTGGTACATTATCCTCAGAATTATGAGAGAAAATGATAGACCGAATGGAGAGAGAGAGAGAGAGAGAGAGAGAGAGAGAGAGAGAGAGAGAGAGAGAGAGAGAGAGAGAGAGAGAGAGAGAGAGAAAATAAAGTCTCTACATTTCTTCTAGTAGTCTTCTTGTCTTCTTGCACTCCCTTCTTGTCCTCCGTTTTCCTCTTTTAGTGGTGTTGTCTCTCTGTTTTTTCCTTGCTCTCTTTCTTCCGTTGTTGTCACTCGTTCTTCCTCTTCCACTTTGAACTCCTTGAAATGGGAACTGTTTCTTGTTATTCTTTGATGGTCAGAAGCTGCAGTTACCATTGACCCTTTTACGTCAGTCACAACCAGCGGCTCTCTTGAGAATGGGCTGTCTGACTTCCTTTGTTGTTTCTGTCGCACTACCACCAGATCCCCTTCAGTCAGCTGGTGTTCAGATGCATTTCTCCTTTTGTCAGCATATTCTTTCATTTTCTTTTTTGCTTGGTCATCTCTTTCTGCAATGTCATTTCTATTCGCACTTTTAGTTACATCTAACTGAGGTATCCTTGTTTTGCTTGATCTCCCTAGCACCAGCTCTGCTGGGCACCTGCCAGTGGAACTGTGAGGGGTATTCCTATAGTCTCTGAGCACTTAACAAAGTGCTTGTCCAATCGATATCTGTGTCAATTTCGCTCGCTGGATGGCTTTCTTGATAGTCCCCATGAATCGTTCTGCCATTCCGTTCGCCTGTGGCCACAAGGGAGTTATTTTCCGATGTTTGATCCCCAGGTACTCCATGAATCTACGGAAATCCTCTCCAGAGAATGGAGGACCATTGTCTGTTTTCAGTGTCTGTGGTGAGCCCCAGGCGGCAAATACGTCGTCTAGCACTGGTAGGGTGGCACTTGCCGATGTCGACGATACTTCTCTCACTATGGGGAACCTTGAAAATTCGTGTCTGACCACTAGCAGGTATTTTCCACTCTCCAATGGCCCATAAAAGTCTGCTGCCAACTCGGTCCATACTGCAGGTGGCAGTTCCGACATTTTCAATGGTGTCGGCTTGGCAGGAGGTCCTGTTATTTGACAGATGTGACAGTGCGATACCTCTTTCTCCACCATGTTGTCCAGCCCCGGGAACCACACTTTTTCTCTCAGCATCTTCTTTGTCGCTACGATGCCCCGATGCGACTCATGTGCTAGCTCAACTGTTCTCTTTCTCAGTCGACGTGGCATTACAATTCTTGAGCCCCTCATCAGGACTCCGTTTTCTGTTTCAGACAGCTCTTCACTTATCTTTTTGAATGCCAGTAGTTCCTCTTTATTGACTCCTTCCTCTGTGATAGTGTTGCTGTTGATGTGTCTCCATCTCTGTTGCCGTACCACCGTCCCGATGGCCTTCATTGTCGGGTCTCCTTTCGTTTCTCGCTCTAGTTCTTCGTTTGTTATTGATGCCGGAGTGTTCTGTCTCATGATGAAGTTTAGATATTCTTCTGCCATTGTGGTGCCACCTTTTTGATAGGGAAGCGGGTGTCGTGACATGTAGTCCGCTGGATTTTGATCTTTTCCTGGTTTGTGGACAATCGTGAAGTTGTAGTCCATCAGCCTGATCCCCCATCGTTCAATTCTTGGTGGTATTTTGGCATTTGGGTTCCCGTAGATGGTCACTAGTGCTTGATGATCTGTTACTATCGTGAATGGTTTTCCGTATATGAACATGTGATAGTGCTCACATGCCCATACTACCGCCAAACTCTCCTTTTCTGATTGAGAGTATGCCCTCTCAATGTCCGACAAGCTTTTGCTTCCGTAGGCCACTATCTGTCGAGGTGAGTCTTTTCCGGGCTTGTGCTGTGCTAGTATTGCGCCAAGGCCTACCGGGCTGGCGTCTACTGTCAATTCGGTGCATAAGCTCGGGTCAAAATATGCGAGGTGGTCCACTGCCGTTACTGACGCCCTTATTTCTTCGAACGCCCTTTGGCACTCTGAGGTCCATTCGAATGTTTGGCCCTGCTTCGTTAAGTCTCTCAGTGGCGTGCTCACTGTCGCGAAGTCCTTTATATATCGCACGCAATAGCTGGCAAGGCCGAGGAATGAGCGCACGTCAGCGACATCTTTTGGTTCTTTTGTTTTCTCAAGGGTGTCTATTTTGCTGCGGTCTGGCCTCATCCCTCTCTTCGAAAAGATGTGTCCGAAGAACACTAGTTCTTCTCTGCCCAGTTCACATTTCTTCTCATTTACTGTTAGGCCCATCTCTACTAGCTGTGAACATACTTCTCTCAGGGCCTTATCATGCTCCTCATCAGATTGTCCAAACACCAGGATATCATCACTATAGTTCAAACTGTTTTTGATCGGTCTGATGATCTGCCGGATCGTTTCCTGGAATATTTCTGCTGCTGACGATATTCCGAAGCTTAATCTTTTGTATCGAAACAATCCGAGGTGCGTTGAGAAGGTCGTTATGTATCTGGACTGCTGGTCCAGCTCCAGTTGGTGGTACCCTTTGCATAAGTCGAACTTGGAGAATTTTCTCATTCCCGTCAGGCAACTTATCATGTCATCTAGATGCGGCCCTGGGTGTCGTTCTCGTTCGATGGCTGTGTTGGGGATTCTCATGTCCACACAGATTCTAATTTGTGCGGCGTCCTTTTTTGGTACCGCCACTATTGGGGACACCCATGGCGTTGGCCCTTCTGCTGGCTCAATGATGTCCTGTTCTAGTAGTGCCTTTATTTCTTCCTCCACCTGAGGTTGTAGATGGATGGGCACCCTTCGGTGATGCTGGGCCACTGGCCTGACTGATTCGTTTATGTGCAGAGTTATTTGTCTTCCTTTCAGCTTTCCAAGTCCGTTCGTTAGCTTTGGGTACTCTTGTAATATGTTCTCTCTGTCCGACATGTGATACATCATCTTTAGTAGGCCCATGACCTTCGCCGTTACATTGCTCAGTAGACATGGTGCGGGAATGTCTCCTCGTAGCACATGTATTTCTTCTGTGACAGTCTTGCCCTTGTGCGTCATGGTGTCCGTGAATTTTCCCATGTTCGTTACCGGGTTCTGTGCACCCCAGGTGAATACTCTGATATTTGACGGTTTTAGTGGTGGTTTCCTCTTCATCTTATCATATTCCGTAGCACACATGATGTTACACGTGGCCCCACTGTCCAGCACAAATACTGTTTGATGGGGCCCTACGTCGATGGTCACCCAATCCGTCTTCTTTATTGACTTCCTATCCACTAATCTGATGTGCTCTTCTTCATACCCTTCGTCCGTGGACATGAGGTACAGGCGTTCTACCTTTCCAGCTGCCCTTTCTTCTTCTTCCTCTTCTTCTCCCGACTCCAACGACGAGCCCCTGGTGGTCGCTTCCATGTGCCGTACATGTCTGTTTGTTGTCGCTCTTGGTCTCCCTGGTCTTCCTCGTTCATTTTTGAACTGTGCCCCTTGGCACATGGTGGCAAAATCTGTTGCATTTCCTGCATGTCTGACCGAATGCCGGGCATGTTCCTCGGTGTGGAAAGTCCAGACCGCATCTGTAGCATTGGGAACCGTGTTTCCTTGTCACTTGTTCCTTTGATCCTCTCTTCCAGTTGCCCGTCTTGCTTGTATCTGTCATTCGGTGTACCTGTTCTCCTCTCCGGTCCATCTGCCTGGCTTGTATCATTGCCCTTGCTTCCGCTCTCGCTAGATCCAAAATCTTTTCTAGAGTGATAGGTTCTTTAAGTAGTCTTGTGCGAAATTCTGTGTCGCGACAGCCTTCTATCAGTCGTAGGCGAAGGGCCTGTTCATTGTCATATTTTTCAAATTCGCAGTGGGCCACTAGCTTTCTCAGCCTGGTTGCAAAATCGTCCATTGACTCGTCCGACTGTTGAAATGCAGTGTTGAAGTTATATCTTTCAAAGTCAACGTTTCTTTGGGGGTCGAACTTGGTCGTTAGACATTTTATCAGTTTTTCGTATGTTTTTATTTCGCTCGGGGGCAGTGTTATGAGGAGGTCATCCACCTCACCCCCCACGAGGTTTAGGAATAGCCCTAGTTTCTTTCCTTCCACTACATCAGTCGCCTCCATGTATCGCTCAAATTTCACAATCCACTTTTCCCATCGTATTCCCACTTGTGGCTCTGATACACTGAAAGGCGTTGGTGTGCGATACTGCGCACTTTGCTTTGTTTCTGGCAATTTCTTTCTTGTCTTGTTCCTTTTGTTGCCTCTGTACTTATTTGTTTCTTATCTTTTGTTACTTTATTCTTGTTTTGTCTTTTACGTCTTATTCTTTCTTGGTGTGGCAGTTTTTTTTGTTTGTTTTTTTTTCACCTCTTTTTAAGTAGTCTTTGTGCTTCTATTTATTTTCCTTGCCTTTCTACTGGCTGCCCTTTGTTCCCTCTTGTAATTTCCTTTGTGGGACCCTTGCCCTTCTTGCTTTCCTTCTTATTTGGCCTTTTTCACTGTTTTTTGTTTGCTTTTGTCCCTTGTTTGTGCCTTTCTCGAGTGTTTGCCTGTTTCCAAGATGGCCACTCGTTTTTCTGCTCTTCCTATTCGTTGGTGCGCCTGACCTTAAGATGGCCGCCAAATCTCGCGATGTTTCACACCCACATCTCTTATGCCTGACTGCAAGATGGCCGCTCCTCTTTTCGGCTCTCCTATTGGTCCAAACCGCCTGACCCCAAAATGGCCGCCGAGACTCTCGCGAGAGCTCGCGCCGATTTCTGCTCTTTCACGCGCTTCTCCCCAGCGCTTACCGGATCAGATGGGGCATCAGGCGGCGATCTTGCTGCCAGTCGGCTGTCAGTCGGGGTGGGCTCCCGCGTCGCGGCACTTTATCGAGGGGCCTCTCTTCCTTCGTATTGGCGATGCAACCTCCAGGGTGGGCTCCTGGATGTTCCGGTTATTCTTCCGTGAGGGACACACACGTGTGGATTCTTCAGGTACCTTCGTCGCCAGTTGTCGTGTGTTACTATGTATGCTCAGGGAACACGCAGGACACCAGATATATTTCAATGCTCTTTATTTGGCATGCATGCTCGGAGCGCCTCAGCACATCTGTCCTCGTCCTACTATGTACCGCCCCTTCCTGTCCGTCCACAGGAAGTCCTGTCCAGTGACCTGGTCACTGCCCTGTGACCCACAGGGTCCTAGTGCCCGGTCACTACACACACTGTTGGCTCAGTGGCATAACAATAGCCCCCTCAGCCCCAGCAGTGCAGGGGGCAGAGCTCCCGGGGCCCAGGCACTGCGCACAGGCAGGCCTGAGGGCTCCTCACTGGAGCCCCTCCATGCCTTTTCAGGGGGGCCCCATCAAGCCTCGTTATGCCACTGCGTTGGCTAAAGGTTTGCCCAGTATTTCATTATTTTACCATCAGTGTTAATGAGGGATAGATGTCTGTACGACCGCAGATCTGTGGCGTCTTGTCCTTAATTAGGCAGTGCTACTATACCCACCTGTGTTAATCATACCTGACAATTCACATGGTGCCACAGTGTAACACATGATATCGGCTCCCATCACACAGTCACCCGGTGAGGAGCCCATATCACACGGTGGCAGGGAAAACAAGCTGAAAACCACCGTAAATAGTTGTTTTCTAAGGATTTGAACTGCCGACGCCCATTAAGGGGTAACTTCTTAGTACAAGTCTCCACCCCTCCTCACAAGGTGAGATTGTTCTTAAAGTTGGCAGGTATGGTCTTATGTTTTGCTGAGCGTGTACTAGGGTCCCCTATAGGTCGCACACAGTACATATCGCGGAGCATAATAACCATGTGAGTAACCGTCCCGCTTTAACCCCCTTGTCATGCTGTTTAGCCACGTATTAGAATTACTGATAATCTATTTTTCTCTTTTTGCGTAACAGTACATCATATTGTTTCTATAAAACCAGCACCTTTTTGATTTGCAACTTACACAACCTTTTTTTTCCCACACCTAAAACTGAAGCTCTTATCCCAGAAATGTCCTCAAATATCAACTTCTTTACCCTAAGGAAAGCTTGATGCAATTGCCTCACTGTAGTATTTTAGAAGCACCCCACTCAGTTACCCGAATGTCAGCAGTACCGTTGTTTTCCCGAAAGCTATTGTCTATATGCTCATGGATGTGAGTATGGAAAGGAGTGTCTTGAAGGGCTGCCACTTGAAGGCACCTTGTGAGAATCCCTGAGAGAGGATTTGCTCAGTTTAATGTTAGCAGAGTTATAACCCAAATCTATCAGGCCCAGAAATTCTACTCTTTTTACCCTAAGGGTGGTCCCATTGTCACCTTAAAAATTGTCTATTCTTATTTAAACTGTATGTACAGAGCAGTAGAATGAGCAATCATTGTCTTCTGTGTGCCTCTTATGCTATGTATCTGAGAACTGCCATTGTTGTATCCATCTTTTACATTTGGAAGCAAGAGATATGGCCTCTGATCCAACCACCAGCTGGTGAGATCTATCCTTTTCACAGTCAATCACCCCCATAAACTCTGCACAAACACATATGGTAGATAAATTGGGTTTATGGTGTCAAGAAAAGCAGCCTGATGTAGATTTGGCTTATAGACACTCGCCACTACAACAGTCATACCGTCTACTGCCCCCATAAGGAGTGTGTATTGCCTATCATTGTCCGTGTGAGAGTCATGCACTGTATAAAGTGCGTCTAGAAGAGATAGAATATGGCACAATATAATTAGTCGTGTCACCTTTCTTTAGGTTAGGTAACTTCTGAGAGGACATGTGTGTTTCTTGCAAGCAAAAGACAAACACACAAAAAATCAACTTCAAAACACGTTGCATCAATATGGACCAAAAAAGCATCAAGTGCCATTTGGAGGCTGTTTTAAGAACACCAGAGAACTGGGCTCCATACGATTCACTATGATTGAATAACTATAATGGTGTTTAATATAATCAACTATGGAGCTTATAATAAATCTTGCATTTGTGACATATCAAGGGAACTCTTCAGGGGGTCACTCTATCCCAACTTATAAAGTAGTAAGAGTGGGAGGAATATGGGGTGACTGCAAAATCTTCTGCATAGGAGCGTGTCAATAATGTCACTCACTTGAAGCAGCGGGAGGAGGGGGGACACCATACTAGCAAACAATCCAGATAAAATAAAGTTAAAGGATATCACCAGGTTATCATCAGACGTCACTGGTGTGATCTCCGGACCATGATGACCGTCTTCAAGTTCAGCTAGGTCACCTTCCTTCCTCGCAAAAAATTGCATGGTCATGTCAGGTTGTTGCCTGGAGAGCCTGTGCATAGATAAATGTTCAAGGATCTGCTCTCTCACTGCATGGTCACTGGGTGGTCTGCTCCTGGTAAGTTGCTGTGCTTATGTTGAGTTTTTGCATCGCCATAGTTTATTAGCCAGTGGCTGAAGTTTGCTGTCTGTTCACATTTTGATGGATTAAACCAATTGATAGACATCCTCCAGAGCTGTAAAAAAAAGTGAGCATCACTGTTCTGTACCACTCGGAACCATGCAAGGAGCAAAAGGGAATATGGTAGTTGCTTGTTGGTAAACTTTCTACCAGAAACTCTGATTTGAAAAACTTGAAAATATTTTTTTTTTGTCTTTGGATCTCAGCGGTATAGTCCAGGAAGATATGCAGGGCACTTCCTTTTACTTTCTAGGGTCGCCGTTTATGGGCCATTTGTAATATCTGGTCCAAGACCCTGTAATTAAGTATATGGGCTACCTGAGCCCTTGGTGGCGCCCCCGGCAGGGGCTGCCGACCCAGAAGACTGTCAGCTCTTTTCACGGATAGGAGCTTCATTGGACGGCCATTGTAAACTCTAGAGATCAGCCAATCTTCCATGAAAAATGCCAGGCATGGACCCTCCAGCCCCTCTAGGATACCCACCACCCGGCTATTGTTTCACAGAATCGACTTTCCTGGCCTGCAGCTGTGTAATTAATTAGTGTTGCTCCTCAACAGTTTCTTCAAGAGTCATATTTGCAGGTGAAATATCTGATAAGACACATTTGGCAATTAACTCTTTCCCTCTCAGGTTCTTATGTTCCTCCTGTAGGAGGTTGATCACTATGGCCACTGTGTACATTTTCACCTCCAACATGCCCTCCATATCCACGATTGCTTGTAGTATTCGGTTGAACTTGGTTGAATGCTCCTTCAGTTTTGATTCTACCAGTTGTAAAGCAGCTGGGTCTCCTTGAAATACCATTTTGGTGGTAGTTTCAGCGTTCTTAGTAGCACATAGTCTCAGGTTCATGGGATTTGCCACTGCGCAATTGCATTTATGGTTGATGAGCCCATGTCATTAAGTAGCAATCTGGGGAGCACCACAATTCATTCTGCATAGTATCCAAGTTAGATTATTGCTCTATTAATGTGTGTACACTCTTACTGGCCGAAGTGTGGTCCCCCGCAGTACAGTGGGGTGAAGCCTTGGCAACCCCTGGTGATCTTGCAGACAGCCTTGCAGGAGGATGTAAACAATGACGGCTAGTATGAGTCCATAAATCAAAGCTCTATCTTATAAGGATAATTTCCTTGTGCCCTTTATTGCTGAGGTCATGTGCCGCCCATCGCCTCTTGAGTGGGCCTTGAGTGGAGGAGCATAAATGGTGTAAAATGCAAGCCCATTCTATTTCACAGCCAGGTCTAATCTGCCATGGTGCACTGCACCTCACCTGGTTCCCTGTTTCCTCAATTGTAGACTTGCATTCTCTCTGAGTGATAGCCTAAGCCCCGTACATATTGTTCCTGGTAGCGAGATTTACGTATGTGTCTCTTGAAGAGCCAACGTGGCAAAAAGAAAGGAGGAGGGGGTTTTAGGAGTCTTATAATTTAAGCCACTAATGTAGGGTCTCTCTACTGCGGGCACTCCTAACAGCTCACTGTATAGCAGTTGACCCCCATGGCAATGTAGGCCTCCTCCTATCCTTTGGCAATCCTCAGCAACACTCGGGCCGAATCAGACCCACTGTGGGGGCATCCCGATATGGGCTCTCACTACTGGGGCAGCCCTCGATAGCCATTCTGGTTCCCCAGCAGGCCTCTGGTCTTCTCTTGGTCCTCCTCCAATCGCAGGACAGTGATTATGCATAAGGATAGCAGATCGGCCCTTGTAGATCTCATCATTTCTGAGGATCAATCTCCGGATCGGCACATCAAACTTGGCGCACAATCCCCGAGGGGGCCTGCTGCTGCTTTCATCGACCAATTTCGCCAAGGATGAAATGGTGAAGCTGATCATGGGCCCTGTACCTCATTGTGCCTCATTTTAATTCAGTACCAAATCAGTGCACCACAGCTGGTCTACAATCTTCTGGCAGGTCAACTATCTATGTAGGAGCCAGGCTCGCCATAACACTTTTCCACTGGGCTATTTTTACGGACCCCCTCCCAAAGGTGAATACCTCTAGCAGGCTCCCAATCTACAGGTCCCAATCCCAAAATCTGGGCATTTTGTTAGTCAGGTGCCATGTGCCCTGACTTACAGGGTACCTGTAGCCGATAGATTTGATGTGCGGGAGGGGGTGGACTTACTCCTTGAGACTAGGGCTGGCTGTGTCTTTAGGCCAAATGGGGTAATTGTGAACACAGTATGGGAGGGTGGATAAGGGATCAGGGAAACCACTCCATCCCTATAAGCCAGATATCACCACACCAAGCTAGTTCTCCTAGTTAGGGTGGTAATAAGAAGGGCATTGTTTGCTTGACAGCCCATACAGGTTCAGTGGTTGGCCAAGCCATAAAGGGGGTTGGCCCCTCGGATTCATTGGATCTTTATGCCCCTTGCCAAGATCTACTCTCATCAGAAGGTTGCTCTGAAGCCATGGGTAACAGCAGGGAGGGCTGTGTCCATTGTCTTGGTAAGCCCTCTTGTAGTGCAAATATTCATAAGACATGGGCGCCGAGTAGGACGTCCTTACATGTGGGAAAGTCTACTGCTTGGGATGGCAACCTGGCAACATCGGGCATTCCGGAAGCCACAAAGTCCATTAAAGTGGTGTCAGGGAACGTTCCAGGTCTGAAGGGAAAATTAGATTGTAGTAATTGGGGGTCAATTATAGACCAGTAAGATATTAATCTATTCCAAGAAACCTGGCTATTGAAGGGAGTCTGGCGCCCAGGCTATGCAGCCTTCTGTAAGACGGCCATCGTAGGGGGGAGGAGCAGACCATGAGGGGGGTTGTTCACATGGGTAGCTACTCACCTGGGATGTGTGGTCAAAATGATAGATACTCCTTTGACAATATACTATGTGTTTTATTATCCTTCGCCCCCAAAGTTGATGTTTCCTTGGTTAACATCTATTCTAGACCAGTGGGCATTGGTCATGAACCTCCTATTGTGGAGCAACTAACTATCCTTTTTGTCCACACTATTATCAGAGAGTGCTTTTAAGGTGCTGAGGGTAATTGAAATTGTCATTTTTAACCCCTTGTCGCCAACCATGATGATTCTGTGCATAATAAGGACAGGATGTGGTCCATCCCCTGGCCCTTTAAATTAACGCTCTTACTCTGAACCATTCTTGATGGGCCTGCAATGGTCGCACTGTGTCAGACAGCCAGGGGGGCCATACGTTTAATTGGGCAGAGTGCTCATCTTTAATTGATTATATCTTTGTAGGTTATGACCCTCAGTATTAGATCTGGAAATTCTGCCTAGACATGACAGTGACATCAATGCTCTGTCCCATTATCTACCTTTACCCACTAGGAGTATAACGGCAACACAAATTGACCAGTTGAATGGTAGGCTGAGGTTGACCTCCTCCAGACGCAGAATACAATGGACTCCGCTGAACCAGTCTCCAGACTCAAATGACGCTTTGTATAAGGTGATGAGCAAAGCTATCACTTTTGACGGCACAGTGTGCCATCCTGCAAGGGTGACTGAGATTCACGCCCTGCTAGCTGGCAAAAGGAAGGATATATTTGATATAGAAGCATGCTCTAGGGCCCCAGGGAAGAATACACCTTTATGGTTCAATAAAAATTGTAGGGTTGCCAAATTATCCTTATTAGAGGCACTAAAAACAAAAGATAGCAACTCAATTCGAACTGCAAACGTTGTTTATAAAATGTTATTAGCGCTGCAGAGAAAGAGTTGCAACTAGCAATATGGGATTCCTTCTTCGTGCAACCAAGTGTAAGGACTACAAGGCATTCTGGAGCATAGTTACGCATGGGAACTGTGAGGACAGAGCTAGCATAGAGCACAACATTTCCACTGAAAAGTGGAATGAGCACTACTGGCCCCTGTATAACACATGGCTGGTATTATTGGTAAGGTTATGACAGATAAGGAGACATCCTCCCATGGTCAGATGGACTACCCTACGATAATCCTGGCGGAAGTGCTCAGGGCCATTAGCAGAATTGCCCCTCATAAGGCATCTGGCATTGACAAAATTCCAGGGGACCTCTATCTTTCTGAACCGGAAGTCTCGGTCCCATATTTGTGGGTGATCGTTAATGCTATCATGGACGGGATGCCCATCCCATCCTCCTGGGCGGGAGCGGAAACTATCTCCATCTATAAGAAAGGTTCCCCATTATTGCCAGGAAACTATAGTCCTATCAGTTTGATAGACATGATGTAAAAAGTATTTTCCCTTGTTATATTAGAAAGATTGCAGGTTTGGATTGAAGAAAATACAGTCCTCAGCGCCTTTCAAGCAGGTTTCAGGCAGCATACATCTACGATAGTCCACGTTTTCAGACTACAACTCTTATTTTGGAAAACAATTGTCTTTGAGGGTGGCAGCCTATATTTGAATTTTGTAGATCTGAAGTCCGCGTTTGACTTAGTCCCGAGGGAACTACTTTGGTGCGCTTTGGCCGATCTGGGGGTTCCCAATTACCTGTGCCATATAATTAAGAGACTCCATGAGAAGAACTTTGCACAGGTCCGCTGTGATAAATTGGAGAACTTTCTGAACCCTTTGCTGTTAGCAGAGGAGTCCAACAAGGATATGTTCTTTCTTCGACACTATGTAGTTTGTATATTAATGGCCTGATGGACTCACTGAACACCACAAAAATGATGCACCTAGGCTTGCCTCTACCAAGGTGCCCGTGTTGATGTTTGTTGATGATACCCTCCTTCTTTCAAAAACCCCTATGGCTATTCAGAGGGTATTGGTTAACTTTAATGCCTTTTGTAAGCTAAAATGTATGGTCCTTCATCCATCCCATTCCACATGACCAAACCCTTGTTTAAACGGAACTCCTTTGTGATGTATTTACTATGGGTACTGTATCGATCCGCCTATTTCTGACCCTGGTCTGGTTAATAATTAACTAGCAGCCATTCAACTGCACAGACACCCGTTATCTGATTAGCCATACAACGGCACAGAAGCCCGTTATCTGATTAGGTCATAGCGCATGCCATCTCATTAGGCAAGCACTATTTCTCCAGCCCCCTAATAGGCATACGGTGTTCTCAAAACAAATCAAACCTACCGCGACCTGGGAAATCCCCGCAGCCATTGTTTTGATTTAACCGAGAACTTCAGTAAAGAATGTGCGAACGACCAGTTCGTATGACATCCTTATTGACGTATTTATGTCCATCCTTACGTCAATCTCGGCACCTTTCAGGTATAAATTATACCGACATTGCCTTAAGCAAACACACGAGGTGGTGACAAGATTGGAGCAGCGAGACTTGCCGAGGAGCCCAGCTGACAGCGAAGCCCACAGACGCTGCCCCTCCTTTCTGACGCGCTGAGAAAGAGACGCTGCCTTTTCTCCTGCCGAGAAATCCAGCTCCGGCGCTTCCAGCCGCCCTTGCAGGCAGCTGGGATATCAAGCCCTGAGATAGAGATACCAGCCCTCCAGCCTTCTAAATCCCAGGTACTGAACTGAATAACCCCTTGCAGAGAATTCTTGAAGCAGACCCTTGGCAAAGCAAACTTAACTTAAACTGCTACTTATCTACTCCCGCCCACGTATTAGGCTTAGGTCAGGTACATTGGGGTAGGCGTAGTTAGAAGCACCAGTTGAGTACGATTAGTCAATGTATATATGTATGTATCTATTTTATCCATTTTAAGTATCATATGGCTAAGAAACCATATCAATGCTTTTAGAGTATTATTTTATCATTCTGTTATTACTGTATGCACTTTACTTAACAATAAGTATTGCAATAATAGCGATTCATTTCTCTTGTATGAGAAAAGAGACTGATCAATAAATAACATCTTTTATTGAACACGCCCGTCTCTTCCTTTTCTCTACAATCTGGTGAAACTAAGAATGCACTGAACTGACTAAGTAAAATAAGTTGTCTTTTGTTTTCACACGACTCTAGAGATACACTCTTGATTAGGGGAGAGCAAAGTTGTCATGTTCTATGGTTGTCAGAAACTAAATCCCTTCTTGTCTATCCAGGGAGGTTAAACTCCTCCTTGTCTATTCGAGAAAGTTTCTAGTGAACTCTGAGCTAGCTGGCAAACACTAAACTTTAAGTCTAATATCGTCAGTAGAAGACCTAGTTAACCTCTGTCCTACGTCTATACTATTGAAGATATTATTCCAATGCGCAGAGCCTATTGGGATAATAGGAACTACACTACATGGCGCCCAACTGTTTGGATAGGCGATAAATCTAACGTAAGACATTAGAGTAACTCAGTCGTGCTTTTTCACACAGACCCCTTTTTCCCCATAATACTCCAAAGACGTCTGGAGTGGGTGAAAGGTTAAATCCGCCAAACTTAGTAGGAGGAAACTCCTATGTATGGTTCTTGGTTTATTCAACGTTGAAGGATACACTGTTCCAAAATATTGTGCATCTAATCTTTGTTTCCATAGAAACCTGATCTGCAAATAAACAAAATAACCTTCTTGACAGTAGAATGTCAGAAATTGAAGAAGAAAGGGAGACAGCTAGAATAGCAGCTCAACTCCTAGCGGATGACAATAGTCTCCTACAGGAAGACCCGGATGCAATACTCATCCCGGTCAACATAAGAAAGTCTATAACTTTAAAACTTATCGAAAATGGGCTGACACCGAGAGGTGGTACAGTCATATTCGTAATTGAGGCACACAAATATCGGCAGACAGAGGTATTCTATTCATGGATAAACTTTCCAGCAGCAAACCCTGTAACAAAGGACTTCCACTATTACAAAATAGAGGAACCTCCTAATGAGTACACTCCTTTCGAGGAGGTGGAAATACCACTCAAATACCAAGAGCACCTGCTCTGGTTTAATGGCGCCCTAAAACATAATAATCACATCACCAGACTCGGTCCACTAGGTAGACCAGGAGCAACGTGGCCGGTCCTAGCCGGATACACACCACATCCAGACATTGAAGAAATGTCTGCACCAGATCTTTTAGCACAGCTAAAACAACTAATTAAAATACACAGACAATTAGTCCAATATGTAATGCGGACTTCAACAGTCCAACCAGCTATTAAAATTCCACAGCTGATCCCTCATCAGGGGAACACAAATAAAATTACACCACAGAACATACAGTCCTGTCTAGGTAAAGTACCCGCAAAACGGGAACAAATTCCATTCTGGTTAGCACAAAAAATCACTCAAATAGAGGCGGTGTTCCCTGATACCATCTCTGTTGAGAAACACAGGATTCTGACTATCTGTCTTCCAATGGGAATCGCACCACATGTGGAGGACTGTGACACTTGGGGTACAGTCTTTGCTTCCATTTACACAAAAACACATGGTGTTCCATCCATGTCAGTAATACCAGATGTGCTAAAACAAATTCAAGATGAATACGGTCCAGAACCTGCTTTAACTCTTGGTATGAAACTACTAAAAGACTTCAAGCAGGTCTCGGCAATATTATTAGCCAATATAAAGGGAGAAGCAGCAAATGTAGCGATCCGCCAGAGGTTGAAAGAAACAGATATAGCAGACCAACCATTTGAAATTGCCAGAATCATAGAAAAATCCTATGAAGAACTAGGAAGAGATAGTTTGGGTGGAAAACCGATGAAACCCCAACTTATTGAAAATCCTGAAAAGGTATTTATTAAAAATAATCTAAACACTCAAAAAAAGAGCTGGGATGGAAATAAACAATCCACTCCTTAAGAAAAAAGATTCCAGTCCAGAGGAAGGTCTCCTCGGCGGAGAGAAAGATCTCCGGACCAAGGACGCAAGTCTCCCCAGAGGGAGCCCTCTGTGAAAAAATACAACCTTAGAAATAGGGATAATATAAAGAAACCTGATAGATATCAAGATATTGATACACGTCCCTCTCAATCTTGTCAGACTTCCTCGCAGAAATCGGAAAGAAGAGGACGTCAGAACACAGGGAAGAGCACGTCAAGTCCAAAGACAAGGAACCTGCTCATCAAAATAAAAAATTACAGTTTCCAAAAAAGAAGATAGCCAGTATTAAAGTAATCAACGATGCCGAGAATACTGAGGACACAGCTGAAAAACAGAGAATGGGCTCAAACAATGCTAGACAGCGCAGCAGAAGTGAGCATAGCTCGCAAGATCCTTATGAATCATCTGGAGACAGTGGACACGAATGAATACATTCAGGTGGAAACTGCAGATACCAGAGTTAGCAAACCTCATAAAATATATGAAATAACATTGCGTATAGAGGGGGATAAGAATAGGAAAATAAGGGGTCTCTTTTGGGATAATCTCTCGAAGGGCTATGACATCCTTCTAGCTGAAAAAGACTGGCCACCAGAGTTTGTCAGGGAGTGCCCTCATGGCGAAGAAATAATTATGCCTGCCTTCTCAAATCATATTCCAATTCATAAAAAAATATACACTTGCAAAAAAGTGGGCAGTAGCCCAAGCTCCTGCATTATATAAAAACCATGTGGGATGGGATGAGGACTCTCCTCCTCACAAAATCCAGTTAAAATCACAACCTACTGCACAGAGGCAGTACCCAATTAAGCAAGAAGCTAAAAAACGGGTAAAAGAGATCGTAGATCAACTTGAATACCAGGGGGTGATTGAAACTTGCACCTCACAAATGAATAATCCTTTGTTTCCTGTCTCCAAACCAGATAATTCATATCGTCTTGTTTTGGACTACAGACACCTTAACTCATGTTGCAAAACCTTTGCAGTACAGAACTCGCATAGTGCTGCACTAATGAATAACATAGTGCGCAAAAAATACAAAACAACATTAGACATCTCTAATGGATTCTTCTGTCAAAATATAGCACCAGAGAGCAGATATTTGACCGCGTTCTCAATAAATGTCGCGCAAAAAAATTTCTGTTGTTTGCCCCAGGGGTTCAAGAACAGCCCAGGATTATTTTCAGCAAGAGTAACAGAGTTACTACAAATATATGATGATGAGACATTATCTTATGTCGATGACATCTATCTAACAGATGATGACTTGGATACTCACTTGAAGATAGTGAACACCATAATACTTGGGTTCGCAGCAGAGGGTTACAAATTCAACTTTAAAAAGTCAAGAATTGCCCATCTAACTGTCCTGTTTTTAGGATATGAACTATCAAGTGAAGGCAAAAGCCTGGCTGACAATTTCCTAGAGAAATGTGCTGTAATCCAAGCACCTAGAACACTAAAAAACTTACAATCAATTCTAGGTTTCCTAAATTTCGGAAGAACTTACATTATAAATTATGCAGAGAGAGTTAAACCTCTCTATGATCTTATAAAACCAGATTTTAAAAGAATCAATTGGACTAAAAAACACACAGAAATTTTGAGATCTTTACAAACAGATATGTTAGTTAAAACAAAATTACAAACACGTGATAACACACGCAATCTTGTGATTCGAGTCATCCCAGGAAGATGCGGATTCACATACCTGACCTCTAATGAGGGAGAGAAGGTACCAATTGCATACAAATCACACTTGTACACAGAAGCTGAAAAAAAGTTCAGCATTAAGGAAAACATTGTTCATGCCGTTCAAACAGCTGTAGCAAAAGAAAAATACCAAGCCGACGGTAGACAGGTTATGGTCAGAACAGCAGAATCAGCTTTTGAGGCATTAACAACACCATGTAATTTACCGACAACGGCACTGAATCCAGAATGGATACAATGGGTAAATTCTGTTGCTACAGACAAAGTAAAATACTATTTTGATCCGGAAATGAAAGAATTAAAATATCTAGAATATGAGAGAGAATACCCTCTGCCAATCGACATTCTGCCTTTACGACAGTACGCCTGTGTAATATATACAGACGGTCATGCTCAACCCTCAGTTTGGGGAGAGCTGGCTTACAACGCCACATGCGAAATTGTAAAAGATGTGTGGCGCGGAGGTAAATTGAGACCTCTATTTACAAAAACACACTCAGTGGAAAATAATTCAGAACAACAAACTGAAATAATAGCGTTAAAAATGGCGCTAGATAATGCCGATCGCGAATTCCCGACACTTATAGTGTGCGATTCGTATTACTGCGTCAAATCATACAATAACGATTTACAGAAATGGATTCAAAACGGTTACAAAGATGACACAGGTGCAACAATAAAGCAAAAAGTGCTTTGGGAACAAGTAGTTCTTTTACAGAAAGAACTACCAAAAACTCACGTGATACATTCACTGAGTCATCAGCGTGATGGCGTTCACGTTGCAGGGAATTCATTGGCTGAGACAGCCACAGCGGTAGCAACTAAATCGGCTTCCGTAGCTACAAAAAAGCGTGCAGTAAAATACATTGACGGTGAAACTGTGCTGGCAGTAAAAACGTCATCAAAAGGCGACTGCTCAGCGCTACCGATCAATTACCCACTTAATTATACATACATAATCGATGCAAACTCCGTTCCTTTTGCTCGAATCCCTGGAGTGGGGGATAGAGTAATTCCAAACACGGACAGGAGAGGCTTGTTAATAGCAGACGCACATATGGGTGAGGGTCTTAGACACCTTAAGCTAAAAGATTCTCTGGAAAAATTACAATCAGTGTACTGGTGGTCAGGCATGAGCCTTCATCATCACATTTTTGTAAAAAACTGCCCAGACTGCAACAGAGATCGCAGTGGCGAGAGAAACGGTTTAATACCATGGCGTTTCACTCCAGAATGTATCAAATCAACAAAAAAAATAAAAACACAGTATGAATAATGCGTCACATTAACATGTAAAGGCTATTTTCCACTTATAATGTAGACCCCAACTCTCGGCTGACGTCTGTACTGTTATAAAAGATTTGCGAGTCTATATTGCCATATACGCTAGAAGCATGTTACGTTCTGACCAAAATCTTTCCTTTAGCTCTAAACAGCTTATGGGGGGTGCCTGGCCAGAATGAACATTGCATTGCGGGACTCTTCTCACTTCCTTCCTGAGGGAAACGGGATGGTGTAAAGAAAAAAACAAGGCATAATGCAATCTATAACAGCAAAGGTATTAGGTTCAGGAGCTGGGTGGGTCAAACATTTAATAAGTGTCCAACGTAGTCTTAATAACCTGCCAAGAAATTCTCTGAAAGGACTCAGTCCGTACGAACTATTGTTTGGGACTAGAATGTTAGTCCAGGACTTAGATAGTCAGACTTCAGTGGTTAAAGAAAAATGCTTTGATATCAAAGATCGCTTGGCTATTTTACAGGACTTGAATGAAACAAGAAAAGACCTGAGCAACATAAAGTTGAAACAGCAGCCAACAACCACTGAAGAAAAACCACCTGTCCCAGCAAGGCCTGTCTGGATTCCAAAAGTCGGGGATCTGGTCAGAGAGAAGATCGCGGCAAAGAAGGAATTTGGGCCTTCTTACAGAAAAGCAGTTCCTGTCTTGTCTATCAACGGGACAAGATCAGTAGTACTACCGCCCCTTGCTGGTAAAAAGGAGAACCGAGTCATATCCATCGACCTGGTTAAACCACAATCATGTGGCCGATAACAAATAGTAGGCCAAGTGGACTCCCAAGAAGTAGCAGAACACCAAAGTTTGCTACATCCACAGAGGTTCAAACTGAAAGACTGATCACATTTGAACAATCTACAGTGAAACAACAAGGACTATGCAACAAAGCAATGGAACTTAAACCTCTTAAACCCCAAATCAAAGCTTTTCATCAAGAAACACCGACCTACGATGACGTAACTACAGACTTTTCTAATGAAACAAAGCAAAATCCAAAAGCAAAAAGTAATCCAGAAGCAATTGGAACAATTGACAGAACGGCATCGGCTACTTCATCAACTTCGATGATTTTTCTGAAGATCCAAGTGAACCAGAAGTACAGCCATCAACAAAAACTTTTAAAGACAAAGCAAAGGAACTTTTTCATCAACTAAAGGGAACCTATCTGACTTCTCCATGGATTGAAATTTGGGTGACATTAGGTGCATTTGTCCTCATACTTTGGCTCATCATGGTACTATGCTTGGGACATTTCAATGAGGGAAAATATGCTAAAATGGACACAGCAAGCCAGAAAATCAACTTGGTCCTTAAACCACACACATCTTCACATGTCGAGAAAAGAGAACTTTCTTCAGTGAACTTCACAGCCAATCCTATACCAGGCGGTGTAGCATGGGACAATACTGATTATGAAATCTATGGCCCGGTAGAAATCCTGAAGTATCCACATCAATTTAAGATCTCGTTAAGTGACTTTGTAAAACCAAGTACATTTGCTGATGATTGGGACTTTGAAAGTATTAATGATATGATGTCTGACCTAGTAATGTCTGCTAAATTTACAGAACATGATTATTTGCAGGGTTCGTCTAATTATGATCAAATGTTCTGCTACAACCACTATGGTAACCATTATCTCCATAAATCTGCACAACCTAGAAATTTTTTAAATTATAACCAATGGGAACATTGTGCTACTCCTCCAAAGGGTAGTTCTAAAACATTTTATGATAAATATTCATATTTTTCAGGGTTTAACACAAGTAATGCAGAAACATTTTATTTCAAATTGTCGAATAAGACAGGTATGAAGACCATGCTTACAAACACGAAATTGATATATTCAGATTCATTTTTTGAGCAAATGAATACATTTGGTTTTGATTTCTGGAACAATAACATTGAAACAAAAACTGTTTGGGGTAAAAAAGATTGGCAAGTACAAGGTATAGAATCATTGTTCAGAGCCTGCATGATCCCAGAACAAATTATATTTTTGAATGACACTATTCAACAAACTACCTGTCTTGGCTTAGCCAAAATCAAAGACTTAAACAAACCGTCTATTCCAAAGCCAACAACGAACAGTAATAGCTCTATAGATGTTGAGATAGACGTGAACCATATTTTAAACCAAAACAGAACACATCCTGATTGGAAACAATGGTTGATCTGGCCCACAGACACAAATAACTGTCAAGACAGATAGAAATTAAGCAACACCTAACTTTACTTCAAGAAGGTGCTGACTTGCGTGATTTCATTATAGGACCACGCAAACAGCGTCAAAAACGTTTCATAGCGGCCTCTATATATGCAGCTTACAATGAAGCTTGGAAAGTAACTCAAATTGAGACAGCAGAAAAAATACGGGAAATTGACCGTATTAATTTGGAAAAATCACTTTCTGTTGTGGACAATGGGTTAATGACTCTGTCCTCCAGAATATATTCACTGAACAGTATTGTGTCTTCAGCAATCGATATAATATTGCAAGACTTACTGATGTTACAACACGGTCAGTCCCAATTGCGTTCTATTGTACAACTTGGCTGGACGTTACAAAATCTGCGTTCAGGCTATGTGCCTTGGCGTTTAATCAACACAACGTCACTATTTAATATCTTTAACCTTACTGATAAACAAATCAGTTTGGCACAGAAGGGTGCTGACTATACAATTCTGAGCATTGAAAAACTTGAGAGATTACCATTGACAATGTCAGAACGACCTGTCATTGAATGGATAATACATGGGATAATAAATATTCCGATAACAACTTTCCAGTTTCAATACTGCCAAAAATATATACAGGCAGGCCAGTATGAAAGGTTGGGTAAAGGGTACATTAAGTCAACATGGAACTTGCCCTATACGCACACATGTGTTAGTAATAAAGGCCAGAATGTGTTTCTTAGTGGCAATAATTGTGCAAGGTCACTAAGCGGTACACTTCTGTGTCAGGGTATTAGTTTGCATGGAGCCTGTGAAGGGACTACAAATAACCTTTCATGTCACCAGCTAGGCACACCTGCAACACAAATAGAACCATTCTTTAGGAGACTCTCAAACGGGAGTTACATTCTAATTGTAAATCGCAGATGTTGCAGTCTGCTGCCCGGAAAACCTTATCTCATAACCGTGACTATGAAGGTCATGTGCTGTGAACGAGTATTGTTCCCAAACGATGCCCGAGACAGGGAGGCAAGGTTATGGCCCAGTTTGAAAATTTCTTCTATTCGAATTGATACTTTAAGCAGAATGAAGACTGTGCTCCTACAGACGCCAACCCGGTTAACGTCATCAAAAGAAACGTATGATCTCCAAGTTGCAAGGACAACTGCAGAGATTCATTCACTGTTATCAACCAATTCCCCCATACATTTCGCAGAAATACTGAGCGAAATCTTAAATATTTCTGATACAAGTGGAATCTCGAGTGTATTTAAGACAGTGTTTTCGGGAGCTTTAACCCCATTCAAAGCCATCCTGGGTATTTTTCCTGATTTTGTCCATTCCATCTTTGGCGGACTTCCTCTCCTTTTGGGACTAGTGGCAGGCATCCTATTTTTGATCCTGTTACTTCGCTATGGCAAACCACGTCACAGACAAGACACCAGCGACAATGGAAGAAACGATCCTAGCCATACGCTACAGGGACCGCATAACTAAAGTCCTTGGAATAGCCCGGCTTAGAAACCTGAACATGACTTGGTTTCTTTCATTTAGACCGATGTGGCAAAGTTGTGTTATGCCTGTATTAAGGTGCTTGCTATGCGGCGAAGAATGCGTGTTGGACACCTGTCTGACACTACAATCGGATGTGCCAATGGACGCAGAGACTTTGTTGGGTCCGGTAACGGCTCATGCATTGTACTGTCCCCTGCGGCTACCAATCCTGATGACGGCATTCGTGGAGACTTCACCACTACGATTGAAGAGTAGTGAAGTACAAGATGAAAGCAGCATCGATCAGGTACGACCTTCTGTCAGCTATGCTGATCGAAACATCAATGAAGGCAATCATGCTCATGAATGCATGTTAATTAATTTTTCCGAGTTAGTGGAACTTTCGCAAGAAGCAGTTGACAGTTTTTTCGAAAGTCTCAACAATATGATGTTTTCACCAGAGCAGAAAGAATGACTTTGAACAAACTAGCACACAGCGTTCCCTACACCCTGAATTTGGCCTTCAGCTTTGAAAATAAAGCAATAAGAAATTTTCTCACCAGTTTTTACGGAGAGCGAGACATTTTTTTCCTTCCGTTTCCAAAAATATTTACGATTTTTTGGGACACTTATCTTCTGCTTAAAGTAAAACTATTCTTAGAGAACAAAATTTCTATTTTTAGCTATTCTAGAGACATTAGCTACCCTCTAGCATGTTCACAAGTATTTATGATTTTGTGATGAGATGGTCTCGAATTTTTTTCTTCTGTATTAAGAGCCATTTCATGTGTAATTTCCGCATTTCGTTCATGCTGATTTCAAAATATGCGTATTAGATTTAGCATTATTATACTGCCTGAAGTGCATATAGTAACTATACTCATCTTTTCGTGTATTTTGCATTTCCAATTTTCAAAATGCATTTGATTGTATTTTGGGGTGGTTTGGTATACACATGCACTACTAGTTTTGTTTACTATGCCTAGATTTGTAAATATGGACATAGATTACGTGGAGTGGGTGTGATGTATTTACTATGGGTACTGTATCGATCCCCCTATTTCTGACCCTTGTCTGGTTAATAATTAACTAGCAGCCGTTCAACTGCACAGAAACCCGTTATCTGATTAGCCATACAACGGCACAGAAGCCCGTTATCTGATTAGGTCATAGCGCATGCCATCTCATTAGGCAAGCACTATTTCTCCAGCCCCCTAATAGGCATACGGTGTTCTCAAAACAAATCAAACCTACCGCGACCTGGGAAATCCCCGCAGCCATTGTTTTGATTTAACCGAGAACTTCAGTAAATAATGTTCGAACGACCAATTCGTATGACATCCTTATTGACTTATTTATGTCCATCCTTACGTCAATCTCGGCACCTTTCAGGTATAAATAATACCGACATTGCCTTAAGCAAACACACGAGGTGGTGACAAGATTGGAGCAGCGAGACTTGCCGAGGAGCCCAGCTGACAGCGAAGCCCACAGACGCTGCCCCTCCTTTCTGACGCGCTGAGAAAGAGACGCTGCCTTTTCTCCTGCCGAGAAATCCAGCTCCGGCGCTTCCAGCCGCCCTTGCAGGCAGCTGGGATATCAAGCCCTGAGATAGAGATACCAGCCCTCCAGCCTTCTAAATCCCAGGTACTGAACTGAATAACCCCTTGCAGAGAATTCTTGAAGCAGACCCTTGGCAAAGCAAACTTAACTTAAACTGCTACTTATCTACTCCCGCCCACGTATTAGGCTTAGGTCAGGTACATTGGGGTAGGCGTAGTTAGAAGCACCAGTTGAGTACGATTAGTCAATGTATATATGTATGTATCTATTTTATCCATTTTAAGTATCATATGGCTAAGAAACCATATCAATGCTTTTAGAGTATTATTTTATAATTCTGTTATTACTGTATGCACTTTACTTAACAATAAGTATTGCAATAATAGCGATTCATTTCTCTTGTATGAGAAAAGAGACTGATCAATAAATAACATCTTTTATTGAACACGCCCGTCTCTTCCTTTTCTCTACAATCTGGTGAAACTAAGAATGCACTGAACTGACTAAGTAAAATAAGTTGTCTTTTGTTTTCACACGACTCTAGAGATACACTCTTGATTAGGGGAGAGCAAAGTTGTCATGTACTATGGTTGTCAGAAACTAAATCCCTTCTTGTCTATCCAGGGAGGTTAAACTCCTCCTTGTCTATTCGAGAAAGTTTCTAGTGAACTCTGAGCTAGCTGGCAAACACTAAACTTTAAGTCTAATATCGTCAGTAGAAGACCTAGTTAACCTCTGTCCTACGTCTATACTATTGAAGATATTATTCCAATGCGCAGAGCCTATTGGGATAATAGGAACTACACTACACCTTTAGAGAGGGTCCCTACGCTTGATTATCTAGGGATAACCCTTAGTGAGCATATGGATTGGTCATTCCGTATCCCAAAGCAAAGGGCTAAACTGGCTCAACACACAGGTGGGCCCTCCAGGGGGGTATAGGGGGTCCTTCTTCAAACCCATTATCCCCACCATTGAGATCTATAAAAGGCAAGCCCTAGGTGCCACTGTGTATTGGGCTGAGCTTTGTAGACATAAACAGGTAAGAAACATACCGCAGATAGAGAACAGCTTCATCAGGCAATTGTTGTACCTAACCCCCCAGTACCTCATTAGTCTCCATTAGATTTGATTTAGGTGTTAGACCAATAGTGGAGGGAATTGGACTTCGACCTTTTTCTCTTTTGGAGAAGAATCTTGGTTACTCCCAAACTGATCCCCCACAGATTGGCCCTGGAGGAGATCTTAGTGTTACTGGGGGCAGGAAGGTTGCCGTGGCTACATTATATCAGGGAAACTTAAATAAGCATTGGAAAAGGAAGCGTGTGGGATACTCCCGCAGAGGCCTGCCTGACTGTTTCTAATGAGGAATTTGTGAAATCCTACAAGGGGTTTAAATTGTCTTCTCTCCAGATGAGCTCTTCCCCGGGTGTTTTGACAGCAAGATTCATAGGACATAAAGATATTTATAGGTTTGTGGATTTTCAGGTCAAAGTCCAACCGCCTCTTGCAAGGAAACTCTGTATCCAGTTTAGGCATGGATAACCTCCCCTGTGCATATTTACTAACCTCTGGAGAGGTGAGGGCCATGGCTCATTGCAGAAATGTCCTTCCTGTGGTATAGTTGAGGAAACTGAGGCCCAGTTTATAAAAAACTTCGGTTCAAATGGCTAGTCCAACTCTGTCAAAATGTTGGAACCTCGCACTGCTCCGAGGCACTTAGAATTCTGAAAAGTGATACTTATCTACCTACTGTTTTTGCTGTTTCTAGATACTTAGTCTCAATTCGGTGCCTGCGACAAAGGTGCTTGTGACTATTACTTTATTCTTTGCTTGGTCTCTGATATCTACTTGTGCTTGGCAACTGACTAAAAAGCCATGAGTTATAGTCACTCTACGCGCAATCTGGAATAATGGATAAAGAGTGGGCGATTTATTTCATTCCAAGGGTGGTCTTTAATGGCTCATGGTTTTATTGATTTTAGAGTTTTGTTTATCCATTAAGCACTTTGGGGCAGATTTACTAGCCCCTTGCACCTCATTTATGCCGCCGTTGCGTCACTTTTGTGACGCAGCGGCGGCGCAAATCCTGCACCGTGGTGCGGGGTACTTACAAAGTGACGCATCTGGGAGATGCGTCACGTTGTAAAGCACTGCGCCACATATAGGCGTTCCTGGGCAGGGGGGGGGGGGGCGTTCCGGCGCAGGAACGCCTCCTAAAAGTGGCTGAGTGAAATCTACAAGATTTCACTCAGTCACTTTGGGGCTCATGCTGCGTCAAAACCATGCGCCTGCTTGAAGCAGGCGTAAGGATTGACGCAGCATTTACAATATAGGGCACCCAAAGCATTGCTGGAGCTGCGTCGCACTTGCGACGAAACTCCAGCAATGCACCACTTTTAAGGCACAGATGCGTGACGCATCTGTGCCGTTTTTGCCCCACGGTGTGCCGCATTGTAAATGCGGCGCATCATGGGTGGCGGAGCTGCGGCGCACAATTACTGGTGCATCCCTGCTGATATGCAGGGATGCGCCAGTAATTGTAAATCTGCCCCTATATGCCTACTTACCTTAGGTAGTGCCTGAGTATCCCCGAATCAGTGCATGCTGCTAGAGATCACGGTTGGCATAGCGGACCCTTCTAGAGCTCATTTTTAGGTTCTTTCTGAGGTTTTGGCCTTTCTGGATTCTGTTTAACAGGGATGTACTCTTGAGTGCTCTATTGTAAGCCCATTAACTATTTCATTTTTTTAATTACTTGGTGTACAGAATCGTGTATTTGTTTATCTGGAGTTGTCCTATTTTGGAAGTCCATATTGTACTCTATTTTGTACATAGATGCTGTATGATATCAGGTTTTACTACTGAGCTCTATTTTATCGAACAATGTATTTGTTTTATTTGTTATGTATTTTATGAAGATGTTTGTTATTGTGCACTTTTATTGTCTTTGAACAGAAATAAAGTTGATTGATGATGATAATAATGTGTTTTGAAATTCTTATGGCTTAGTATTGTTAATTTATTGCTTGTCTGACACTGCATACATTTCCCACACATTTCCCCAAGTTACGCTTGTCTGCTCTGCACCATTACTATAAAATGTTGTTTTTTAGGTTGAGCAATTTATTGCTCTGAACCTATTGGGTTGAAAACAACTCTTTGACCAAGAGGATTCTAAGCCGGATTCCTCCCAATGCATGTTGTCTACTGAAGCGTGAAGCTTCGCCAGGCGCGCGCTTGGCCTGCTCATTCCCTCCCACTCCCGCTTGCTCCCCTGCTCCCCCGCCCCTCACGCCTCGCACCAGACTACCATTTGTCGCACGCATCAGCAATACCCCCGGAAAGGCAGAAGCCACGAGCTTCCATGTTTGTGTGTATAACTAATTAGCTGAAAGCCTGCTTTCTTTGGTTTGTTTACATTTTTATGTATGATCCACCCATTTGCCATTTCTCCTATCCTTCGTTCTGGTGTTACTCTTTCCCTTCCCTTTGGTTGCTTTCTTCTTTGCTTTTTTAATGTTGCGAGGCTTCTCGCTCGCTCCCCCGCCCCCCCCCCACCAGGCTCTTGAAGCGGCGCTCCGCAGGTCATAAACAGGGCCATCTGCTGCATTCCTAGAGAAAGGTCTCGCTCGACAATACCCACGGAAAGGCAGAAGCCACGAGCTTGCATGTTTGTGTGTGTAACTAATTAGCTGAAAGCCTGTGAAAATCTTAATGAGAATGAGAATGTTTTACGTCTTACGTTGAAGGTCTTGAAGTCAATCATTAATTTATAACGTTTCCTATCTTGTTTTCGGATTACAGTCATGGCATCAACACACTTGTTTTTTATTTTTTCCTGCTTTCTTTGGCTTGTGTACATTTTTATGTATGATCCACCCATCTGCCATTTCTCCTATCTTTCATTCTGGTGTTACTCTTTCCCTTCCCTTTGGTTGCTTTCTTCTTTGTTTTGTTAATGTTGCTAGGCTTATATTTCTGGCATCCCTCCCTAAGCGCGTCCTGCGCCGCTGTCCAGATGAGGTCAGTGAGAAGCGTACCACCGCAATTGCTTAATCAGCATATTTCGAGGGCAGTGCCCCTCAGACCTCCAACACTCTAGTGGTGTTGGGGGAATACATGGAAGTTGCAAAGACAAACAGCAGTCCCTTAAACAGACTGGGGGCCGCTCAGTGAACCAGGGGCAGCGTCTGGCTCACCTCTCTGTCCTCCACTTTTTGTGTATCCAGATTATACTCCAGGTTGTTTTGGCTCCTCCGGGACATTGAGAACAGATTATGGCACCGGGTGCCGTTTTAGCGCCAAAGCGCCCTATCTGTTTTCAACATTATATGATCCAATCCTTTGTCTGACATCTGTTAAGCAAACAGTCAAATTGTTTTCATTCTGCTGTCCACTGTTTACAGAGAATGGCAGAAAGGGGCCTCTCATACAATTCTTCAAGAAGAGCTTTGCTGTGGTTTGTTGAACAGGTTCTCAGAGCACCCGTTTTTAGACCTGGGGAAAAGAGCGGCTCTTACAAGAGAACACGTTTCATGGGCAATAAAGTAGTAACATCACACATTTAAGAAATACAAACATACGTATGTCCATGAAGAAGACAGTAAAATAAATGCTTTTTGTTTTGATGGAATACAAATTTTAAAAATAGAAATGTTTGCATGTGTGACCTTCCTAGGACTATTATGTGTTCCTTTCTCACTGTCACGGTCCCATTGCTTGTTTTTATTCCCACTTAAAGCCCTGCCTCACCCTGCATCTCTGACTGCCCATAGTAATCTTGGCCTTCTAATTCACAAGAGCTTATGTTTTCTGTAGTGTTTCCATCCAACCCCCCACCCACTCCATCCATCCATCCATCCCCCCCACTCCATCCATCCCCCCACTCCATCCATCCCCCCATCCATCTATCCCCCCCACTCCATCCCCATCCATTCATCCATCCCCCACTCCATCCATCCCCCACTCCATCCATCCATCCATCCCCCCACTCCATCCATCCATCCCCCCACTCCATTCCCCCCACTCCATCCATCCATCCCCCCACTCCATCCATCCATCCATCCCCCCACTCCATCCATCCATCCAGCCCCCCCACTCCATCCCCCCCACTCCATCCATCCCACTCCATCCATCCCACTCCATCCATCCCACTCCATCCATCCATCCATCCATACATCCATCCATACATCTATCCATCCCCCCACTCCATCCATCCATCCCACTCCATCCATCCATCCATCCCACTCCATCCATCCATCCATCCATCCATCCATTCCCCCACTCCATCCATCCATCCCCCCACTCCATCCATCCATCCACTCCATCCATGCATCCATCCATCCATCCCCCTACTCCATCCATCCATCCATTCCCCTGACTCCATCCATCCATCCATCCATCCATCCATCCCTCCCCAGCCCCACACTCCATCCCTCCCCCGCCCCACACTCCATCCCTCGCCCCACACTCCATCCCTCGTCCCACACTCCATCCCTCGCCCCACATTCCATCCCTCGCCCCACACTCCATCCCTCGCCCACCCTCTATCCCTCGCCCACCCTCTATCCCTCGCCCTCCCTCTATCTCTTGCCCTCTCTCTATCTCTCGCCCTCCCTCTATCTCTCTCTTGCCCTCCCTCTATCTCTCTCTCTTGTCCTCCCTCTATCTCTTGCACTCCCTCTATCTCTCTCCCCCTCTATCTATCTCTCGCCCTCCCTCTATCTCTCGCCCTCCCTCTATCTATCTTTCGCCCTCCCTCTATCTATCTTTCGCCCTTCCTCTATCTATCTATCGCCCTCACTATCTATCGCATCACTCGGCACCACCACAGCATCACTCAGGGGCACCAAAACATCACTATGCACTACCACAGCATCACTGAACGCTACAGCATCACTCGTCGCCGCCACAACATCATTCAGAGCCACCACGGCATCAATCTGTAGAACCATTCAACAACAACTGATTCAAATATGTTCTCTCAATGTTTCAAGCTTTATTACAAATGTCACAAAAAGATGTTGATATTTCACTTCTGTTCTTGGATTTTGTCACAATAAAATACACTGAACATTATCTTCACAAAAGTTATTTACAAAAGTTTAAGCTATTAAGCTATTGCCATTATAAATTACAATACCTTTTATTTAAGTATTAATTATTTAAAAAAATTAAAAGCCATTGTTATTTGTAATATTAATACATCTAAGACACTTAAATACAACACATATTGCATTACAAATGCTATAGGTGTCACATTTGCGAAAGTTAAAACTATTGGCAATGTAAATGACAAAGCTATTAATTTCGCTATTTTCAAAACCAACACATAAGTAAAAAAATTGTCATTTACAATACCAATAGCTCAAACGTTCCTGATGCGAGACCTATTGCATTGCAAATGCTTGTTTTAATTAGAGTTTTATATAGCGCGAACTCAACACAAAGGTATCAGAACACTGTGCATGAGCACCAGTTGCATTTAAGACTGACACATTCATTTTGTTAGGCACAGGGAGATTACATGATTTGTCCACAATCAAAGGATGTTGAGTAACTTTGAGGGTTCACACTTACTTGAGGTGCGATTATTCCTTGAGGTGGGCAGTCCTCCACCCCAAATAATAATCCAATTTCTTACAATCATTGAAAAAAATAGTAATTTTAAAGGATTTCTTTGTGTGATTCGTATTTTCAGTTTATATGTCAAAAGAATAAAATACAGAATTCTATTGCTCTTGTAGTCAGCATGCACACATAAATATAGGGCAGGTTGGAAAAATGCCAATAAGGTGCATAGTTGCTGAATTTACCAGGTTCATGAGTGATGCACTAATCCAGACAAGTCTTTTTGTTCTTTTAATTCTGGGACTTGCAGCCCTATTTTATGAAGGAAGGAACAACACTACAGTTCCAGAATTCAAAGTAAAAAAAACCTGGACTGGAGCACCACTTCAGGAAACCTAGGAATTTTGACAGGGTTGAAGGTGGCAACATTGCTATTGTATGAATTCAATCGAACATTCAATGCTATCAAACCTACTGTGCAAGTTATGTGCTTGTCAATAACACTTTGTAACATGATCATAGTATGAAAACCAAAACGCTTTATTTCCCCGTTTTCATCTCGCTTTTTAGGGCTCGGACTCCTCCCCCTGGGGGAGGAGTTTCGAGATCCTAATGTTATAAGAAAAAAAAGAAGAAGAAGAAGAAGGGCCTTGGTGAGAGGAATTCCACACATTCCTTTGCGTTTTCTGGCATCTGGTCAGTGATTCGTCTTCCCTGTGCTGTGTATGTAGTAGCCTTGAAGTGATAGGCTGTAAGTAATGTACGCGTGCCCGATGTGGCATTTTGTGTGCGAGAACGAGCATGGCAGAGTGATTAATCTTAATTACGAGCTGTCAGAGTGCCCGTGTAATGCAAGCCAGATGATGCGAACGCGTTCACAGCGGTGAGCGCGTTCAATGTTAAATGACGAGAGGCAGCAGGCGAGGCTCACAGAAGATGACTCATACATGCTCGTCCACACTGTAGTTCTTGTTTTACAATACGATCGCTTTCGCGATCGGTTGAAGTGCCACTTGTTTTTTAATAGAACGAACCTTTCCGAAGAAGGGACAGACCGCAATAGTGCATTACGAGGGTGAGTGATGATTACGAAGAGAATTTGGATTTGTGGGAGTCACTTGGAATAATGCAACATCGTGTTTGTCACTAAAAAAAAACACTTGCACGTCTTAGCACTGCACTCTTAAGCATTCATTGGTACGTTTAGTATATCAAGTGACACCGGTTAAAATGTCCAGTGGAGGTACCCTTTGTAGACTCGCATCTGTTTGTCATAGCGCGATTATCCCAAGAATGGAGCGATGCGGGGAAGTTAGCGAGTGAAGGTGGTTACCTCCTTCTTACAGTGTAATTCATACTGCGCAGCACTTCGGATATAGCCTCAGCCAAGACCCAACAAATCAGGCATATAAATATTGATGGGTCCTCAGTGATCCGGGGGGTGGCTCAGGACCGATGTATGCCCCATATAGGTAGGAGGCTGGGCGCAGAGATAGGCAGTCAAACGTTTTCCTTTCCAGCTTGATCTAGCATCCGCAGCAATCTTACCCAGCTACAGATAGATGTCAGCGCGGCCGGTGGTGGCCTAACATCCAGACTCTCTCCCAACAGCGCCGCCGAGCCAGACGCTACATGCCCCTTGTGGTGTCAGTCGTGTGGAGAGGGCAATTATGTGTAGAGGGCTGTTATGTGCTGTGTGCTGTTGAGTGCTGTGTGCTGTTGAGTGCTGTGTGCTGTTGAGTGCAGAGTGCTGTGTGCTGTTGAGTGCAGAGTGCTGTTGAGTGCTGTTGAGTGCAGAGTGCTGTGTGCTGTTGAGTGCTGTGTGCTGTTGAGTGCTGTGTGCTGTTGAGTGCTGTGTGCTGTTGAGGGCAGAGTGCTGTTGAGGGCAGAGTGCTGTTGAGGGCATAGGGCAGTTGAGTGCTGTTGAGTGCTGAGTGCAGTTGAGTGCAGAGTGATGTGTGCTGTTGATAGTGTGTGCTGTGTGCTGGTGAGTGCTGTGTGATGTTGAGGGCAGACTGCTGTTGGGGGCAGAGTGCTGTTGGGGGCAGAGTGATGTTGGGGGCAGAGTGCTGTTGGGGGCAGAGTGCTGTTGGGGGCAGAGTGCTGTTGGGGGCAGAGTGTTGTTGGGGGCAGAGTGCAGTTGGGGGCAGAGTGCTGTTGAGTGCAGAGTGCTGTTGAGTGCTGTGTGCTGTTGAGTGCTGTGTGCTGTTGAGTGCTGTGTGCTGTTGAGTGCTGTGTGCTGTTGAGTGCTGTTATGTGCTGGGTGCTGATGAGTGCTGTGTGCTGTTGAGGGCAGAGTGCTGTGTGCTGTTGAGTGCTGTGTGCTGTTGAGTGCTGTGTGCTGTTGAGTGCTGTGTGCTGTTGAGTGCTGTTGAGTGCTGTGTGCTGTTGAGTGCTGTTATGTGCTGGGTGCTGATGAGTGCTGTGTGCTGTTGAGGGCAGAGTGCTGTTGAGGGCAGAGTGCTGTTGAGGGCAGAGTGCTGTTGAGGGCAGAGTGCTGTTGAGGGCAGAGTGCTGTTGAGGGCAGAGTGCTGTTGGGGGCAGAGTGCTGTTGGGGGCAGATTGCTGTTGGGGGCAGAGTGCTGTTGGGGGCAGAGTGCTGTTGGGGGCAGAGTGCTGTTGGGGGCAGAGTGCTGTTAGGGGCAGAGTGCTGTTGAGTGCAGAGTGCTGTTGAGGGCAAAGTGCTGTTGAGGCCAGAGTGCTGTTGAGGCCAGAGTGCTGTTGAGGCCAGAGTGCTGTTGAGTGCTGTGTGCTGTTGAGTGCTGTGTGCTGTTGAGTGCTGTGTGCTGTTGAGTGCTGTGTGCTGTTGAGTGCTGTTATGTGCTGGGTGCTGATGAGTGCTGTGTGCTGTTGAGGGCAGAGTGCTGTTGAGGGCAGAGTGCTGTTGAGGGCAGAGTGATGTTGGGGGCAGAGTGCTGTTGGGGGCAGAGTGCTGTTGGGGGCAGAGTGCTGTTGGGGCAGAGTGCTGTTGAGGGCAGAGTGCTGTTGAGGGCAGAGTGCTGTTGAGGCCAGAGTGCTGTTGAGGCCAGAGTGCTGTTGAGGCCAGAGTGCTGTTGAGGCCAGAGTGCTGTTGAGTGCAGAGTGCTGTTGAGTGCAGAGTGCTGTGTGCTGTTGAGTGCAGAGTGCTGTGTGCTGTTGAGTGCAGAGTGCTGTTGAGTGCTGTTGAGTGCAGAGTGCTGTGTGCTGTTGAGTGCTGTGTGCTGTTGAGTGCTGTGTGCTGTTGAGTGCTGTGTGCTGTTGAGGGCAGAGTGCTGTTGAGGGCAGAGTGCTGTTGAGGGCATAGGGCAGTTGAGTGCTGTTGAGTGCTGAGTGCAGTTGAGTGCAGAGTGATGTGTGCTGTTGATAGTGTGTACTGTGTGCTGGTGAGTGCTGTGTGATGTTGAGGGCAGACTGCTGTTGGGGGCAGACTGCTGTTGGGGGCAGAGTGATGTTGGGGGCAGAGTGCTGTTGGGGGCAGAGTGCTGTTGGGGGCAGAGTGCTGTTGGGGGCAGAGTGTTGTTGGGGGCAGAGTGCAGTTGGGGGCAGAGTGCTGTTGAGTGCAGAGTGCAGAGTGCTGTTGAATGCAGAGTGCTGTTGAGTGCAGTGTGCTGTTGAGTGCTGTTGAGTGCAGAGTGCTGTTGAGTGCAGAGTGCTGTTGAGTGCAGAGTGCTGTTGAGTGCAGAGTGCTGTTGAGTGCAGAATGCTGTTGAGTGCAGAGTGCTGTTGAGTGCAGAGTGCAGAATGCTGCTGAGTGCAGAGTGCAGAATCCTGTTGAGTGCAGAGTGCAGAATGCTGTTGAGTGCAGAGTGCTGTTAAGTGCTGTTGAGGGCAGAGTGCTGTTAAGTGCTGTTGAGGGCAGAGTGCTGTTGAGGGCAGAGGGCTGTTGAGGGCAGAGTGCTGTTGCGGACAGAGTGCTGTTGAGGGCAGAGTGCTGTTGAGTGCAGTGCTGTGTGTTGTTGAGTGCTGTGTGCTGTTGAGGGCAGAGTGCTGTGTGCTGTTGAGGGCAGAGTGCTGTGTGCTGTTGAGGGCAGAGTGCTGTGTACTGTTGAGGGCAGAGTGCTGTTGAGTGCTGTTGATTGCAGAGTGCTGTTGAGGGCAGAGTGCTGTTGAGGGCAGAGTGCTGTTGAGTGCTGTGTGCTGCTGAGTGTGTGACTATGTGACAGTGTGTGACTATGCAGGGTGACATTGGGAGTGTGCGGGTGAGCAGTGTGTGAATGTTACGGGGCAGTGTGTGAGTGTGCAGAAAACACCACACACACATACACCACACACACATAACGCACACACAAACCACACACCTCAGTCTCTCAACACCACACACTTGTCACCACTCAACACAACACACTCACCACCACACTCACTCCCCAGGCTCACCCCCACAGACTCACCAGCACACACTCACCAGCACACAGAAAACAACACACACAACAACACACCCCCAGCCGTCAATGAATGCTTTCACCATGCACAAACACCAACAGCCATCATCCATCTGTGCACGCTTTTACCAAGCACACACCCACCAGCCGTCAGTGCACCCTTCCACCAGGCACACACACCTCCAGCCGGCAGTGCACTTTTCCACCAAGCAATCGCAGTATGGTACACTTTACTTTTAAACATATTCATATAAAGCACAGCATGCCACCATTGGTAAAATTACAATTCAACCAACATACTTCCACTACACACCACATGCACACACTCCATAACACATGGCAAAAAGACATTGGCATTTACAATGCCATTAGCTCAAACTCAAATAAATCCGAGCCCGATTGCATTTCTAATGCTTGTTCTTTTTGCCACCTGAAAAGTGCCCTCGTTGACAGCTCTCTGGGCCACAGAATGACTGGTGACACGCACCTTGCTACTTATTTCTCGGCTAAGGCCACGAGAGACCATAAACCCTTTTATTTGTACCCTCAGGCTGAGCCCAATCCTGAGGGTTGAAGTGGATACATTTGGGCGTAGAGGCCGGGTGGCTCTCTACATCCCTCCCATCTTTTAATCACGAAACATAACAAAATACACAAACCATACATCAGCACAGAAAGTCTCTCAATCTCTTACTGGGTGCCAGGTTCGGGTGTAGTTGGTAGCTCTGGCTCCTGGGTATTGCATCCGGCTCCTGCCCAGCATGATGCACTCCATCCGGAACATCACTGGAAGGTGCTGGCGGGGACCCCAGAGACAGGTTGTGATGAGGGGGGGTTGCGAGGGCTGGTTTGATGTGTAAGAATGGGTGACCAGTCGGACGTTTTGGCGGAATAGACGTTTATTTCAATAAAACAAGGTAAACGTTCTACAGTCAGCTTTGTTGTTTGTTTGGGCGAAAACAGACAAAGAAAGGAAAATATCGGGGTCTTCAAGTTCTTCTTCACTTGAACGGTGTCAGTTCCGGTTAGTCTTGTGACTTGGTTTCGGGTCTCAGCGTCATGAAAAGAAATAAGAAAATAAACCGAGGATTACTGATACATTCCAGGGTTACTCGAGTGAATGAGGGGGGAAAGGGGAAGTGAGGAGTCACCAGGGCCCTACACCAAGAAGATGCCGTGTTTCGTGATCAGAGGTGAAACAAACATGTACACGGTGCCGGGACCTCCCACAGGCCTCCCCTATCCTTTCCCGCCCTGTGAGGTAAAACATCCCTTTAAACGGCCCCTTGTCCAGCCACACTTCTCCAGAAGTGCGGCAGGGCGGCTCGTGATGTCGGTGGCCTCCGGGCGTACTGCTGGTCCCCTCGTCGGCCCCGTGACACATCCCACCCCCGGGATTTCCGCGATCGGGGGAAATAGGGAAGCGGGATAAAAAGTCAACATCCCCCAGATCAGCCCCATTCCGGTGGCGGGCCTCAATTTGAAAGGGCTGCAGGGCCAAGAACCAATGCAGAATACGCTCATTATGTCCCCGATTTATGCTGGAGCCAAGTGAGAGGAGCATGATCCGTGAACAAAATGAATGAAATTGAAAGTATAACAGGATCAGTTACAATAAAATCGTCCATACGCACACCATGGGCGAGTATCATGAGTAACATTACTTCGGAGCTTTAATAATACAATAATCAATAGTAAAAAAAAACGACATCAATAGGGTTGTCCGCATGCCCAGTCAGTACACTTCCCCGCCCGCCATGCGCACAAAGACCGCATACATCCCCCATAATATCAAGGCTAAGTAACTAGAATCGTCATAAGGAGTTGCAAGTCCCGCCCATACTGGCGCCATTTTGGTTGAGGCCAGGGCTGGTCCAGAGTATAGTTCAAATGCCTCCAATAACTAGCGGCCGGACCAGAATCCCTTTCGGCAGTTCAAAAAATTCCGTTAACGTCCCCGAGCCTGTGTTCCCTGCTACACTATCCTGTCCCTGATCCTGCTACAACGCGGCAGCGGAAGGACGAAGAAAGCGCGCTGATGCCGGGGGTGTTTCTCCGGTGTCCCTACCTGCCCGCTCGCTGGTCCTATTGGCGTGCTAACCCGACGGCCATTGCCGAACCCTGGGACCGGTCCCCGTATCGCTGCGCACCGCTGGAGACGGCTGGAGCTCCTGAGGGTCGACCTATGAGCGATGTAACTGCCATTCCCCTGCCAATCTGTGGGCTGTGACGGCGCCTGTACCGGCCTCACCAGTGGACTGTGTGATTTGACCGACAGTGGGTCTCCGCTGCTGCTCCTTTTTGTGCGACGCTGAGGGGTGCCGCGCCATTCCTTTCTTTGTTGCCGCGGACCTGGCTACGTGGGCTCGCCTTTGTGCTTCTTCCGGCTTCATCCTGCACGACGGCGGCTTGGTTGCCTGTCGCACGATAGTGGCGAGCCCGGTTTTTGTCCTGAGATTGCACTCCCGTTGCCCACTGTGGATTCACCTACGCGATCGGTGCTCCCACTGTTGCGTTCAACATGGCGGCCGCCCCCTCTGTGGTCATGGTGGATTACATCTCGGCTCTCGACGGGGTCACCCTGCCTGGCATCGGGAAGTGTGTGGTGCACCTCGGATTATGGACACGTTGGATCGCCCGCCTGTTTTCACCCGTGCCTCCGTTATTGCCGCGATTGCCGACTTGAGGGCGGAATGGCATGAGTGTTTTCGCGCACTCTGCGCAAAGCTGGACGGTGTCGCTCTAAGATTGGAGAGTGCTTCGCCTGCTGGCTCCCCTTGCTGCACCGATCAACCCCCTCCTTACATCGCTAGAGGAACATTGTTGCCCCGTGACTGTGCGATGGAGCAACTTTCAGTCAGTGATGGCTCTAGCGGACTGCCGTCAGATCGTCCTATCAACGCTACACTGTATCCTATCCTGCCACAGTTCCCAGATACTGGTTCTCTATTTTTGTTCATGGCTCCGCTGGCGCTGCAGCTACTCTTCTTGACTGTATCTGCCATGTACGCTGTGACAGCAATTTCTTGTTCTATACAACAGCGGATGGAACTGGGGATGGACTTCTTCTGGATCGCTTTCATTGCGAGTGATTGTAGGTGTCCATTTTGTGTTTGGGGACTTTCTCTTCGTCAAAGGCGGCCATTTTCCCCCTTTGTTCTATCTGGGGCGGGTCCTTTTCCGTATGCATGTTCGGGGAGACGCTTGAGATCTGGCCAGGGTTAGGAAGGCCCTATTCCTATGTACTGTAATTGAGGGGCGGGTGGGGACCCGGGATGGGACGCTTCCTCGATGCGTGCTGCCGTGCCATGCGATGTCTCCCCCGGTTTCATTTAGTTCATGAAGGGTTTGATTTGATCATTAAGTGTAGGGTGGAGAGTATTTTATGGCCGGGGAGCTCGGGGGACTTGAAAGTGGCCCTCCTCGGGTGTTACAAATTCCTTTTTCTTTTCCTCCTTTTCTAGATCTATATTTCGGGTTCTTTAGTGGGCGACAGACACATTGCCGGGGGGGGGTAGGCCGTAGCCTCTGCATGATGTAGGGTGGGGGGAGGGATTTAGTTTTTCGCATTTAGTTTCTATGGGCCTTATTTTTCTCTATTTCTTTGCACTTTTCTTAACTTATTTCTGTTCTGGGTCCGCCATTGGGGTTAGTAGGGAGTGGGTGGCTCTGTGCATGGTGCGTAACTGCTAGCTACTGGACTTGTCGTTTTATTTTGTACCGCCATGCTGCCTGGAGTTTTAGCTTCCACTGTGGTTTCATGCGATGATGTTACCTGCTCCTGTTGTGCGGCTGTTGTACGGACTCGGTTCTTCTTGATTCCTATTCTTAACTGTTTTATATTTTGGGGTAAAATTTAAAACTTAACCTTCAATGCTCCTGTTACTGGCGATATGATTCTTCCCAGTGTAACTTTACTTGATTGTTGCGCTGTCTCCTGGTGCCGCCTGGAAACTGTATTGCTCGCATTTGTGCTCCAAAACTTTTTGTGGCCGGCCTGAAGGTTGTAGGCCCGTATTTGTTCTTTGTTCGTGCACAATAAAGGTTTTAAAAAAAAAAAAAATAATAAATAAATTCCGTTAACGCCAGCAGAAGGGACAGGCGGCATGAACCGCGACTTAAAGGCGAGGAAGGCAAAATGTTCCCTACCGGGTCACGCTGAGGTCCCACCGGAACTGATCGAGTTGGCAGTCTACAGTGTCTCTTAGTAATTCGGACAAAAGCTGGTGTCAGCATGAGAGCATCACCATCTTGTGACAACGTTGTGGCCACTCCGAAGAGCGGGACAGCAGGCGTATCCCTCCACAGATGCGTTGAATCAGTCTTTCCTACGGCACCAGATGTGGATAAGGCGGTGGTCGCCCGGGGCAGCGGCATATCCATGGGGGATAGTCGAGCAACAGTGGCGGTTGCCCCCACCGGAAGCCCGCGGGAGTCGAGGGCCAACGACTCTCGTAGAATCTTTAAAACTGAGAGGACTTCTTCAAGAGTGGGGCTCATGCCCGAGCAGGCAAGCATCTGAGTTCCATGGTAGCCCAGAGCCATCCTAGTGGACCAGGCCCAAATCCGGGGAGCCGGCCGCCATCTTGAGAGTCCCCCCCCTCCCGCAGCTGTCCTTCACCACAGCCACCGGAGCGGGTCCCCCGGCCAGTCAACCGCGGGGGCTCGTTGAGTGGAACGCTAATGGCAGTCTTAGTGCGGGAGAGGAACCTCCACCTGGGGGGGGTGAGGGGGCCGTCCGCGCCGCCTCTCCGCGGGCGCCCCATTCCATCTCCTGGCGTAGATATACAAGATGGCTGAACCAGGCAACAAAGGGGGGAGCCATCAGCAGGGCATCCCCCGCACACAACTTGCTGGACACCACCTCTGGATGATCTGGGGACGGGCCTCGGCGCGTGGTGTTGCCTCCGGCCTAATCGCACAACGGTCCTCCACCTCAGGCCGCCACCGACGCTACCTCGCCGGCTGATGGCTTTTGTAGACTTTCTATAGCCCAAAGCCAACTAAAAAGTAGCCCAAAGTAGCCCAACATTGCTACTTTAAGGAAGGAGGGACAGGAACAGCGCAAGCAGACGGCGAATGCATTGGGATTGATGTTGCAGCCGGCTGCCATGTAAATAGTTGTATTAATAAAACGTTTTAACATATTACTTTGTTGGAGTGTTGTATATATTTATAATATTTGCATAGGGTTTGTCGTTATTTGGGCGGGGTGGCGGAGCCGAGCTGTCTTGCGGCCATCATGGCGTCGAGCTCGGTTCTTCTCACTAGTTTCATATTTCTCATGAGGGGTTGTTCCTAATGTTTCTATTTTAGCGGGGTCAAAAAGATCCCATCAGTGGCCTACTGATTTTGCTTGATTCCTTTTGTTTTTCCTAACGATTTTTATGTTATAGTTTGCTAGCACGATACAGCGGCTAATCCGTATTTTTATATATATGTCCTTTTTATTAGGGGTGTCCTCCGGTGGAGCCGGATGATCTACCTCTAATAACGGTCCGGGCTGAACCAACTACTGAACAATGGGGAGAAGATAGGCATGACGGGTTACAATGGGGACAAAAGTCTGCACTACCTATCCTTCACTACTTTGCGGAGACTAGGCAGAATATTTCTATTCTACAGTATTCGCAAATAGGGAATACCCAAAGAGAGAACTAATTCCAAACAGTCAATGTTCGGATAAACAATCAATCAAATGAGGGATAAAAATAGGCACGACGGATTACAACGGGGGCAAAAGCCTGCGTTACCTATCCTTCACTATCTGCAAAGACTAAACAGAGTATTGCGACTCTGCGCTTGTTTGCAAATAGAGAATGATCCAAAGAGAACCAATTCCAAAACAGTAAATGCTTGGATAACAATCAATCAAATGGAGAGGGAAGCAGGCACGATGGATTTCAATGGGGGCAAAGGCCTGCGTTACCTACCCTTCACTATCTGCAAAGAGAGAATACTCCTATTCTTCCCTGTTTGCAGACAGAGAATCTCTCAGAAACAATCAAATGAGTAATACTAGTATTTTCAAACAATCAAACAATCAATTTGCAATTTGTCGTGTTACACGACCTTACCCGGACCGCATGGACAGTTTCTCGTCTTCCGCTTCCAGCGCCTGATCGTCCTCTATTCTCCGTAATTGCTGTGGCACTCCTAATGGTTCCCAGTCAGGACCGTAGATCACTCGAGAGAGGTCTGCTCGGAACCAGTGAAGTTCGGATGATGGCTGCCAGACGAGGGTCTATCGGGCAGGTGCACTTCCCGATCGTTGCAGTCGTTCACTCTGTCGTTGGGACCTCTCCCACTGGATCCACGTGTCGCTGATGGGCCCCACGTTTGGGACGCCAATTGTAAAAAGGTAGAGCCGATGTCGACCAAGAACCTTCAGTGTTTGCCCGGCGTTAGCCGCCTCTCATACCATCCGATATTACAAACAAAGAGGCAGGCGCTGGAGACGGAAGGCAGGAAACAGGAGTTTATTCCGACGGAGCAGAACACGTCAAATCAGACAACAGGGTATCTTCTCGAGGTGCTCTAACCGCATCTCTGAGGCCTGGCCTCTTATACACAGGTTTATGGCTTTATTACATACACTGCATCCGTAATGTTTCTTTGAAGGACAGAAAAGACATCCTCGGAATCCCCGGTCCAGACCCGTTCCCACACACATCTACAGTAGAGTTCCCACCCCGATCTCAGCATGTGGTGGTTATCGCGCAGCTGGACATTCCGCTGGGAACGGGGATGTGTGTGATCAGTTGGATCATCGGGGTGCGAAAGCATTGATTAATCCCCGCTCCTTTGATGTGAAGTGAGGTCCTACTGTAGGGGCAATAAACTGCATCTATTGGGCTAGGTGATGGCCTGGGATCAGGCCGGACAATCGGGCAGGGAGGAAGAGGTTATCAATAGGGCCTGTTCTTTGAATGAGATGAAAGAGCGAGGGGGTTCAGTATGGGATGTGGCTCGGAGACAGGGTTGCGTTAGAGGTGCGTTTATGGCCCAAGCAGGAGAGACCGGGGGCTGTCGGGGCGCGGGGGAATGCTTGCGAGACCGGGGAGTGAGGGGGAGAGACGCGCAGGCTATTGGCAGTGGGCAGAGAGGCCATGACACACAAAATGGCTGCCACTTACGTGCATGATGGGGCCTAAAAGGGACAAGATGGCGTGGCCACTGTTTCACGATTTTCACTTTACTTTCAACAGTGGCTGTGGTGAACATAAATGAACGCCGCTTATGTATACCTAATTTTAGTCATTTTCCACACACCCCTGAGGCATCGGTCTGCAAATGAAATGGTTTACTGAAGTCCGGAGAGATCAATACAGGAGAGGAGGTGATAGCGTTCTGCAAGGCCTGAAAGGCTATGGTTTCCTTCGGGGAGGGAACAGGCAATTTAGCAGAAGAATGGGATTTACGCAGGAGGTCCGTTAGAGGTCCTGCCAGGTCCGCGAACTGCGGAATAAACCTACGGTAGTACCCTACCAACCCCAGAAAGGCCCTCAGTTCTCTTTTAGTGGTAGGGTAGGGAACAGCTTTTATGGCTTCCACTTTATTGGTTTGGGGTTGAATCATACCATTCCCCAGGACGTAACCAAGATAATTGACAGTCCCATAGGCGACCCTGGATTTCTTGGCATTGATGTGGAGGTTTGCGTTGTGAAGACTGGACAGAATGTTGTCTAGATGAGTGAGGTGGTCTTCCCACGTCTTGCTAAAGACGACGATATTGTCGCGGTAGGCTGAGGCGTATTTCAGGTGGGGGGCTAACAGGGTATCCATAGCCCTTTGAAAGGTTGCTGGTGCTCCATGCAACCCAAAGGGGAGGACGGTCAAATGGTAATGGCCAGATGGCGTGGAAAAGGCAGTCTTTTCCCTGTCTGGAGGGGCTAACGGTATTTGCCAATACCCCTTGGTGAGGTCGATGGTGGTGATATATCTAGCCTCACCAAAGCGTTCCAACAGCTCATCTACCCTGGAGAGAGGGTATGCATCCTGTTTAGAAACCCGGTTAACTGCTCGGAAGTCTATGCAAAACCGGATGCTGCCATCCGGTTTAGGCACGAGAACCACCGGTGAACACCAGTGGCTATGCGACAGGACGATTACGCCCGAGCGTAGCATATTATCCACTTCGTTCTTAAAGGCAAGACGTCTAGCCTCTGGAATTCGATATGGTTTTTGTTTTACCACAATACCAGGGGGTGTAGGAATGGTGTGTTCGGCTAGGGGGCTTCTGCCTGGGTGGTCCGAGAACACACTCTTGTGGCGAAGGAGAGAGAGAACCTCGTCCTTTTGTTTCAGGGTAAGATCCTGATTGATGGGGGTATCATGTACAGTATGAGGAGAGGGAGAGACCATGGCAACCGTGGAGACTGTTTGAGGGGGTGTACCTATCCATTTCTTTAAGAGGTTTATGTGGTACATTTGTGTTTTCTGTCCAGATAACTGTAACAGATAGGTGGTACGCCCTATCCTTTTGAGGACCTTGAAGGGTCCCTGCCATTCTTTCCTTAGTTTGTGGGTGGAGCTGGGTAAAAGTATTAGAGCCCAGTCTCCTACGTTCAGTTCCCTCCACTTTTTCCCGCGATCATAGAAGGTCTTTTGCTTGGCCTGGGCCATGGCTAGATGATCGTGAGCAAGGGTTCTCAGTTTGTGGAGGCGAGTTTGTAATTGACGAGTGTAGTCTAAAAGCGCTTCCGCTTCTTGTGCCCCCTCCCTTTCCCAGCTATCTTTAGTGATCTCCAACAGGGTCCTGGGTTTACGGCCAAACAGCAGCTCGAATGGTGAGGTACCCAAACTGGCTTGAGTCTGGCTGCGTAATACAAAAAGGGCTAGTGGTAGTAACTGATCCCAGTTTTTCCCATCCCCAGACAGTAATTTCTTCAAAGTGAGCTTTAGGGAGCCGTTGTACCGCTCAACCAAACCGTCTGTCTAGGGATGGTAGACAGACGTCTTTATATGTTTTATTCTCAGTTGGGTACACACCTGTTTCATAAGGCGGGACACGAAAGGGGTCCCCTGATCGGTAACGATCTCTCTGGGGAACCCCATTCGGGAAAAAACTTCCACTAATCTTTGTGCTATGGCAGAAGAGGTGGCCACCCGAAGGGGAAAGGCCTCCGGATAGCGGGTGGCATAATCTACCAACACCAGGGCATATTGGTGTCCCCTTCCTGACTTGGGCAAAGGACCAATGAGGTCCATACCTAGTCGGTCAAACGGAGTTCCTATTATGGGTAATGGAGTCAGCGGCACAGGGGGAGGTATGTAAGGAATTCGTTTCTGGCATATCCTGCATTCTTGACAGTATTTTTGAATCTGTGCATACACTCCTGGCCAAAACAAATGCTGGAGTATGGCCTGTCCCGTCTTTTCAGCCCCAGAATGGCCTGCCAAAAGATGGGCATGTGCAAAAAATAGGATTTGCTCCCTTAAACTTGTGGGTACTAGCAGCTGGGGGGTCGCATCGTCTTTTGCCAGTCTATAGAGCAGACCATTTTTCTCGACAAAAGTGTGATATACCCGAGTAAGGGGGTCCTGGTCTTCACGGGCTTTGCTCCATGCATTAGTGAGACTGGCATCATTTAACTGTGCGGTGTGAAAATAGGTGTCTCTTGCCCAGGGCTCTGGTAGAAGAAGGCTGTCATAAGCCGTGCCCAGGGGCTGCAGAGCTTCTAACATAAGAGAGTGAAAGGAGGGATTGTCGGTCCCAATGATGACGGGTTCTGGGAGATCGGACAAGACACCTACCCTTACCTCTGTCCCCTTCCCGGACTCGCTATAGAGGGTGACCTTAGCTAAGGGATATTCCCTAACATCCCCGTGAACGCATCTAATGTGAACAGTCTTGCCTGGGATGAGATCGGACTGTTTGATCAACGCCTGTTTTACTACGGAGTGCTTGCACCCGGAATCAAGCAGGGCTCTTATAGGCGTGCCAATAACGGTCAGACTTACATAGAAGGTTGTCCGGTTTCTTGTGCAAAAAGGATGGAGCGGGGGGCATAGCTCACGTCCATGGGCTCATCTTCCTTCTCTTTCTTTTTTCGGCAATAGCGAGCTAAATGGCCCCACTCCCCGCAATCGTAACATTGGGGACCTCAATTAACTTGAAGGTCCGCTCTAGGGAACGGGGGCGTATAGCCTCTGGTAACCCTTTTACTGGCTTCTTTTCCAATTTTGCAGGAGGAACGCTTTTGGGGTGTTTCTCCGGTTCTCTGACATAAGGACGACCTTGTGCCCTGGCATAACACATGGCCATTTCTATGGCATGTTCGAGTGTGAGACCTGCGTGTTGCTTCAGCCAACACTGAGTGCCATAAGGTAGGGCCTCGAGGAACTGCTCGAGATATATCTTCTCCATAACTGCGTCCATGTTGGCCTCGTGAGGTTTAAGCCAAAGGTCAGCTGCTTCCTTTAGTTTATAGAATAAAGTCTTGGGCAGATCCCCTGGGGCGCCTCGTTCCTGGCGAAACCGTAACCGGTGGGTTTCCTCATCCACTCCTAGGCGGTCTAAGATATATTGTTTAACAACAGCGTATGCACAGGTTCCATCCCTATTCACGATTTGGTATGCGGCTTGTGCCTCTCCAGTCAAGAGAGGGGCAAGATAAAATGGCCATCTGTCTCCAGGCCACGCACTCGCCCTGGCCGCCCTCTCAAAATTCAAAAAGAAAGCATGGGGTTCATCCCCCGGAGCATATTTTTGCAAAGGAACCACCGTACCAGGAGGGGGTGCGGTTGGTCTTCCCTGTCCCAAAGCAGTGAGGAGCTGGGTCTGTCCTTCAGCCAACCTCAGTAGGCTTTCAGATTGGTTTTGTATTGCCTGGGTGAAGGTTGTCCGATCCGCCTCCGCTTGCATGGAGGTTTGTCCGATAGCCCATTCAAGTTTTTATTGTCCCTCCTTCATTTGTTGTATGATGGTTTCCATCCTGTATCGGACGGTGGTTCACTCACAGACTCCTATCTGGCTCGCCACTTGTGATGAGGGGGGGTTGCGAGGGCTGGTTTGATGTGTAAGAATGGGTGACCAGTCGGACGTTTTGGCGGGAAAGACGTTTATTTCAATAAAACAAGGTAAACGTTCTACAGTCAGCTTTGTTGTTTGTTTGGGCGAAAACAGACAAAGAAAGGAAAATATCGGGGTCTTCAAGTTCTTCTTCACTTGAACGGTGTCAGTTCCGGTTAGTCTTGTGACTTGGTTTCGGGTCTCAGCGTCATGAAAAGAAATAGGAAAATAAACGGAGGATTACTGATACATTCCAGGGTTACTCGAGTGAATGAGGGGGAAAAGGGGAAGTGAGGAGTCACCAGGAAGATGCTATGTTTCGTCTGCGCGTTACGTGATGGCGCGGTTGTGATCAGGGGTGAAACACACACACAAACATGTACACGGTGCCGGGACCTCCCACAGGCCTCCCCTATCCTTTCCCGCCCTGTGAGGTAAAAAGTCCCTTTAAACGGCCCGTACCTTGTCCAGCCACACTTCTCCAGAAGTGCGGCAGGGCGGCTCGTGATGTCGGTGGCCTCCGGGCGTACTCCTGGTCCCCTCGTCTGCTTCTCTTCCTGGATACTCGTCTGCTTCTCTTCCCGGATTCTCGTCTGCTTCCCTTCCTGGATACTCGTCTGCTTCTCTTCCTGGATACTCGTCCCGAACGTTGCTCCTCTCCCGTCTTCCTTCTCCGGCTTTCACGCCGTGCGGTTCTGGCCGGGCTTCCTTATCCGCCTCCTCCGGCACTGGTTGGTTGGACTCGCAGGACGTCAGAAGAGTTGACTCCGCCTCTACTCGAGACATCCACGTCGCATTAAAGGGGCCGCAGATATCCTGAGGACGGGGCGGAAAGGAACAACAGTTAAGGTCCCCGCCTCGTCCACCGACGTCACTAGAGGCCCCGTGACACAGGTCAAATGGCATCCACGCGGTGCTTGCATCCTTCTCTGCCTGTTGAGGGGACGAGGGAACACCTCGACTTTCAGCATCGTCCTGCGTGCCTCCTCCGTCTTCCAAACCGCTGTCGTCGGCTCTTCTTAGGCTGGCCTTTTTGTTTATCACCTATCGCTTTCGTTGAGTCTTCTCCACATCCATGCTCTGAGGCACCCAATTTGGATCCTCAGGGATGATGTCTCGAGGCATTTGCTTGAACAATAACATTGCGGGGGCACACCCTGTAGTTGAATGTGTGGTCTGTTGGTTAGTTTGGAGGAACTCTTTGAGGCAGACTTTGGCATCTTGGTGTTAGTCCATCCCGATTTGGAAGGCTCGGTTCAGTGTCCTTATGAACCTCTCTACTTCCCTGTTGTATTGAGGCTATTTGGGGGGGGGGGTAATTCTCCAGTGACAGATTGCTCACCGCACCAAGATGCCCTGGGATTCTTGCCCCTGAAATGGGGGTGCATTTTCAGACTTCACCTCCTCAGGCAGACCTAGCAATGGTAAAGTCTTCTCTTGTGCAGGTTGGACATGGGCAAATGCAGTGGAGTGTACCAGTTCCACCACGGGGAACTTGGAGTATGAGTCCATGACCACCAGGGTGTTGCAATTATCGGGAAAACATCCAAAAACTATGCTGACCTATGACCACGGGTGAGACTGGGCTCTTCTGTCAGCACTGGCGCAGGGATTGGGTATTCATTTGTTATGGCACAGGGGTGACATCTCCTGAGTTCCTCATCAACTAGATCATACATGCCCGGGAACTAGATATTACCTCTCAACATCGCCTTGGTCTTCGCAGCCCCTTGGTGTCCTTGGTGTGTGAGGGTGACCATCTGACTCTGGAGGACTTTAGGGATGATGATTCTCTGTCCCCGCAGCACCAAGCCGGTGCCACTCACGTTGAGTTTGTGTCAAACCCTCCAGAGTGGACAACACATTTTCTGCTCCTCCCACATCAATGACTTGGATCCGTCGAGGAAACGGTGCTATTGTCCTCGGGCCAGGACCTCTTTCACTTTCACCAGGGTGTCATCCATATCCATGGCATCCCGTATTTCCTCCCAGGTGACGGCAAAGGGGGCAGGCATTGTCATCGATCATGTTTACAAAACACTTGGTGCGCTCTTCTTCATGGTCCTGCTTGCTGGGGGTACCCTGCGTAGGATGACGCAACAGGAAATCGTAAGGGTTATTGGCACCGGGTCTGAAGACCAGTTGGAAGGCATTGGCTTGCAGTTGTATGGCCCACCTCTCTATCCATGGTGGTGCAAGTTGGCACAATTCGGTCAACAGTGGTATAAGCGGCTTGATCTGTCACTACCCGGGACTTGTGACCACACAGGTAAAGGTGGAAATGTTGACATGCCCTTCTGATGGCGAGGGCCTTGCGTTCTAACTGGGCATAGCTGGTTTCCATGTGTGATAACGCTCTACTCACATAGGCCACTGGCACGCATTCACCTCTGTTGTCTTCCTGTAGGAGGACGGTTCAAGCCCTACCAGGCTGGCATTAACTACCAGCTCAGTCCTGCATTGAGGGGGAAAGTAGGCCATGGTAGCGTGAAATGAGCTCTCTTCTGTAGGTCCCCACTGTCACGGCATGCCCTTTTTCGTTAGTTGTCGCATCATCTCTGCTAGAGTGGCTAGGCTTGGTATAAACCTCCCGCAGTATGTTGCCATTCCCAGGAAACAAAGTACCTTAGTTGGGCTTGGTGGTATCGGTGCATTATGGATCGCCTCTGCTTTCCTCGGGTCAACTTTGGGCCTGTCTCGGGAAAAGACATATCTGAAAAAGTAAATCGAATTCTGGTAGAAAGAATTTTTTAATCAGTGAAAGGTTAGGCCACATCCTGCCAAGCGTTGGAGGGTGGCCCGCAGTCAGACATGGTGTTCTTCCAGGCTCTGAGAGTAGATGAGGATATCGTCACTCAGATTTTTCATGCCTTTCAGCCCTGAGAGTGTTTCTGTGATGGCTTTCTGGAACACCTCTGCCGCAAAGGAGACGCTGAAGCTCAGCCATGTGTAACATGGAGACCCACATGCATGGAAAATGTTGTGATGTATCGACTTTCCAGTTTTAACTCCAACTGATGGTATCCTGAATTTAGATCTAACTTCGAGAACCATTGGGCTCTGTTCAGGTCCGCGATTATGTCATTAATGGTTAGAGTAACATGTCTTTCTCATCTGGATGGCTTGGGCCGGCAATCTCATTTCCATGCATAGTCTTATGGCACTAAGTTGCTTAGTATTTCATGTGCAATGACAAGTGGGGATACCTATGGAGTGGGACCAGACACCTTCTCAATGACCCCTTGTCTCTCCAGTTCCTGCAGTTCCTTCTCCACTAGTGGTCTGATGTTAAAGCGCAGTGGGCATTATGGACTTGTCAATGTGCAGGGTGACTTGGTGATCTTTAAATTTCACTAGTCCGAGGAACAGTTGAGTAAAGTCTTTCAAGATGTTGTCTGCATGAGAGTCATGGATCTGCTTCGTGAAGAACACCAGTTCTAGGTCCTACGCGGTATGGCATCCTAGCAGCAGGGTCGGATTGGGATCACAATTTGGCCAGTGCCTGACGACAAAAGTGGCCCACATTTACGGGGTGTGCCCTTTCATGAAACATACAAGGTATGTAAGTGGGAGGATATTGTTCTTGGGAAGGACACAGGGCCAAGGTGAGAATGTCCTACAAGCTGAGCAACTGAAAAACAGTGAGGCAACTTTCTCTTAAAATATTATTCTCCAGCCCTTCAGGGCAGAAGCACCTAAAAAGCAGCGAGGCCCCTTTCTATTACAAAATTATTGTTTATTTCGAAAATGCTAATAAAATAGATTTTTTTTTTTAAACTATAAAGTGGCTGTAACAAACACTGGCATGTTTAGTATCAAATACGTTGGAATCACACCCCAACACCATGAATGGTGTTGGAGGTATAATTCCATGCACTGCGGGGCTCCTCCAGGAGGCCCTCCATGCTCCTGGTACCAATCTTCCAGAGTCTGATAGCAAGCTATGGCTGCTGCAGACCACAGACATGATTCTGCCCTCCTGCTGCTGAGCCAAGCTGAAGCAGGTTAAGGTAGGACAATAAGCTTCCTGTCAGAGGGAGGTGTGATCACTTCCCAGACAGGACTTAGTGTATTGGGCCAGGGTGGGGGCAGTTTTCAGGAAAAAAGACCCTTCCCAGAAGACCTTGAAGAAACCCAGTGGAAGATGGAAGGTTGGATAGCCAACCCAACTGTGGATTCCCAGGGAACCAGTTCAGGGAGCCGTTGGCTCCCGCTCTGGCCCGAAACTGGACAAAGGACATGTAAGTATCCTCCCCACTGTCCAGCCCCTCCTCTGGGAAGGACCCCTGAATCATCCCAACCCTTTCCTTAGGATACTTAGGGGCTTACCTGTGGGTGGCTCTTCAGATTCGTTGTGGAACAAGATTTAGATCCAAAACCACTTCATCGTCAACCGTCTGGGCACTTTGGACTTCGTTGGACTTCGCTTTGGAAACCGAGACTACATCTGGCAGACTCCTGCTGCTCCTGGTCTCGTCATCCTGCCAGTCTTCTGTGTTGTCTGTGCCTGTGCTCCATACATGTTCTACTCCAGTCCAGTGGGCATCCAAGACACCCGAAGCAATCTTCCTTGGAGTAGAGGAGTCGCTCCCCTGCATCTGCAGGGACCGCAGCGAAGCTGACCGGTTTGCTGTTCCTGAGCTCCCACGGACTCCGAAAGGTTCAGCAACACAGGTGGTGGTTCTGCAACTCCCTTGAGGCCTGCACTGTCTACACAGCAAGTTTGAAAGAAGAATCCCTCATCAGAACTGCTGGAGCAGTACCCCTGTGCACCGCATTGACTTGCCATTGCCAAGGCTTGTTGACGCTCTTCTCTAGAGATCTTCGGGCTCCAAGAAGCTCCAGCCTCAACCATCTCTTACTACCAAGATCTTTGCCTCACCACATACTCTGCACCGTGGGCCTGCATCATTGGTGAGCTGCACGAGGTCCTCTTGCGACTCCTGGGCCTTCGGCCTGTGTGTCCTCTTGGGGGTCTTCTTTGGCTCCAGTGGTCTCCCCTGCTTGCTCGAGGCCTACTCTGACTTACCTGCACTTGGTGACACCCTTGGACCTTGCTGGTCCTGACATTGCCCCTTTTTTGTCTGCCATGTTTGTTGCCACTGCCAAGACTTGATGGTGCTCCCGCCGGACACTGACCCCCTGGCTCTAGACATCTGATGTGGGACAGCTCTTGAACGGCTTCTGGTCTTCCACAGCATTGCCTAGTCTGCACCACTGCAACATCAAGGTCACCATCAACTCTCCTGCATCTTTTGACATTGGTAGGCATTTGTCTTCTGTGCCCCCTGGTCACTCCTGAGTAGCATAGACTCTGTCCCCTCTGCTTTCAAATACATCTCTTCCTGAATCCACCCTTGGGTGGCACCGGACTCTTTCACCTTCTTCGTCAGCGGCATCTTTACTGAAGTCCTCCTTTGAGGTCTATGGTGGTTTCCAATGTTACTTCGCACCTGTGCACCTGGCTTCCTTGGTGTAGGTATCCTGGTTCCCTGGGAATCCAAAGTTGGGTTGGCTATCCAACCTTCCATCTTCCACTGGGTTTCTTCAGGGTCTTCTGGGGAGGGTCTTTCTTCTTGAAAACTGCACCGCGCGACTTCCCCCACTAACTTGCATTGAGTATGCGGTCATGTTATTCTGCACACGGCCTCCATGTGGTTCCGGGGCACTTACCATGGGTGGTTGCTTGGGTCCACGGCTCTTCTAAGTCTTCTGGGTCCAGTTTCGACTTCGGTCGCATCTTACTTTATTAGTATATGGTTTGGTCTCCCCCTGGAGACCACTATGTATGTGAGCTACTTATGTGTTCTATTACTAAAGTATTGTTTGTATTGTGATATCTCTGAGGATGAGATATTGGAATGTGTAGTGGGTGTTTATAATAAATATATATTTTTATAACTACACTGTGTGGTTCTTTTTCACTTAACCTACACTATATGATTAGTTCTGGTAAAACAAGCTGCTTCACACTCCTTCTGGACTAAGCCTGAAGGCTGCTCTCCACAGCTACCACTTAGAGAGCTTTCTAAGGTTGTCTAAGACCCCTAAAATCACCATAAGAGTTGTCTGGATTAGTGCTAGATGCTCCACTTAAACAAGTGTGCCACATATACTAAGCTAGCCTCCTACACTTTCACACTTGGAAGAGGTCAGTCATGTACTCGGCATGACCAAAACCACAGTAGCCACACTTCTCATGCTGTTTTCCAGAGGCTCCTCGTGGCTGTAATGGCCCAGGGTGCCTTTGCTCCACATCTATCCTCTCCTCTTTGATACAGGGTTCCCACAAGCCTGAGGGAGATGGGGTAGTTCTGACATGAGGGGCTCTTCTGTCTGGCTGTTTGACAGTTCATGAGAACATGCGAGGATCAGGATCTTGTCCAAGGATATCCCAGGCTGGCAGAGTATGAGGTGACGAAGTGCGACAGACTTGCACTATTGGATGATTTGTGGCCTTATTTCTTTGGATTGGTCAATGGCTATGCACATGCGTGCAAGTTTCAGCAGTGTGGCGTAAAACATGTCCACTGTCTCTGCTTCTGTGGCGAAATTAAATATATTAGGAATAATGATAGTTATATGTGCAATCACAATGAAGGAATGGGTTACTGTGATATCAAAAGGAGAAGAACCAAACGCAGCACAGTCTAAGGTACAGGTAATAATAATTTTTATATACATATAACAAAAACAATTAACAAAATTAACAGTGTATTGTGTCCCCAGTGAACATGGAACCTACATACAATTGTGAGAAAATTGTGACAAGTATCAGAGGAAGTTTCCAAAGCCATTGGGGTGCTACAGTCTGGGAAGTCCATGGTTCGAGTGGCCTCTCAATTGAACTTTACAAAATTACTGCCTCCGTTATCGCGCCCTTTTTGGTGCGTATGTATGATGAAGGGGTATCCCTCGGTGCTTTGCCAGCTACACAGAGACTGGCCAACATCGTGGTCATCCATAAAACCGGCAACCCCCCGGACCGCTGCTCCTCTTACAGGCCTATCTCTCTTTTAGACCCAGAGGTCAAGATATTGGCCAAACTCTTGGCCCTTCGCCTCTCTCCATGTTTTCACAGGTTGATCCAACCGGATAAATCCGGCTTCATGCCTGCCAGAAATGCTGCGCTTAATTTGCTCCGCTTGTTTGGGGTGTTGGGCCAGGCCTCCACTATTCAGGAGGATTCAGTAATAGTGTCCTTGGACGCTAAGATGGCCTCCGATATGATCGAATGGCCCTTCTTGTTTACAGTGCTGGAGAGATATGGGTTTGGTGCTCGATTTATATCCTGGGTCAGCCTACTTTACACCCGCCCTTTGACCCGGGTTACGGTGAACGGGTAGAGCCGCTCTTTATAAAATGATGGCACTTCCCCGTTTTCTTTATGCAGAATACGTCTTTCTTGATATTCTCCTAATACTTTCTCTCTATTGACTCCGAGGTACGCTCCTTATTATGGAATAATGGTACACCTACAATCGCCCTCGTCAAACTCACCAAAAGCTGGTTTGATGGGGGCATAGTCTTGCCTGCCATTAAATATTATTATTGGTCCTAGCAGCCGGTGGTTCTCAACTACTGGATGCATCGACGCATCACGGACCCGGCGTACACAAGGGACAGGTACAATATGTCTTTGGGTAACTTTCTTAGGGCTTTGTATGGCGGAAGAAAATATGCACCTAAGTATATCCCGACCTCAACTACAGTCTCTTTTTGGGGCGCGGCCACTGCGGCATTGGGATGGAACGGCAGGATTACTAAGGCCACCCCGCTGCTTGAGTCTCTTCAACTAGGAATGCTCTGGAGGTTCCCAGGGTTTGACAAATGGGACTTAATTGGTCTTTTGACGGTGGGAGACCTTTGGAATAAGGCGGGAGTTGTTCCGTTTAGTGAGCTATAACTTCAGGCAGGGGAAACTTTCCGGTACCTTCAGGTGAGGAGTGTACTGCAAAAGGTGCTACCTAGAGGCTCCGACCTGCCGGTTTCCTCACCATTAGAAGATGGGTTACTGGATGATTACCTTCCAGAATGAGCGATTTCTTTGACATACCGTAAGATTCTTAACAATATGACGGACTCTATGGGTAAAGTACGGGCAAAATGGAATGACGAGGTGGGGGAGCTTGATAACGAAGAGTGGAGGGAAGCCCTGGCTTCACCACGGGAGGTGGCAATCAGTTCCCGTTGTAAGTTGATACAACTTAAACTGCTTTACAGGACGAACTACACCAGCTCGGCACTCATTAAGATGGGTCTTTTGTCCTCGCCGGATTATCCCCGGGGCTGTGAACAGTTGGGTACTTTCCTACACCAATGGTGGGATTGTCCCGACCTTCAGAGATACTGGGGAAGAGTCGTCTTCACCATGTCCCAATTATGCCATAAACCAATAGCTGTATCCCCACGTCTCTGTCTTTGAATGTTTGGGAGGCCACGGACCTGACTAGGTTTGAATGTCTCTGGGTCACACTGGGGTGTATGGACACCAAACGCAACATCGCTAGAACCTGGAAGGGGGGTAGCCCTCAAACACGCGGATTGGGCATTGGACATTGACTGGTGCATGCAGGCAGAGAGGGCGGTGTATGAAAGCAGAGGTTGCCTAGGTAAATGGACCAAGGTGTGGGGCCCCTGGAACAAAGCAGAGGTTTTATCTCTACCCCATTTGATGAGACGAGCGATGTTGTTGACAAAGTAACACCATTGGATGGCTGTCGCAGGGGTGGATGACTTTATTGTGTTTTCCTCTGACCCAATGTATTCTTTTGTTTCATTCATGCTTCCTGATGTTCTCTGGTATTGTGTTTTGTTTTGTAACTGCACCAGTATTGTTTTTATCTGATTTATGCTTATTTTCAATAAACAGAGTTTAAAAGAAAAATTGTGACAAGTAAAAAAATGGTTTCAAACAAAATATTTAAAGTCGACCATCCAAAGTTATCTATAGTAGGAGTGCTTCGCTTTATTTTCATTTACGGCGTTTCGACACCTATAGAAATGTGGGGTCTCTTCAGGACCTAACGATATAGGGACATCTACAATAAAAGAAAAGAGTATGACCAAAGTGAGGCATGATGGCAACAGCATAGCTGTATATGAAAACAGGAGGAGTGCTGTACCTGGGAGGATGGATGCTCTGTCATCGTGAAAGGTGTGCACCACAAAGTGGAAAGTGAAACGGTTACTCACATGGGACCCGGTCGGGCACTCCACATGTGGTAAAGTAAAAATTGAAACAAGAACGAACAACTAGTCAATAGAAAATGATGGGCACACTAGAGAAACAAGCATTGGAAATGCAATAGGTCTCGCAATAGAATAGTTAGACTTTTTTCTTTTTGCAAATGGAAGAGTGGCGTTGCGTGGATGAGTGGCGTTGCGTGGATGAGTGGCGTTGCATGGATGAGTGGCGTTGCGTGGATGAGTGGCGTTGCGTGGATGAGTGGCGTGTGTGAGTGGCGTTGCGTGTGTGAGTGGCGTTGCGTGTGTGAGTGGCGTAGCGTGTGTGAGTGGCGTAGCGTGTGTGAGTGGCGTAGCGTGTGTGAGTGGCGTTGCGTGTGTGACTGGCGTTGCATGTGTGAGTGGCGTTGCATGTGTGAGTGGCGTTGCATGTGTGAGTGGCGTTGCATGTGTGAGTGGCGTTGCATGTGTGAGTGGCGTTGCATGTGTGAGTGGCGTTGCATGTGTGAGTGGCGTTGCATGTGTGAGTGGCGTTGCATGTGTGAGTGGCTAAATGTAGCACAGGGAGACCTCCAGCGGTAAGACAATCAAAAACAACTTAGAAAACATTTCACAGTATGAAAAGATCAAACTCATGAACGAGCGTGATACACCTCAGCTAAACATCATGATAAATAACAACACACATTAGAAGTGAAACTGCAAGTACAGAAGGACCAGCTTTGCTTGTTTAAAACTCAGAGGCAAAAGAAGAGGACATATGTACTTATGACATATGCTCTCCCACTTCAGGCAGATGAGTGTAATGTATAAAGCGTCTTGTGGAGCAACCATGTCACATGAGCAGATCGTGGAGTCTGAGAATGGCAGCCGAAGCAAATACAAACAAGCAGCAATTGGCCAGGCCTGCCTGCGAGGCTCAAAGTGTTAGAAGGCAGGTCTTGGGCAGAGGCAGAGTACTGACTTAGGAATGACTGTGAGGCGCATTGGTGTGAAGCACATCAAAGGGCTTCTCCTCCCCTAATTAGGTGAGGAGAAGCCGTTTCGGGAAACTGAAAGTACGGCCGGCCTGTGGCCGGCCATGAATAATTAGGGGAGGAGAAGCCCTTTGATGTGCTGGGCTCTGAAAAGATCCATGCCTTCAGAGCAGGATAAGTTGCGGCCAGGCCTCATCGGAGAGCTGTTTGGCAGCAAAGGGCCATATCCCAGCACTCGTGCTGACGTTGCATACTTGGCGAGGCACAGATTTGCTGGCTCTGTTTTGGGTGGGGAAGGACCCAACCCGGCTGATGACACATCAAGCTGCAAGAGCCAGAAGATTCCAGCACACAAGAATGAAGTTGGCAAAAATCAATTATCAAAGGAAAAGAGTCTTTCAGTCTTTAAAGCGGTAAATCACACAAATGCGTGGAATAAGCCCAATTACGCACTCCGTAAAAAAAATGAAATAAAATAAAATAACACTCCCTTTTCAGAATGCAGCTCCGCTCATAAACACAGCTAGTTCCGCCCTTCACGGGAAACATATTGTTTTCAGGCTTAAAGATCAATCCAGGAAAAGCACGTGAATGAAAGGTTTACAAGCTCCATGCTCGGTAAACAGTACTTACATCAGGAAGCGCACCCTGATGCAGATGAAGTGAGGGGCTCCCAGTGGGGGGGGGGGGGGGGAGGGGGGGGTTGAGGCGGGGGCAGGGGCAGGGCAAAAACTAACGCCGGCTGATGACGCATCAAGCTGCAAGAGCCAGAAGATTCCAGCACACAAGAATGAAGTTGGCAAAAATCAATTATCAAAGGAAAAGAGTCTTTCAGTCTTTAAAGCGGTAAATCACACAAATGCGTGGAATAAGCCCAATTACGAACTCCGTAAAAAAAATGAAATAAAATAAAATAACACTCCCTTTTCTGAATGCAGCTCCGCTCATAAACACAGCTAGTTCCGCCCTTCACGGGAAACATATTGTTTTCAGGCTTAAAGAGCAATCCAGGAAAAGCACGTGAATTAAAGGTTTACAAGCTCCATGCTCGGTAAACAGTACTTACATCAGGAAGCGCACCCTGATGCAGATGAAGTGATGGGCTCCCAGTGGGGGGGGGGGGGTTGAGGCGGGGGCAGGGACAGGGCAAAAACTAACGGAAGGGCCGAAACACAGCACCATTTGCACTACTAAGTTACAGAGTGAAAAGACTTGGCAGACTGCTGCATCCTTTCAAACTGTCTTTGAAGGAGGAGGCAGGTTCTGTCCCATCATGCCACCCTTCACAAGCACAGGAATTCTCTGCACAGGTGAAAGTGCGAGTGAATTCTGTGGAAGAGCAATCTCAAGCTAAGACGGCTATTGTGGCAATGTTTAACTGAGAAGAACAGGTACGCTGTAAGAACAGCCTCGGCAGAGATATGGTTGAAAATATATTTTAAAGGCGAGGCCCTGCAAAGCATTATGGGGAGAGTTTGCAGCAAGCAGTGAATTTTATTGTAGCTTCTCTCCCGCTGTACCAAAGAGTCGCAGTGATATTTCCTTGGCTTTTTTTGAGAATGCAGCCTCCGTGTACCTAGGCAGTCAACGCTAGTTCTGTAATAGGAAGAACACCATGGCAGGCACACTCATTGCAATCTACGCCGACTTTTTAGAAATCTGCACAGGTGAAAGTGCGAGTGAATTCTGTGGAAGAGCAATCTCAAGCTAAGACGGCTATTGTGGCCGAGGTCACACGGCGGGCAGGGGAGGGGGCGGAGCGGGGAGAGCGAGAGCGGCATGTGGGTGTGAAGAAGCCGGGCCTTTGAAGTGAAGCTAAGCTTCACTTCAAAGGTGTCGGAGGAATGCGGGCGGCTGTGCACGCGCTTTTAAGCTCAATGCACATGCGCATTGAGCTTAAAAGTCACGGGCACTGCAAGGAATCGCCACGATTCCTTGCTTGCTAGTTGAAGGTTGTTTAAGCCGCAATAGGCTCGCAAGCTCGATGCGCATGCGCATCGACAGGCGAGACCTAAAAAGATACAACATAAATGACTTACGCCAGCGAGGGGAAGGGGAGAAGACAGTAAAGCCCGTCAGCAATTGGGTGCAGCTGCTTGTACAATTAATTCACTGCCCGACAATGCTCGTGTAGGAATGACCAGGCCAACCGGTGGCTGTTCTGGTAACGCTTAGAAGTATTTCCACGTTGGCTTCAAGGAGAAGAATCAATTAAGGTCACGTTAGAACGTGTACCCACAATATAATGGAGTAACGAACTCAGCGTAGGTAAAAATGCTAAGAATGGAACCAGGCCCGGACTGGCCGTAGCGGGCACCGGGCAATCCCCCGGTGCGCCGCACGGGTGGGGGCCGGTTTTGGGCCCCTGGGGGCCGATTTTGTTACAGGGCCGTTTTTGCAGCATAGCTGCAAAATCGGCCCTGTAACAAAATCGGCCGAAAATCGGCCCTGGCAAAGCGCTCGGCGGCACCCCCAGGGGGGCTGGGGCCGGCCGAGCACTTTGCCAGGGCCGGTTTTGGTTCCCAGTCCGGCCTATCTATGCTAGTACCTGCTGGCAGACAGGTCTCTTAACTGTCAAAAGATTGAGAGAATGGCTCAATGAATCAGCCACAAGTGTCTCCGCTATGCGCTCAGGACAACCGCTTACGTCAGTTTCCCACGTTGTTCTGTGAAACTCTGGACCACGAGCAGAAGCGAAATACTTTCTCTTTGCTCGCGCCCTGTAACCGGACCTCACGGCAGGCGTCCTAATGGATCCCTGCATGGATTTGTGCTCCAGTTATCGGTATTTATCTTATGGAAAGAGAAGACATGTGCGGGGACTGCGCTATGTCTAAGGTACTGCATGCTCAAAATGCTGCTCTGTGAATAGAGTGCAAGGGCATGCTGAAGGGAATGTACTTGCGGTAAAGTGAAAAGACGTGGACCGTGTTTCTAAAAGACCATGTATTGTAAATACATGCCATTAGGGAACTATAATTGACCGGAGTACTTCACATTTATAGGGCAGCGAAGAATTCCTGCCATGAGAGCACTGCACCGTAATTACATTGATTCTCGATGCGGCTGTAGAGGCTGCCACAGGTATCTACGATTTGAATATCGCTCTGGAAACATATATGTTAGAAATATGGCACAGTTACAACACACCCTGCAAATTGCGCGATGGTAGTTGGCATGTGTGTGTCAGTAACTCTTTCTCATATTAAGAACCACATGTTAAAAGACATAGTTCGTGTTATTTTGCCACAATGTGTTACATCACCTTTGTTACGAACATATAAATTCACATATCAATTAGCAAACACATGTTCCTTGTAATTAGAGCATTATGATCTTTGGGTACTCTCATTTAAACGAACGCGATGAATCACAACTGGTACAGTCTTATGGATTTAGTCATATGCATTAGCACGTTACACATATTATTTTCATTCATGTTGTAGAATATCCACAGCCTGATAGAGCCTGAAAGTGCATGAGTGAGCAGTTGTGTAATACGAATAATGAATGTCCATAGTATAATCAGATACTGGGTTCGCAAATACACATTTTTATATCCACAGCCAGAAGCGATATAGCTGTTTTTACTGGTAATTCTTATATATTTTTGATCTTTTGATGAATTTCTTTACCTCTACACACCACCCAAGTAACCTCATCCTATTGTCCTTAGGTGCCCACTCCCCTACCTTCACCTTGGTCCTGATGAAGACCCCGTTCACAATGCACAAAATTGGTCATTCCGTTTAGCGGTCGAAACATCAAAATTTCTCCTTTGTTTGTGTTATCAGACATATATGACAGATAATTTATATCTGTAATTATGTTATGATTTGTCATTTAATGCATTTGGCAGGAAACTGTCTGGATAGTTGTTTATCAATTTATTGATGTATATATATGCGCACTACTGTCCTTAATCACAATCCATCCCATGCACTTACCACCTCACTTTTCTGTGCACCTTTTTTCTCGAAAAATGCCCACTTATGAATTGTATTCTACTATATATATACTGATTCATTTCAATGTTGTGATGAAATAAAATCACACTCATTTGGTTGTTATATTGTATAGTGGTGCTTGACTTTGTTCAGATACAACGGATTAACTCTTGTACACATCTATCTTTCTTAAATTGCTTTCCACTGGGACATTATCTTATTGTACTGTGAATTAATTGTACAAGCACCTACACCCAATTGCAGAAGGGCTTTCCTGTCATCTCCCCTTCCCCTTGCTGGGGTAAGTCATTTATGTTGTATCTTTCCTATAGGGGTCGAAACGCCGTAGACGAAAATAAAGCGAACCACTCCTGCTATGGATTACTTTGGATGGTGGACTTAAAATATTTTGTTGGAAAACATTTTTTTACTTGTTACAATTTTGTCACAATTGTATGTAGGTTCCATGTTCACTGGGGACACAATTCACTGTTCATTTTGTTAATTGTTTTTGTTATATGTATATAAAAACTAATATTACCTATACCTTTGTTAAAAGGAAACCAAAATCATGAACATTATCTGCGCCATCTTGTCTGGTGGAAGTTCCTACGTGCACATAAGCTGTAGTGGAGTGGTGTGGCTCACTGGTTAGAGGCGGCAGACCCGGAAGGAGAGAACGGCCCGGGACCAGGGTTCAATTCCCGACGCGGCAGGGTCATGGACCAGGGTCAGCGGACTCGATAATTCTCGCCTCGGTGCCTACTCTAACCAGGGATCACACTCGGCAACTCTGGGCATTAGCTTGCCTCATCTCTACAATGGCCCCCCACATTCGCCGGGGATGCCTGGATTCACCTTGGAGATACCCAGTAGGGACCATCTCACAGGGATAGCCAGGACGGGTTCCCCAGCGGTCTACAGCGCCACGACGCCTCAGGGCAGCAGTGCGCTTTACAAGACACATACATACATAGTCATTCTGACCGACCACAGCCATTTTGTATTCTGTTGGTCACCTTTGTTTCACCCTGCCCTTACTAGCATCTGTCTGACCCTCTGACCAAACCTGATATGTGTGCTGGGGGCTATAATCTCTATTTGCCACGACAAACCTCAAGCACCACTTGCTGCCACAAACTCGTTTTTCCTCTCATCTCTGTTTACAGGCAAACCCTTAGACACTCTTACACAAACAGGTTCCAAATACCAAACAGGCTCTTGCAAACATGGTTTATTGCACTGCAAACAGCAAGACTTGTTTTTTCCAACAATGGGACCTGTTTTTATCAACAGAACAGACTCTTAGATCTGGCCGGTCTCACATGTTTTAGACCCTGAAGCAAGGTCCAGCTGCAAGATAAAATTGTCTGTTTGACCTGGGTGGGAGGAGAATTACTGTTGGGCTTGTGTGACTACCTGCCCGGGGCGGAGACTCCAAACATGTGTAACCATGATACTGAAACAAATGCATTGTGTCAAACCTGTATAAAAAGAAGAGCTTAAGGAGTTGCCAGCAGAACACCTCCCTCAGACATCCCGGTGTCTACAGTGACGTGGTCTCCTCATGAGAAATAAACCTTTTTTTTGTCTTCCAGTTCCAGCGCTTGCCTCATTATTTTGGTAACTAACCCAAGGTGAATTAGAGGTGGGACCCTGCCACTGGGCAGCATTGGAGGTCTTAGAAGACATACTGCCTTTCACAAATTGGCGACCCAACGTTGGGGCCCATCAGAGACACGTGGGTCCGGTAGAGAGGTCCTAACGACGGAGTGAACGACTAAAACGATTGGAGTGCACCTGCCTGAAAAAGACCGTCGTCTGGCTGCCGATCGACTGAACTTCACCTGTTCCGAACGGACCTCTCTCGAGTGACCTGCGGTCCTGACTGGGACCTTACAGAAACGCTGCATTGATTGTTGGAGTAAGAGGACAACCAGGCACTGGAAGGGGAAGACAAAGAACTGTCCATACGGTCCGGGTAAGGTCGTGAAAAAATGACTTAAATTGATTGATTGATTGGTAGAAATACTAGTATTCCTTTTTAGGTCTCGGCAACGAGAACTATTGTCGCCTAGTAAGCTAGCAAGGGACTACAGAGAGGTGGACGAGCCGGCCAGGGTCTGTGAACGCGCACAAAGGCAGGCAGGCAGGCATGCGCCAGACACACACACAGACAGACAGACACACGCACGCACGCATGCATGCATGCACGCACACACACACACACACACACACACACACACACTCTCACACTCTCTCTCTCTCTGCCCCCCCCCCACTCACCGGGCTCTTTCCCTCCGCATCGGGTCAGTCACGGCAGAAGGCAGACTTGTGTCTTCTCCGGCGATCTTCAGCTGATGTGTACGCCCACGCTGCGTCGTGCGCGCCCGTTGATCCTCAGCTTGTTTACAATAGCGATCGTTTCTTCCGCTAGCACTCCGTGGCATCTCAGACGCACAGCAGGTAGCATTAGCACCTCTTGTTTTAAAATGCGTTTGTTTATCTAGGACGGACACGTTTACTGGTTGCTTGTTATTTATTGTCTTCTTTCCTCTGCTTTCCCCTCCCACCCCCTGCATGCGTTGCTTCTTCCCTTCCCACCCAGTGTGTATTGCTTCTTCCTAACCCCCAACCCCCCACGGTCGGTGTTGCTTCTTTCCCTCCTACCCCCATTCAGGGTTGCTACTTCACCAGTCACCCCAGAAAGTGTTCCCTATTCTCCTATTGCACATACGACATGCTTTCCTACAAGGACACCTGCTTTTCCACTCCCTGCTCCTCATCTCTGGCCCGCCCCGGGCGTCGTGCTTTAGGTTTTCGCACTGCGCCAGCTTTCATATTAACAACACTGGCGCCATGCTTAATATTTTGACAGGAGCCCGCTTTTATGTTTTTTTTTTTGGTATTCATTAGCATTTTTTTACAGTAGTACAGCACGCTACACGTAATCTTCAACAAGGGCAGCCACGCAGCCCGCCTAGCTCTATTTCAACATCTGCCGCTCCTAATCAGCAACAATGGTGGCTGCACCTTCTACATCTTTTTCGTGTTTATCCAGTTGGTTCCTTTGTGAGATCTACACAACTATGTGCCTTTCCATTCAGTGGTCTGGAGTGCAGGTTTGCACGTATGTCGCAGTTTATTCAGATTCCTAACATACCGCGGTTTTGCACCAGCACTGGTGTGTTTCGGGCGGCCTTCAAACTGATTTATGTTCTGCATCTCTTCCCCACCAAAGCAGTGTCCAGTCCGAGTGCGCTCTTCGAGGACTTGTCGTTTCACTAGTTCTAGGAGCAGCTCGTGTGAGCACCAGTGTTTACAGGCGCACAGGCTGTTCATATTACTTATCGTCCCTGAGATATTTATTACCTATCTCGACTCTAGGGCAGTCACAAATTCTGACACTGCTTCCTACCAAGGACCTTTTATGGCCACATAAGAACCATTGTTTTTCTAAAACATTAGTCAACCCCAGGTTCACTTATTAGAGTCCCCTTGTTTTCCTTACTACATTGTTCTCACACGGCACACCGCACTCTATTTCAACATCTTACAATGCTTTTTAGGTCTCGGCAACGAGAACTATTGTCGCCATGTAAGCTCGCAAGGGAGTACAGAGCGGTGCACGAGCCGACCAGGGTCTGTGGACGCGCACACACAAAGGCAGGCAGGCACACACCAGACAGACACAGACAGACACACGCACGCACACACACACGCACACACACACACACACAGCCTCCCTCTCTGCCCACTCCCTCTCTGCCGCCCCCCCCCCTTCTACCCCCACTCACCGGGCTCTTTCCCTCTGCAGGGGGTCAGTCACGGCAGCAGGCAGGCTCGGTGTCTTCTCCGGCGATCTTCAGCTGATGTGCACGCTCACGCTGCGTCTCCTGCGCGCCCACCACGCTGTTTCGCGCCCGTTGATCTGCGTCTCCTGCGCGCCCACCACGCTGTTTCGCGCCCGTTGATCCTCAGCTTGTGATTACTACTCCTTCTAACCCGGATTCTAAATTACTATTTCTTGGTTCTCTAACTCCACTCTGTTGATTCGTAACAAACTGATATTCAGCACATTTCACAGTCTCGCTTTTGCTTCTCATAAATACAATAAGATTATTTTAAGCAATGTCTACCCTTCTTTTGGTTCTGTGCCTATTATGCTTCGGACTATAGAGTTTTAGAAAGTGTGGTGGAAGATTCCGTGATATCAGCGGTGTGCACAGTGCAGAGTGAGTGTGCAGAGTGCAGAGTAGTGAGTGCAGAGTAGTGAGTGCAGAGTAGTGAGTGCAGAGTGAGTGTGCAGAGTGAGTGTGCAGAGAGAGTGTGCAGAGAGAGTGTGCAGAGAGAGTGTGCAGAGAGAGTGTGCAGAGAGAGTGCAGAGTAGTGAGTGCAGAGTGAGTGTGCAGATGAGTGAGTGTGCAGATGAGTGAGTGTGCAGATGAGTGAGTGTGCAGATGAGTGAGTGCAGATGAGTGAGTGCAGATGAGTGAGTGCGCAGAGTAGTGAGTGCGCAGAGTAGTGAGTGCAGAGTAGTGAGTGCAGAGTAGTGAGTGCAGAGTAGTGAGTAGTGAGTGCAGAGTAGTGAGTGCAGAGTAGTGAGTGCAGAGTAGTGAGTGCAGAGTAGTGAGTGCAGAGTGAGCGTGCAGAGTAGTGAGTGCAGAGTAGTGAGTGCAGAGTAGTGAGTGCAGAGTAGTGAGTGCAGAGTAGTGAGTAGTGAGTGCAGAGTAGTGAGTAGTGAGTGCAGAGTAGTGAGTGCAGAGTAGTGAGTAGTGAGTGCAGAGTAGTGAGTAGTGAGTGCAGAGTAGTGAGTAGTGAGTGCAGAGTAGTGAGTGCAGAGTAGTGAGTGCAGAGTAGTGAGTGCAGAGTAGTGAGTAGTGAGTGCAGAGTAGTGAGTGCAGAGTAGTGAGTGCAGAGTAGTGAGTGCAGAGTAGTGAGTGCAGAGTAGTGAGTAGTGAGTGCAGAGTAGTGAGTAGTGAGTGCAGAGTAGTGAGTAGTGAGTGCAGAGTAGTGAGTGCAGAGTAGTGAGTGCAGAGTAGTGAGTAGTGAGTGCAGAGTAGTGAGTGCAGAGTAGTGAGTGCAGAGTAGTGAGTGCAGAGTAGTGAGTAGTGAGTGCAGAGTAGTGAGTGCAGAGTAGTGAGTGCAGAGTGAGTGTGCAGAGTAGTGAGTAGTGAGTGCAGAGTAGTGAGTAGTGAGTGCAGAGTAGTGAGTGCAGAGTAGTGAGTGCAGAGTGAGTGTGCAGAGTAGTGAGTAGTGAGTGCAGAGTAGTGAGTGCAGAGTAGTGAGTGCAGAGTAGTGAGTGCAGAGTAGTGAGTGCAGAGTAGTGAGTAGTGAGTGCAGAGTAGTGAGTGCAGAGTAGTGAGAAGTGAGTGCAGAGTAGTGAGTGCAGAGTAGTGAGTGCAGAGTAGTGAGTGCAGAGTGCAGAGTAGTGAGTGCAGAGTGCAGAGTAGTGAGTGCAGAGTGCAGAGTAGTGAGTGCAGAGTGCAGTGCAGGTATGTGCAGTGCAGTGCAGGTGAGTGCAGGTGAGTGCAGTGCAGTGCAGTGCAGGTGAGTGCAGTGCAGGTGAGTGCAGTACAGGTGAGTGCAGTGCAGTGCAGGTGAGTGCAGTGCAGGTGAGTGCAGTGCAGTGCAGGTGAGTGCAGTGCAGGTGAGTGCAGTGCAGGTGAGTGCAGTGCAGGTGAGTGCAGTGCAGGTGAGTGCAGTGCAGTGCAGGTGAGTGCAGTGCAGTGCAGGTGAGTGCAGTGCAGTGCAATGCAGGTGAGTGCAGTGCAGTGCAGGTGAGTGCAGTGCAGTGCAGGTGAGTGCAGTGCGGTGCAGTGCAGTGCAGTGCAGGTGAGTGCAGTGCAGGTGAGTGCAGTGCAGGTGAGTGCAGGTGAGTGCAGTGCAGGTGAGTGCAGTGCAGGTGAGTGCAGTGCAGGTGAGTGCAGTGCAGGTGAGTGCAGTGCAGGTGAGTGCAGTGCAGTGCACGTGAGTGCAGTGCAGTGCACATGAGTGCAGTGCAGGTGAGTGCAGTGCAGTGCACGTGAGTGCAGTGCAGTGCAGGTGAGTGCAGTGCAGTGCAGGTGAGTGCAGTGCAGTGCAGGTGAGTGCAGTGCAGTGCAGTGCAGGTGAGTGCAGTGCAGGTGAGTGCAGTACAGGTGAGTGCAGTGCAGTGCAGGTGAGTGCAGTGCAGGTGAGTGCAGTGCAGTGCAGGTGAGTGCAGTGCAGGTGAGTGCAGTGCAGGTGAGTGCAGTGCAGGTGAGTGCAGTGCAGGTGAGTGCAGTGCAGTGCAGGTGAGTGCAGTGCAGTGCAGGTGAGTGCAGTGCAGTGCAGGTGAGTGCAGTGCAGTGGAGTGCAGTGGAGTGCAGTGCAGGTGAGTGCAGTGCACACTGCACTGGAGTGGAGTGCAGGTGAGTGCAGGTGAGTGCAGTGCAGTGCAGGTGAGTGCAGTGCAGTGCAGTGCAGGTGAGTGCAGTGCAGGTGAGTGCAGTGCGTGCAGTGCAGGTGAGTGCAGTGCGTGCAGTGCAGGTGAGTGCAGTGCAGTGCAGGTGAGTGCAGTGCAGGTGAGTGCAGTGCAGGTGAGTGCAGTGCAGTGCAGGTGAGTGCAGTGCAGGTGAGTGCAGTGCAGTGGAGTGCAGTGCAGTGGAGTGCAGTGCAGTGGAGTGCAGTGCAGGTGAGTGCAGTGCAGGTGAGTGCAGTGCAGGTGAGTGCAGTGCAGGTGAGTGCAGTGCAGGTGAGTGCAGTGCAGGTGAGTGCAGTGCAGTGTAGGTGAGTGCAGTGCAGGTGAGTGCAGGTGAGTGCAGTGCAGGTGAGTGCAGTGCAGTGCAGGTGAGTGCAGTGCAGGTGAGTGCAGTGCAGTGCAGGTGAGTGCAGTGCAGGTGAGTGCAGTGCAGGTGAGTGCAGTGCAGGTGAGTGCAGTGAGGTGAGTGCAGTGTGTGCAGTGCAGATGAGTGCAGTGCAGGTGAGTGCAGTGCAGGTGAGTGCAGTGCAGGTGAGTGGAGTGCAGGTGAGTGCAGTGCAGTGGAGTGCAGGTGAGTGCAGTGCAGGTGAGTGCAGTGGCATGCAGGTGAGTGCAGTGCAGGTGAGTGCAGTGCAGTGGCGTGCAGGTGAGTGCAGTGCAGGTGAGTGCCTTGCAGGTGAGTGCAGTGCAGTGCAGGTGAGTGCAGTGCAGGTGAGTGCAGTGCAGGTGAGTGCAGTGCAGGTGAGTGCAGTGCAGTGCAGGTGAGTGCAGTGCAGGTGAGTGCAGGTGAGTGTAGTGCAGTGCAGGTGAGTGCAGTGCAGTGCAGGTGAGTGCAGTGCAGGTGAGTGCAGTGCAGGTGAGTGCAGGTGAGTGCAGTGCAGTGCAGGTGAGTGCAGTGCAGTGCAGTGCAGGTGAGTGCAGTGCAGGTGAGTGCAGTGCAGTGCAGGTGAGTGCAGTGCAGTGCAGGTGAGTGCAGTGCAGTGCAGTGCAGTGCAGGTGAGTGCAGGTGAGTGCAGTACAGGTGAGTGCAGTGCAGGTGAGTGCAGTTGAGTGCAGTGCAGTGCAGGTGAGTGCAGTGCAGGTGAGTGCAGTGCAGTGCAGGTGAGTGCAGTGCAGTGCAGGTGAGTGCAGTGCAGGGCAGGTGAGTGCAGTGCAGGTGAGTGCAGGTGAGTGCAGTGCAGGTGAGTGCAGTGCAGGTGAGTGCAGTGCAGTGCAGGTGAGTGCAGTGCAGTGCAGGTGAGTGCAGTGCAGGTGAGTGCAGTGCAGGTGAGTACAGTTGAGTGCAGTGCAGTGCAGGTGAGTGCAGTGCAGGTGAGTGCAGTGCAGTGCAGGTGAGTGCAGTTGAGTGCAGAGTGGTGTGTATTGACAATGTAAATGACAATGCCATTTATTTATGATTTAAAGAAAAAAAAAGAAATGTCATGAGCAATGCCAATAGCTCTACCTTTAATGATGCCGAGACCATTGCATTGTAAATGCTTGTTTGAGTTATTTGAGACATTCCCTGCTTGCAAACAACGTAGAATAGGAATATTCTCTCTTTACAGACAGCGAAGGACAGGTAGTGCAGACTTTTTGTCTAAAATTGATTGAGATATTCATTTTGACCTCTAAATACGTCATGCCTGTTATCTCTAGATTGTTTGATTGTGTTGGACCGGACCGTTTGTTAGAGGTCAGTCATCCTGCACTGCAGGAAGGCACCTGAAACAAGGACATGTACGTAAAATGTGGATTAGCCACCTTAGCTTATAGCAAACTATGGCATAAGTACACTAGGAAGGACCAGGTAAATCAGTGGTCACTGACGGGATCTTTCAATCCCGCTAAAATAGAAACGTTAGATTTAGCTCTCCACAAAAAGAAAGCTAGACCAGCCATGTTTGACAGTTTTGGTTTATGGTGAAAAGAGGCAGCTCAACGAAAGAAAAGAGACAAAGCTAGACAAGATAAAGAAACACGAAAATCAGCTTACCAAGCCTGTAAAAAGTTAGAAGAACTAAAAGAAAAGGAAATCGATAAAAAGGAACAGGAATCAAAAATATCAAGTCAATGTCCTTTTAGAACGCCCTCAACTCTTTACCCCGAGTTACCAGCAAAACAGAGGGTAGATGATGATTTATTGTTAGGTCCCCCAATGATATACAAGCCACCCCCTTATTGTCATGATCCTCACGCTCCTCAGAGTCAGGAAGATGCTATAAGGGTTCGCTTCCAGATCGTTCCGAACTCCGACTGTAATACACAAAGTTCTAGTCAGATCAGGCAGGGGATAAAGGACGGAAGGGGGCTGCAGGGACAAAGGCTCTGTAATACATAAGACGACACCATTAACACACTCCATACACCTTTATTGCTACTCTCATTACGGTCTCACTAAACAGTAGTTACCTTAAGACTCAGAACCATTACACAAAAGAACTTCATTATAAATCATAGATCCTCTCCAGCTAAGAGACAACCAGCCAGGCTTCTTAACGTATGCAAAAACCAAAGCCAAACATAAATGTTTGATGAATTCCTATAACACCGTCCTAATCCAAGGAAGTCTTGTGAAATAAACGCTCTATAATTAGGGAGTGCCCCCAATCAAAGTCTCAGAGCACCCTAAGCTCTATCCTTAAACACGCTCAGCACTCCACCTCCCTGTGGTATCAACACGCTGTCCTGAGCCGGTAATCAAGTTCCCAAAACAATATACTCTTAGCGCTCCTCCTCATGGGGGATCAACACGCTTCTCCAATCCGGCGCTTTATTATTTGGCAATCGCTGTAAGTTAATTCCAGAGTTGCTCCTCCATCCGGAGAAGTGAAACCGCTGATATCAGCTCAGCCGTAACACGAGCAGAGTCAGAGGGCGTTCCCGTTCCTTCACGGAAGAACCCTCGCCGTGTTAAAAAATGCCCTAAAGTCAAAGAGAGACAGAGCCGAGTCCCGACTCCTCTCTCTCTACCTGGCCTTGAAGTATGTCGAGGTTGCGGGTTTCCTACAGGGTGGTTCCTCTCCCTGCTTCGTAAACCGCTTCCCCTTCACTCGAGTCCTCGCGTCCTGAAACTACCAACGCGGCTGGAACACAGAATTGCGCACACGCGGAAGCGCACGTTGCTTCTTTTTAACAGCGCCTCCACCGCTAAGCACCCTGGGATTTGTAGTTTAAAATCTTCGGGAGGCGCAACCAGCTAGATCCTGACACTTATGCCCCTACTCATCCCGTATTACAACGCCAGGACCCCCAAAGTATAGCTGGAGATGGCACGATCGCCTCAGTCTCTACCGCCTCTGCTCCCACCGAGTCACCCACACCAAATGCCTCATCAAAGGATGCAGTAGTAGAGGTAGGAACAAAAGAAATAGGAGTGCCCCGGGTCCCGCAATTAAGTAAAAATGAGCGAGCAGGCATTGATAAAATAGTTAAAACCCTCATAGATAGGAAATAAACAGAAGAATATGTAACTGACATATGTGACTCCTATGTTGAAAACCACAAACGATACTTTATTGTACGTCTCTGTTACCACACCCTTACTGCATATGAAGAGAAGTACCAAGATGTAGGGCCCGAACGACTAATGGCTCTCTATAGGAAGGTAGACATCGGAGATGAAGGCGACAACGATGTTGCAGAACTATTTTCATCCACACTAAAAGTATTGCGTCACCTCATAGAACAAGGACAGATAGATACGGACAGGACAACTAAGATAGCAGGACCCCCGGTGGAAAAAACAGATAGCATGATGCCAATAAAAGAAGCTGCCCCTTACTGGGTACCTCCTAGAGGACAAGGGACTCATGACGATATGAACCATCGAGACGCTAGAGGAAGGGTGGTTTACAATTGGGTGTACCAGCCATGGGACAGAGAGGACATTTTGACGTTCCATAATAAACAGCGGAGCCCTGGTCAAAAACCAGTTAAAGCAATATTAGACCTCCCTGACAAAATAGTGCAGAAAGTGAAAACGCTGATCCCAGAGAAAAAGATAGACTGGTCCATAGTAACCGTGTGCCTCCAGAAACCACAAGAGGATGTCTCAGAGTATTTCTCCAGATTTGAAACTGTGTTCTCCGATTACAGTGGACAAGACATGTCCACCGCAACCGGACACCTCTTATTTGTGCAGAACTACGTCAAAGGACTACTGCCAGATGTATCCCAGAAACTACAAGCCAGCGAAAGTAGATGGGCAGCATCTAAACCGACGGCCATTCTCCAAATGGCCCAGTACTACGAGCATCAGAGAAACGAAAATGACCGGGCTACAGTAAGGAAAAAGAAGGACTTGAAGGAAAGGGTAATGATAGCACAACTCCAGGGGGCGAATACAGGAAGGGAGCAATATAGGGGAGGAAACCAGCAGAATACCCCTAGAGTACAGCCACCTAGGAACAATCCATCGACATCATATGTAGGACGCCAAGACCTAGGACAGGATCAATGTGCATTTTGCAAAGAATATGGACACTGGAAATCCCAATGCCTGGCTTTGTTAGGAGCTGGTAGGGGCAGAGGGGCGAGGGAAATAGCAAGTGGACAGAGAACAAGAGGACGTGGGAGAGGGTATGCGAGTGAAGCAAGTGAGGAAAGGCCAGGAAGAGTGAACACGTTTGACCACCCCAGACAGAATCAGTACCAACAGACAGATTACGACAACACGTACGACTTTGCATAGGACAGCCAAGGGCAAGGGAGGGTTCCAGTCGAGCTCTATGTTGATCAGCAAGGCCCTTATGTTACCACTGAGGTCCTGGGCACAAAGTCGCCATTTTTGGTAGACACAGGAGCAACACGTAGTGCACTATCCAAATGACTGATTCCAAGGGCACCCTTGTCAGGCTCACATGTGACCTCAAAAGGATTTGACGGTACGCCCTCCACAAACCCTTTGTCCCGACCGATCCCTTTTAATCTTGACAGCAATGGCGTCAAAACGACATTCCTCCTCTCATCTAACACCCCAGACGCCATTATAGGTCTCGACCTTTTGAAACACTTCCATGCGACTATCAGATGCTCACCAGACGGAGTGCGTGTCATCTTGTATGACAACCCCCAACGCCATAGAGAGAACCCTTTTCAGCACATGTTTTCCATCTCCGAGATTGACGCATCCCTACTAGACACTTTGCCATCACACATATGGGCTAGGGCTGATTCAGACGTAGGACGAATGATGATTGACCCAGTACACGTAACAATACGAGAGGACACAACCCTACCGAAGGTACCGCAGTACAACATATCGCCAGAGGGTGAGAAAGCACTGACAGAGATCATACACTCTTTGGTAGAGGCAGGGGTGGTAGAGGAAGTAGTGAGCAACAGTCCCATACTACCTGTAAAGAGACAGGGAGAGGGAGACGGGAAAGCCTACCGCTTCATCATTGACCTGCGGGAGGTAAACAAAATCGTAGTGCCACAATACCCAGTAGTTTCCGACATCACAACAATTTTGACTTTAATACCCTCCAATGCCACCACCTTCACTGTGATCAACCTCAAGAACGCCTTCTTTTCCATACCTATACACCAGGACAGCTGCTATCTTTTTGGATTTCCCCTAAATTCCCGTTCATATAGATTTTGTTGAGCACCTCAGGGGTACACTGAGAGCCTAAGCATCAATAGCCAGGCGCTTAAAAGACAGTTGGACGCCATACAATTGCCAGATGAAGTGGCAGTAATACAATATGTAGACGACATCCTTCTAGCAGCAGACACCATACCAATAGCCGTCACAGTCACCATCAAACTACTCCATTTCCTTGCTGAGAATGGTCACAAGGTCTCCCGAAAGAAATTGCAGTTCCGTAAATCACAAGTAACCTATTTGGGTGACCTTTTATCAAAAGCAGGGAGAAAACTCACGCCTGGCAGAATCCAGACAATTCTAGACACCCCTGTCCCCAAAGATCAGAAGCAAGTCCGCTCATTGATAGGCCTCACCTCATATTGCCGACAGTGGTTACCAATCTTTAGCCTCATTGTCAAATCCCTTCTCTCCCTCCTAGGTAAAGACATCCCCTCACCTCTCCCCTGGATCCTCGAATGCCAGATAGCCTTTAAAGAACTACGCAATGCCCTTTGTTCAGTGCCAGTCCTAGGAACCCCAGATTACTCCAAACCATTCTTCCTCTACACACACGAAAGGAAGGGATGTGCATTGTCTGTCCTAACACAATCAATTGGTCACAAACAACGCCCTTGTGCATATTTCTCTGCCACCCTCGATCCAGTAGCCAGAGCACTGCCAGCGTGCTTGCGTGCTGTGGCAGCTGCAGCAGTTTCAATATGCCAGAGCGAAGGAATAGTGCTCTCCAATCCAATCTCTGTATTAGTACCTCATGCAGTCGACACACTACTAAACCAGACCAAAACCCAACACTTGACTAGCGCCCGGCTGACAGGATACGAGTTGACCCTACTAGCACCACACATTACCCTAAAGCGATGCACCACCCTCAATCCAGCCACACTGTTACCCCTACCAGAAAATGATCCTAGTGTGGCTCCACTACAAGACTGTGTGACACTAACCGATGAACAAACAAAGAGTAGAGTAGACCTCAGAGACACCGCCTTTCTAGAGCCAGATGGAGAACTATGGGTGGATAGTTCGTGCATCAAACTCCCCGACGGCACCACCTCAGCTACATACGTTGTCACCACAGCCCGAACCGTTCTGGAAACAGCCTGTATTCCCCAACATTCAGCCCAGGCTGCAGAACTCATTGCCCTCACACGAGCGTGCATCTTAGCGACTGACAAGACAGTTAACATTAACACCGACAGCCAGTATGCCTTCGGGGTGGTTCACCATTTTAGAATCTTATGGAAAGAAAGAGGGTTCCTGACTTCACACGGTACACGCATCCTGCATGGAGATTTAGTCTCCGACTTGACAATAGCACTCCTCCTCCCCAAAAAGCTAGCAGTGATAAAAGGCCAAGCACATAGGAAAGTGACAGATCTCATTGGACAGGGAAATGCGCTAGCAGACGTTACTGCCCGAGCCATGGCAGAAGACAGAACTACGACACGAATGTATGTGACCAGGTCACAAGCTGAACAATGGACTGACGCTAGGACCACTGTAAGGGACATACAGACGACAGGCACACAAGACGAATTGACCGAGTGGGAAAGGGTGGGACTAAAAGAAGAGGAAAATTGCTGGAGAACTAAAGACGGGAATAAATGGCTGTTACCCAATGCCTATCTAATCCCCATATTGACCATGGCACATTTACCAGCACACATAGGCTCCACCCCCATGATTGAACTAATCACCAGAGTATGGCATAATGTCAAGATAGCAGAATCTGCAAAACGCCTAGTACAACAATGTATAGTCTGCCTACAACACAACCCAGGGAAGGGGACAGTAGTACAACGGGGAGGGTTTGGAGTACCTGACCACCACTTTGAAGTCCTTCAAATGGATTACATCCAACTAGAGAGATGCCATGGTCTAAAATATGTCCTGGTGGTTGTGTGCGCTTTTAGCAAATGGGTGGAGGCATACCCAACCCGCGACAATACCGCCTTAGCAACTGTAAAAGTATTGCTGAAAGAATTCTTCCCCCGATACGGCCTTTGTAGAATTTTATGGAGCCACAACGGCCCTCACTTCGTAGCCGAAGTAATACAGAACATACTGAAAAGGTTGGGGGTAAAACAAAAGTTCCATGCCGTCTTCCACCCCCAATCAGCGGGCCTGGTAGAGAGACACAATGCAACATTGAAACTAAAGCTAGCCAAAATAGTTGCCACGACCAGGTTGAAATGGCCCGACGCCATTCCATTGGTATTGCTATCAATGCGCTCCACCCCGACCAAACACAGACTGACCCCGTATGAAGTGGTCTTAAGCAGGCCTATGACCATTTGGGCGGCACCAAGACCCATCTCCATTAACGATGTCCCGAACATATTAATGTCGGATTATTTGCATAAATTGACAAACGAGCTAACAATTACCCACCAACAGGTGCAGCAAGCCTTGCCTGACGCATCCAGGGGCCCGGGACATGAAATCAAACCTGGGGAGTTGGTCCAGATCCGCAGATTCCAAAGAACGAAGAATCTGGAGTCCAGGTGGACGGGCCCCTGGCAACTCCTGATCACCACTCAAACTGCCCTCCGAGTGGAAGGAAAACTAAACTGGCTGCACGCCCATCACTGCAAGAAAGTCCCTCCAACGCTGGCAACCTGTGAAGAGGTGGAGGTGCAAGAGGAAGTACTCGCGAAGGACCGACCGGCTCTGAGTTGCTACCCACAAGAAGACACCCTCCAACTGTCTGAATTTCCCGACCCCACTGTGCCATCCAAGAAAGGGTATAACCTAAGATCGACGAAAGGGGGGAGCTCCAACAACCAGGCCACTAACGGAGTCAGAGTCTCACATCGGTAGCACAACCAAACAACGCTACAAAGAAAAGCGCCAGACAAAAGTCTGTGGTCCTAACAGTTGGTGAGCTCCTCGAAGATTATGGCAGAAACTGAACACCTGCAAAGCCACCGCAAAGACACCAAAACTGTTGAACTGCACAGTACAAAGACAATTGCACTTATAGCCGCATTTCTCACCTGTCTCCTGCTAATGGTCACACTCTGGAACATTGAAGAGAATGCACCTGCATACAGAACATTGTCACCAACCATGCAACCAATCACCAAGAAAGAACACTATCTGGTATCACTACCACCGCATCTCCGAGAACGACGCAAAGAATTCTGGAATAATTATTTCATGCAGATGTTGCACCAGCACAATCTTGCCACCAATACTACCAACTGTTGGGTCTGTGGGCTGCTACCACATGCCACTGAACATTCCATCCCTTTCATCCCTTCACCCTTTTCTATTCACGGATCATGCTTTCCCTGGATGATGCTCCTACAAGAAAGTTACAAAGACAATGCCACTTCCGACGGAACAATCGCCCAGTTCTACAACGAGTTCTGGCAAAACAAAACAGGAAGAACAGCCGCACCCTTCTGCCCTAACACCTCCAATGCGACATTCCCAATGAATGTCCCCTCCAAAAAACGGGTGGAAATGCAAGTGTTCAACAATCCCAACAGAGCCATATTTTCCTACCTGAAGAAAAGAATTGCTGCAACACTGACTGTGGCCCTATCTGTGGTGAATGTCTCTGGCCTTGTATGCATTGAAGGCCGTGGGACTAAGAATGTGGGTCACAGCACCTGTAGCATTGTAAGGGCTTCGAACACTGCCAACCCTCCAGCGCTTGTTGCATCACCCAATATTTACTTTGTCCGTAGAACCAAAGCCTACAACTGGCTCCCAAGAAACTGGGGGGGCACGTGCTACATCGCCTTTGTTTTGCCACCAACCTACACAGCCCATGCAGAGTATCATCAAGAAAAGCGTTCAAAAGACACTGATCAAGCAGACTCTGCCGCATCACAGTTCCTCGATGCAGCAAAAGGGCTCGGAGTCGTCGCGCTATGGGGTCCGATGGCAAACAGCCGAGCCATCAGACATCTGTCCCAGGCAGTAGAGACCGCCCTGAACATCACTGCTGGCATCCTCACCAACAACACTGCTGAGCTCCAAACGGTCCGTCTGGTTGCTCTTCAGAATCGTATGGTCCTAGACGTGGTACTAGCGGACCGTGGAGGAGCATGCCGCATCATCGGTGCCAGCTGCTGTGTATACATTTCTGATAATTCACCTTCTGTCTATGAAGCAATCGAACATCTCCATAGACTGTCTTCAGAAATTCAAGGATCAGAGACTTGGACAATTGGAAGTTGGCTTTGGGGCATCTTGAAGGACTGGGGTTGGAAAATATCAATGTTTCCCTTGGTCCCAGTATTGGCAATATGTGGTTGTTATTTGGGTGTACACTGTATACCACTTTTGTGTTCTTTTTGCATAAGTACCTTGCGCCCTAAGACTATGGACACTCAGCTGACAAAAATGACAGTAATGTATGAGCAAGAGATACAGGACATTATGGAGATCGAAATAGACTGACAAGCTGGCTAGTTATGTTCAAAGGGGCGACTGTTAAAAGAAAAACGACAATCATGAACATTATCTGCGCCATCTTGTCTGGTGGAAGTTCCTACGTGCACATAAGCTGCAGTCATTCTGACCGACCGCAGCCATTTTGTATTCTGTTGGTCACCTTTGTTTCACCCTGCCCTTACTAGCATCCATCTGACCCGCTGACCAAACCTGATATGTGTGCTGGGGGCTATAATCTCTATTTGCCACGACAACGCTCAAGCACCACTTGCTGCCACAAACTTGTTTTTCCTCTCATCTCTGTTTACAGGCAAACCCTTAGACACTCTTACACAAACAGGTTCCAAATACCAAACAGACTCTTGCAAACATGGTTTATTGCACTGCAAACAGCAAGACTTGTTTTTGCCAACAATGGGACCTGTTTTGATCAACAGAACAGACTCTTAGATCTGGCCGGTCTCACATGTTTTAGACCCTGAAGCAAGGTCCAGCTGCAAGATAAAATTGTCTGTTTGACGTGGGTGGGAGGAGAATTACTGTTGGGCTTGTGTGACATCCTGCCCGGGGCGGAGACTCCAAGCTCGTGTAACAATGTTGATGAAACAATGTTGGGCTTGTGTGACAACCTGCCCGGGGTGGAGACTCCAAGCTTGTGTAACCATGATACTGAAACAAATGCATTGTGTCAAACCTGTATAAAAGGAAGAGCCAAAGGAGTTGCCAGCAGAACACCTCCCTCAGACATCCCGGTGTCTGCAGTTGACGTGGTCTCCTCATGAGAAATAAACCTTTTTCTTGTTTCCAGTTTACAGCGCTTGCCTCATTATTTTGGTAACTAACCCAATGTGATTTAGAGGTGGGACCCTGCCACCGGGCAGCATTGGGGGTCTTAGAAGACATACTGCCTTTCACACCTTAGACTGTGCTGTGTTTGGTTCTTCTCCTTTTGATATCGCAGTAACCCATTCCTTCATTGCGATTGAGCATATAACTATCATTATGCCCAATATATTTAATTTCGCCACAGGAACCACTGTTTCTGCGTAGAATTAAGGCACCCTGGTTCCGTTGTGAGTAGGGTTCTCTTGTAACTTATTTTCCACAGTTTTTGCTTGGCGCAGCTTGAAACGCTCGTAGTCGGGATTCCTTTGTGGGTCGAAGGACCTGTTAAGGACGGCTATTGTGATGTCATAGTCATTGACCTCCCCGTATTTGGCAGGGTTTCAAACACTTCGTAGAGCTCATTACCCCCAAAGTGCATCAGCAGCAAGCATTTCACTGCAACCATCTGTCTCTCTTGTGGTGTGGAAATAGTGATTTAATCGTCCGAGCCACAGCCTCCACCAAAGCGCAGCCATTTCGGAGACAGCCAACTGTCTGAGAGAGGCCAGAAGGTGTCATATTCCCTGGTTCTGGTATGGCTGGCGCGCGAGGAGTTGTGTGCATGCGTGCACCAGCTCCCTTTTGCCGAAATCAGCCTAAGCAGGTCGGCCATCTAGCCTTCCTAGACGGAACTTGCCTTGAACTAACAGCTGACCGGCCCTTCCGGGGGAGGACCTATATCTAAATCGAAGCCGCCGAAATCGGGGCTTTGTATTGCAGTACTGAGCTTTGCAGGAGCGAATGCTCTAACAGCAACCGGAGTCGCGTTTCCTTTTATTGTTTCTAGCAAGCACAGGAGCGCTTTTGTTTTCCTTTAACCAGCATCTGCTTCACAGTACCGGAAAGCGCAGAAGCGCTTTTGTTTCCCTTTACCCAGCAACCCCAGTTGCACTCCCCTGGACACTCCCACCAGCGCAGGAGTGCTTTTGTTTTTCTTTACAAAGCAACCTCAGTTGATCTCTCTTTAGTTCTTGTTTTCCCTCTCCTTTTGTTGTCAGTTTTTTTTGTCACTCTTGGCAGCCTAGCCAGGCAAGATCCCCACCCTCTCTGGGCGAAATGGCCAGTCTCCTGCAGAGAGGGGGACATGCAGGGAGTTCAGAACAAACCACCTCCAAGGCAACAATACCTTTCGCAGTAGGGTATCTTCAAGCACCGTCAATGTGCTACCGGATTACGCCACAAGCCGACCTCCTGGTGTGCTCCCACCCCTTGAGCTACTCCCTGGGCTGGCATAGGAGGAGAAGTAGGGCCACGCAGCCACAGCAGGCAAAACTCACTCTAAGCCTGTGGCGTGTGGTGGCAACGAGATATGTCTGGCATGGCAGGAACACCAAGGCAAGGCTGCCGAGGATGATACAGGCGAAGGTCATGCCTCCCGGTGCAGCACAGCACGGCCTGGATGCAAAACTGACAGCGACCGTGCAAAGGGCCACCATGCACCCAGGCACACTGGTCTGATGCACCTGGAGGATGGTGCAGGCAGGCAGGCGGGCGGGGTGTCACGGCTGCGAACAGAAGGAGGGTCCAGCAAATGGACCAGAAGTAGGAGCTGCGGCGGCAGCACGGTTGATGGCACCAGGCAGGCAATGGTAAAGGAGCAATGGCTGCCGAAGGCTTGAGGCGAGGTGTTTGTAATAACGGAGCCAACCGACCCGTACACACACGCAGTCACGCACACACACACCCCGAGGGTGGGCTCACCTGAGGGGATAAATAAACGGGCGCGAGCCCGCACGGGGTATTCGGCCCATACTTGTAGCGAGTGTCTGTGTGCCCTCATTCAGTGAGTGTAGGCCCCACTATATGGCATAGGCAACCCTTGCCCCCAGGTGATCCACGTCACCACACTGGCGACGAGGTGGGTCTACCCCACGCCTCGCCCCCGCGGACCTGTGTCGGCCCTGTGCCCGTGTCCGCGGTGCTCGCGCTGCTTAGCGCTCGAGCCCCGCCACCGCCGAGACAGTGGTGTGTGCCTGCCTGCCGGGCTCACCTGCTGCTGATGCCCGTGCCCCGAGGCATTCCCCAGAGTCGTTGTGTGCTCCTGTGCGCTGGACAAGGCGCAGAGGTGAGGGTCCATTGAGGGTGGAGACCACTGCAGTGTGCGCTGCTCTTCCCGCACCCTGCCGCCTCCGCCTGCCAGCTCTGCTGTGTTCGGCATTCGACGCGCGCGCACAACCCACGTGGTGCGGCTGCCGCGGGAGACCTCACGCTGAGGCTCGCGCATCGCTGTGCTCGCGCAGAGGGACTAAGTCGGCCCTCGCAAGCTGGGGAGGCCGCTGTGTTTCGCCCACCCCGTCCTCTGCCGCATGCTGCCCTGCTTCAGGCCTTCTGCCCTCTACATTGCTACACGGGCTCTGCCTGCCTCTAGGCCTGCTGCAACGTGGTGCTGCACTCCCAGTACCCGCAGGCCTGCTCAGTGCCTCGTTGGGCTCTGGAAAATAAGAAACACATAGGAATATACACATCCAGGAAGACTCAGGCCCTGGGAGATAGTTGCTGTGGCAAGGAAGGGAAAGACACTGAGGCACAGCACACATTGAGGAAAGCCCTCTTTGGAGCCAAGCCGGTTCACCCATGCCGCACAGAGAGACAGTGCGCCTGCATCTACACGCGCCCGTGGCCCGACGCTGCGCCACGCCGCCAGTCACGTCCCGTGGCAATGACTGATCCAGCCACCCCTGGTGGGGCCGCTCTGCAAAATGCGCAGATTCTGCACCAAGCAGCGATCCAGGCCCCCGCTCCCGTCCAGATGGCCTAGCATGCTCCTGCTCCTTTAGGCCATGGCATCGCTGCCCCGCTGCCGCCGTTCAGCGAACTCTCTGACCCGTCTACCTCAGCAGCACAATGGCGCTCCTGGATTGGCCGCCTTGACCACTACTTCGTTGGTGTCCGGGAGACGGACGGAAAGGTGAAGAGATCACTCCTCATGTGCTATGGAGGAGCTGAACTTTACGACCTATTAGAGACGCTGCCAGACAGGGGTGAGGATGACGACTACGCCGGGGCTGTTGCCGCCCTGAACCGTCATTTTGATCCTCAGATCAACCCGGACTTCGACAGGCACGACAAGGGGACACGGAGACCGTCGAGGTCTATTACGCCCGCCTACGGAAGCTAGCCACCTCATGTGAACTGTCGGATCAGAGGTTGGAAATTCACGCCCAGCTCTTTCAAGGCTGCAAGTCCGTTCAGCTCAGATGTCTGATTCTCCGACAACGCTGCCTTTCCCTTGATGAAATACTGGTCCTGGCGAGATCTCATGAACTGTCCAACGCTCGAGCCGACGAGATGGAGGCAGTCCTGCATCGCCCTGCTGTGGCAGCACGGTCCCCCGCAATCAAGGAAGAGAGAGTAGAAGTGATCCACAGACGGCCTCAACAGTTGAGAGGAGGACCAAGAGCTCTGCAAAGCACCATGTGTGGCAACTGTGGCATGGATCATCCGGCAGGGGGACGGTGTTCAGCGAAAGGAAAGACGTGCTCACAGTGCGGCAAGCCTAACCATTTCGCAAAAGTCTGCCGGAGTAGCGGCGGACGGCGCCCCAGTCACCCTGGCCCACGCAGCCTTGCACAGGGAGTGCGTCAGTTAACGCTCGAAGATCCAGGACCTTGTGGTGACACGTCGCGTTAAAATTTCAATCTTGAAGACGATGAAAATGATGTATTCTTTGTGTCGTTCGTTGGCAGAGAAGGTTCCAGAAGACGACCACCACCGATGTGTGACGTCACCATGGCAGGATCCCCGGTACATGCCCTCATAGACACAGGGGCGTCAGTCAATGTCATGGACAGCGTCAAGTACGACAAACTTTGACCTCGCCCACCCCTTCTGCCGTCCAGAGCAAAGATATAAACATACGACAGCGACAAGCCGCTCCCTCTGCGCGGCATCATGGAGGTGGGTGTTGTCAGCAAGGGACAAAGCCTGAGGACCAGGTTCCAAGAAACGGAAGAGAAAAGAGGGACCCTCCTCAGCTGTCATACGGCGGAAGACCTGGAGCTGGTGTTTTTTGCCAACCAAGTGCATGAGCTACATGCACAGGAAATGCTTAAGGACTTCCCCGTGCTGTTTCAGGGGCTAGGCCGCCTCAAGGGAAAAGTCTTCAAGCTGCACGTGGACCACACAGTCAGGCCTACAGCATTAAGACACAGGAGAGTGCCGTTTCATCTGCGGCCGCAGGTGGAAGAAGAACTTCAAAAACTGGAAGATTCAGGGGTTATCGAAAAAGTGTCAGAACCGACCTCCTGGGTTTCACCCCTCATGGTTGCCCCGAAACAAAAGCAGCCAGGAGCCATTCGACTGTGCGTCGACATGCGCCTACCGAACAAGGCCGTTAAGCGAGAACGCCATCTTACACCCACAATGGATGACATCGTTGCGGACCTAAACGGAGCTCGGTGGTTCAGCAAGCTGGACCTCAACGCGGGATACCACCAACTGGAGCTCCACCCAGACAGCCGCAACATTACCACGTTCTCTACACACGTTGGTTTGCAACGCGCCACAAGAGGCTAAGCTTCGGCATCTCCTCTGCCGCAGAAGTTTTTCAGAACGCCATAAAAGAGACACTGTCCGGATTGTCTGGGGTAATCAATTTGAGCGATGATATTCTTGTATTCTCCAAATCTCTCGAAGAGCACCATATCCACCTCAGAGCCACCCTGCAACCCCTGGCAGATCATGGACTCACCCTGCACCGAGCAAAATGCTCATTTTACCAAGAATCCGTGGATTTCTTTGGTTACATTTTCTCCAGGGATGGGCTGTGCGTTTACCCAAAAAAGGCAAAAGCAATCCGCTCGGCGCCAAGGCCGACGACAGCCACGTAGGTCCGAAGTTTTCTCGGAATGGCCATGCACTGTGGCCGGTTCATCCCCAACCTCGCATCCCTCTCTGAGCCCCTGCGGGTTCTGACCAAAGCTGGTCAAGCATGGGTATGAACCGCCAAGGAAGACTCGGCATTCCAAGCAATCAAGGACGCCCTCATTGACGACAGAGTAATGGTGTATTTCCGCCCGAATAGGAGCACAGAGGTGGTTGTCGACGCTAGCCCCGTCGGCCTCGGGCTGCTCTAATGCAAGAGACTGAGTCAAGAGACTGGGTACCCTCCGCGTATGCCAGTCGGGCACTGACAGCAACCGAGATGCGGTATGCCCAAATCGAACGCGAAGCACTGGCAATAAAATGGGCATGCCAACATTTCCATTTATACCTCTACGGCCATGAGTTCTGAGTAATCACAGACCACAAGCCGCTCATTCCACTATTCGCTGGTACAGCTAGGCTTGCCCCCTCTCCCCCCTGATCGAACGGTGGGCTGTACAGCTGCTGGCGTATCGCTTTGAGGTGCACTTCCGGCGCGGACAATCCAGCTGATTTCCTGTCGCGACACCCTCGCGCGACCCTGCCAGCTCACACTCAAGACGAGGTTGCGGAGGTAGAAGAGTTTGTGCACATGATCTCGCAGGAGGCCTGTCCCGTTGCTCTCACGCTGGAGGACGTTGGGAAAGCCACAGAATTGGACGAGTGCCTTAGGAGAGTGAAGACCACGCTGGTTACCAGGAGCTGGAAACACTTCCTAGATGGCGTCAGCTCTCTCACGACCGCGGAGCCAGCGTTTCGTCAGCAAGTCTGGAGAGCGCAGAGCGAACTCAGTGAAGGTCCCCATGGGGTGGTTCTAAGAGGCACCTCGCTCGTAATTCCAACAAGTCTGCAAATGGAGGTGGTTCGGCTGGCGCATCAAGGACACAAAGGAGCATCCAAGACCAAAGCACGACTCAGAAGCAAGGTGTGGTTTCCAGGGATGGACGCCATGGTGGAGGAGGCAGTACGCAACTGCCACTCGTGCACAATCACAGTCAGCGATCCGGTGCCGCACCCCATAATCACGGAGGAACCTTGCTTTGAGCCATGGTACGACCTGAGCATCGACTTTGGCTCATTCCCGGGCGGTCGAAACACTCTTGTGCTCATAGACTCGCACTCACGATTTCCTGTTGTCGAGGTGGTACCGTCAACGGCATTCGTACATGTCAAAACAGTACTAGATCGGACATTCGCAATGATGGGTCTGCCTGCCGAAATCCGGTCAGACAACGGGCCACCCTTCCAGGGCAAAGATTTTCAGACGTATCTGGCATCTCGGGGTATTTAACACCAGAAGATTACTCCACAGTGGCCCCAAGCAAACGAGAGGTCGAGCGGTTCATGCGCATGCTGAACTGAGCCCTTCGGATCGGGGTAGAAAAGGGAGACGATGCCGAAGAGTGCCTCTCGCAATTTCTCAGTGCATACTGCCAAACACCCCATTGCACCACTCGGTGTGCCCCGGCACACTTGTTATTCCGCAAAGTTCCCAGAGACTGCGTGCCGGCTGGCCCTGCCTGGAGTCCCCCGGAATTGGATCAGAACGCCACCCAGAATAGCAGGAAACTGACAAATGACAAAGCAAGCAAAGCTCGAAGAACCCAACCCATGAACATCGTTGTTGGGGACAAGGTGATACTAAAAGACAGGTATCCAAATTGGAAGTTCCGCACCGCCTACGAGCCAGAAGTGTGGGAAGTCGTCAACGTCCGTTGAACCATGGAGTCGGCAACACGAGGCACCCGAGTGGTCACTCAGAACACATCGTGGTTCAAGAGAGTCCCCCGTGAGCATGGTTTAGGGGAACAACAAGCCGAAGACACGGAGTACGGAGACGGACCAGACTCTCCCGAGACCTCCCAGTGCCAAGGCAGAGAGAGACCTACACCATCACAGGACGAGCTTGAGACGACGGAAGTCAGGAGGAGCACCGTGGAGGGGCCCAACGTCCCCGCAGGAAACCCCGAAGAAGCTGAAACAAGTGAGAACCCCCGGAGCCAGAAGTATGGCCTCCGGCCGAACCCGACCCCCAGTCAAAAACTAAGAGACTACGCATGGCGCCTGAAGAAGAAGGCCTAAATGTTTGTCTACGCAGAGACTATGTATCTGAAAGATTGGAGGGATGTAATAACGGAGCCCCCTGGCCCGTACACACACGCAGTCACGCAAACACACACCCCGAGGGTGGGCTCGCCTGAGGGGATAAATAAACGGGCGCGAGACCGCACGGGGTCTTCGGACCATACTAGTAGCGAATGTCTGTGTGCCCTCATTCAGTGAGTGTAGGCCCCACTATATGGCATAGGCAACCTTTGCCCCCAGGTGACCCACGTCACCACAGTGTTGTTCCCCCTCGTCGCCAGTGTAAAGTGGCTCATTGACGAGCCAGCGAGGTCTCTCAGGGCCACGGAATGGCTGGAGACACGCACACTGCTACTTATTTCTCGGCTAAGGCCACTAGCGATCTCACACCCTTATATTTATACCCTCGGGCATGTAGAGAGCCATCCGGGCTCTCACCTACAATGTATCCTTTCAAAGCACGCACGCACACGCAACCTTGGGGCGGGCTCGCCCCTAGGTATAAATAAACAAGCGGAAGACCGCTCGGGGTCTTTCCGGCTAAATACATACTAGTGTCCGTGTGCTCATTAGCTGTGTGTGCATGCACGTGGTAGGCCCTGCCTTACCACTCTACATTGGCGACGAGGCCGGTGTTTCCTGTATCCACGTGTGCCTGGGGCCCCGGGTCGCCTGCCCGACGCCTGCCTCACGCTGCGGTGCATGCCGCTGTGTTGTCCCGGCCTCCCGTGCGCTTGAGACCCGCCCACGCGTCTCCCGTGAGGGAGCGCCTTCAGCTGGCGGGACTCGAGGCGGCGGGAGCCGACGTGCGGCCGGCTGCGGATCCTGCGGGTGAGTGATCGTCTGCCCCGCTTGCGCGGCCCCTGCCTGCCGCGCTCCGCCTGTCACCGCGGAGGAGGTGCGCCTGCCGGCTGCAGGCCTGGGGAGAGGCCCGGCGAGCACCACGAGACGGCCCGCGCTGGGTCCGCCCCCGCCGAAGACGCGCATGAGGCGCCAGTGCTGTGGCACGCGCGAGACACGGCGCCAGGCCCCCTGCAGTGCTCCTGCCCTCACGACGATCGAGGGAGAGCGAAGGACTGCTTGAATTAAAGGGAGAGGAATTAAACAAGCATTGGCACGCACAAGAGGGAAGCTCAATAAACAGTGGTACACTTAAGGCCGTGCATCAAAGACTCTGCCACCACGGCTGGTCCCTGAGGTCCTTATCCTCGCCACTGCTGCCTCTTCCTGCGCCACGCCCTACAACGCCTCGACACGCAGCGCGGCCTGCGCCCCTGCCCTGCGCCTCACGCGGCCACCACCCCGGAAAGCACCAACAAGGCCAGAGTGACGCCACGCCATGAGCCTAGTCGCGCCAGGAGCGGCCCAAGACGGGGCTGGCCAGCCCCCCCAGCAAGCTCCCCAGCAGCAACCAGCTGCGCCCGCCGCTCAACCACAGGCTCAAGCCCAAGCCGGAGCGGGTGCCCCAGCAGGACCCCCAGCGCCCGCGCCCCACGCGCATCAGCACGCTGGCGCAGCACCCATACCACCGTTCAGCGAATCAGCTGACCCGGCAACGGCGGCCATCCGCTGGAAGGCATGGGTCGGACGCCTCAATCTGTATTTCAAGGGCACAAGGGAGACCGACGGTATGGTGAAAAGGTCGCTCCTCATTCTCTATGGGGGTCAGGAGATCTATGACTTATTCGAATCGCTCCCGAACACCGGAGCCGAGGATAACTACGACGCCGCTGTCGCGGCCCTCAACGCACACTTTGACCCTCAGCTGAATAATGATTTCGAAAAATTCAAATTCAAGCGCGCATGGCAGTTGGACTCCGAGTCGGTCGACATGTACTACACTCGACTCCGACGGCTCGCGAGCACGTGTCCTTTCACCAACCCTCGCGACGAAATCAGGGACCAGATCATCGTCGGCTGCAAATCAAAGCTACTGAGGAAGCTGATCCTCAGACAACCAGGGATCACCCTAGACGAGATCCTCGTCCTAGCGAGGTCACACGAATTGTCTGATGCCCGGGCGGAAGAGATGGAGGTCGCACTGCGCACCCCGGTGATCGCCCCGTCTGGGGCAAGGGCCCCGGCCATCAAGGAAGAACGAGTGGATGCGATCCACAGACGATTCCCGCCAGCGAGGCCGCGAGGTGGCTCGCCACGAGACAGCCAATGCGGGTACTGTGGTGTGGACCACCCTTCCACGGCCACGTGTGGTGCCAAAGGCAAGACGTGCCTCAAGTGTGGACGCATGAATCACTTCGCTGCTGTCTGCCGGGGAGGGAAGTTCAGGGCAGCAGGCCCGCGCGCCAGAACTGTGACCCAGCGTGTCCGACAACTGTCTCTCGACCAGGAGGGACCCCCTCCCGACACAGAGGCTCAAGACCGCCGGCCCAGATACGAGGACGACGAAGACGATGAGGTGTATGTCATCTCCTACGTGAGCCGGGCATCCACGAAAAGACGACCGCCTCCAATGTGTTCCGTCTCAGTGGATGGGACGAGTGTCAATGCGCTGATAGACACAGGGGCGTCCGTGAACGTCATGGACTCGGACCAGTATGAGCGCATGTCCCCAAAACCAATGCTGGCACCGTCCGCGGCACGCATCTACACCTATGGCGGGACGGAACCCATGCCTCTTCGTGGAGTCATTCAAACCACCGTGATCAACGGAGAATATTCCACCGTGACCAGGTTCCACATCACTGAGGGCAAAAAGGGCACCCTCCTGAGCTGTCACACAGCAGAGGATTTGGGGCTGGTGTTTTTCGCCAACCAAGTACACCAGGCTCACGCAGACTTCATGTTAAAAGAGTTCCCAGGACTGTTCAAGGGCCTCGGCAAGCTCAAGGGTAAAAAGTTTAAGCTACACATTGATGCGACTGTGAAACCTGTCGCTCTCAGACACCGGCGAGTGCCTTTCAACCTCAGGCCTCAAGTCGAGGAAGAGCTTCGCAAACTTGAAGAGTTGGGAGTGATCGAGAAAGTGTCGGGTCCGACACCTTGGGTCTCGCCACTGGTAGTCGCCCCCAAACCGAAGCAGCCGGGGGCCATACGTCTGTGCGTGGACATGAGGCTTCCCAACACCGCTGTCAAGCGCGAACGGCACATCACCCCCACGATGGACGATATCATAGCTGACCTCAACGGGGCGAAGTGGTTTTCAAAACTAGACCTCAACTCAGGCTATCACCAGCTGGAGCTAGAGCCGGCTAGCAGATACATCACCACATTTTCGACGCACGTGGGGCTGCGTCGTTACACTCGGCTCAGTTTTGGGGTCTCGTCAGCGGCCGAGGTCTTTCAGAACGCCATTCGCGAGGTGCTCTCCGGACTAAGGGGGGTGATCAACCTGAGTGATGACATCCTAGTATACTCAACGACCCTCGAGGAGCACCACGCCAACTTGAGGGCGACCCTGCAGAGGCTCGCCGACAGCGGCCTTACCCTCCACCGCGCCAAATGTGCCTTCTATCAGGAATCAGTGGATTTCTTTGGATATATCTTTACGAGGGAAGGCCTGAAAGTTGATCCCAAGAAGGCAGAAGCCATCAAAGCAGCCAGCACTCCACGGAGTCAAACCGAAGTCCGAAGTTTTCTGGGCATGGCCACATACTGTGGCCGGTTCATCCCGAACCTAGCTGACATAGCGGAGCCCCTCCGTGCCCTCACCCGTGCTGATCAGAAGTGGGACTGGACTGCTGCTGCAAACAAGGCGTTCCAGACCATCAAGGCCAGTCTACTCGACAACACCACCATGGCATACTTCCAGCCTCGGAGGCGGACCGAGTTGATTGTTGATGCCAGCCCAGTTGGGTTAGGAGCTGTTCTGCTGCAAGAGTACGGGCCGGAAGAGTGGAAGCCCGTTGCCTATGCCAGCAAGGCCCTGTCCGACACGGAGACCAGGTATGCTCAAATCGAAAGGGAAGCGTTGGCTATCAAATGGGGGGACAAGGTACCGTTAAGTCTTTAAATACTTCTCCCCTCAGGCCCTCCCCTACCTAGTCTGGTTTGTTATCAAATGGGCATGCCAGCATTTTCACCTCTACCTCTGCGGGCAGGAATTCACGGTGGTCACAGACCACAAGCCCCTGTTGCCCCTCTTTGCGGGAACGTCCCGGCTTGCTCCCCCTCGCATCGAGCGGTGGGCTGTCCAGCTGCAGGGGTATCGGTTCAAGGTGGTGTTCAGGCCGGGAGCACACAATCCCGCTGACTACTTGTCGCGTCATCCAGATGTCACCCCGCCAACGGCCCTCACAGACGACGGGGAGGAGCTGGAAGAGATGGTACATCTGATCACCCAAGCGGCGTGCCCCGAGAATATGTCGCTCCAAGACATTAGCGACGCCACGGCGACGGACGGAACCCTGGTGAAAGTCAAAGAGGCACTCGAGGGAAATCGCTGGGCCCATTTTCTTGATGGTGCATCGTGCCTCCGGCCGGAGGTGAGTCACGCCAGACAGCAGCTGTGGCAAATACGGAGTGAACTTAGTATCGGAGATGAAGGAGTGGTGCTGCGCGGGCACCTCATTGTCATGCCCGAAAGCCTTCAGCAACGAGCCCTGAGCCTGGCCCACGTGGGACACCAAGGTATAGCTAAAACCAAGGCCCGTTTGAGGAGTAAAGTGTGGTTTCCTGCGATGGACAGCCAGGTGGAAGCTATGATACGGTCCTGCCACGCGTGTACGATCACGGGCAGTGACCCTGCACCAGCACCCGTGCTCACGGAAGAAGCACCCCAGGCCCCGTGGGCTCAACTCAGTATTGACTTTGGCAGTTTTCCGGACGGTCGGCACATGCTGGTGCTGGTAGACTCTTTCTCAAAATTCCCTGTTGTAGAAGTCATCGCATCCACTGCATTCCCGCAAGTAAAGAAAGTCCTAAACCGAGTGTTTGCTACGATGGGGCTCCCCGAAGAAATCAAGTCCGATAATGGACCCCCCTTTCAAGGGAGAGAGTTCCAGGCCTACTTGGAGGCTCTCCGGATCAAACATCGGAAAATCACACCCCTGTGGCCCCAAGCCAACGGGGAAGTCGAGAGGCTGATGCGGACATTAAACAGAGCGCTCCGGATTGCGGTTGATAATGGTGAAGACCCGGAGGCCGCACTGGACGACTTCCTTGGAGCCTATCGGCAGACACCTCACTCAACGACAAAGTGTGCTCCCTCCCATGTTCTGTTCAAGCGAGCTCCAAGGGATGGCATTCCCACTGCAAGCACGTGGGCGCCGGGAGAAAGGGACGCTGAGGCCATACAGGCCCGGCGACAGGCCACCAACATCAAAGCGAGTGCACACCGGCATGCCAAAGAACCAGCCCTCCGGCAGGGGGACGCAGTCGTTGTCAAGGATCGCCATCCTGGGTGGAAGTTTCGGACTCCCTTCGAGCCTGAAGTGTGGACAGTGGAGCGAGTGCAAGGGACTATGATTACAGCTAGGAGGAATGGCCAAACCGTGACGAGGAATGCCTCATGTTTCAAAAAGATACTAGACAATGCCGATGTGCGTCAAAGAATTGAGAGAACGGAACGTGGAGACCAAGAAGATATGGACGGAGAGAACTATCCTAGTCCAGCACCTACTCCGCCGGGAATAGTCACTCCACCCAGGCCAGTGTCACCAGGCCCCGAGGTCGGGCGGAGTCAGCCAAGGGTCGAGGATGCGAGAGAAGGTCCGAGGACGGCCCCGGCCGGGGTCGTCGAACTACCTCGGACCCAGGATCGTCGCTACAACTTGCGGCCTAATCCAAGGCCGAGTCAACGGTTGTTGGACTTTGCCTGTTCGTCTCCATGAGCAAGAGACTACAAATGTGCCTGCCGAAAGAGACTAAAATAAAGGAGGGATGTAGAGAGCCATCCGGGCTCTCACCTACAATGTATCCTTTCAAAGCACGCACGCACACGCAACCTTGGGGCGGGCTCGCCCCTAGGTATAAATAAACAAGCGGAAGACCGCTCGGGGTCTTTCCGGCTAAATACATACTAGTGTCCGTGTGCTCATTAGCTGTGTGTGCATGCACGTGGTAGGCCCTGCCTTACCACTCTACAGGGCAGAGCCCGGCCGGAAGGTTGAAGTGGATACATTTGGGCGTAGAGTCCTGGTGGCTCTCTACACCACACTTCAATCCTCCATCAATTATTTTCCGTGCATTCACTATGTAAATGCATTAATTAAATTGACCGTTATTTCACGCTTTGTATTTTGGATTAAGCGAGCTTTCCTGCCTGTCCTTTCCTGTGCATCTCAATGGCCGCCGCAGTATTTGACAAGTGCCAGGTAATTTATAGCCTAGGCCCTAGGGTGAGTTAGGCATCTCCTTGAATCCTGTATCCCTTAACTCGGCCTTCGGAGAGATCCGCTGCTTCTGTCTGAGCTGCTCGGGCGGAGTTTCCTTTCTGAAACACACCGGCCTCTGGACTGCAGCAGAGCATCTATGGGCGGGGCGCACAAACAGGAGCAGGCCGCTCATTAGAACATAATCGCGTCTGTTCTTTTGTTAGTGTGGAGTCATCGGGATTCTCCCCTCCTGAGAACGGGTCTCCTCTCTTCGGGGGGCGACAGATCCTATTATTGTGGAAAAAAGCATTTCCGCTCCTCGTCTGCTTTCAAATAGGCAACTCCTTTGGCTAAGCTATTATTAAAGCTCTACATTGTGACATTCCCAGTAGTTTTCCTGTGTATAGAAGGCAAATACTTTTTGACGTACGGGGGTCCCCTCTGTCGTGTTCCCTCTCCACTCCATTAATTAACTCTGCGTTGTAAGAAGGGCAGTTGCAGGGCCCCGGTGGAAGCAGAAACAAAATGAGCACACGAGTAAAACTTCCGTAATGAAGGTGTAATGTTCCCTGGGCTTCGGTGCCGCTGGACTCGCCGCACTATTGGCACCAATACCGCCGTCAAAAGTAGAACTTCACCCCTAGTTACATCTGTTCACGTTTTCTTCTCTCCAAACGTCAGAATGGATGTCTCTAAGGCCCACTCACTAGTTTCTTCTCTCCTCGGGACAGGGCATCCGGCATCTCACTGTGTCAAAAAGGTGACGCCAGGAGTTGCATACTCTGTAGTATAGATATGTCTCACTGTGAATCACAGAGGACAAGGGCTAGTCTTCTGACCTTAGGCGGAGCATCTCGCCGTGTTGTAAGACGAGGAGGACGCTTTCTGGCAGTCTGTCTTCTGTACTTAGAGCCCATCGTCTAATCGTGACGTTACAAGGTAAGGGCTACCCCCTTCACAGCTGTCTGTGGACGGGTCAGCTCGCCGTGACATCACAAGGTCTGTTCATCTCAGTGTTTTCGTGAGGTGGATCATATAAAAGTGATGTCACAAGCAGAGGTGCTATACCCCACGATGTCTTATGGGGGGGTAATTTAACTGTGACGTCACAAAGCTGCTCTTCTTATGTCTGCCTCGTGTCCATGATGTGGACTATGTTTTAGTGACGTCAGAAATGTTTTTCCCCTCAAAATGCCTTCTATATATGGAGATTGGAGAGGGAGAGGATCATTTCATTGTGACCTCACAAATGCAGGAGATACAGAGACGTTTTAAGGCAATGGCAAAGTGGGCTTTTTCAGGGGGCCCTTGATCGAGCCAGCTCTGTTCTGCAGAGTCTTGCCCTAATTACCTTAAATAATTATTAAACAGATTGTTATAAATACCGTTTTTCTCTAATTAATTTAGTTTTAATGTAGGTGATGTATGAGAGACAACTGCAGACATTTTGCAAAGAAATGTTTGTGGTTCATGCAACATCCATAAACAAGCATTTGCAATGCAATAGGTCTCGCAGCATTAAAGTTTGAGTTATTTCCATTGTATATGACAATGTGTTGTATTCAATTTTTAGCAAAGTCTGTATTGGTGTATAAAGATGATTTGCAAGATGAGAGCTGTTGCAAAATATTAAGCAATGTTGGCAATAATATTATATTATAATAATATTGCAAGTTACTGTTGTACTTATAAGCAGTTTGGTAGCGCATATGATGTTGTGGTGCCCCTGAGTGATGCTGTGGTGATAGGATAGATAGTGAGGGCGATAGATAGATCGAGGGAGGGCGAAAGATAGAGGGAGGGTGAAAGATAGATAGAGGGAGGGCGAGAGAGAGAGGGAGGGCGAGAGAGAGATAGAGGGAGGGCGAGAGAGAGATAGAGGGAGGGGGAGAGAGATAGAGGGAGGGGAAGAGAGAGAGAGAGGGAGGGCGAAACATAGACAGAGGGAGGGCGAGAGAGAGATAGAGGGAGGGGGAGAGAGAGATAGAGGGAGGGGGAGAGAGAGCTAGAGGGAGGGTGAGAGATAGAGGGAGGGCGAGAGAGAGATAGAGGGTGTGTGAGGGATGGAGTGTGGGGCAAGGGATGGAGTGTGGGGCAAGGGATGGAGTGTGGGGCGAGGGATGGAGTGTGGGGCGAGGGATGGAGTGTGGGGCGAGGGATGGAGTGTGGGGCGAGACTGTCTGTGAGATTTTTAAACATCGCCAGCTTGTGTGAAAAACCGGTCTCTACCTATCCTATAGATTAAAGGTTTTTTTGTACATGTTAAACACGGGTGCAAAATTAAAATTGCACACTTGTTAATTTAAACAAATGTACTCGTTCGTTCAGTGCAGCTTTAAAGGTACTCTACCTGCCCCAAAGGGCATTACTTGACCCACTGGCACTTTGGAGGCGAGGAGAGTCTGGTAATGTATTGGTGCAGGTAAGTACCGTAGAGATTATGCCCCGGGCTCTGGTGCAAACATGGAAAACGGGCCCTGCGACTGCTCGGGCGGGAGTAAAATGAGCGATTGTCAGAGTTTAATGCGCCGCTTGGGACCCGGTGCCACTGCACCTGCTGCACCAGTGGTCACTGCGCCTCTGAGTGATGCCGAGAGGATGAGGCGCAAGAGCCGTTGGCTGGGAAGCAGGGCTGCGCCATCCCGAGGGGGTTGGGTGTCAGGTTAACAGAGGTGAGGGGCCGTTTGTAAGCAGGGCAGGTGAGAGATGGTGGTTGCAAGCAGGGTAGGGCAGAGGGCCCGTTTGTAAGCAGGGCAAGTGAGAGATGGTGGCTGTAAGCAGGGTAGGGCAGAGGTGCCGTTTGTAAGCAGGGCAAGTGAGAGGTGGTGGTTGTAAGCAGGGTAGCGAAGAGAGGTCCATTGTTGAAGGCAGGGGAGAGGAGGTGGTTGGAAGCAGGGGAGATGAGGTGGTTGGAAGCAGAGGAGAGGGGCTGGTTGTTGTACACAGGGAAGGGGGGGGTGGATGTACGCAGAGGAGAGGGGCCGATTATAAGCAGAGCAGGCAAGATAAGGTGGTTAGAAGCAGGGCTTCACTTCTGCAACGGGGAGACGTTTGTTATTCATGGAGCCAGAATTACAAAATGATGGTTTCAAATTAGACAAAGCAGCTCCGCATCACATGACTAATTCTGAAGGTAAGCTTGGGCAATCCTGGCGCACCTGTAGCTGCAGAAATAATTGCACGTTACGGTTTTTAGTGCTTCCTTTACAGCAGAGGTCTTCAAACTTTTTGATGCCGAGACCCCCCTGTCAAAACATTTTAGGCATGAGGACCCCCTCCTGACCAAAATGTCTAGAACTTGGTACTCGCCATCATCCACAACCAAAAGCGCCCCCAATTCCCACGCCAAATCATTTTACAGTGGGGAAATGAAATTAAACAGTGTTTAGCAAAACCAAAGGTTTGTGGATGACTATGGTTCGTGGTCTTTTGGGTTTTGTTATTTGTTTCGGTTTTTGCTAACCATCTTGGCGATGTGAACAATAAATTCTGAAGGCCACGAGAAAATGCTAAGAGGCTGGCTGCCTAGGTGTCCAGTCACCTAGGCTATAATTATGTTCACAGGGTATAAGTACGGCCATGGGGTATGCCCTTGTAATTTGTGTGCTTGGGCTATACTCAAAGGTCATCTTGAAGCAGACTACCTATGCTCACGGTGCATCTCTTGTCCCTATGACCTCTTTCACATCAGTGCCCCTAGAAGTGCCCTTCTTTGCAGGCCATACGTTCAGTACAGTGGGAGGCTTAGTATCTGGAAGGAGAATGACATCCTTTGTGAACAGGTGTTCCCATTCACTTGGTGCAGGTGCCGGACAACATGTTGCACGGTCACACTGGCTAAACTGAGCCTTCGTCTTGGGAAGGCCTTTGCAGGGTGAGGGTCAGAAGAGAGGTTGTGAAAGATAGCAAAATACACTTGTCTAGAGATGGAAGTAAATAGACACCCGTTTGATTTTTGTGGGTGACGTTCATTGTACCCAGAGGCAGCTACCAACCACAGGTAATCTAACAAAGAGGTAGACTAGATTATTGAAGAACACACAGGCTGTCGGAGAGGAGCTGGGGTGCCTCCAAATCAGCACACACAGTGATTGTGTGAGAGGCTGGCCTTGACATGAGACAGAAAGCTTTTTACTGCACACCATTGTCTCCTCCTTCTCCCCTCCCCGGTACCTGGTTGATTAATGGTAGCATGTGTTCTATATGAGCTGACGACTCACAAAGCATTTCTGCTGCAGTGTGTCAACAATATCTTGTTGAAAACTATCTTACAGCTACACAGAATGGAAGGTGTACACAGTCTTCACCCTTTATTCTTTCCAGCACGACTGCTCATCCCGGTCTGGTAAAGCTGATATGAACTGGTTCACAATTCCATGCATTAATTCACCACAAGCAATCATATTAAACTCCTGCTACAAGAATGAAAACGGAAAGCTTGAAGATTAAGCATTAGGAGCCCTGGTGTGAGGGAGCAGTGAGTAACAAACAAAACTAGCGTATTCACTGAATCTGCAAAGCCACATGCAGCTTTTATTACACAAAATAATAGTTTAATAGCGCACAATCATGACAACCCATCCCACCTCTCTTTCTATTTATTTTGTTTCGAGCTAACTATAAATGTAGCGTGCTTCAACCTCCCTGTCTTGAGACATGCCCAGTGCCAGTCTGCGGGGACTCTGGCGACTTGAGTCAGCTGAGTCTTGTGGATTTATTCATTTATTATGCAGCTGTTGAGATGGGGCCTCTCACACCTCAGGAATCTCGGCCCGGGTGCACGTGGGACAGATAAGCCCTAGAGGAGACTGATGCTACTCGTTTGGTTGCCAGGGAGGAGAAGAAAGCCCAGACATTTACACTTTGTGCCTTATTACTTACCTAGGATAGCCAGGCGCGCACACTGCGACCTTTACTTCGCTATTCATGCCTTGTGGTGAGTGCAGACACATGCACACAACCTCATACACAGCATACTTTGCTGAGTGCAGGCGTGAGGCAGAGGCTATTTTCATGTTGTGCACAGTAGAAGCTAACGCACAGGGAGAGATTATTGTATGGAAATGAGCTCCACACCCGATTGTATACAGTTAACATTGCTTATTTATAGCATTTATTCAGTCATGGTAAACTGATCTTCATTGCTTGATTTTGCTCGAGAGTGTCACTCATAGTTGTTGAAATGTCACTAATAATTGCAATGAATTTATGAAAATGTCACACATAGTAATCTGAAACCTTGGCAGCTATGGGACGTGCCGTGTTTAAATAGAAACATTCTATCTTCCATAGTGTTTCTTTGGAGCAATCAATGAAATTGAGCGCGGAGTTAAGGCAGCATAAATAAATAGACACATTCAGGAAAGAATAAAAACGGACAGAACACAGAAAATAAAGATCAACCGGAGCCTTTGCCCAAATCCCCTCATGGCTCAATCGGGGAAACAAACAAGAATCTGTGTGTGTGCGCAAGTCAGTTTCAGTGTATGTCTGCAGCGGGGAAGAGGCAGGTTACCTAATTAAACTGGGAAGCTTTGAGTTGCCTTGGAAATCAGCCGTAAGTAACGCGGAGATCCTAATGAAGAGCCAGCAACGAGCCACAAAGCAGCACACGAGGTGAAAGCAGGGATGGCCAAGGAAGGCAGCAGTGACGGCGTGAATATCGCAGAACTCCCTCGAAGTACAGGCTGCATTGCAAAAGGTCCTGGTCCATCTTTATGGGCAAAGTTTGCGGGCATTTCCTGGTATGCATGCTGCAGTCTCTCTGATTGGAGGACATGTTTTGATGACGTAGCCACATTATGATTGGCTTATTTTACCTAGTCCTCCAATCAGAGAGCCTCCTGAGATGCAAGTATTTCTAATCCAAAACGAAGAGGAAACGTTTTGGATATGAGGCAGACGTGAGGCTGGTGAATGCGCGACCCCCTTCTGATGACTCCACGCCCCCCCTGGGGGTCGCGCCCCATAGTTTGAAGACCTCTGCACAGTGTTGTGAGTGCTTACGCTTCTACCGGTCTACCGGTGCGTTGGGGGGTGGGATGTGTGTGCGTTCCTCTGTCTGTGTGTGTGTGTGTTGTGTGTGCCTGCGTGTGTGCCTGCCTGTGCCTGCGTGTGTGAATGCCTCTGCCTGCCTGTGCCTGCCTGCGTGTGCATGTGTTGTGAACAGCCGGCCGGGATCGGAGCGCGTGACCTGATCCGATTCCGGCCGGCTGCGTGCGCGTGACAGTCTGTTGTCTCCTCTGCCTAGTCCTTGAAAGGGAAAAGGACTGAAATGATTACAAAAGATCGCTTTGCGACAGCAGGGGCTTTCGCCCCTGCAATCGCAGGCGTGACCTAAAAAGGGTTCTTTTAGATCAAAACAAGACCTTACATATGAGAAATGGGAGGGGGTCGCAGAGATTATTTGCAGTGATATTAGTGAGTTGCTGCTGTGTTAGAATATTGAAAACACAAGTCACTATCCCTGAATATTTGATGTAGACACAATTAGAATTTGGACTAGTGTGTCTGTGCACTGTCACTGACCTTGCCAAAAAGGACATGAAATAGCTGAAATTGGATCATAAATTCAAAGCTGTTCCTAGCAGGGGCCCCCCAAATACTTTTGGCCCAGGGCCCCCCAAATCCTTAAGATGCCTCTGAGGAGATACCCTCCCCCACCACACCACACACCTTGTGACTGAGGCTGAGCATAGCACTGTGACGTCACAAGGGCTAGTCTTTTGTCTTTAGTCCATGGAGCGGATCATCTCATCATGACATCACAAAAGCTTGGGCTGTTCCCCTCGCGGTTATCTTGTGTCCCCGGGGCAGCTCATCTCATTGTAGAAGCACAGATGGCTCAGCTGTCACCCCTACCTTTTCAGTGGGGTGGACCTCTCATTATGACGTAGACCAGTGCCCCGCCCCTTCGTCTCTTGCTCTCGCCCAGGAGGCTGGCAGCTGCTGCAGCGTGTTTTATTCTTTTCTACCGCTTGTTCGCCAGCAGGCGGCACCTGACTGCACGGGAGACAGTGGCTCGGAGTGCCTGCAGCTGATCGCGGGCGGACACGGAGCGCCACTGGGGATCGGATCGCATCCTGTCCAAGGCGCAGCGTGGAGTAGAGGAGCCCTGGAGAGGAGCAGGGGTCCCCCCCCCAACCAGCACCGAGCTCACCATGGACTGTCCCTGGGCCTGCGAGCGGGATCGGGAGTAGAGTGGAGCGGAGCCCCGCGGGGGAACCATGAGTGCTGGTGAGTTACAGGCGGAAAGTTTGGAGGAAACTGTGCATCCGGACCAAGGCTTGGGCAGAAGAATTACTCCAGGCTCGGATGCTTCCTCCCTCTGAACCCTCCTTCCGCGTACGGCCGGAGCCCTCCTTTCCTCGGTAGCCCCTTCCAGCGGCATTTGTTCGCGGGTGGGTCCTCCCGACTGGAGCCTCTGCCTGGGAGGAGTGTGTTTATTTCCTTTCTACTCTGGCGATTTCTCTTTGCTGCTGTCGGTGTTCTAGGTTTCAGGACAGTTTCGGGAAAGTTAGTACCAGGGTGAGTTTTGATTACCAGCCGCACTGCAGTTGGTAGTGGCTATTTTAGCAGGAGGGAAGAAGAAACAAGCGACGAAATAGGAATGGAACATAATTCATAAACTGTAATGAGTAAGCAGTTTTACTTGGAACATAACGCCGAAATGTATCGCCCGCAATGCATAAATAAGAGATGAAGACAAATGTAGTAATAACGCAACACTAACCACCAGCCTAATGTTCCCCTACCCCCAGTTTTACTCTTAAAGCTAGCCGCAGGGCTGTCTCCTGCCCCTGATCCTAACACTGCTGTTAACCCCAAGCCCTGAATGGAAGTAAACAAAGACACCGTATGCCTGCCTACCTCTACACTAAATGCTAAGCATTATGCCTAACTCGCTGTTGACGTGAGTCCACTGCTAACACTGACCCCATACTTAATACTAACAGTAATTTTTAATTTTGGTAAGTCTTCAAGTGCAATCAATATAAGAAATGTCATTATGTATGATTTAGCCTTTTTCTACTATGGTTGCATACATTTCACGCAGAAGGTGGCTAGATGTGGCTATGGTTGCGAACATTTTATGCAGTAGGTGTTTGGATGTGGCTATGGTTGCATACATTTCACGCAGTAGGTGGTTGGCTGTGGTTATGGTTGCATACATTTCACGGAGCAGGTGGTTGGTTGGATGTGGCTACGGTTGCATACATTTCACGCAGCAGGTGGCTGGATGTGGTTATGGTTGCGAACATTTTATGCAGTAGGTGTTTAGATGTGGCTTTGGTTGCATACATTTCACGCAGTAGGTGGTTGGCTGTGGTTATGGTTGCATACATTTCACGGAGCAGGTGTTTGGTTGGATGTGGCTATGGTTGCATACGTTTCACTGAGCAGTTGGCTGGATGTGGCTATAGTTGCATACATTTCATGCAGTAGGTGGCTGGATGTTATTATGTTTGCATACATTTTATGCAGAAGGTGGCTGGATGTGGCTTTGGTTGCATACATTTCACGCAGCAGGTGGCTGGATGTGGCTTTGGTTGCATACATTTCACGCTGCAGGGGGCTGAATGTGGCTATGTTTGCATTCATTTCATGCAGTAGGCGGCTGGATGTGGCTATGGGTGCATACGTTTCACGGATCAGGTGGCTGGATGTCGCTATGTTTGCATTAATTTCACGCAGCAGGTGGTTGGATGTGGCTACAGTTGCATACACTTCATGCAGTGGGTGGTTGAATGTGGCTATGGTTGCATACATTTCATGCAGCGGGTGGCTGTGGTTGCATACATTTCACACAGCGGGTGGTTGAATGTGGCTATGGTTGCATACATTTCATGCAGTAGGCGGTTGGATGTGACTATGGTTGCATAAATTTCATGCAGTAGGTGGTTGGATGTGGCTATGGTTGCATACATTTCATGCTGTAGGCGGTTGGATGTGACTATGGTTGCATACATTTCATGCAGTAGGCGGTTGGATGTGACTATGGTTGCATACATTTCATGCAGTAGGCGGTTGGATGTGGCTATGGCTGCATACATTTCACACAGCAGTGGCTGGATTATGCTATGGTTGCATACATTTCACGTAGCGGGTGGGTAAATGTGACTATGGTTGCATATATTTCACACAGTAGGTAGTTGGATGTGAATATGGTTGCATATATTTCACGCAGTAGGTGGCTGGATGTGGCTATGATTGCATATATTTCATGCAGCAGGTGGTGGAATGTGGCTGCTAGTTCCACTTCTGCTGACAGTCTGCTGCTGATTTCTTAAGGTAGGTGTAGTGGTAGTTAGTATGTAGAAAACACAGGGAACTGGTTACCACGAAACAGCTGCAACCCAGTATGTTTGCCACTATTGCTCTTTTTATTTAGGGAGAGGAGGGATCCTCCCTCTCGCCTCAATTGTGACCGGTATCGGAAACATCTAGCCCCAAAATTTGGTGGTTATGGTTTTCTTGGTAAGGATTTTGAGATTATGGATTTTTGGGCTATGGGGCATGGATTTTTAGACAATGCAATGGCAGAAATAGTTGGCGGTTGTCGAGGTAAAACCTCTCTTTTCTGCCAAAGGCACAGCAGCCCCGCTTCCTGTGTGCATACACCCCCCCTCAGCGTCCTTCCTGCAGTACACGGCTGGTGCAGAAGTTTTGAGGCTGTGCCAGCTGTCTCAAAAAGGCCTGGAGTAGGAGCGCCCAGCATAGGCCCCAGAGATCCGCATTCTTGCAGCCTCTCAGGTTGTTCCCAGAAGATATTTGTCTTCTCTTGAGTCACCAGCGGATGGTGGGTTCAGGTACAGACGTGAGTAATGCTTTCTCCAGAAGCCCTGCCTCTTTCACAAGTTCTCAAAGGTCAGTGGAAGGAAAGCACGCCTTCGCTTCTTTCGTTTTTCTTCTGTTCGCTGCACAGTGCAGGGCATGTGTCCGGCTTGCCACTTCCTGTGTGTCTGACCCGGTGGGTCGCCCCTCACCTTCGCAGGAGGAGCTGCTTCACTAGTGTGACCCAGTGACGTCTTTGTACGTAGAAGGTTTTGGTACTCTTTGATCTGCCGTGGTGACGTCACACTGCTTCATGCTGGTCATTGCGTTACTTGAGTGGGAACGGTGCTATTACGTACGAGGACGCACCCTATTGTACTTATTGTATTCCCACTGGAGGTCCTCACAGTAAGGCTGTTCAATAGAGTGTATGTAGTGTGAGGAGATGGCTCTTCCATCGACTGCCCATCACTTCATGTGGGCACTCATTGTAGGAGCAGCCTCATTTTACAGGTGGTTCGCGTCTTACTTAGTTTGCATGTCATATTTTATGTGTCTCTTTTTTGCATGTCTTGTTCTTTTTGTTGACATTCTTTTGCCTTTTATTCTATCTTATTTTATATGCAGTTGGCGTGTACTCTTTATATTGCCTTTTTCGTGTCTGTTGTTGGCCTTGTTTCCAGCGTGTTTTTAATATTACTGCTTTTACAGTTGTGTTTGTCTTGCTTTACATGTTGGTGTTTCTTGTACTGGTTGTTGGTGTGTCTTTACGTTCTCTTTGTTGTGTGTGTTTTGGCTTTGCACCCTCCCCAATGGTGATGTTCTCTTTGCTTTCTGTTTAGGGTTTAACTGTATTACAGAGCTGGGAAGTTGTTTCCTTCCTACAGACACACCTCACCTGCTAATAATGGGTCAGGACTAAAAGTGAAATGATAGGTCTGCAGTTTTGTGCCACATTTCCTGCCATTCTCTGTTTCCCACCCATGTTGTAAAGAGTTTTATTGCTGTGCCTATGAGTTGTGCCTCTCTGCTATTTCTAGGATTCTGTTTGTTGGAGACTAGTCACTTGTCGGGCGTGGGAGTTCTGTGGCTTCGTTCACAAACCATATTTCACACCGAAGTTTAACATTTGTGGGCTCAAACACTATTTGCGAGGGTACATTCTGATTGCTGACTCATAGGAACAGTATTTGCTGAATTTAGCTCCAGAAAGTGCATTTGTGAATACAGAGGTAAACACTGATCAACTCATACATTTGTGGATATTGTCTGGGGGTGGGCGCTTTAAAAAAACAAGAGAAAATGTTACCCCGAAGTTTGAAATGTACTCTCTTCGTAAAGGTGGTAATATATTCCAGACTTATTGAGCGAAGTGGCTTGCTGCATGGTTGAAGCCGCACACCTTTTCACCTTCTGAAGCCGGAAATCTAGCTTGGAAAGGACAGGACTTCCTGCTGTTGGGATTCTCTCAGTGGGAGGCTATGTTGTGTAGTAAGGGGACATTGACTGGCACAGCCTTCAGTTGTCGCAGGTAAGCGGCCACTGCTTGGAAACCATGCACTTGTGATTCCCTGCCTCCAGATGTGCTGCCTATAAGAGGGCACAACTTCCGGCTGCGGTGAAACAGTGTGGCTACTCAGAGGTGTAGTTTACAGGAAGAATTTTCTCACTCGGACCTGATGGAATACCCCCTTTTTCTTACCTCTGTCTTCTCCCCATCTCTCCACCTCTCCTCTTTTTAGGTTGAAGCCTACCAGAGGCTAACGACATCTTGGGGACATTCAAAAAGCTTCCCAGGGAATGCATTCTTCGCATTGCTTACCATTGGCGTTGTGTTTATCTGCTCACATTTGCTTGCTGCCTTTATTTGTTTTAGGCTGTCCAGCTTGAGCTCATTCCTTCCTTTGCCCAAACCATATTTACTGCATTCTTCCACCATTACTGAATTTCTGCAAACAGGCCTTTAAAACTTGTTCTTATCTTGTCACATTTGAGGTGCATTCAAAGATCGAGGTCAAATGCCAGGCAGGCTCTGTCTTCCAGGGAGCTTGGTGTTTACTTTTCTTTCTCTGACTTCAAAGTGAGAGGATTTATGTAATGATCTTTCTCCTGTACAATGTTATTTTTTTCTAGCACAAAACAAAATTTAAATGCCTGTAAAGGAATTGTGCAGGTTTCGTAGTTGATGTAAAGCACACATGAAGCACGATTTTTGTGATTCTGAAGTGTAGGTTGAAACAAATATTTTAATACTATCAAAGCAAATAATTGCTCTAGGTGATGACATTTCCACACATTATTTGCGCACTGTATACTTTAACCAGTAAAACTGTATGCCTGTACAAATGTAATGGCCTTTCAATTAAATATGTGTTGTCTGTATTGGCAGTGCGCTACCCCACTATGTGTTATCCACTTTACCCCAGTCCACTCTACTCTGCACCACTCCAGGCATGTGCACTCTACTCTGCACCACTCCACACTATGCCACTGGACTCTACTCTGCACCAATCTACTCTATACCACTTCACTCAAGGCCTCTCTACTTTACACCACTCTACTCTAAGCCAATGCACTTTACCCCACACTACTGTACTATGTACCTCTGCTCTCATCGCCTCTGCGCCAATCCACAGTTAGCCACTCAAATCTACTGCACTCTGACATTGCAATCTACAAAACTATACTGTATGCTACTGCACTCTACTCTGAAACAATCTACTCTACGCCATTGCACTCAACGCCCCTCTATTCCACTCTGCGCCATTCCACTTTACGCCATTCCACTTTACATCACTGCAATCTACCCTGCTCCACTCGACACTCTACGCCACTCTATTATACATCACTGCACTCCACCCCATTGACCTCTACGCAATGCACTCTACACCACTATACTCAAAACCAATACTCTACGCCACTGCACTCTATGCTAATCTGCGCTGCACCACTGTACTCTACTCTACACCATTGCACTCTGCGTCACTTTACTCTGCACCACTCTACGCCACTGCACTCTACACTAATGCACTCTACTGTACACCACTGCATTCTGCGACACGCTGCTCTGCAACACTGCACTCGGCGCCACTCTACTGTGAGGCACTCTACTCTGTGTCATTGCATTCTGCAAGACTGCACGCTTCGCCACTGAACTCAATGCACCCTACTCTGCACCACTGCATTCTATGTCACTGCACTCTACAGCACTGCACTTTACTCTGCACCGCTCAACTCTACTGTACTCTATGCCACTACACTCTGTCACTCTTGAAGGAACTGAACTCTTCCAGCAGCAACATTGGGATACTTGCAAGTTCCTATGAAGCCCACCTATGACAACCATACCTCAATATGGCATCAAACAAGGCGATTTTAAAACACATTTTTATGGTGAGACTAATGGCCTTGCCGATTAAAGACATTAACAGGCGCTGGAAAACCTTGGGAGCAATAACAACGTGCAGACTTTGCCACCAATATGAAGAATCCTTGGTCCATCTGGTTTGCACATGCCATTGTTTGTTGCACGCACGATGCACTTTATTAAAGCCCTTGTTTCTAAAACACGGGGTGCGAACCTGTACTAAAGCCATGAAACTGCTTTTCAATCTGGAGACTCCAATGGAATTGGCAAGGTTTGCTAAGTGTGCACATAAGGCCAAAGAACTTTTAGGTAAAACTAGCACAACACACCTTTGAACTGAAATTATTAGGCCCGAAGAATTCATGCTTTATTTAGGATTGTACATCTCTTACTTCATTGAAATGAAATTGCCTATGTATATTTAGCACTCCGCTTACTTATGCCACCATCGGACCCCTAACATCATTGAAACTCTTAATTTAAAACTTGGTTTGAACATCCCAAAGATAATTTTGAATGTATTTATAACTCTGTGACCCCAACCCTCCCCTGCAAGACTTCCAAAGTCTGCACATAAGGGGAAGGATCCTACAGTATTGAATTGATTTATTGTTTTATACCAGCACCTTACTGATTTTATCTGTTTTTAATGCACCGTCCGTAAAAATCATCTTTGTTAGTTTTAGTAAGATATAATATATCAAAACTCGCTTGGTACGAATTAATTGAAACAAAGTGTGTGAGATTTTATTTGAATCTTTTGTAACAATTTTTATTAATTGACATAATAAACATTTGACTTGACTTGACACTCTGTCACTCTACTCAGCATCACTCCACTCCACGCAATCTACTCTGCGCTATTGTACTTTACGCCACTTCACTCTAGTCCACTCTGTGACACTCCACTCCACGATACTCCATTCAATGACACTCTACTCCAATCTAATACACTCTACTCCACTCTATGCCAGTTCATTCCACAACACTCTACTCCACTCGACAACGCTCTATGTGACTCCCTCTACACCACTCCATGCCACTGTTCTCCACTGTATTGCCCGACACACTACTCTACTGCTCCACTCTTTGCCACTCCACTCTACATCATTCAGGTCAACAATACTTTACTCCGCTCTATGCCATTCCACTCTCCTACACCACTCCACTCTCTCTATGCCACTTCACTCTGCGACAATCTACCCCACTATACGTCACTGTACTCTACAATACTATACTCCACTCAACACCCTCCACGCCACTCCATTCTGCTCTACACCACTCAACAACACTCTGTACCACTCCACTCTGCAACACTCAACTGCAATCAGACACTCTACTCCACTCTATACCCCTCAACTCTACACCCCCACTCTATGACACTCTACTCCATCCATGACACTCCACAGCACTCTAAACAACTTCACTTTATGCGACTTCATGACACTCCACTCAACTCTTCTCCACTGTACGCCACTCAACTCGCTTTTATTTTTATAAGTTTTATATAGCTCTAGCTAGACCCCAGAGCTCTTTACAAAATTGTGAACAGAAATACAGTAAATCAGGCACGAAAACACAAATGCTTTTACCCCACTAACTTTAAGCCATGCTGAACAGCAGCCACTCTGGTGTACAACAAAAGATCTTTCATTGGCGAGATATATTGACTTTGCCAGTGCTTGCTTGTTTGTTTTTGTTCTTAACTTTGTTTGCTTTGCGTTTTATTACGCTTTTTAAGTTTAAAACCAACCATGCAACTTAACAAACACCTAAAATGCAATCGCCTTCTACAGGCAGTTTCCTACCCTAAAAAACATTCTAGTTTGCAACTGTGAAGTGTGCGAGTAAGCGTCTCAGAACAGGTATTCGGAGGGATATATTCTATATTTGTGTCCAACATACGTTGAAATTAAAAAAAAATGCAATCCAAAATTTCACAGAAATATCTCTATTATATAAAAAAAACAATCTTATTTACACACAGAATGTATTCTGACTTACTTTACACAATAATAATCAAAGCTAGACAAACTAATCTTTGTAACTAGAACTACTTCTTTAAAACGGCAAAAGAGAAAGAATTTTCTTAGCAAAATGGGTCCCTTCAATTACAGAGGGTCACAAGTCTTGGGGCGGTAGGGGATGCATTTCAACTCAAATCTGATTTACTCCGGCCTTCCTCGCGACATATTTAATAAAATAATGTACTATCATCCACCAATCATATAGAATTTATCAGTACATAGGAGAAATTCCCAGGCAACATGTTTTAGCAGAAGTAGCTCTATGCAGCTAATTTTTCTTGCCTTTTTTCTTCAGAACTCGCTAACTAGGAACTTATGTAAACTATTTGCAGAGTATGATAGATAAATAGATCCTTCTCACCACTGCTGTTAAATGGATTCTCAGATCTCAGACTTCACATTGGTTCAAATCAACTTATTATCAAAGATAGAAAAGAGGAGATTGCCTCGAGACTAAAGCTCATGAATTTGAAGCAAAAACCAGTGTATTCATTGGTGCTTCTCATAATCGCAAATACTTTATGTGGAAATGACTTTACAAAAGAAGGCATCCTGCCCCAAACATGATATTTTATCAAGATTACTATATGTTCTGTGCATACAGCAAAAGAGTACTGGAATTGTCCTAGAGTACAGCATTTCAATTGTTAATGCTTTGGCTTCCAATTAATGAACAAATATAAATATATACTACAGCGACACAGGTACTAGAAGCTAATCATAGCCTTTGCTCTGCCTTTCTCACTGTGGCGCGGCGTACACTTGCCACAAATAATTTACATTTAATTTCACATAGTACATAAGTGTGTACTGTAGAGCAGCTGCTACCATGAGATTAGCCAACGAGAATTACCAACTATTTTTTATTTACTGGCTCAACTCTTTCCATTTCTTCTTGTGAATATAAGTCGACTTTGCAACATATCTTTTGGGGCTACTTTAATCCTTTCCATCTCCATCCACCATATTTTGTGACCCAGTCTACCATAATAGCCTTGAGGAAGTCTAATGGGTCGAAACACATCTTGGCTGCATTGATGTTTAGATTCTCATCAATTTATTAAGAATATATACCAAATGTTTGACTAAAAAATGTATGGCCTGTTGATTTTTATTATGTAAGAGACACATGTGAGGGGGAGAGGTTAAACCCTGACACCAACCTCCCCAACAAATATCCAAACACACAAAAGAGGGGTAGGAGTATAAAGAAACTGACAATTGATGTAATTAGTGGCATGCGTTTAATTTTTTTTAAACTACCCTCACCCAAAAATTGTGGCATGCTTCTTCATTGGGCTTGCTAACAACACCCCTGCGCAGAACAATGCCTGGGGTGGAGCAAAAAATTAGGCGCATGCCGCCAATTAGATCAATTGTCAGTTTCTTTATACTGCTACTCCTCTTTTGTGTGTTTGGGTTGTTATTCTGTACCAGTTGCTTTGAGTGCTGCGATGCAACCCCCCCTTTTTTCATTATAAGTTAGCTTTAACCACACGGTCAGGACAATAGGGACACCCTCAGGTAGGAAGGTGTCTGACATCATTGTAGCACCATTTCTTTTTTTTAATTATACAAGTAAATATCTCACTTACCCTTACTGTCCAGTTGGATGTGCAGCAAGTTCTCTTCCACAGCTACCTGATCGTGACTATAGTCTGAAACATCCTGATGATCAGGGACCCTTGCAAATGCACAATCCTGATGCCAGTGATGCTAGAACGCTAGTTGTGCACTGCTGCGGTATTAATGTAGCGTTCAACCCACACTGACATATATTGCCTAAATGCTAATCTCACAGCATAATAACATTGTTATGCCTTTCATTTCACTGAGTATCTGGTGTATTGTACTGGAGTATTTATACAGCTCTTACTACCCCTAGGTGGAGGCAGAAGCGCTTGCCTTTATGAGTAGCACAGTATACCTTGTAGGGTGTATGGTTGGAAGTGTGTTGTCTCTGCTTTGATTCTGTGTGGGAAGTGTTTCCATGTCATGGGTGATGACCATCATTTTATGGGACGCAGTGTTTAGCACTGTGATGGATGAAGACGTGTGAGGTGTGCAGTTTATGGTTTTCTGTGTGCTGGCAGCAGTGAACAGCTCTGCAGGTCCCTTTATTGTACTTCTGATGTTCGTCGTCCACTTAGCTGGTGACTGCATGGGGTTGTCTATTCTGAGATATTTACTTTAAAGGTTATGGTCCTGAGCAGACATAGGTTAACTGGAGCAATGGCGGAGAGATCTGCTGGGATGGACTTTGTTAATAGCATCCCATATCTCATTGGCATTGTGACCTGTCAGGAAGCTGCCACAGTATGAAGCTAGTTGGGACCTGCAGTGCTGAACTGGATAAAAAATCCTCCATTGGCCAGCAGCATGTAGCCGATCTCTTCTGGTATTGCATGCCTGATCAGTTGGTGATGAGCAGTTTATTTGCTGTGGACTAGTACAGTGCTGGGTGATGGACATGATCCTTAGCAGTTGCATCAAATGTGAGTGTACTTGCAGTGGCAAGCAGTAAATGGGAATTATTATGTACAAAGTATAAACTACAAACTACTGCCCATCCACTGAATGTTATGGTATTACTATTAGTGTGTCTTATACATCGCCTTTTGTATTGTAATTCTAAACATATAGCACTTACTACCCCTGACATGTTGTTGTGTAGTCCTTTATGCTGGGCAGCACAATGCTGCAGAACCATGGGTTCATTTTTGTTGCTGTTTTTTGTGTAATTGGGATTAGTCTTGCATTATTAACCCGTTGTCTGCTGCCGTCGGCCATTGGCCGACGGCAGCACTACCTCGCTGGTGCTGCCGTCGGCCAATGGCTGACGCGACCGCGCCAGTTTTTTAAAACGGCCGCACTGCCGCAAAAAAGCGGAAGCAGCCAACGGGTTAAGGAAACCATGCCATGCATTCAAGTTTCTATATGGTAGATACATTTAATAGGAGTTAGCTGTGATCTTCAATGGAGGGGTGGCATATGTAGATTCAGGCACTGGTGGGCAGTTTTAATAGATTTTAAGGCAAAGTCTGTTTTCATGCAGGATTTTTTAGGATTATTGTGGCGGCTCTTTGAGACAGCATGCAAAACTGTAGAAAGAAAAAATGTACATGTGTTGCAATATCACTGTAGGCCATGGAAACACCAGCACACACACGCACCCTTCCATCCCCCTCAGGGTAAATACAATTAAATAAAGTTCTTTAATTTTCCCATAAAAACTTGCATCTAGCTGTCATTCAGCCTTTCTGCTACAGTAATTGGAGGCAAAGAAGGAGAGGCCCTGCCTAGAAACTTCCTCACCTGAACAATAGAAACTAAGTCTTACTCCTCGCACTTTTATCTAAAAAACTTGTGGCGCTCGGTAAATCGAGTAATCCGCAGCCCTTTCCTAACGAAACTCTAATTAATTAAGGGGAACCCTTGGGTGTGGGCTCTCACTTTGGTGTGGGCTCCCCACAGGATGCTAGTAATACTTTACCACTGTCTGCAGTTGAATTTTTACACCCCCGAGGGGCGGTGTGTGGGCAGTGATGGCCGGCACTGATCGGGGGCAGTTGCGAGGGGGTGTAAAAAAAAATACCTTATTGCCGCCGTGTCTCTCCTCTGCGTCAGTACTGTGCTGAAAAGGAACCAGAAAGCACCCAGGCTCCCCTGACCAATCACTGAATGTTCTGAGCGCCGTGGTTTAGTGCTCAGACGGGGACTGTGGACCTGGGCATGTTCTCCAAACAGGCTGTAATGCAGCTTGTATGGAGAACATGCGATGTGCGCATGACTGTTTGCCCGGCCCCAGAGGGCCGGCCAAACAGTCAGTGTGCACTTGGAGTGGGCAAATCACTCCTCCCCTGCTCTGAGAGCAGAGCAGCCCGCTCCCAAAGCAGCTGGAAACAATACAATGATTATAACTTTGAATTATCATTTTAGGTTTCCTTTACTTACACTGCTTAAAAGCAGTGGGGGTGACACTCCTCTGCCCTAGCGGAGGAGCCGCCACTGTGTGTGTGTTGGGGGGGGGGCGGGGGGGAATCCTTGTTAATGTCTACTCCTTTTGTATTCCAGTATTTAGTATTCTGCCCTGAGGAAGATGGAAACAGGGAACCGGGAAGGGGCCAATTATTTAGCTTAATCATAGGGGTTTACTAACTTCATGTAGCTCTAACCTAGCTCCAAAGGGCTGTAGCTCGCTTTATAGAGAACATTATATTGTACCCTGAGCATCTCAGCCTTGAGACGCTGAGGATACAAAACTGGTATTCGAGGTCAGGGTGAGAGCAGATGCCAAAGGGTGTGATGAGGGGGAAGTGAGGGGAGAGGCAGTCAAAGGGAGAGCTCTAGTTAGCACCTGCACGGTTTCTTCTCTCATTATCAGTTCAAAGCGCCTGGAGGTCAGATAATTTGACCAGAATCATACGGTTGGTGAAAATGAGAAACACAAAATTAGAAGCCAGCTCTCACTGTCCTAAGGCCATTTGCTCAGTCGCCACTACCCACTTCCTTTAACCGCAGAAGTGAGGGCAAAGCAGCAGGCGCAAAAGCTCCACTGGAATTAGACAAAATTACAACTTCCTGTTTTAAAAAAAAAACCACAAGGATGGCATTACTATAAGAAAGTCACACCAGATGACACCATGTCCTACTGCTTTAAAACTATAGTAATGTGGTACCTCTGACCCATGTGTTTCAATGATTTTCAGCCACCATTGCAACTCCCAGAATGCAACAGACTAAAATGAAAACTCCAAATTAGACCCGGCTATTCCAGGTCCAGCAGACCTGATGGGGCTGCCCTGTTGTCCTTGAACATTCGCGTGACCTGAACCCTGATCCCATGCGTTGGGTCGTTGTAATTACTTTACTGGTGGAAGTGAACTTCAGGTCAGAGTGATAATTAGCAGGGAAAAAAACATCCTGTAATTATCAACCACTAGAGTCAGTGACTTTTAAAAAGGTCTGTTCTCATATTGGTGAGTTGCAAGTTGTAAAATAGTAGGGGCAGCTGCCACCCTCTCACCCCCCCCCCCCCCCCCCCCCCGAGAAGGCGCAGCCAGGAAATGCCGCCCTGGGCTTATACCTGGCAGTCTGCTCGCTGGGCACATAGCGCCGTGCCCTGCCTGCATGTCTTGTGCGGTGAGGAGGGAATGCTCGCGCCAGCAGGTCCCTTCTTGCACAGTAATTGTGGCGGGCGCGCTTTCTGCTTGGCTGGCGGTTCGCCTTCCTCTGGAATGGGGACCCTTGGACGGCGTCCAGCGCCGCCCGGGCCGGGTCATGCAGCTGTTCAAACAGAAAGAGGATGTGTCTCCGCGCAGCGAGGTTGGAGGCTTCGGATCATGTTGTGATCCGGCTTTTATAGCTGGATGGTGTCCAAGTGCTGACTAGGCCTGAACACTTGGTGGAGAGCGTCTCTTCAGCCAGGGGCACCTGATGAATTCGGGATCCTTTCAGGTGGAGATCACAACATGTTTATAGGAGGTTCACGAGATGGTACAGACTTTGACCGGCAATGTGCAGCGCCACAACTGACACTTCACGGGGGTTTGAGTGTTTCGGACTGTGTGGGTTGCAGCATTGTTGTTTTCACTTATATTAAGGAAAGTGCCCTTTGGTTAAAATACACTTCCCAGAGTAGTTTTTGTGAATAGCTTCAAATATTTTAGGTAATTTCTTAAAATTTAAAAATAAGGGTCAGATGTGCTAAGAAACAGGTCGTAAATAATTGTTGTAAATTACTCACAAATATCTACAAAATGTCTCTGATTTTGAGATGCGACCTTGGCATTAATGGGTTGTATTGCAAAGTCTCCATTTGCAGCACAGGTCGCAGAAAAACTTGTTTAATGAAAATTAGGCAGATCGTTATTTGTGACTTCTTGCGATTGCCTATAAACACAGATATGGTGGCCCACAAGGAACAACAGTCAACCATCCCCTTCACAAATGAGAAACTTTTCTTAAAGTGGCCTTTTTTCCTTAGAGCAACTGGTTCTGCTATTGAAACAAATACAGTTTCGGAAAGCAGGCACTCGAGCCCTACCACTTTTTTACCCTCCTGTTGTCCGTGGCGTCAATGTTGGGACCCATGATGAGGCCAGTGCTTGGTGCCTTGTTGAGCTTTGTTTCTGACTTTTAGCCACGCTGCACAGCCATGCTGCTGTACAACATGGCTAACATGGCTAAAAGACATTGTCAAAGCCAATAGCTCTCACATAGGCACAACCTACTGGTTTTGCCAATGCTTGTTTTTTGGTGGGGGGTGGGGGGGGACGACTGCTGACCAATGCAGGTATTGGGAATAGTCCACAATGGATTCTGCCATGTCACGGTGTGGTTTATGGCTCAATTTTCTTAACAGCCTCTGTTACATTGTCCATTTCGCTACTGTGGTTACTTGCACATTCATGGGTAGATTTATTGTGTAGTCGATGCACAGACTTTGTTGGTGTTGCTTGTATATGTCAATCTATAATGTGATTAGTGGACTGATCATATTGGCTTGGTGTGCACAGTCTGCTTTTGATATCTGTATATGTATATCTATTATTTCTATGTTGCCTGCCTCAGTTGTATGGCCTTCCTGTAGATGCTTAGGAGTTTTACCTGTGTTGTGGGGTTAATTGATTTGATTGGGTGTTTTGTAGTCGTTACCTCCCATCACACAAATGTTGCATAGCAACTCTTATGAGTGCATTAAAATGTCGGTGGAATTGACTATCAGGTGAACTTGCATTTCACGATGTTTGTTATATTGAGCTGCTGTTTATTCCTTTTCACAGTCTGTGTTTATAGTCCGATTCAGCTCCAAGAAATCCCCTGTTATAAAAAAAAAGGTGCTCTACGCAGTGGCACTCTTGCGTGTAGCATCAGAAGAATCCTATATCCTGGGGAATAGTCTGTGTTAGAATTGGGGTGTAAAGTTGGCAGAGGTATTTACTGTGTCCAAGTAGGGACCACAATTCCAGTCAGGGTAAGTTGCAACACAATCCTAAATTATCCTGTGCTCACCCTCTAGTCGCTCGGCACAGAACAGGCAGGCTTAACTTAGAAGGGAAAGTGTAAAGTATTTGTGCAATAACCAGTACAACAACAAATTGCTCCGCAAAGAGAAAGTGACCATCGGGCACAAATAATAACACTTTCCACCCGCAACCTATATCACCAAGAACTGGCCCACTCCCACTTAGGCAGCCACACAGAGGACTTAAAGCGGATAAAGTGGTCAGATTCCTCGGCCCCATCCCTGACGGCAAAAAGCAGAGCCCTATTACAAAACTCTTTAGAGCTAAACACTCATGTTGTCAGTGGCTGGACCTCTCTTACAAATCTTCTTCTCAATGAACTTCCAAAAAGGAGGGGCCAGAGAAACCAAACTTCTCAATTCTACATCTCAAAAGCCACAAGGAAATTAAGAATGGAGAGGAATCGAACACTCCGCCAATCAAGAAAGATCCCCAGCAATAAAACGTATTATAATAATTATAAGCAAGCTCAAGCTGCCTTCAGAATCGCCGCACAAAAGGAGAAACTAGCGGCCTCGGATCAATTCTGGTTCAAGTTGATCCACGAAAGTAAAAATCCTAACCCAAAGCAATTCTGGTCCCTTGTAAACAGGAGTAAACAAAGCGCAAGTGGATATGGTAACGCAAATATCAGCGAAGCAGTTTGGTGTGAGTTTTTATCCCTTCACTTCAGAGATACCAGCACAAACAGCACTGACTCTGCCAGCCCTGTCAACCTCTTGAGACTTATTCCGGGTCTGGAGAGTTTGAGGCGGGCCTGGCCGGTAGTCATTCCATCTGAAGATCACATTCACAAGGAGCCAATGAAAAGGAGTGATACTTCACTAGATCCCACGGTGTCGCCGGATGCCTTAAAAAACAAGATCTCAAGCTTCATAAGGAAAGCCAGAGCCGATGGAGCTCCAGGCCCGAATGGCCTACCTCAAGCCATGTTTAAATCTGACATTAGCCTATGGTCAGAATACTTGACTCCTTTATTTCTCTACTGCAGTCTAAACAACACGGTCCCAGAATCCTGGCGAGGCGCAGTTATTCACCCAATCTTCAAAGGCGGGAAGAGAAATGAGCCAAAAAATTATCGAATGGTAGGGCTTCTTGATGTGGAGTCCAAGTACTTTGCTAATATTCTTTTGGAGGAGCTACAGGCTTGGACCGAATCAACCGGACGCCTTCCCTTCAACCAGACGGGCTTCGTGGCTAACTCCGGTACCTCAACCAACTTGTTAACGCTAACCGTCTTGATGGAAAAAGCAACCTGCCAACATATCCAGCTGCACTGCTGCTTTGTAGACTTTAAAGCAGCCTTCGACCGTGTGCCCAGGGGCCTGTTATGGCAGAAATTAAAATCATGGGGCATTCCACAGCCTCTTCTTCAGGCAATAATTCAACTTCACACAGAAACGTGGATAAGAATAAAGCTAGGCGAAGGCTGCCATGTCTCCAGGAAGATCCAAACTGAAACAGGAGTCAAACAAGGGTGCATATTGGCCCCACTTCTTTTTAACTTTGTTTATATCCGACCTCTCTCCAGTTCTCGACAGTGTAAACTGCCATCCTCCCCAACTTGACGGGACACGTATCACCAACTTGCTTTACGCCGATAATCTAGTGCTTTTAAGCCACACAAAAGTGGGTCTCCAGAGACTACTGGATGAATTGCTACCCTATACGACAAGAAACCATTTAGAGCTTAACTTGTCAAAAACTAAAACCATCTCTTTTGGGAAGCAAAAAAGGTCAACAGAAAGGTGGTACTTCAACAAAATAAAGCTAGACTCAACCCCAAGTTAAAAATACCTGGGCATCTTTCTGGATAGAAGAGGCTCCTTCAACAAGCACAAAGAAGCATTAAAAATCAAAGCCCTGTCGTTAGATGTGGCTGCTGCAAAGTTGGCAAAACGGTTACTAGGTCCCAGTTTGACACCTATGCTGAAAGTAATGAAAGCCAACCACAACCACAAGCAGTATATTAATAAACAAGTTAATAACAAACATTTTTAAAAGAGCCTTTGGATTGCCAAAATCTGCCTCACCAGCTCAAATGAGACTTGAATTTGGTCTCCAAGATCAGCATGGAGTGGAGGCAGGCGCATTCATTAAACTTTGTCATAGACTGCGCCTTGCCCAGGAGGGTTCCTTGGAGGCCCGACTTTGGCAGGAAATACAGCGAAAACAGACAAGCCACAAGCATCGGCGACTTCTGGGTTATAGCCTACAGTTACTAGGCGCAAAAGACCTCTGGGACATTAATCCATCTTTTTCGGTGTTTAAGTCTGCCATTAAAAAATCCGTAAGACTGTGGTCCTTTCACTCGGACAGGGCGATACTCTCAAAGAGGAGGCACGCCTGGGCTGTAATTGGCAATTTTAAAATGGGTGTGCAGCCGCTCTACCTGTCAAGCACATATGCACTTTATTGGAAACGCAAGTTTCTAGCCGTGAGGATGGGAGAATGGCCCTTTCTGATGTACCTCCCGGAATGGCGGCGAGCGTGTAGCAACACGGAATGCAGACTGTGTGGCTACCATTTAGAATCTATGGAACATATTGTCTGTGCATGCCCTGCACTGCTCATAGCCAGACGGTCACTGTTGCGAGGCCAATGTATTATGTTGGGAGTTCGATCTTGCCATCAAGCAATAATGGCCGCTCTTGATCCCGACAACACCAAGCTAAACATTGGGCTTGCGAAATTTGTCCATAAAGCGTTAAAACTCCTCGAAGCCACTCTCCAACCTAAAAGTCTTCCCAGCATAGCAGAGCGGTCGAGTTAAAGAGTTACAACATCCAAATCAGAGACTACAAGAAACCCAGATTTATGTACTGCATCGGAACATTATCAGATCTTATTAGCCCTTGAATTCTAAACTATTCCAAATTAATTGTTTTAAAGCTTTTATCACAGTCATTTTTAATCTTTGTCATGTCGTAAATTGTAAATGTTTTTTTTAACCAATCAATAAAGAATTATACACACCGTACAACAACACAGTAAATACACCACAAAAAAACTCCACATATTGCAGAAAGACCGAGAATATTTATCTGAGTAAAACCAGGCCAAAACGATCCAAATACATCTAGTAGAAGGCGAGATATTGAAGTTTGTAGAAATAAATTAAATGAAGCACTTAGTAGCAGGTAACTCTAAAAAGGTTACTTCAGGTTGCAAGGGACTGGTGTAAATTCAAAGTTCAGGCTGACCACGATGGAGCGCATGCCTGCTGCAGGGACCCACTTCGGCCTGCTCACCACAGTAACTTGGATCTTGAGGCGCAGTCTGTACAGCGAGGCTTTGCACCGGCTGGTCTCGACTCCGAGAGGCTGTGCGGCAAGGCTTCGCAAGGCTCCATGTCATCCGGCATCAGTTGTGAGAGCTGTCAGTTGTACAGCGAGGCTTCGCGTTCCCTCCCATTCAGATTTGGCAGAAGCTTAGCTGCTGAACCCACTTCTGAATCCCAGAACTTGGAGGGGGCACCTCAGGCAAGGGTAGGATTCAGAATGCAGAGTTCAGCAGCACCAGCAGAACTGCAGGAAGTCTTTTGTATCCCTGGGACTTCAAGAACAGAAGGCAAGCTAACAAACCCTTGGAGATAACTTTGAAGGGAAGTCAGACTTCAGCTCTCCTTCCAGCATAGTCCGGGAGCAGCAGGGCAACAACAGGAAAGCAGCCCTTCCAGAAAAGCAGTCCAGTTGAGACCGTTGGGCAGCACCGTAGTCCACTGATTGAGGTTCAGTTCAAGATCCAGAAGTGTCTGATTTGAAGGGATCAGAGACCCAATACTTCTACCCAAATGTGCCTGTGATGGGAGGGAAACTTCAAAAAGTGGTTTTCAAGTGCACCAGTATCCTTTTCAACCCAGCCCTCTCTCCAGACTACCAGTGGGGGGTTATCAGTCCTTTCTGTGGGGTCAGGCCACTACCCCCTGAAGTGCCAGGGTGAGCCCCTTCCTCCCATCTGCCCAGGAAGACCCATCGGAATGCAGATGGGTGCTAAATCACACTCAGACCTTCCTGTGTCTGTGGCTGTCTAGAAAGAACGCACAAAGGGAACTGTCACCTAGCCTAGACTTGTATTAGAGACAGGCTGTAAGGCACACAGAGCGATAAGAGCAGAGAAAAGTCCACTTTCTAAAAGTGACAATTCTAAAATAATAATGTTAAATCCGACCTTACCAGTAAAGAGGATTTATCATTAACATTCCAAAGATATGTAACATGAAAAAGCTACTCCTTTCTGATTAGAAATTACAGCTTAAAGGTATTTAAAGGAATTCCCAACACTAGCCTTTGAGAGGAGTAGGCCTCACAGCATTGAAAAACGAATGTAGCTGTTTGTCACTACTAGAATAGGTAAAACCTAAAAGTACATGTCCTAATTTTTTACTTACATAGCACTCTGCTCTTTGGGTTACCTAGGGGTCACATATGTAATAAAGGAGAATTTAAGGCTTGGCAAGTAGTTTTAAATGCCAAGTCGAAGTGACAGTAAACTGCACACCCACAGGCCCTGCAATAGCAGCTTGAGACACAGTTATTTGGCTACTTATGTGGGTGGCGCTAACAGTGCTGCATGACCACTAGAAGCATTTAATTTATAGGCCCTGGGCACATGTAGTGCACTTTACTAGGGACTTCAAAGTTAAATTAAATATGCCTCTTGGGTATGAGCCAATCATACTTTGTTTAGGGGAGAGAGCACAAGCACTGTAGCACTGATTAGAAGTAGAAAAGTGCACAGAGTCTTGAAGCCAGCAAAAACAAGTACAGAAAATGGAGGGAGGGAGGCAGGCAAAAAGTTGGAGCAAGACAACCCTAAGGCTTTCAGGTCTAACTGTCTGCATATCACTATAGAAAGGTACATTCTGTGAGGTCGAAGGTGACCTCTGTTTAGGTTCTTACAGCAGTGATGTCACTCCATTGCATGAAATGGATTCCCGGGCAGATGCTGTTTTCCCAGCTGTAAGAACTTTGGCTTGTTCTGATAATTGCTCATTTCCTGTGCTTTAAATGCACTTGTGTAAAGATATGAATGGTTAGCTGCTCGCCTTATGCCAGGAGATTATTTGTGTCTACGGAAGAGCACATATCAGTTTCCAGCTGAAACCTCCACACCATGTACAGGGCCGGCCTAAGGCATGTGCAAGCTGTGCACCTGCACAGGGCCGCCAAACCCCAGGGGCCGCCACGCCAATATATATCCTTAGAGACATATTTGCGTGGCGGCCCCTGGCAGGGATTTGGCGGCCTCGGGCCCCCTACCTACGCTCCCTGCTCAGGGCCTCTGTGAGCCTAGAGCCGGCCCTGCCATGTACATTAAATAGCACAATTGGACGATCCCGTTTACATGCTTACAATATGGTTGAGATCAGAAAGGTTGATGTCCATTCTCCACTCGTTCTATTAGTCAATCTGGATACTTTTAAAATCTGTTTTAAAAGTCTGCCTTTTAGGGTCCAGATTGGGAGAGGTTGAGGGTTTATGCACACATGTAAAACATTTAGGGGTTTTCAGTAGTGTGTTGCACTAATGCTGGCCTTCCTCTGCAACACACAGGCCCCGATTAACAAAGAAATCAGAAATGTATCACTGAAGGTCATATCCTCGATAGAAGCGGTCGCTCACTTCACCTCCTCCTCACTCGAGCCCTGACATAGCGCTTCAATTCTGCTAAGTACCTCCTCGTTGCGCCCTGCTAGACGCTGTGGGCCTCTTTGCTATTGAAAACTGCTGAGTATATTTGGCGATTTGCTGTACCTTAAAACAGCCGAGTGTATTTGGCGCTTTGCTTTGAAAACAGCTGAGTGTATTTGGCGCTTTGCTTTTGCTATAGAACACTGCTGAATGTAATTGGCGCTTTGCTTCGCTATAAGAAACTGCTAAGTGTAATTTGTGCTTTGCTTTGCTATAAGAAACTGCTGAGTGTAATCTGCGCTTTTACAACTACGTAGCGCACTGCGGAGCTTGGGATCACCTTACTGACTGTGTATTATTGCTGTGGGCTTTACCTCGCTTCCTGCCGTTTTTAAATCCCTCGCTCTGGGCTCTGTGTATTAATTGCTTGCACAATCCTTAGCGCCCCCATCGTTTCCTTAGCGCTTTGTACCACTAGAAACTTGTGCTTTATTTGTCCCCTGAACGCTCCATCTTGGCCAATTTCGACGTGCCCCTCGCAGCATTTGTTGTTGTTGTTGCTGCCATTTTGTCTGCTGTGACGTCCCACACCACCTCCCACACCTTGATCCCGCCCCCCAGCTGACCCTCCCACTCACTGTAGCTACTCACCGACCGTATCCCATCGGAGAGCTGTGACCGCCATATCCTCGATAGAAGCGGTCGCTCACTTCACCTCCTCCTCACTCGAGCCCTGACATAGCGCTTCAATTCTGCTAAGTACCTCCTCGTTGCGCCCTGCTAGACGCTGTGGGCCTCTTTGCTATTGAAAACTGCTGAGTATATTTGGCGATTTGCTGTACCTTAAAACAGCCGAGTGTATTTGGCGCTTTGCTTTGAAAACAGCTGAGTGTATTTGGCGCTTTGCTTTTGCTATAGAACACTGCTGAATGTAATTGGCGCTTTGCTTCGCTATAAGAAACTGCTAAGTGTAATTTGTGCTTTGCTTTGCTATAAGAAACTGCTGAGTGTAATCTGCGCTTTTACAACTACGTAGCGCACTGCGGAGCTTGGGATCACCTTACTGACTGTGTATTATTGCTGTGGGCTTTACCTCGCTTCCTGCCGTTTTTAAATCCCTCGCTCTGGGCTCTGTGTATTAATTGCTTGCACAATCCTTAGCGCCCCCATCGTTTCCTTAGCGCTTTGTACCACTAGAAACTTGTGCTTTATTTGTCCCCTGAACGCTCCATCTTGGCCAATTTCGACGTGCCCCTCGCAGCATTTGTTGTTGTTGTTGCTGCCATTTTGTCTGCTGTGACGTCCCACACCACCTCCCACACCTTGATCCCGCCCCCCAGCTGACCCTCCCACGCTCCGCCCCCTCCACCATCCATTTATGGCCAATGTCCCCACGCGCAGCGTCCACGCGCTTCGGACACGCCGAAGGTGCGCCAAAGGTAAGCCCGTCTACGCCTGGACCGCGCCCAGCGCCAGACCCCCTGCCCCTCGCGCCTCCCACCCCCCCCGCATTACCTACGATGCCGCCACCCTCCTAGCCCTTAACCCCGGCCGCGCCCCCACCTGCGTCCAAGCCGCTCCTGGACGCACCCATGGACCTTTCTCCTGCTACTCCTGCAAATTCAGCAGCACCGTCACCAACTCCGCTACGACCACAACACAGATTCCCGACCCCAACCACCTAGAATGCATCCTTCTCAACACCCGCTCGGTCCATAGGCACGCCATTGACCTCTGGAACCTACTAGACACCATCTCTCCTGACGTCGCCTTCCTAACGGAAACATGGATGAACGCTTCCTCCGCCCCTGACATCGCCATCGCCATCCCTGATGACTATAAGATCACACGCAAGGACCGCACCGACCATACAGGAGGTGGAATCGCTATCGTCCACAAGAAAACAATCCGCATCTCAACCAGCTCTGATGCCAACCTCGCCAACTCCGAACACCTTCACTTCCAGATCCACATCGACCCCAAGACCACACTCAGAGGCACCCTCCTCTACAGACCACCAGGCCCACGCGCAAAATTCAGTGAAGACATCACGGACTTCATCACCCCACACGCGCTCCCCTCCAAAGACTACATCCTTCTGGGAGACCTCAACTTTCACCTTGAAAAGATCAGCGACCGCAACACCGCCACCCTCTTAGACAACCTCGACAACCTCGGACTTAAACAACTGGTCACTTCCCCCACCCACATCGCAGGTCACACTCTCGACCCCATCTTCACCTCCAGCAACCATGTCTCCTTCAGCCACACTACGGATCTCCTCTGGACTGACCACAGCTGCGTTCACTTCACCTACAACAAGCCGAAACCCATCATCCACCTCCAACCAACTCTACAAAGAAACTGGAACAAAATCACCACAGAACAGATCTCCACATCGCTCCTTCAAACCTCCCCAGCCCTCTCTTCTAACGCCAACGAAGCCGCCTCCAACCTCTCCCTTTGGTTATCCAAAACCGCCGACACCTTAGCACCACTGAAAAAACGTCAACACAAACTTGGCATCAAGAAGGCCGCATGGTTCAACGACGACCTCAAGAAGTCCAAGAAACTATGCCGCTCCCTTGAAAAGGCCTGGAAAAAAGACCCATCCACCAACAACAAGGACGCCTTCAAAAGCGCCATCCGCACTCACCACCAACTGATCCGAAAAGCCAAGAAAACAGCATTCAAAGATCGACTTGACAATAACGCCCACAACAGCAAGGAACTTTTCAACATCGTCAAGGAATTTTCTAACCCCTCGGCCAACTCCAACGACATCACCCCCTCTCAAACCCTCTGCGATTCCCTAGCCTCTTTTTTCCACAACAAGATTGCTGACATCCACAACAGCTTTGACAACCAACCCGGAAGCCAACCCACCCTACCATCAGCTGACCATCTTCCCCCCGTCAACACCCTTAACGCCTGGATGCCAATCTCCACTGAGGACACCATCCGCCTGATGAACTCCATCCACTCTGGATCCCCCACAGACCCATGCCCTCACCACATCTTCAACAAAGCAGACTCCGTCATAGCTCCGCACCTCCGAGACGTCATCAACTGCTCCTTCAACTCCGCTACCTTCCCAGAAGACTGGAAACACGCTGAACTCACCGCCCTTCTGAAAAAACCAACAGCAGACCCCACCGAACTCAAAAACTACCGCCCCATTTCGCTTCTTCCATTCCCGGCCAAAGTCATCGAGAAAGCCGTCAACAACCAACTCGCCGCCTTCCTCGAAGCCAACAATTCCCTCGACCCCTCACAATCTGGCTTCCGAGCCAAACACAGCACTGAGACCGCCCTCATCGCAGCAACAGACGACATTCGAACTCTGCTGGACTATGGAGACACAGTCGCCCTCATCCTCCTCGACCTCTCTGCAGCCTTCGACACAGTCTGCCACAGCACCCTTTTACAACGCCTCAGAAACATCGGAATCCAAGGAAAGGCACTGGATTGGATCACTTCGTTCCTCACCGGAAGAACCCAGAGAGTCCGCCTCCCACCTTTCAAGTCCGAGGCCACCGAAGTCATCTGCGGCGTACCACAAGGATCCTCACTCAGTCCCACCCTCTTCAACGTATACATGAGCCCCCTCGCGGCCATCGCCCGCCAACACAACCTCAACATCATCTCTTACGCGGATGACACTCAACTGATCCTATCTCTCACCAAGGACCCCAGCACCGCCAAAACCAACCTACACGAAGGAATGAAAGAAGTCGCCGAATGGATGAAACAAAGCCGTCTGAAACTGAACTCAGACAAAACAGAAGTCCTCATCTTAGGTAAATCCCCCTCTGCATGGGACGACTCCTGGTGGCCGGAAGCCCTCGGAAATGCACCCATCCCGACAGACCACGCACGGAATCTTGGCGTCATCCTGGATTCTTCACTCTCAATGAACAAACAAGTCAGCGCCGTATCCTCTTCCTGCTTTAACATTCTTCGCATGCTCAGAAAAACATTTCGCTGGATCCCCTCCGAAACAAGGAAAACAGTCACCCACGCTCTAGTCACGAGCCGACTGGACTACGGAAACACCCTCTACGCAGGTACCACCGCTAAACTCCAGAAGAAACTACAACGAATCCAAAACGCCTCAGCCAGACTCATATTAGACATCCCACGCAACGAACACATCTCTGGTCACCTTAAAGACCTCCACTGGCTACCCGTCAATAAGAGGATTACCTTCCGACTGCTTACCCACGCACACAAATCACTCTACGACATCGGACCAGATTGCCTCAACTCTCGACTGTCCTTTTACACCCCCTCCCGTCAACTTCGCTCTTCCAGCCAAGCCTTCGCCACTGTACCTCGCATCAACAAGACCACCATGGGAGGCAGATCCTTCTCATACCTGGCTGCCAAAACATGGAACTCACTCCCCGCTTACCTTCGCCTCACCCAGAATCACCTAGCGTTCAGAAAGCAGCTTAAAACGTGGATATTTGACAAATAATCCTCCTCCCCTCCTAAGCGCCTTGAAACCCTCTGGGTACGTAGTGCGCTATATAAATGCTATGACTTGACTTGACTTGACTTCTACATTTGGAGTAAAACTCAGATGCTTTATCTTCGTGTTTCTTTTCTAAGAGGGAGTTAACAAAGGCTTTCAAGAGTATTCTTGGAAGATGCGATAAATGCGGTTTCCTAGGAGTGCTTCTGCAAAGCTTTTGAGAATTCACGTTTACTCAGGCGTAATTGTAAATAGGGTGCAGTCGGGCTGGGAACCTAAAGCAGCCCTGGCAATTTTGTCAGACCAGCCCCCGAAAAGGGGGTTGGGAGGAGAGGGAGCAAGTGTGAAGCACTTTTATTACTGGGGGCTGGTATTGCAGCCCCACTGCAAAACCGGCCCCCAGTAACAAAACCAGCTCCGACTGCTGCAAAACCGGCCCCCAGTGACAAAACCAGCTCCGACTGCTGCAAAATCGGCCCCCAGTAACAAAACCAGCTCCCAGTAACAAAACCAGCTCCGACTGCTGCAAAACCGGCCCCCAGTAACAAAACCAGCTCCGACTGCTGCAAAACCGGCCCCCAGTAACAAAACCAGCTCCCAGTAACAAAACCAGCTCCGACTGCTGCAAAACCGGCCCCCAGTAACAAAACCAGCTCCGACTGCTACAAAACCGGCCCCCAGTAACAAAACCAGCTCCCAGTAACAAAACCAGCTCCGGCTGCTGCAAAACCGGCCCCCAGTAACAAAACCAGCTCCGACTGCTGCAAAACCGGCCCCCAGCAACAAAACCAGCTCCCAGTAACAAAACCAGCTCGGACTGCTGCAAAACCGGCCCCCAGTAACAAAACCAGCTCCGAGTGCTGCAAAACCGGCCCCCAGTAACAAAACCAGCACAGACTGCTGCAAAACCGGCCCCCAGTAACAAAACCAGCTCCGACTGCTGCAAAACCGGCCCCCAGTAACAAAACCAGCTCCCACTTCCAGCCTCCCAGGGAAATGCCTGATGCCCGGTACGGCTAGCCCTGCTCTGGGTGCAATTATGAATCCGAAAATATCTTTGTGCGTGCTTTTGCACTTCAAAAAACGTTCTTCTCCACGTGTAACATCGTGACTTTGTGGAGAAACTACGCTTGCATCCACTCCCACCAGTTTTTTTTGGGGGGGGGGGGGGCGGTGGGGGTGGGAGTGGGGTTTACCGTCTCATTTCCATCCTGAAACTGATTTATTGCTGCCCTTGCACAGGAGTAAACCTCTGACTTTTTCCAGGACGAGCATGCTTATAAAAAGTGTGCAAATGCCCACAATTTCATTCCTGGGTGTTCCCAGTCTTTCGGAATATTGCCATGTACTAGAAGACTCACTCAGCGGTCCAGGGAGGAGATGCACTCACGCGAACGTAGGTGTAAATACATCATTTTTCAAGTGTAAACCCATGATTTGTCCAGAATGATAAGCAGCCTTACAGCTGTGTATGTATGTTGAACTAACTTATACACGTAAATCGCCCTGAATCTGACCTTTGGAGAGGACTGACAATGTAACGGCGGCCCACTATGGCATGCTATAAGATGCATTCATTTTACTCCACTCTTCCCTTTATTTTATTCATGGGTCTGCCTGCTATTATATTATATTGCCACTTGTTTCACTCTATCAAAGGTCAGCTTTTGCTACCAAAGCTCTCCTTATGTTGAGGATGAATGTTTATAGTGCTTCATTCCCCTGACGAGGAGCCAAAGAACGTTTGTGGATGTAGCACGCTACTTAATGTGCCTGCTTTGATGCTGGAGTGCATTATGTCTCCACCCTACATTGCAGGGCTGTGACTGAGCTGCAAGGTGCTCTTTTGATGACATACTACTGATCCAAACTGGGATTTGTGTATTTTATTAGGAACCCAGCTTCTTCACCCTCAGCAGCACATTATTGCTTCCAAGCTTTGAACTGCTTCTACCGCATAGTCGCCCGTTAATGAAATGACTCCAATATATGGCTGGAAGTTCATATTCCCGCTTCTGGACTCGACCTTCTGCCTAAAGCCTGCCCGATGCACGTTCATCAAGGCCATAAAGACCAAATTGGTAAATCTGAGGTCAAGGGGCACAGGTATGACCTCTTGGAGTAGTGAGGGAGGGTTGAGCTCTATTAAACAGCTGTCTGCTTCCCTTGAATGTCAGGGCCTTCCTGAGCCAGAACTTCATAGAAGACCTCGATTGCTAGGGAATGAACCACACAACCTCTGGGACTCTCAAGTATTCTACGGGCCCGATCCATAAGGGCGATTTCAGTAGAAAACATAAGACTGCACACAGAATGACCTTTTATTTACAACTGCCAAGAACCCACAAATAGCTTCCTGGCAGGCATAAATGTATTCAGCTGTGTGGATTTCTCCAAGCAGGAGTTAATCTTGGGTGGGAAGTGGGAGTTCAAGGTGTAGTTTGCCATCTTTGTGGCCTTTCTCAAACTCCTGTCCATCGTCTTTCCACCGTAGAAATGATGGAAGGTTCACATTCCAGGATGGAAAGGGAAAGAGATCACCCTCGGATAAACAGATCACCCTCTGATTTACAAAGGCTTTCTCCAAGGGGGGGGGGGGGGGGGGGGGGGGGGAGGGGAATTCTCAACGCAGAGGAGAAAAATGTTCCATCCTCCTGTGCAGAGTTCTAAGTTGTTGATTGGTGGACTAGCAGCCTTTAAGGAAAATCACATAACATTCCCAGATGTACTCCGAGAGACCAGTGCCTGGTGCAGTCCATCTCCGCCATACTGTTGCAGTTTTTTTTCTTTCATGAGTCGCCCTTTTTTTTGAAGAGATTGACTTCATTCTGATGTCCGACTATAGATGCGTCATCTTGTCGTGAAGGTCCAGGCAGGCAGTGGGCCTCTAGTCATCCAAGGGTCCCTGGCCTGGCCCAATTACTTTGTGAGCTCCAAGTTGATTCCATGTTCAAACCTGGGACCGATTGTATGGTGCTTGCTCTGGAACTTGGCGTTGAGGGAGTGATTATTTTAAAAGATAATTGTGCGCAGTCTTGACTGACTGAGAAGAAAGGTTACTTCACCTCCCAAAAAATGATAAAATAAACTACAATCGTATAGGTTAATAAATTGTACAAAAAACATCTCTGTATGTTATTCACATGGAGTTCTTTCTTGCTGGCTGGTAGAAATGCAGTGTTTTTCTTGTGTATTTAAACGAGTGACCTTCAGATAGTTCTGTCTTGAAGTGTCCAGGCTTGTCCTTGTTGTTTGTAATGTCTTGCTTGGTCTGACATTCTGTTTTCACTGTTCTAGTCTGACTCGATGCCAAAGAAAGGGTGCATTACAGGCTTCGAGGCGGGTTCAACCATTGGCAGAGTTCATGAGTCGTTGTCCTCCAGGGGCAGTGGCTTACATCTCGGTGCCACTTCCAGGGTAACTGTGACCCGTCCTCCATCCATTCTAGCCTTAGGTGACTGGGATATCCGTGTGTGCGTGTGACTTGCATGGGGAACTGTGCATGAACTCACTGGTAAGAGACTTTGGTCCCTTCGCACATACGTCGCAGTGAGAGCGAATCTTTCCTCCCTTGCGTTTCGTGGTCGGTCCATTGCTCCTCATCAGTCTGAGGATACAGTGAGCTGGCACTTCCCCTGTCCTCTTCACATGGGGGAAGGTGTGAGGCAGGAGATTCCACTAGAGGCTTGTGTAGTGAATTTCGATCCAGACTTCTGAATTTATGAGATAAAACTACCAACTAAAACTATTTGGAATTTCTCTCTCCTAGTCTGCCCCATACATACCTCGAGGCCTGCAAACTGTGGCGCTCGTGTTCCTTCAAAGTCTGTTCCATCATTTTGCCTGAGCAGGTGTGAGACTGAGTTCTTCAGAGTGAGACTCAAACCCAATGAAAGGCACTCGGTGTTTGCAGAGTGAGTTGTCGGGTTCCTGAAGGAACCATCTTTCTTTCTAAGCAGAGCTAGGCCCAGCGGTTGTTGCTGAACAAACCTCTTGTTTGAATACACCCTAACATGCACACGTGCATCACACTGCTGTGCGACTGCGAATTCAACACAAACACTGCAAGTTACAAATGATTGTTGGAGGGTGAGCTTGGCGTCTGCAGGAGGGGCCCCAGTCAGACTCTTCGGAGACAGCTGGGCTGCTATGCTGTCCTAGAGAGTAAATACAGTGACTGTTGTTGTGTGCTGGGGAGGGCCCTGAGAGTAAGAAAACACAACACAGGAAACTAATCTCATGTCGGTGTCAAGAAATGCCTGAAACGATGCTGCTTGGAGCACAGGGCTTGAGCCTGCTGGTACAGCCCTTCACCCGCTGTCGTTGTCCTCTTTCCCGACTTTTGTTTTTATCGGAAGTCTCTTCTCTTCCGAAAGTGTTAGAATACATATATTTTTTAATTTGACGTTCCCTCTCGTTTTCACGTCGCGAAGTCCCCTCTACCACAGTTGTGTACTTATTCCATTTTGTACAGTGAGCAACTTTGGTGTTAAAACCAGTTGAGGAAGAAAACAACATTTATAAAATGGAGACTGTGTCAAGATGATTTCCTATTTTGCGTTGTTGTTTGCTCTGCTGAGACGCATCGCCTACATCTTAAGTAGATCTTATCCTCCCCACTCCCTTTGTGTCACTTGACAGGATTTATCCTCTGGCTTGTCATTCTCATCTCTGTTTTCTAACTGATTGCATTTTCTGTAGCACTGGCCTCCCCCTCCCCCCCTACCCCTGCACTCTTCCCTCATTATTTTTTTTCTTCTCTGCGTTCCTTTCTTTTACTCACTTCTCTGTTTTTTTCCTACACTTTTTCTCATACTCTCTTTCTTCAGTTGGGCAACAATGCTGCATTAGTTCCAGCCATGTCTAAATCATTGTATAATGTCCAATTGATGCAAGATAGGCCATCGGCTGTGGAAGGCCACATGGTTGTTGCCAAGGGGAATCTAACCTGGTTGCTATGTGCGTGGTCTGAGTGACTGTGTACCTTTGCCGTAGATTAGGGGATGCAGAGATAAGTCAGAGACAGTTGCTGTCCTCCAGACCCACCTTAATATTCTGTCTGCATCTAAGCATCCAGCACTTCTACAGTGCTACAACAGTACAAATAAAACACTAGAACGTGTGATTTCACAATCCAGCAGAATCCTAGGCCCATGTTTCACTTTAGGGCGTGCTGCCCTAGTCTACGCTACAGCGTGCCTTTAGCTGGGTGCGCTGGGCCCAGCCTGGGACAGTGGGCCCTATTACAGTAAATGCACTTTTCCCAGTGCATGTACAAACCTATACTGGGAACAGTGCATTAGTGAAAGGTGGACTGGGTTTTTGAAGCCGCCGATCCCCGTTCACTGCAGGCAGCATCACTGCCAGTGTTTAACAAGCATTTACAATGTACTGTGGCACTGTAAATGACAAAATTGTTATTTATGTGTTGGTTTTGAAAACAGATAAATAAATGGCATTGTCATTTACAATGCCAATAGCTTAATCTCTCGCAAATGCGAGACCTATTGCATTTGCACCCCACACAAGCACACACACAGCGCCACACACACACACACACACACACACACAGCACCACACACACACACACACACAGCGACACACACACACACACACACACACACAGCGACACACACAGAGCACCGGGTGTGAGGGTGAGGGGATGTGAGGGTGAGAGGGTGAGTGAGAGGGTGAGAGGGTGGGTGAGAGGGTGTGTGAGGGTGTGTGAGGGGATGAGAGGGTGAGTGAGGGGGTGAGTGAGAGGGTGAGTGAGGGTGTGTGAGGGTGACATAAAATGATTTATACAAAATTGTTAACTTAAATAATCCTCAAATAAATACAAATAATCATCCTGGAAATGTTTCCAGTTTAATTTAACTTCCAGCCCTATAATTTATATTTTAGCGGGACACTACGCAATTGTCCTATTCGCGAAATACCGCCCTGCTTTCATGGGCGCCCACGTAAGGACAGAGTCACTCAGAGACATTAATGCGTGGGTGAGCAGTCTTGTTCTCGCGAGAAGTGAGTAAACGCGTCTGTTGGACTGTCAGTAGAGCTCGGCTGCGGAGTGTTCCTGATCCGTTCCTGCCAACTGTCTCACCTTAGCGGCACGCCCTTCAAAGCAACAGCGGCCCCGAGACATGGCTGAAACAGATCCCAAAACCATCCAGGACCTGACGGCAGTGGTGAGAAAGGCTCTTCGGCTCGGGAGTGGGGCACTGGAACGAGCGGGGACCCAGGGGAGGGGTTGAGGTATCGGCCGGGATTGCTATGGTTTCCGAGGCTCTACATCAACGCCGGCCTCTGAACATTCTGGGCATATTTAATATGAGACGGATTGTTGTTAATTGTGCTCTTCTTTCGTCCCGCCTATCATACAGTATACGCGCATCGTAGTTGTATATAGTGTTATTTCTAAAAAAACAAAAAATGTTCTTAAGGGGATCCTCGCTATTTTTGGTAATGTAAGACGGATTGGTGGAGGGCTACTTGTCACTCGTGAAGGTATCCAGGTGGTGAACTTTAACCTCACATCGTTGTTTCATAGGTCTCTTTATACGACATCACGATGCATTAACGGAATTATGTTTTGTTTCTCATGCAAATTATTTGTGTTGGTGCCTGACAACCGCATACTTTATTTAGTTTATTCAGTCACTGCTTTCAACGAGTTGGTGCATCCGAGATGTTTTTTTCCCACATATCAATAATTCTGACAACATTTAATATGTTGCACGCTAGAAACCGACAAATTAAACACAGTCCATTTTGCTGACTGTCCAATGCACGTAAGCTTATTTACTGGGTATACTGTTTGAAAGTGAAACTTCAGTAAAATCACGTGCCTGGCTGTGACTGTCGTTTTCGGCGGTTCCGGGGTTCTAAGATTTGCTTTTTGAAGTCTTCATTATAAAATGGCTACTAGCCCTGCCTTCTGAATTCTATGAAACTGAGAACAAAGTGAAACCAATGATGCGTGTGGAATATTGAAACTTGAAAGAAATGGAAACTAAAACTAGCGTCAATAGCACCATGAAACACACGTAACCAACACGTCAGCTCTGATACAAACGCTCGCCGTGCTCTGTAAGCCCTGTCCTTTCCGGATTGAGGGGGGTGTTTTTCGAGGTGCGAAAAAAACGAAAAAAACACGCCCCTCAATCCGAAAAGGACAGGGCTTACAGCGAGACAATGATGTCACAGAGACCTCTTCTCCCATGGCTGTCTGCCGTTTAGGGAGCCAGCCAATGGAGAAGAGAGGCAGGTTTAAACCTCGCTACTCTGGAGACATAAGATCTCGCCAGCGAGACTGCGCATGCGCAGCCTTCTCTAGGCAAGACCTAAAAAGGGGGGCACATATCCCCCCTTCAGGAGGGTGCAGTAATGACTGCACCTGTCTGCAGAGGGATGCCTGTGCGATTACTGGGGCCCTTGTTGTGGTGGATATCTCGGGCCAATAATGAGGCGGACAAAGCGTGATGTGCTTTATGTAAATACTTTATTGCCCCGGAGAGCGCAGGGAACCGCTTCCATTACTTCAGCTCGATATTGCGTCTCTCTCCGTAAAATGGCCCCCCACGCTCCCAGCATTCCCAGTCACACCACGTGACTGGAACACTAGAGCGCTACACCACACTTGTGCACTCCTCCCAAGGGGTGCCCCCACCCAGCAAGTTTGCATTCTTACTTGTGTGGCTTAGTCGGTATGCTTCCTGATGGTCTATTTCCCTCTGCCCCAGCGTCAGTGTTGAATTGAAGGCACAATTGTAATGGTTCCCTCATTTTTATGGGGTCACACCCCCATGCAAATAAGGACACGCCCTTAGGTCTCATGCCAGTGCACATTTGGCACTAGCATGAAATGGATTACATTAGGAGATGCACAAGAGTCTGCTTCCACCTCTGTAATGCAAAGTGCCCAGTGACGCACAAATCTTGTGCACTCTCCTGGTACCTAGTATTTATTCCAGGCCACAGTGACAAATATGCACACCCACACACCCATGCGTAGTAACACTGTAACAAAGTTGAATATATTACATGGATCATTTCTGATCTTCTCTGGAGAATCTCCCCTGTCATCCGTTTTCAATTTACGAGACTACACAACTGTGCACAGGACATATTTTTGCCAATTCTTTAACATATACGTAGAGGGTTTTTGGCACTGCACTAAAGGAGTGTAATCCTCTCACCTCAGGCTATTGGTTGTGTGATGTATCATTCAGACTCCATTCGAGTGCTTGTGTGGCATTGCCTAATTCCCATCTCAAAATTACCCTGAATCGTAAAACGTAGTCTTTATTTTATAGATGCATTGTGTATTGAAATCTATCCAATTTTTGTTTAGCTTTTTTTTTATTAAAGCAGGCTTTTATAACTATTTTAGTGAGAGCTCAAAATAGAAACCAGACATTTTGCATTTATCAATGATTGTTTTTCTCTTAAAGCTGTCTTCTTATATTTTGTAACACTTGGGCTCTTCAGTTGCTGTAATCCTTTCTCCTCGGTAGTTTTTCCCGTGTTCCTTTTTTTTTAACTTCTCAGCTTTCACCCCTTCTTATTTTTCTTCAGCTTGTAGCTCATTTTCGTCCTCTGTGCCTGTTCCTAGCTCCAACGTTTGTCTTCTGTGACTCTTCCTCTTCTCCTCTTTCTCCTTCTGCAGCTCTTTTCTTGGTCTTCCTTTTTCTTTCGCAAGGACTCCCCCCTTCTCTATGAGGGCTACCACTCCTACTTTCTCTCCAGCTACTTTTTTCTCACTCCTTGTTGTACTACTTTGTGGTTCCATCTTTCGTTTCCTTAATCTCCTCTAACTTGAATCTCAAATCTCCATTACCCTTCCACCTCATTATATAGGAAGGAGCGATGGCCGCCTGTTACGATGTTACGTTGTTAACTATACTCCGGGGAGAGGTGTGGCGCCACGGCCAGGGCAACTGACGCTGGATGCTGGGGAACAAGGTACGATCCCTGGCGGCAGGGGTCTGCCCAGCACCATGCGACTCTGGGTAATAGCTCGCTTAATCTTCCCAACGGCCCCCAGCGCCTTGAGACCCCTTCGGGGGTGATTCGTGCGCTATACAAGTACTGGATTTATTTTTTTTAGAACCAGGACCCTGGAAGTCCTAATTTTTCTGTTTGACCACATTGTGTGGCGTCACTGGGGTTGGTGTCATTCGGTGCGGGTAACTCATGGTGTCACCCCCCTCACAACTTACCGCATGGACAACTCTGTCGGAAATGTACAGCGCTAGGTACTGTCTTACTCCCTCTAGCTCCCTCTCTCTGTCTTGCTCCCTCTAGCTCCCCCTCTCTTACTCCTTCTAGCTCCCCCTCTCTCTCTTACTCCTTCTAGCCCCCTGTCTCTCCGTCTTGCTCCCTCTAGCTCTCGCTCTCTCTGTCTTACTCCCTCTAGCTCCCTCTCACTCTGTCTTGCTCCCTCTAGCTCCCTCTCTCTGTCTAGCACCCTCTAGCTCACTCTCTCTCTCTTACTCCCTCTAGCTCCCTCTCTCTGTCTAGCTCCCTCTCTCTGTGTCTTTCTCCCTCTAGCTCCCTCTGTCTCCCTCTCTCTGTCTTACTCCCTCTAGCTCCCTCTCTCTCTGTCTTACTCCCTCTAGCTCCCTCTCTCTGTCTAGCTCCCTCTAGCTCCCTCTCTCTCTCTCTTACTCCCTCTAGCTCCCTCTCCTTCTGTCTTGCCCCCTCTAGCTCCCTCTCTCTCTATCTTAATCCCTCTAGCTCCCTCTCTCTGTCTAGCTCCCTCTCTCCCTGTCTTACTCCCTCTAGCTCCCTCTGTCTGTCTTACTCCCTCTCGCTCCCTCTCTCTCTTACTCCCTCTAGCTCCCTCTCTCTCTGTCTTACTCCCTCTAGCTCTCTCTCTCTGTCTTACTCCCTCTTGCTCCCTCTCTCTCTCTCTGTCTTACTCCCTTTAGCTCCCTCTAGCTCCCTCTCTCTTACTCCCTCTAGCTCCCTCTCTGTCTTGCTCCCTCTAGCTCCCTCTCTCTCTGTCTTGCTCCGTCTAGCTCCCTCTCTCTGTCTTGCTCCCTCTAGCTCCCTCTCTCTCTTACTCCCTCTAGCTCCCTCTCTCTCTGTCTTGCTCGCTCTAGCTCCCTCTAGCTCCCTCTCTCTCTATCTTACTCCCTCTAGCTCCCTCTCTCTGTCTAGCTCCCTCTCTCGCTGTCTTACTCCTTCTAGCTCCCTCTCTCTCCGTCTTAGTCCCTCTAGCTCCCTCTCTCTGTCTTGCTCCCTCTAGCTCCCTCTCTCTCTAGCTCCCTCTTCTAGCTCCCTCTCTCTCTTGCTCGCTCTAGCTCCCTCTCTCTCTGTCTTACTCCCTCTAGCTCCCTCTCTGTCTAGCTCCCTCTCACTCCCTCTAGCTCCCTCTGTCTCCCCTCTGTCTCCCTCTCTCTGTCTTACTCCCTCTAGCTCCCTCTCTCTGTCTTTCTCACTCTAGCTCCCTCTCACTCTCTTTCTCACTCTAGCTCTCTCTCTGTCTTACTCCCTCTAGCTCCCTCCCTCTCTCTGTCTTACTCCCTTTGTCTTCCTCTCTCTCTGTCTTACTCCCTCTAGCTCCCTCTCTCTCTGTCTAGCTCCCTCTCCCTCTCTGTCTTACTCCCTCTAGCTCCCTCTCTCTTACTCCCTCTAGCTCCCTCTCTGTCTTGCTCCCTCTAGCTCCCTATCTCTCTGTCTTGCTCGCTCTAGCTCCCTCTCTCTATCTTACTCCCTCTAGCTCCCTCTCTCTAGCTCCCTCTCTCTAGCTCCCTCTCTCGCTGTCTTACTCCCTCTAGCTCCCGCTCTCTCACTCTTAGTCCCTCTAGCTCCCTCTCTCTGTCTTGCTCCCTCTAGCTCCCTCTCTCTCTCTTACTCCCTCTAACTCCCTCTCTCTCTGTCTTGCTCGCTCTAGCTCCCTCTCTCTCTGTCTTACTCCCTCTAGCTCCCTCTCTCTGTCTAGCTCCCTCTCTCTTGCTCCCTCTAGCTCCCTCTGTCTCCCTCTCTCTGTCTAACTCCCTCTCTCTGTCTTTCTCACTCTAGCTCCCTCTCTCTGTCTTTCTCACTCTAGCTCTCTCTCTCTCTGTCTTACTCCCTCTAGCTCCCTCTCTCTCTCTCTGTCTTACTCCCTTTATCTTCCTCTCTCTCTGTCTTACTCCCTCTAGCTCCCTCTGTCTCCCTTTCTCTGTCTTACTCCCTCTAACTTCCTCTCTCTCTGTCTTGCTCTCTCTAGCTCCCTCTCTTTGTATTACTCCTTCTAGCTCCCTCTGTCTCCCTCTCTCTCTTACTCCATCTGTCTTCCCTGGATTTGTATAAACAAGAGTGCGAGCAACAGGTGGCACTGTAGTGAAGAGCAAGCTGAAATTTGGAACTGGTTCACTGGAAAACTGAAGACTGTGCAAGATACTGAAAAATAGGAAACCATGCACCCTCAGATGAGCTAGGCTGCTATAGAGTTGCCTTGTTAGCAAAGAAAATTGCAGTCAAGCATTGCAGATCTCCTGCGAGACGCTGGCGAGTGTGAACAGCATGAGGAACGAGCTTGCACAGGGAGCGACAGTAAAGGTGAGAGCAGAGGCGAGGCTGCAGTGCAGATTGGTGTCACCCCATGTGTTGGTGTCACCCGGTGCGGTCCGCACCCCCTAGTGAATTCTTTGTGTGTTCTATGCTCGTACAAAAATGCAGTTTCTGGCTAGGAATTGGCTGAGCTGCAATTAATGGATTTATAATAATACTAGTACGGTTGCTTTATCATTTAACTCGCCATTCGATGGTCATTTGAGTTGCCTTCTTCTCTTCTTTCATTGCTCTCATTGTCTTTTCAGGCCTTAGATGTTCTGGTACTAATTCTTAGAGATATATAAGTGGGGTGCTTTCTGTCCCACCCACGTGAATATTACTCTTTCACCTCATACTGTTTGGGGTGGGGTATCATTCTGCCTCCTCTCTTGGCTGCCAGTATCTCCACTCCATGGGCCATTGCCCCCTGCTTCAACCATATCACAATGGGGAGGAACAAACCCGTCTTGATTGATACTCGGCAGGTTATTTATCAGTGAGCTCCCTTCAGCCAACCCTCCAGGGTAGCAGACACACAAGATATATAGATCGGTATGCCATAGATATATTTTATGACCCAATCTAGCGCAGAAAATATGTAGCAAAAATCAATATTATACTGCCAATAGCAAATATAAAGAAAAGACAGAATGAGGTAATCAAGCATATTTGTTTATATATGTTACCTCCATATCCAGCCATTAGATGCAAGCAGCTAATAATCTTCCATAATGAGAAGTGAGATTCTGAAGGGGCATACCTACACCAAGACCACGTACAGCCTCAGATCCTGTCTGGAGAAGATGGCAGATGTCTTTGGAGATGCTGCCCCAGGAAGGCCTGGTCCCCTCTGCTGCTTCCTCCATCTTCCCCTTGCCACTGCGATCACCTAGGTGCCCCACTTCCTGTGGATATGGATAAATCGTGTAGAGACTTCGATTCCGGTCTACAAGAGATCTGCATATTAACAGTCCCCTGCAAATTCACTCTTACATTCTTGGGGAGTAAGTAAGCGCACCCACACTGTGCCTGTACCAAGCTATGTAGCCCATCTGTTGAAAGAGAATTTGAATTGGCAAAGCCGATAGATCTACATTGAAGTTGCTGTTGCATGCAAGAATCATTTTTATGCACGTCTCTCATTGTATCAATTAGCACATTAAAACTAGATGCATTGGTTTGCCAATGCTTTGTTGTTTCTCCTGGGCGTGGCACTTCTGTTCTCCTCGGTTGTTTTAGTTTACTGAGATTTAGCATATGTTTTTAGTAAACTCTGTGACGTTGATGCCCAGTCTATTAGGCGCCCTGTTACGGCTCCGTGACCTACTTAGCAGTTTGGTAGAAGCTTTAACTTGGTCTTGCATGGACCATCTCATGTTCCTGCTTGCCGCACTACACCCTGCACCCACACATTTCATTTGTGTTGCACTAACGTGTTCTTGTGCATTTATGTATGTGTACATATGTCAACAGACGTGCATGGATGCTGATACAAACGATTTTACATTTGAATAAACTGAAGCACAGGCTCCAGCAACCTGGTGTATTTTGAGGCGGCCTGCTTGCTTTTGACAGTTTGTACACCCCTTCCACCCCCTCCCCATCTCCCCTCTGTACTGCTACTACTTAGCATCAACGATTGAAATAATTCTTGTTCCTCCAGCATGGACGCTCCCCAATATAGTAAATACCCTAAATAACTTTTTGCATCTTTCAAGCTCTAACAATGCCATGTGCGTTTTGAATCCTCTTCCTCCGTCATTAGAACTTCTGCCCTCTAGTCAAAGACTGAAATCTGCTACTAATCCTGGAACTGGTATTAGAACCTCTGGTCACCCTCCATTTTGGGATCCTAGCAAGGGAAGTGCTCTATGCAGACTGACTATATGCACCTCCCTGCTGTGGTTTGACTGGTAACCTTCTGACCCCAATCACAAAATCTACCTATTTTAACTACGAGTCACTTGATAAAGATTTCAAAGAACAAATGTCCATAACCCTTTTGATCTGTCATGTAGCACTTCTTATTATTGTTAACTAGTCTGTGACCAGTCGGTCTCTTGAACATGCCAAGAGATTTTAGAGTAGAAATCAACCTAAACAACAGTGTTGGTGTGACATATTCATTTCTTGGTGTGTAGCCCTAGAGTTGTGAGTTGCTTCTCGTAGGAAGGGGGTTTCCTGTATTGGTTTCTTCCAAATTGTTTGGGCGCTGTATGCTTTTGCCTCCGTGAAGCTTATAATGACCGTCTTGGGATTCTTCTGCTGGTTTATTCGATGAATGTGCCAGGTGGGCTCCGACTGGATCCTTTTCTGGCTAAAGCATGTATCTTAAATTCCCATTAAATTTAGCAGTCACTTACTTTATATAAACCTAGTCGAATTTTATGTGATGCAAGAGGCAAGCTATTGCTTCCAGGATGTGTGCAACAAGTGACTCACTCTGGCTTGGTAAGTTTTAGGATGTTTCCCTTTAGCACATTATTTCAGCCCCTGCAAGACATTCAGTGGAAGGTGGTAGCCCCACCTGTTGTGGTCGAGCTTGTAATCACTGTGATTGCCTGAGAGATGCTGTGCATGGCAGAGGTGTGAGGTATCTATAAGGACACCAATTTTGCTCTCCTTGGAATGGTATACAGCTAAGAGCATCCCATGTCTATTTCACCTGCTAGTGGGAGGCAAACAGTATAATCGCACATGCGGGCCTTACTATATACGGATTGTCCACGCTGAGGAGTGAGGACGAAGTGGGTAAACGCACAAAGTAGATCACTCAAAATACCCACTGCACAAATGAGCTCAACCTCAAAGTAGCAAAAATGTGCATATGTTATTATTAAGTGGCACCTCTTAACCTCCCATGTCTTCTTAACGTACAACGTGTTTCCCCATCTCATTTTGTACATTAAATACTTTGTGACATGATTCTGTACGGTTCAGTGTGAACCAAAGACACTCTGTTGATGGTGTATACCAACTACAAAGATCTTGATCATATATACAATATACACCACAAAGTGGATTGTCTAGGAATGCTTAATAATTATCACCCATGCTGAATGGTTTACTTACTTGAGCCTGATGTGATGAGATTTGTGATTTCTCTTGGCCCCCAGAATGAAAAGATATACCCACCATTCTTGAGCCATGGAGCATCTGCCCGTTTCCTCCACTCACAAGCTATTTCCACTTAGGCTTTGGAGAATTCTTGACTTCTTATTGAATGTTACTGCTCCCTGATGCTTTCATTTTAACATTCCTAAAGCACTTAAATGACACCCCGGTGAATGACACCCAATTTGTGTTAAATCTGAAATTCATGCTGTGGTCTGTTCTGAATCCCAATTGTTATTGACGAGTTTTTTTTCCATGGGCCATTGCCCCCCTGCTTCAACCATATCACATGGGGAGGAGCAACCCCGTCTTGATTGATACTCGGCAGGTTATTTATCAGTGAGCTCCCTTCAGCCAACCCTCCAGGGTAGCAGACACACAAGATATATAGATCGGTATGCCATAGATCTATTTTATGACCCAATCTAGCGCAGAAAATATGTAGCAAGAATAACAATTGTACTGCCAATAGCAAATATAAAGAAATCGTACAGAATGAAGTAATCAGACATATTTGTCCATATATGTTACCTCCATATCCAGCCATTAGATGCAAGCAGCTAATAATCTTCCATAATGAGAAGTGAGATTCTGAAGTGGCATACCTACACCAAGACCGAGTGCAGCCACAGATCCTGTCTGGAGAAGATGGCAGATGTCTTTGGAGATGCTGCCCCAGGAAGGCCTGGTCCCCTCTGCCAGTGGGCAGTGCACTCTGTCCTCTTTGCATGAGGAACAAGTGCACGAGAAGGATGAAAATTCGTGGTTGGAGTGGACTTACTTTTATGGTTTACTGATTTATTGTATTTTTCTCGTATAGATTATAAAAAGGAAGGCCATACTATACATGAAACATAAGCACACTTGTAAAAATACACATCAATAATAACATTACATCATCACAAATGACAATTGACAAAAGAGCAAAGAACATATGACAAAGGTCAGGGTCACATGTCAAGTATTAGGAGTTATTCGGGCTTAATACAGTAATAAATAAATAATTATGTAAACAAGACAAGTTCAATTTGGCGTGGGTCGGGCTTTCCTCAGAGCGGTGGAACTTCTGTATCACAATCCATCTGCTTCGGTCTTGGTCAATGGTGGTCTGTCAGACCCATTCACTATTACAAGGGGGACTCGGCAGGGTTGCCCTCTATCCCCTCTGCTTTTCGATCTCTATATTGAGCCGTTTGCTCAAAAAATTCGGGAGGACAATAACATCATGCCTTTCAGATATAGAGATTAGGAAAAAAAAGTGTCCCTGTATGCAGACGACATTATGATCATGACTTCAGATACCAGCACCGCTTTTCCGGCAGCCATAAATTTAGCATTGGAATTCGGTAAAATATCTGGGTACGAGGTTAATGCCTCCAAGACCGAAGTTATGGCATAGAACAGCGAAGCAACAGGGCTTTCTGAGCAATTAAGCAGTAACATGAGATATTTAGGTTTAAGAATTGTTAAGGATATCAACTTGATTGCCTCTACCAACTTTGCTGTAGCTGCTAAAGAATGTAGGAAGTTAATGGGATCTTGGGGACATCTCCCACTGACAGTTCTGGGTTGCGCAAACTTAGTGAAAATGACCATTTTACCCAAGTTGTCTTTAATGTTTAACAGTATACCACTATATTTTGACACAACACTAATAGCAGAGATGCAGAGTAACATTTCTTCATTTATCTGGAAGAACAAGAGTGTAAGAATAGCCTGGAAGAAGTTAAGGCGTCGCAGGGAGAAGGGTGGTCTGGCCGGTCCTGACCTTCAGATATACGCGTGGGCTTTTCAGATGACGCATGCCCAAATGTTGCTAAAAACTCCATCCGACCAAGACATAGGGATGATGTTTACAGCATTACTACAGTGTGAAGGACTGGGTCAGTCTGGTTTTCTTTTTAAGTTTGGAGACCCTACATTTTTCAAGAAGGTCAAACTGAAGGTGCTGCAGGGCCTAGCAAGAACTTGGTTCAATCTCAGAGTTGCTACTAGACTAGGTACCATTTGAACAGATCTCCTATATGGGATCTCCCTGCTCCCCCAGGTTGGGTAAACGATATACTGGTACTTCCATTAATAGACGCCGGAATCTCAACATGGGGTGACCTGTTTGTGGAAGGGGCCATGCTTTCCTGGGAACATCTAGTGAGCAAGGTGGGCCCCAACCTTTCTAGATTGAAGTTTTTGCAAATTTCATGCTGGGCACAAGCACAGTCAGCTAGAGCTCCCCGTAGTTTCAACATGCCCCTAGGAGAAGGTAGCCAACTGGAGTCCTCTTTGCTTGATAAAACACCGGCACCCAAGGAGGTTTCCCTTTGGTATAACTTAATCTTGGAAGAGATCGATGGGGAATTCCATCTTCCAGTCTTATTATGGAGCTCCTTGTTGCCTTCTTTGAATTTGAATGATTTATGGCTAATCTCCTGTAATGTTCTCTGGGACATAGTCAATCCAGCCTGGCTCCGCAGGAACCACCTTTTTACCCTTCAAAAGGGCTACTATTCTCCCCAGAGACTGTCTAAATTTTCAACAGGGGAACCGGTGGCATGTGCCCGGTGTGGTCTAGTGGCAGCCTCAGATGCACACATGTTTTATGATTGCCCACACTTGACGTCTTATTGGGACTCAATTGGCAACAAACTAACATCTTCAATAGGTTCCACAGTGGTTATAGATCTCCGGCTAGTAATCTTTGGTGTAGTGGATTAAAAGCGAAGTCCTGCTAACAACCTATTCTGGTGGCCCGTAGAGAAATCTGCAAGCGGTGGAAAGAGGCTTCTCCTCCGTCGTTACACGACTGGTGTTCCTCCATGTTACAAATATCAAAAATCGATCTCGCCAGGGCCGGGAAACCAGATAAAAGAGCTTTTTGGCAGATACTCGATTGGTCCCATTAGTCTGAGCTGTTTTTTTTTTTTTTCTTCCCCAGGTCCGATGATTATGAAGCCATGATATACTCTCCCTGCTGAAACATATTTGCCCTTTCTCTTGGCGAATTGGTGTTACAAGTAATGGTGGTAACTGGCTAATGGTAAAAATCTGAACTACATGTAACAAGGTGTAAGGATTGGCTGGGTGAACAACATAGCTGTAGGGTTTTGGCAGATCAGTACATCGTTTATACCCTTACCAGTCTTGGACTGAGACAGCATGTCAACTCCCGAATATGCCATTCTTCCTTGTACACAGCTTCGACAGATTACAACCATGGTGGGGATGAGGACAAAAAAAAAAAAAAAAAGTTCATCGCTGAGTTGGATCTCCTGGAACTGAAATCTGTGGTCTTTTGGTGGCACACACTTCTAACTCAGGCACTTAACCCACCGAGCACTTCCCAATGCAGTTCTTGCACGTGTCATAAATGTGCACTGTTGTTATGGTGCATGATGACCACATGTGCTGCTGGACACGAGGGTGCATTAACATACTATGCTTAAAGCAACGCTTGCCTTGCCACCGCGACAGAGGATGCACGGTGTATTTCTTGGCTCGGCCTCCTGCACCCACTCCCACTGCCAGGCTTTCCATGGACCTTGGAGTCCTGGCCCTTGAAGCTCAGCCCAGGATCTGAGGGCCCTGAACAGGAAGGAACTCCAGGGCGGAAGTGACTGTGAGCACCGTGTGCAGTGGCTAGGATTGGGAATAATGTGCACACCCTCCCACGGGTTCTTGTCTTGAATGAATAGTTTGTAAATTAGAAAAATAAAGTCCGATCCCTCATGTTAAAACTACTATGAAATAACAAATCCAAAGGAAAATAACCATGTCAATCCTAAATCTTTCTTTGTGAAATAAATGTAAACCAGCTATTTCTGTTTAGGCTATGGAGAATTTGTTACTTCTTATTTAATGTTACGTACTCCTGATGCTTTAATTTGGTGCAAGGTCTCCATCGAAAGCCAAGTCTAGAGAAAACGGTGGAAAGAGGGAAGGAATGAGCAGAAAAAGCAAAACCGAGGGTGGAAAAAGAGGGAGCAAAAAAACAAACAGAGGGTAGAAAAACAATTAGAAAAGGAAAAATAGGGCAGAAAAACTAGCAGTAAATGTCAGACAGAGAGCAGATAAATTAGCAGAAGGCGGCAAAAAAGAGGGCAGAATAAACAAGCAGGAAAGGCAAAACCGAGCAGAAGAGGGCAAAACAGAGCAGAAGAGGGCAAAACAGAGGTCAGAAAACTGGCAGTAAAGGCTAAACAGAGGACAGAAAAACTAGCAGAAAGGGAAAAAAAGAGCGCGGAACGAACAGAGGCGGCTCAAACAGAGGACATCAGGTAGGCAGCAGAGGGTAGCGGACTGCGGGCAAGCTGGACAGGAGAACTGCTGCATGGGGAGCTGGCAGAAGGACTTGCTGATGGTGTTAAGCTGTCCCAGTTTTTAATTGCAATTTCAATGGGTGACTATTTCACCTCCTGAGCAATTTACGGTGCCTGTGTAATCCCAGTGCTGGGCTCTCCTGCCTCATCAGAGAAATAACTGCACTGTGAGGAGTTTACCGAAGGCCGGTTGAGCGTTTGCTTGTCTTATCTGTTGGGCTAATGAGTTTCACAACATTACTTCAAGGGAGGGATGAAGAAAATAAGCAAAGGTTTGCAACTTCTTTTTTCCCCTGAAGTTTAGGCTCAAAATTCAATCTTAATAATTTGTAGGTCATGTTCATTTTACATTGTAATGGGGTTTGAAGTTGGCAGGGAGGGCGGTATGTTGCAGGAGCAAGGAGACCTTTTTGAACCAAATAAGTCATCATCACAGAAATTCTTATCACATCATTCTGACAGTTGTAATCTCACCCACTTGCAGGTGAGGCAAAGTTGCGATGCTGGCATAAAGACTTGCAGTAATCCATGTGAGAACTTCTCACAGCATTCATTAAGAATCTTTTATATTTCCAGGAGAGCAATTGGAGAATCTTTTTCAGATTGAAGCACTGAAAATCAATACACTTTTTTTGTAGTACTGCCATTTTCTCACCCAATACCCGTATGAAATTGTAATTGCATTTATGTAGCGCTTTCTACCCCTGACGAGGTGTCTAAGCGCTTTTCGTAAATAGCTTGCTACTCCGAAACCCAAAAGGATTAGTGGTGGATTAGTATACGAAAGTATGAGTTAATTTGAGCAGTGGACACGTGAGTTTGTTTGTTTGTAGAAAGTGTAATTTGGGAGATCACAGTAGTAAGTTGAGGTTTTGGGTGAGGTGAACCAGGTGTGATAGAGATCGTCAACGCCCAGAGAAGCTAAAACTAATGTAATCTACCACTATTCTGTAAAACCCTAAACGACCATAATTTCAAATTGCACAGAGCAATCTAGATGCTTCAATGCCTGGAAATATTGTTCTCTACTTGATTACACTATATAAAAAACGTGTAATAAATAAGTAGTTCAAATGCATTTCATGGGTACCTATGTGCTTTGTAATCTTATGTGTTCATAATTTACGCATTGTAGGAAATATACTTTGCTGATTATATTCCACAAAAAAACTTTCTCCACATTCATGATTTGGAGAACCCTTCCGCTTTCCGTTTCTTTGATCCAAATAACAAGATGAAACTACTCTGAGCTGTGAAATGTATGTCTAGAGTCACTTTATGCAAATAACCTGTGAGGGATAACTCTAGAACTGGTCGCTTTTCCAGGAAGAAAGAAGTACTTCCTCCCCTGCCTTTTAGGGAGCTCCAATGAGAACAATCCGCCAAGAACCCTATTATACATAGTGCCACAGAAGTGCAACAGCCGTATGCCCCCACGGCATTGTGATTTTACAGAAGGGGCCGCAGACTCTTGTGTGACCCATTCTGTATCACTGAGGGCGCTGGTGGAATGTAGTGCTTCTTGAGAAGGCATTCCCTTGTTTTAAGCTCTTTTACATAGGGACGTGCCCCACGTAAATGAGGAAATCCCTTTGCCTCTGCTCCCGTGCCCTAATATGGACACGAATACAAAAGACAATGTCTGAACCGATAATCATTCACAAGGCAATTTAAACAAAAAGAATTAATCAAAAGGAGAGATGGAAATCAGGGAGACCCATTGAAATCGTAGAAAAACAAAAGTTTCTTATTTGCAAGTAGTTATAACAGCACTACAGTACATTGTATGTATAGGTAACCATAAGTGGGTTGTGCACTGAACGTGCATGTGACAGGGAACGGCGCAGTGACACAATGAGGTGAAAAAAACAGAGTGAACGGTGCAAAATTACAACAAAATTTGTGGTCAATAACAAAAAGAAGGCATGTACAAGGTAAGTATTCTGCTTTAAATTATTTAAATTGACCACATTGAAGCCAGAGGTAACGCTGGGTGGTCGACGGCGTTTCGACCTGTCTGATTTCAGGTCGTCGTCAGGATCCGGTTATTTGAATTTGTAATAGTGCTGAATGGTAGGAGAATGGTCCAAGTCGAAGGGCGAAGGAGAGAAGGTTGTCGAGGTGATATCTGCAGGAGTATCAAGCTGGTGGGGCAACGTAGGACTGATTACAAACACTAACGGTCTACGGGAGGGAAAGATCAAAGCTAAGCCGTGGGGAGTGATCGGGGTCAGAGCGAGGGGCAGTAAATGAATGATAGCTGGCGGGCGCAATGAAGCATCCCGTCAAGGTGCCCAAACACAATGAAGCACTGACAGTGAGCCACAAATAGGTGGTGCATGTTATTGCGCCCCCCAAGGGCAGCCCTCTCGAGGGACAGAAGGGTGTCCAGTGGACCCCTCAAACTTTCCTGTGCAGGCGGTTGCGTTCACTCGCAGCACCAGCCTTCAAGGGAATCTCTATCCTTTCTCTAAAGTGCTCGTAGGTTGCCGTCTGCACTGTGAAACACAGAGCAACCTGAAAGCAGCCACTCTGTATTTCACAAAATCCACTGCCCCCATGGCAGCAAGGGTCAGGATTATATCTTTCATGGTTTTACAGACGTGCACTCCTACCTTGAGTTACTCAACTACAGTTTTCTCTGGTACCCAGTGCATATGACAATAATCATGGCCACATTAAAGGTCTACATGCATAGTGTGTCATTTGTTCAGAGAGTTCATGGTAAGATATATCACATGCATTGGATGTGTCTGATCAGTTTAGTTTTAGCCTACAATACACACACACAGATTTGCTTGCTTATTGGACCTGCAACAGGTGGTAATACCAGACCGCTTAAAGTGGAAGCTTATAGTATAATGAATACCAATGTTTAGCCATTTACTGAACTCTTAGGTGTTTCTGTAGAGAGTGATTGAGACAGAAGGAAGGTGACTGATGTGGTCAGAATCTCATATTTTGATCAAGTGGAGAAGCTAGAACTTGGTTCGAGCCTTTATGTTCCTTATCAATTTTAACCAATGGGTGTTAAGCCCCTTGTGCCGAAAAAAATCTAGAAACAGGATTTCTAGTTTAAGATGACAAATGTATGTTTTAAAGGCCTCATACTACTGCTGGGCAGGGTATTCTGTTAGATTAGAGCCATGATCCCCCAATAGGGTACACAAAAATAGTTGGTTACAAACCTGATTTATATGGAATGCAACTTTTAAAGAACCGCCCCTTGATATTTGAGTTTGTAGCTGTTTGAATTCGAGGCCTTGGCTAAGCAAATGTCTAAATAATTTCCTTACTCCGCACACTACCTGATGGTGACCATCCATTTATATAGCTTAAAACTAGAACGTGGTTCGGTAGCCTGACCAAAGTATAATGAATTTAATGACAGAATTGTGTTGTATGTGAAGTCCTACTATGTTTGTGTTCAGTATCGCAGCAAGGATCCTGACAATAATTTCATGAGATGTTGCTGAACATAGAAAATGATGTTCATGTAAAATATTTACATTCTTTTTTTTTTTTAGATATCAAAAAGCCTCCTGTGGCTCCCAAACCCAAGTTTGCTGTCCATCCTCCATTGGCGCCTAAGCCAGAGTCATTGATCACCAATGTTTTGCAAACTTCGAAGAAGCCCAAACCGGTAATAGCACCAAAGCCAAAAGTTCTGAAAAGCTCCTCTTTTCGTGAACAGAGGACGCCATCAGCCTTCAATAAAAACACCAGTTTGGAAGAGCTCAAAAGTAACCGTTCTGAGAGCCTGGACTTCTTAAATTGTAAAAATGGCACATCAGGCAACGACACCGAGGATCGTTCTTACATCATCTCCATGTGTTCCTGCAACTTCAAGTGCAACCACAAGCTGGGGAATGGGGGGAACTTGTATAACACCCAGACTGTCTTTGAACAACTTGAAAAACTCACTTTGGAAAATAATGAAATATGTAGGCAGCCAACACCATATGCCAAAACAAGGTGGAAAAAGGATAACCTGGGTGAAAAAGGAACAAGCACAAATCAGATCTTATTCAACACCTGTGTTCTAGAAGCTAATGTTAAAAATGATTTTTGTAGAAATATGTTTTCCAAGAACTGCTGTTTCAAGGACAAAGGCTCCAATAATGATCTTCAAGGAAAAAGCAGCAATTGCAAAAATGAGGAGATGGAAGGTGTAAGCTCTGGCTTACCTATATCCAGCTCTGAAGAATGTATAGTGAAACCAACCATCATCATGTCAAATGACAAAGAGTGTGAAAATATTAAATCTTGCCATAGTCCGAAAGGAGGCAAGAAGAAAAATGTGTCTCTAATGGACCAAGAAAATGTTTTAAATTGCAAAACAGACAATGCAAATACAGTAGTTGGAAATTTACATGACACCAGTGTTAAAGAAACCACTTTGGGGTCACCAGCAAAAGTACTACCAGTCCCAAAACCAAGAAAAGTACGTGTTGCCTGTCTCGTCCGCCAAGACTGTGTAGATTCTCCAGGCGACGAAACACATGAGCCGGTTTGCACAGAGGCTCTTGCCCTCCAATGTCTTGAACCTGCGTTGAAGAAATTGACAAAAATCAATGTACTTGGTGAAAGCGTTTCCTATCAGGAAGAGCAGCTTGGAAATGTGAACCATCTGAATGAGAAAGCCAGTTCTTCGTTTGAGAGCAAGGACTTGTCCTTGCTGGAGGTACCTACTGATACAGAGTGCTTGGATATTCAGAAGGTTAGCACTGTGACTGCACAGGATACTTCAGTTGTGGAAGAAATGGTTGACCACACACTGGATAGCGATCTGGCATTCACACCAAACCTCGTTGACAAAGATTCCAGTGAACCTGGTACTGTGGAGAAAAGGTCAAGTTTCATAAGATGTTGTTCTCTCTCCATGAGCTTACCAAAGCAGCTCAAAATAACTTGCAATCAGCATTTATCTTCAAACAATGGCCTGGTCGCTTCTGCACCAAAGAAGGACAAAGGGCTTCAGTTGAAAGCTGAAAGTTCCCCAAGGGTTGTGCCGAAGAAACCCCAAAGACACAGTTTGCCAGCAGCTGGACAGCTTAAAAAAGCTGCGTCTGAGGAGACAGTTGAAAAAAGTTGTTTTGTTTCTAATGGCGAAAAACATTCTGAAGGGGTTGTGAATGAAATTCGACTACGACATGCATTGGGAAAAGAATGTTGTGTTCCACCGTCAGAGGACCTGTCAAAACAGGCTTCTGAGAAACCAGTCTGGAAACTACATCGGCCCATTCTTCCATTTTCAGGCAGCCCAGAATCCTTAAAGTTGTCTTCCAACCATGCTCAGTCTGCAGTTACCACAAAGCCTAGAGCGAAGTCCTTATCATCCGTTGACATGGAACGAATTGACAAGCCGTCCAAGGACTGTCCAAAGAAAAGTACTTTCAAAAAGCTCCTCAACATGAAACTGTCGGTCTGCATAATTAAAAGCGATTTCCAACGTTTCTTGTGTAAAGGGAGCCAATCTGGAGACTGCACGACAACTAGCTTTTCTTCTGGGGAAGGGAACAGAGTTGGCCAGAATTTCAGCTCGACTCCCTCATTTGGAGATAGGAAAATCAAACCTAGCAAAGCACAATCTGTCGACTCTTGTAGCCCGGAATCGCAAAAGAAAAGACTGAAGGATGAGAGTCAGGTAGACATTTCCACCCGTCACCGCTCTGGATCATTAGGGGATCAACGTACATTTTCAGTGCAAAACCCATCAGATCAGCTTTTGGATTTTGAGACAAGCCATTCCCAGGCGGAATATGAAAATGTCCGTCACTATGAAGAAATTCCAGAGTATGAGAACCTGCCATTCGCCTTGCACTCGGATAAAGATGCAACCTACGAATGGCAGAATTCTAGCAGTGTGGAAGACTATGATGCTAACGTGTATGAGGTGCAAGATCCATATGAAAGGGGAGAACGAAGATATCTATGTAACAGGTAATGACCACTAATGTTGTGGAACTATTTATCAGATGCCTCCGAATTGTCAATGCTATGTTCTATGGCTTGGTCAATATTTGTGTATTATTCTGCTTTTGTGTGTTGGGTAATGCAGTCAAATGCTGAGGGTGTGTAAAGTGTTTGAAATAACAAAACGTTTGTAAACACAGGTGATTGTATGCTGATGGATCATTGAATAGATCAACAAAAAAAGTTCAATAAATACACAAAATGGGAGAGTTTCGAGGATCACTGTGAAAGAAGCAGTGATATATCCCAGCATTAAATAAAATATCTTTGCCAGCAAACTTGATATTCTATTTCCTCATCATACTGGTGCAAGTTAGACTTGTCTAGTCAAATGGTTTTTCATTCATGATTTAGGTTTGAGTTTAATTTTGATGTTGATTTACAAGCACCATTTTAGTCAACCATTATATGATAGTTTATTTTAGCTCCAGAGTATTGCTTTATGGCCAGCTAATACATTTAGGACGAATGATGAATGTGACAAAATAACAAATTCTACATTTTAACGCGCTATAATTTCTTAGTGTTGCCTAGACCATAACTTATTATTGAACTGTGAATTCCTATGCTGTGCCAGACCTGGTGTTGTGTTAAGCGCTATATGTAAATTGCAGTATGATTGCATGGCTTTATATGATTGCGGACTATATGAAACAAAGCATGGTTTCAGTGAACACAAATCATATATTTATCCTAATAGAGGGTTGGGTATGGCTGTCTTGTAAAGCATAACTTTTGTCTTTTGACTGTGAGGATTTTTTCTGTCTCAAAGTGTTTTGAACTGGAATAGTATGCGTCTGTTCAGGTTTTAGTCTAATGATATTCCAGTTTATAAAGCTCAACCCTGATCCTATTGTATTAGAATTCCACAGTTCATGCATCTTCCTATCTAAGGGGCCGATTATGATGGCGGACGATTATGATGGCGGGCGGACCTGAGTCGGAAGGCGACCGCGGCGGAAAAGCGGCCGACAGATTCAAAGACCCACCAGCCATCCTAATTTGGCGGTGGGTCTTTAAAGCATCCGCTGCGGTTTTCCCCATCCTCCGGGCCGGCGGTGGCTTCCGCCGGCCCGGAGGATGCGGGAAATCCGCGATCTTAATGAGCCCCTTAATATGTCTTCAAGTAATCTTTAAGCATCACCACATTCAGGTTCCTGTGAAGTCAGGAGAACCTTCTCTCACAGGCCGGTGCTGGACTGTAAATTTCCTCTACTGGTGCATTTCTCATCTAGTTATCACAACAGTTTGTCTTTCGTTGTTTTACTGAATATACATGATTACAAACCATACCATTGCCTCAGGCATATACCATTTCCCATTTAATTTTGTCATCATGATTCATGGTTAGTATTTTGATTTTTGTCGCCTCACGGATGTGCTTGTGTGTTAAGCATTTACTGTCCCTGTGGCAAGACTGCACTTTGCTGCTTCTGTCCTTTCTTAGAGGGTGCACGTTTGGGGGTGACAGTGGGATTGTGGTAGTATTGTTGCTGTTGCGTTTGGAACTAGAGAATGGGGATGTTCAATCTGTGTTTTGGATGCAACAATGGGTAAATGTTCATGAATAAATTAACACCAGTAAAATCCTCCTTGTCCACACTGCCTTGAGGTATATAGCGGCTTTAGGTGTTGTGGGTGATTTATATTTGTGCACTTGTCACAGGTGGAATTTGTGCATCATTCTGTCGACCAGCTAAGGAGGTCATTTATGTACATGACCTCCTTTACCATTGTTTCAGGTTCAGTATACCATGGAGCCACCTGATATCATATGCAAGCACATGTGTTTCTGATGACTTCACTGATAGATTCTGGAGACCAGAAATCACCCTTCCACCTAAGTTGTACTTTTTGCGGTTTGTACAGGTGCACCACAGCTAAAGGAGCAGCTTTTCTCTCGACGCTCCATCCAGAACAGGTTACCCCCCCCGCCTGAATACCTTGTTTGTGGGGAACTTGAAATCTTTTGTGATATGTAAAAAACAATCCTCTATTTTTGTATAGTCAATGTTAGAAATTGGGTTGTTGGTTGACTGGAGTGTGAACCCTGGTCAATGTGCAGATTTAAGGTTGTTGGATGCCTATTATGTTCCTGAGGCTTCAGATCAGGTGGCCAGCTAACCAGCCCTTGGAGTCACTCTGAGTTCAAGAGATGTAGGTCCAGTCTTTCTCACCCAAGCAAGAGTGCAGAAGGTCAGCACAGCAAAGCAGGAGTCCAGCAGAGTAGCAGTTCTTTAGCATCACAGCGGACCCTCTTCCTGGCAGAGTATCCACTCATCCTGAAGTGTAATGAGGTGGTGGTGGTTGAGGTCCTTCTTTTATACACAGCTGTGGCTTTGAAGTGGGGAGAAGCTTCTTACGCCATGCTTTTAAAGTGCATAGGTGTCATGCCTTCTCTGCCCTGGCTCCAGACTAACCACAGGGGATATGCAGCCCTGTGTGTCGAGGCAGGACACAGGCTATGTTTATGTATCGTTTTATAAAGCGCAACAGCTGCCCCAGCAGAGAGGCGTCCCAGCGCTAACAGCAGTAAAACGGACGAGGCAGGGGGAGCCAGGCCTACGGCTGTGGGCCTGTCTCCCCCAAGTGAAAGTAGGGCTATGCCCAGCTCCTTCCTCCCATCCTGCCAGTGATGGCCCATCCAGTCACATCTAAGCTTCCTTTGTGTGTGGCTGTCTAGGAGGAATACACAAAGCCCAACTGCAAGCTGTCATCCACACCCAGTTATGTGACCAGAGACAGGCTGCAGGCACCAAATGGCTAAGGCAAGAAAATTCCAACTTTCTAATAGTTTCATTTTCAGAACTGTAATTTAAAATCCGACTTCACCATAAATTAGGATTTTAGGTTAAGATTCCAGAAAGACCAAACATGAACTGGTTATCTCTTCCCATTTGCAAATTACACTTCAAAAATGTAGTAAGTTAACTCCCATGTTATTCTATTGGAGAGATGGGCCTAGCTGTAGTGAAAAACTAAAGTAAGAGTTTTTCATTACCAGGACATGGAAAATTTTAAAGTACATGCCCAACTTTTTAAATACATTGCACCCTTCCCTCTGAGTGCCTTATATGTATTAAAAAGTAAAGTTTGGGCCTTGCACAAGGTTTACTCAGCAAGGTTGAAATGGCAGTTTAAACTGCACAAACGAGCGGCAGGCTTAAAACATGTTCAACGGGCTACTTAAGTGGGTAGCATTTATTTTAAAGGCCCTGAGCACATGTAGTGGCACTTTTATAGGGACTTACAAGTAAATTAATTATGCCAATTGGGTACAAACCAATTCAACCATGTTTTAAGGAGAGAGCACAATCACTTTAGCACTGGTTATCATTGGTAGAGTCCTAAGGCAAACAAAAACAAGTTCTGCAAAAAGTGGAGGGCAAAAGCAAAAGGTTTGGGGGTGACCCTGGAGGGCAAGTTCAACACACACTATGAGAAAATAGCTGTATTTTCTTTTATCAACAACCCTTTTATAACGCTTAAGTTTAGCATCCCAGCGCTCCACTCAGAGAACTCAGTTATGCATTCTATTTTAGTGAAATCGCAACTTCCTCATTTATCTGATGAAGAGCCAAACGGCCACATGCATCATTGTAGGATTTTGCGATTCCTAAATTGCGAAAATTTAGGAATCGCAATTTAGGAATTGCAAAATCCTATGCATCAGGAAATTTTAAAAGTTTTAGCGATTCCTTAATTTTCTGTATTTGCGATTCCTTAATTGCGAATCGCAATTAAGGAATCGCATTACATTGATTCCTATGGGCCTAGAGGCCCCTAGGAATCGATGGCAAGGCATTCTCATTTTGCGAATTCGCAATTAAGGAATCGCAAAATGAGAATGCAATTTCAAGGGTGCAGGGGGGGTCCAAAGGACCCCCCCTGCACCCCTGAAATGTCACGTAAGTACATTTTACTCACACACATGTCCCATGGGCATGTGTGTGTGTAAAATAGAAGTTTAAAAAAAGCACTTTTGTGCATTTTTAAAACTTTTCGCAAATTACCATGAAGGTTGATTGCATGGTAATTTTATCATGCATAGCATTTAAGAAATCGCAAAATTTGCGATTTCTTAAATGCTATAGCAATTTAAGAAATCGCTAAAAATTGCGATTCCTTAAATTGCGAAAAATTGAAAAAAAATGATGCATCCCAAAAATGGTTTTTGCATTCGCAAACGGCCGATTTTTGCGATTCGCACCGTTTGCGAATGCAAAAACCAATGATGCATGTGCCCGTAAATGTCTGTTTGCATGTGAATTTGAGGAATAATGCGACTATGAGAGGGAGGAAACACTACAGTGGTCTCTTGGCCACACCTGATATTTCTACATTGTTGTGAAAGAGGAGATAAATGTGTCCATGAGAGGAAGTATGTGGACTGGGTGACTCAGAGAGTCAATGGAGAAATGAGGAACAGTAGGAGAACAAAAATCAGTGCCCACAATCGTGTAGTCACTAGGTGACTCTTTCAAAGTATCGTGTTTGCTTTCTGCTCGTCATTTACAACGTGGCTAAAAGGGTTCTGGACCACGGATATTTACTCGAAGGGACAAAAACAGCCCCAGTTGCTTGACACTTTTGTCTAGTGAGAATGGTGAACGGGTACTAACGCACAGGGTCATGGAACAGCTAGACATTCTTCTCCTCGATGACAATCACAAAGCCCAGATTATTCATTGAGCCACTAGGTCTCCTTCTTTTCTTTGTTAGGACCTTGCATGTGCACTACTATCTATTTTAATTGAGTTTTATCTTCACAGTGTTTTCCCATTCTGCCGATTCGAGGCTTCTCCTGGCTATCCTTGATGTGGGGTATAATTTTGGCTTTCGTGCGCTCCATTGCTTTCCATCGACCTATGATTTAATTCGTTTCTAAAAATCCACTGCTCTAAGTTTAATAAATATATACACGAGTGAAAATGTGAGTAGAATCTTTTGTATTACATGGTGTGCAGTGGAAAATTGCTTTAAGCGGCCACCGAGCATTGTGACCGCGCCAATGCATCATTCAACCCAGTGTTGATGGCTGCTTCAAATATGAGCTTGTAGAACTTGTGTATAATAAAAAAGTGTCCTTATTAATCCATGTAGACATGTGAAAAACTAGCGCCCTTATCCCAAGAGATGAAAATCTTTCCCAGTAGGTAGGGCTCATGGGGTAATGGGCTGTGAATGTGCTCAAAGGTCTGTCCCTAGAAAAAAAAATCCATACGGATACTGTGCTCGGACATTAATTTTCATGCCAGTATTATTTTTTCTGCCGTCCAAGGCCTTCTACTTCACCAAGGGTGAAAGTTTCTTCCTAGACTTCTGAGACGTGTTTAGTGATGGCACATTTGGAATAGGTGTTGAAGAAGAAAAGATGAGACGAAATGATGCAAATAATGAGACAAATAATGACACTTCAAGATCCAGGGTATGAAAAGGAAAAGTCCTGTTAGTACCGCCTTTCAATCTCAAGGAGTAGTCGCGAGGATTGCATTCATGGGGTTTTTTTGTAGTTCCGTTTTTGTGGTCTTTAAATCGTTCTGGCCTTTGAAAGTGCTGAGCTAAGAAGCCTGTTGCTTCGTGTTGGATGGCACTCTCTCTTGAAGAGTATATGTGAGTCTCTTTTTTTCAGTCCTGGCGTGTGGGGATTGAGTGTGATCCTTTCCGTGAGGATGGGGTCCTGGGGGGGGGGGGCGACCGTAGGGAGGCCTGCCCCGCCCGGGGGAATTTGGGGCCGGGGAGAGGGGGGGGGGTAGAGATGGCGCCGTCACGGGGCCGGGGTTAGGTGTTTGGTAGCTTTTGGGCTGGGGGGCGGGGTTGGGTTGGGCTTCCTTTTGGGCGGGGCTTTAGGACCCGCCCGGCCACGCGGCAGAGACACCATTTTAAGTGAGGTGTCTCGGCCGCCGGGCGGGGGGTGGCGGGTGGACAATTTTTTCCCTCCCTCCCTCCCTGGGCCATGATTCGGGGGGGGGGGGGTGCCCGCGGGCAGGCGATAATCTTTACGGGGGATTTTCCTTTGCGGGGGAGTTTGGGGGCACTGGGGATTTTGGGCAATTTTTTGTTGGAGGCTGGTGCATGAAGGGGTGACCGGGGTGATAAGTTTGGTGGACGGCGCATCTTGATGTCCTTAGGCTCAATAGAAGCAGAAGAGTTCTTGCTTTGTGGATCATTGCTCTTTATTGTATAGATGAAAATGTGGTAGCCGACAAGTGCTTCGACTCTGTGGCGAATTGCGCCTGGGCTTTTCAAGGCTATTTACAATGTTTTGTATTCTGTGCAAAAAGGGGTTTTAAATTTTTGGATTGGGTGGGGGGTTTTCGCATGTCGCTGGAGCAGGTGTGGGGTGCATTATGTGTGTAGGGCGGTTCTTCCTAATATATGGGGGAAGAGTGGAGAACTGTTTGGAGTATCGGGGGGTAGGTCTAGCACAATAAAGTATTTAGCCAGGTGGAGAGGCAAATTGACGTTATGCTAATTGTTAATGTTTGTGGATTGTGGGAATCAGTTAGGGGAGGGGGTGGGGGTGAGGCAGGAAATTACATATTTATGAGGTTTAGATTGTGCGGCGCAGGCCGAGGATGTTATTGTGTAGGATGCACCTGCTTCCAATAAAGCGGCCTTTATCACACTTACATTGAGTCTCGGGTCGGTGCTTTCTCCCCCCCCCCCACTTTCCCCAATGGGCCCCAATAGCCGTCTCTGCATCAAGTCAATTTAATTTGGGGACTGATCTCTTCTGTCTGCTCCTAGACCTTCTACAGCACGCAGGTGGCCACATCGGATCTGGGATGCCAGGAGTCAAAGATACTTTCCAAGGTTCAGCTGTCGCTATCCCTCTCGCTTAAGCTTGCTTTGGTGTTCAAGCATCATATTTAGCTGTGCACAAGTGTCGATGATATATATCTATGCCTTTGCTTTACCACACTATTGCAGTCAAAATGTCGGCCTACAGGTAGGTATACTGACTCCCAAAGTATTGTTTTGGCAGATTTAATAATAGTAGATCTATACTTGCGTTGAAATATTTCGAGGGTCGATATACTAGTCTCGATATATTGCTCGGTTGATATTGTGACATAAAACCGTACAAACAATCGGTGAAAGAAGGACTAATCCACTTAAACGTGTTCCTTTCGACTTGAAGTACTGGTCCCAGTTACTAATCCTCAAGCAGCTTTGGAGTTTTCCACAACGCCTTGTGACTCTGGACCATCGTGGGACGCTCAGAGGAAAGAAAGATACGCTGAGAACCATGAAAAACATTCATATTGCTCCACAACAGCCTCTTCCTGTGAATTATTTTAGGCAGCAGCTCAGGAAATATCCAGCCCTTACTCAGCTCTGTATCACCGACCATTTGCTACTCAAACTTTAATCGCTCAGTGGCCGCAATGTGTTCTCCAAGATCCATGAAATGGTTGCCCTTGGGGACCAACACAGACTTGCATGTTACTTAAGGAACTACTCTTACTCCGGTGCCCACAAAGACAGTAATGTCTTGTCACAGCACCAAAGACACAACTGCATAACTGCTGCATGCAGGCTTTTATATTCTGACGCTTCAGATAAGAAATGCGACCAGCTCTTCTATTTGTTATGCATGACGATGCTAACGATCATATGCTACAATTCTGCTCATGTATGATACTTGCTGTTAAAGAGAAGTCAAGGCTCCAAGCAGCGCTTATTGCATGAATACATTTGATTTTAATATATCTGGGCGGGTGCTAAAACCATGTGTCCCGGGTGCAAGCTACACACTGTGTGTCTCTTTCTTCCACGGTGTTGGTGGAGACCTGACCGAACCCCTTGTATGTCATCTGTGACATAAACACATGTGACAAAAGTTTCAGAACATAATCCTTTGTGTGCTGTGCCTTGTCATCATGTTGGATGGTGCGTTGATTACTGATGGTGGTGCTGTGGCCCATTCTCCCTCAGTTCTGTATTTCTCTTCTCGATAATGCCCTTGCAAACGGATAGAGCAGTATTCATTGCTGGCCCCCAGGTGAAGTATTTGGCTGGATGTCTTAATTATTTCACTGCTACCCAGTGCTTAATTTCTGCTGGTGGGCATCACCTGAACTTTTGTTTATGGGACTCTGGACGCGCTACTATCTTCCACATTGTTCTCTTTCCGGTCTGAGGCTGTCCTAATTAGCCAGGCTATTTCCAAAGTGGTCTACGGAACTAGTAGGACAGCCAATACAGTTATACTTTACCATGTGTCATATTGGCAGCCCTTCTTCTATTTCCACAAACCATGATGGAAAAAGAGAAGCACTATGGTTTTGCGACCTGGCTCCTACGCATGCTGCTGTCCGACCAGACCCAGCAGAGAGCTGAAGAATAGGGCAAAGGCCCTCCTTCCCTGAACCATGCCCTCTCCTCACTCAGCCTCCTGAGCCTTCAGAAAAAGTTTGGTAACTGGCACTTATTTTATTACAGATTAAGCACTGCTGCTGCCAAAGAGCAGGATGGCACATTGACCTGCTTATTTCACTAAGGACACCTGCTGCACATTTGTGACGCTTTTTGAACATGGGGAGCAGAAGAGAGGCTGGATGATTGAATGGATGCTTTTCATTCAAATTTTCATCACCATCCAAGCGCCAGCAATTTTCCAGACATTTGCTGGAAAGCTAGTAGACCTCATCATTCAGAGTTGTTGCTCCCCTAACACTGTAGCAGTGAAAGCCGCTAGAGGCACTGCCACATGCGCTGGTGATGCCGTGACCATCTGCAGTGTCCGTGGGATCCTCCGTGGCAGCTTAGGTGGGCTTTGCTGTGCCTGAGCATTCAGATGCGGTTTTCAGAGGCCTTGATTAGCTGTTATGGTCACAGCAGGTTGGGGAAGGTAGCGAGTCCTGTGATGCGGAGTGGTCTCAAAATATCTAATTTGCTTGAGAATTGGAAGATTCAACCATTTCCCCGCAATTCCATTGCGGCAGAGCCGAGCTCTCTCAATCTAAGACTGACGCTTAAGGTACTCTGGTTCCGTCCATTGTAGAGGTGACTTGAGACTGCGATGAAAGGAGCTTGTGAGGGTTTCCAGATCTCCACTGTGCTGTCCAAAACTGGCTAATGTAACAGACATCTTACATACAGGGAGCAGATCAGCAGGACATGCATACATCTATAATAGACCCTAGGCCAGCTGAGAACCTGACGGCAAGGTCACAATCTGCAAACGTTGCTGAAGGTTCGCACCACCTCTGTGCAAATACCTGATTGTGGCGGTGCGGCTCTGTTCTCTGCTCTGTGTGGCAATTATCTTGAGCTTGCACCATAAAAATGTTGTGGGAAACCTGATTTTGCCGTTAATTGAGGAGCTGAGCAGCTCCTTAGCAGCGAAAAAGCAGTGAAACTGAGCCTGATAGCTGTCTCCCTTCACACAGCTGAGAAGGAAGCTCAGTGCCTGCTGTGGTTCGATCTCCCTGCTGAGTCTTGCATTGCAACATGGTCCGTGACTTGCTACCCGCCCCTCCCAGCTTACCACACCTCACCTTGAAGAATTGACATAAGCAAATTGTCTTTGGAAGGCGGGGGATCAGGGACCCCCCGGCCGTATTTATTATACAAAACAATAAAATTATGAATATCAACAAGACATCAATATGTTAGAATAACAAAATTCCAGACATTAGATTTACAGTATTGAAGACAAGTATTGAAGGCTAACCTTAACAAAAGTCTAATACAGCGTGTTTCCTATCCGAATCTAACATCCTACCTGAATTTTGCATTCTAACATTTCGGGCCCTGACGGCAAGGTCGCTAACCGGTGTCAAGTCCTACAACCACGCCCTTACTTACAGGTGCGCATGCGCGACAGGGGACCGCCTACCCCGTCCACATCCTGAACTCCATTTAACCAACAAGGAGGGCCCTTACACTCTGCGTCATAAGTTGACGTCATGGTGTATGTGCGGGGTGGCTAGTGGCCTAAGGAAAGCGTGACTCCCTCCCCCGCATTTTTAGCAGCTAGCGGATATACCTGCCCCATAAGTTCTAGGAGGGACCAGTGCCCCCCCCCCCCCCTGGGCCGTCCCCTCCGTGGATGGTGACGCCCCCCCTTAGGACCTTAAATTGCTGCTCACCGATCATGACCTTACCCCCACAGGCCAGCATTGTTTACCGACGATCTGGCCCCCCCACAACTCCTCCTTGAAAGGTCATCCCTACCTCACAAAAACCCTTCAACCAAGCTAGGATATTATCGCACCATATTGCATTCCCTGACTCAGTCAAATGAACCCCATCTTGTAAGTACAACTCATCCCCCCAAATGGTCCCATGAGGGATGGTCTGTAAATGGGTGGTTCGGAAGAGTTTTTCTAACTTGGTATTGATCCTCTTTACCGAGTGGTTCAATGCCCTGACGGAATCACCCCCACGCCATTGCAGCCGCGGTATCAGCTGAGACCAAACTACAGTGCAGTCAGGGCAAACCCTCCTTACCCAACCCGCTGCTGAGATGATCTCCTCCAGAAGGACCCTTCTACCCAATCTAGCAAGGTCATTCCCACCCAGGTGAAGAATTACCACCGCCGGCAGTCTAGCCTGTTGGGCGACCAATTCTGCAAAAAAGTTCCTAAATTTGCTGAGGCAGAGACCACCCCTCCCAAAGAAGGAAATGGACAATCCTTTGTGCTCTAGCTCCCTTCTACCCTTGCCTGTAAAGAATACATGTTTAGCACGATTCACATATGAATGACCCACAATCCAAACCCTGCAAGACTGCGTCCTGTGTTCCTGGTTGTCCACGCCGCGACGAATTGCCGATGAACCTTGATGATGCCCCGAAGCGATTCCTCCGCCTGCGTCACAGTGCGAAGAAACTGCAAAAACCAGAAAACAACCTGATGTCAGCAACGCTCAAGGTACTTTACAGCATGTGTACCCGCACATAACGTTTGTAGCAATTGGATGACCATCTCCCAATTCTCTTAACACTGTTCACCTGCAAACCCCTTGTGGTTGCCTCAGTGGCTGCGCCTATCCTAAAGGAGTGTGTGCCAAAATCCTTCGGGTCAAGGCCCACCCTGGTAATAACCAACTCCATGACCCTTCTGAACTGGTATTTAGTTAAAGGGGTGCCATCGGCGTGCAATAAGAGCGGCCCACCCAACAATCCCTCTCGCTTGTTGATGAAAGCCTCCAGATGGCGTACCGGGCAGCAAGGATTGGCACTTGACCTGTGCAGTACCACAGTCTCCCCTCGCGCCTCCTGATCCGTTTTTGATCTCAAAATTGTCACCCACAATGTGTCTCCCTGTATTGTTGTGTTCAGGAAATGAATACCCCCTGGCCTATCTGCCTTGGAGGCAGCAACCAACTCGCTCAGTCTTAGGGCTCCATAGAAGGCCAACGTGAAGGCCGCTTTAAATAATAGTATCTCCCAGTCTGAAGTACAGACGTCATGCAGAGCAGGCAATAATGCTGTTAACCTCCCCAAACCTTTTGGTTTCCTAGTGTCTGCTGTGCTACCTTGTAGGCGGCGCCACCCCCTCAATCCCTTATGCACCACAAAACTATTAGTAGGGTCTTTCACTCCTTTTGCCTGTGCGTAGAAGAAGACCGCTGCCCTATGCCTGTTGGCTGTTGCCACTGAGCGACCCTCCTGGTGCAATTTACCCAGGTAGTCCGAAAAACTGTCCTCCAGATCCCATTTGGATTCCCAGTCTCGCCCTAGAAAAGTACAATATGAACCAAACGCCCCTTCATATGCTCTTCTTGTCTTGGGGGCTAAGCTAGCGGCCACGAGGTCCTGTAATTTGGGGCACCAATCTGCCAAATTGTTGACGGGAAGTGTGTCGGTGTAGGTTCTGCTGTCGGAAGATGCTCCCTGAATACCTGCATTTTTTGGCGAGAGAGTGCATCAGCTGCATTATTGAGGACACCTGGCACATGTCATGCCCTGAATACAACATTCAATTTCAAGCATCTCAACACAATCTCCTTCAAGAGGCGGAGTATGAACCTACAGCGTGCCGCTTGCTGATTAATACACTCTACCACCGTCATGTTGTCAGACCAGAATATTACTGATTTGTTGCGCAGATGTTCAGGCCAAACCATCAATGCCACCCAAATGGGGAACAACTCCAGGAAGCCGATGTTTGTTGTCAACTCACTGCACACCCAGTCCTCTGGCCACTTGTGGGTGACCCACTTGTTTCCAAGGATGGCACCAAACCCCACGCTTCCAGCAGCATCAGTCCATAAACCTAACTCTGCTGAAGTGGTGGGGGGGCCGGACCACACAATCCTGCCATTGAAGCCCTCCAGAAATGCCATCCATATTTGCATGTCCTGGCAAACCTCAAGTGACAGTCTAGTGCGGTGGTGTTTTTCTCGCAGACCTCTCATTGCCTGCGCAATTGAGTGAGAAAAGGGGCGGGCCATCGGTATCACTCTCAACGCGAAATTCAATTGGCCCACAGTTTCCTGGAGTTGTTGCAAAGAGACCTTCTCTCTGGAAAGGCACGCGCGTAATGCCGCCTTGAATTTTGTTACCTTCTCTTTTGGGAGTCTGAAACAACCCCCCACAGAGTCTATTTCTATGCCCAGAAATTCTAGGCAAGTTGCTGGCCCCAATGTCTTTCCTGGCCCTAGCGGGACCCCAAGAGCCCGCATAAGCACGCAAAATTCCTGCAGTGCCAACGCACACTCCTGAGACCCAGCCTTGCCCAGGAAGAGAAAATCATCCAGGTAGTGCATGACCTGTTGATGTCCAGTAGCCTGCCTCATTACCCACTCCAAGAAGGAACTGAAGGTCTCAAAATATGCACAGGAGATAGAACAACCCATAGGCATGCATTTGTCCATGTAATATTTCTCATCAAACTTGAAACCCAAAAGGTGGTGATCATCCTGATGCACTGGGAGAAGGTGAAATGCTGACTCTATGTCAGATTTGGCCATCAATGCCCCCGGACCAAGGGCCCTAAGCAACTCCACCGCTTGGTCAAAAGAGGCATATTTTACACCGCAGACTTTCTTATCTATGGCCTCATTCAAGGATGCCTCCCTTGGAGCTGAGAGATTATGGATGAGTCTAAACTCGCCTTTCTCTTTTTTAGGGACAACACCAAGTGGTGAACAAACAAAGTTGCGCACCGGCACCTCATCATAGGGACCTGCTATCCTGCCCAGGCGTAATTCTTTCTCAATTTTTGCAGCCACTACCCCGGGGTTATGTTTCACTGACAGTTGGTTCCTACACTCACTCTTGCCTGTGTACCCACCTTCAGGAATCATAAAACCCCGCGAAAATCCCTCCTGAAGCAATTTAGCCGCTGTGTGATCTGGGTATCTGTTCAGCCAAGGAATCATTGCCATAACATCAATGGGAGTGTGTGGTACTAAACCCCCCTCCTGTCTATTCAAGTTTCCTTCTCCCCCTGGCCCCCTGGTTGCCACCCTTAAATCTGCAGGAAGTCTCGGGGTGTGAGGGGTGACCACACAAGGCACAGGCGTGTTTGAACTTACATGTGCCCGCTGCCCTAGTACAGGACCGTTTGTTGAAATCCCAACATACGCCCTTTTTATCCCCCCAACCCTTACCCTTTCCTAGAATCTCACTTCCCTGCGCATGCCGAAAGGGCTGTTGTGGTTTGGACGGGTATATTTTCTGTGCACCTGTTGGCCCCATCGCTGCTGATCCCCCAGTTATCTGGCTGTACCATGACAGGGAATCTACCATATCCCATGTTAAAGAGTGATTGAATTCTTTAGCTTTCCTGAACGCAATGTCATATTCCTTCCACCCGTCCCCTACGTGTTTCTCACTCCACATTGCAATCCTGCTTTGGTAACAGGCCATCTCTGTGTGTAGATTGGGTGATTTTTCGGCAGTAATGGCACTGAACACAGAAAAGGCCCTCATCCAGTTAATAAATGTCTCCTCCACTCTGAACTTAACTAACTCTGTTCTCCATTCACTGGGCAACATCCATTCCTTTTGTGACTTAGCATATTCAAGTTCCCTATTATCAAGTAGCAATGAGAAAATGTTGATATATTTGCCTGCCCATATCATCTCCTTCACAGCCTGAGAACATGTTGCGCCAGATTCTCCCTCCTAGAGGGTATAGCAGCATCCTCTAGCAATGGCAAAGCCACCTCCCTACCACTGTTACTGACTTGCGGTGCTGCTCCATCCTTCTTAGCCGTCTGATCGCTGGAGGTACCTGTATGGGAAGGAATTGGAGCCACTGGTGCTGCTTCACTCGCCCTGGCCAACTTAATCACCTCCACCAGTTTCAAGGCTTCTGCCGAATGATCCTGTGAAGATGGCAAAACCCCCCCCAACTGCAACCAGGGTAGAACGGCGGCTATCTGGGATGCCAGTTCTGCCGGGACCAAGCTGGCCAGTGGTGTTGTTACCCCGGCGGGGATGGGAACAGTGGTCATGGGGATGACAGGGGCAATGACCCCGAGTGGGGCCACCGGAATAGCTGCATTAACCGGAGCTGGGAACGCCGGTGGAACTGGGAGCACTACGGGGGTGTCCATAGGCAAAGGAGTATCAGTACGTACTATCACTGGTGTTCCCTCTCCCTCAGCAGAGTTCCTCGGCGCTGTGCATCCCCTTTTTTTGGACTTGCCCCTCTTAGGGGGAGTGACAACATCACCTCTGGGCAATGGCGGATTAGTAATCCTTCTTGGCCTGGCTTGTGGTCCCGTAGGGCCATCTAACCTCTCATTAATTTCTGCCACACTCCTCCCCAGCTCGTCTATCTTCCCAAGACGCTTGTCCATCGCGCTCAACTTACGCATCATAGTTTGAAACATTAGCTCCATGTGAGCACTCTTGTTGCCTGCCCTCTTATTTACTCGTGGGCCTGGCATTCTAATACAATACCCCAGTGCCCTCTACTCCCAGCCTAAACAAATCTTAGAGTGCACGTGTGCACTTGTACCTTCTTTGTAGATGGAGGATGTGAAGATGACCGTAAGCACCATGCAACTGTGCCCGCAAACACACTAGCTAGTCTTAGCGTGTGGGCGAGCGCCAACCCCTTGTAGGAAGGACTCAAGCCCGGCGGCCCTCCAGAAGCAATGAAGTGCAGGTCCGCCTCACTCCCCTTACCACCGATCTCCTGGGTGACCCCTGTCCGATGGCGTCCTCAGCACACGGGATTGATTGACTGCACCGGATGAAATAGCTGAAGAAGAAGCACCACCAAGCTTCCTAGGGTGAAACAAATGTTAATATAATGCACAAAATTTTCTTTCAATCAGAAGAGGCTACAAGGGTGCTATCCAGGCACAGTACTAGTATGCCAACCTGCACAATAGTATTATTACTTCTGATATTTAAACTAGGCCTTAAAATTGAGTTAAACCATCATCACCGGTATCGCCTAAATTATTTGTAGCCAGGGCCTGCAAAAAACCAGGGTCTGTAACAGTAACAACCAACTTCCAGGCAGTCTAAAGTACACTCCCTCCCTGGTCTCCCATCTACTGGCTGCCCTGCCAACTCCTGCTTCGCCCTTCAGGCAGTGAATTGCCAGCGTTTTAACACACAATTCTGTTAGAACCCCCTCGGCTCGCTAAGCGATCCCAACATATGGTGTCCCACCAAGCGCTGCAGCTACACGGTACTCGTCCAGTGCACAGGGCCCCCTCCTTTACCCCCAGCAGTCCGTGGCTCTCACAGGCTCGCCTCACTCACCGTATTTGGGAAAAGCTTGTGTCGCTGCTAAAATTACCCCGATGCCCGCAAACCAGCTGATCCCCGTAAACGGAATCCCCGACGTTCTGGTTCTCTGCCGCTCAGCGCCTCAGGCCACGAGGCCCGTAAACGGAATCCCCGACGTTCTTGATCACCGCCGCTCAGCGCTTGAGGCCACGAGGTCCACACCAATCCTGCACCGAGTCCTGCAAAATAAAATTAATAAATTAGAAGCCCCAAGCGTGGGGCGGCGAGGTCTGCGGGGAGCGAGTCGGAGGCAAAGAGGGCGCTCCGCTCGCTCCCCGGCCCTCTTATGCTCCTGTCCTGCCAGGGGGTGCCCGGCCATGCTGACCCCCCCCCAGACTACCCGCCCCCATGCCCCGGAAGCTATCCAGCTGCTTCCGGGTCACGGGGAAGGCTTCGACCTATCGGTGGTGGGGCGCGCCACGCGCGTCATCGCCAGGCGACACGCCCCACCATCGACAGGCCGGGGGAGGGGGGGGCGCCGCACCGCCATGTGAGCGGGAGGGCCGAGCGGCCCCCCCTTTTCATTAAGCTGAGTCCGCTCCAGTGTCCGCTCCAGTGTATGAATTTTCCTGTACCCACTCATTCTTGTACTCTTCCAAGGATCATTGTCTAGCATGTCTGGGTTTTATAGTGAACACGATACAGTTATTGTTTGTTTACCTAACTCTAAACTTTGTTGCTTTTCATGAAGCTGTCTTTGAAGATCAACAACCCGCTGCATATCCAAACAGTCTTGGTACAAATTTGTTTTACTGGAGCCAGTGGTTTTGGGCATCCGCTGACCTGTTACAGAGGAAATTTCAGTTTCTTGCCAATTCCATCTTGGAACGTACTGTTGGTGTATAAAGGTGTTTATGGATTTTAGTCATTACTTTAATTTATTTCGTTCAAATTTCCTTGTGTGTGTTTTTTTTGGCATGGCCATGTGCAGCCCAATGCCCAGCTAATCCAACTGGTTAGCGGGAATTTCAGCCAGCCTCCTCTGTGTTATCTGCGGTTCTTTAAAGGCCGACCAGCATATGACCAGGGGTTATTTTTAAAACAGAAAAGTTTAGAAGGAGTGGAAGCAGAACGATGCTTAGCAGAGTTATTTGTGGAAACCACACGCATCATCCTTTGAGGTATTCAGGGTCAGCAGCAGCCGTAGAGCGCGGCATACCGAGATCTGCCCGTGAGAAGGATACAGTTGGTTGGATTATGACCCATTGGCATGAAAAGTCCCTCAAACATGCAGATTTGGTTTTATATAGGCTTTACGGCCAGGGGAGAGGACTACTCCGCAGATGTCCAGGCCTTTTACTCGGCAGTGGTGTAATGCTGTTGGATGGAGCACCATAAACCTGATCTTTTGCTTAGTTAGAATTCAGTGTGGATTAAAGAATCTTGGGTAAAGCTGTCGGAGCGGCCTCAAAAGCATCCAGTATCCTACCACACTGGATCTAGATTTGAGAAAAAACTTATTGGAACTGTGGCCATGTGAACCTGGGGCTGCTTGCATTTAACATGATGTTTAGCCAGATTTCCTGGCTTTCAATTTAAAAAAGTCTGAGTGAATAACTGTTAGTCATAGTCTGTGAAACTGGGGTTAAAATATGATGCTTTAAATGGAAGTTGCTCTACAAGCTTAGTAAGTCCAGGCAGATCAACTTCTGTCACACAATGACCAAAGATACCGACATGCTCATTATAGTCTGAGGCCCGAAGTAGGCCTTACTACTGCAGCTCCCTTGCCCTCACTACATCATTTACAGCTTTATTGTGTGCAAAAACGGAGGCACTCGCTTAGAACTTCCCTAATTGAATACATTTGACAGCCCTGTTAAGTTTGAAATCAGTGGTGCGATTTTTCCATGTGACAAGACGTAGACAGAGTGTGCGCACCTTTCATTCTCCGTTGAGTAAAAAAACAAACCAATCCATTCATATCCCCACCTTTAAAAAGAAAAAAAAAGCTCTCCTTTGATTATAAAATATTACAACTGTTATGAAAACAAACCAGGACTTGCAGCAGAGTCCTAATTGGAGCTTAAGAGGGGGAAAGGATGCCAGGACATCTGCAGGTTTGTATTGGGAAGTTGGCACAGGAGTTTGTGAAGGGTTGCTCTGAGTTAAGACTTGTATTTGTGGGGGCCAAGCAGTGCATTTGCTCTGTTGTGACTTGAAGCTGAGCAGCAGAGCACAGACTGTTTGTCTTCTGGGTAATCCTCCACCTCGGGGCAAACTATACTTTTATCATCTCCCCACTCAGCATTAAGGGAGAGCGTCACAGTGTTTGCAAACCACTAAAAACCACCAGCGGCGTCCTGGAACTGGCGTGATAACTGCCGCTGTGTGCTTTATTGGTGTCTGATAATTATATACAACATGAAATTCTCAATAATTCTATAACCTATGGAAAGATGTTCTTTTTTCAGAACGGTTTTTAACAATTCTAGCCAATTTGGTTATCTCAGTGTTATGAAAACCATTCGACCCAAAGCATATGATTGTCTAGTGAGTTGGATGCAGCATCCATATGAAGGCATTCTTGTAACTTCTCTCCCATCCCCTCAGCTGTATATCATTTTCTGTCATCCATCTACTAGTTCCACTCTACAGAAAAAGATGAGGTCTTTGCCTTCCCCTTCCAACATTGGGGGGGCCCTGGAGTCCCTGTAACGAGTAAAATCAAAACACAAATGAAATTGAACGGAATGTCCCCCTCCTCCACCCCGGGTGTCCTGCTTTATCATTGGCCATGCTTGCTCGTCAAAGAATCCTCTATTGACAGGCCAGCTTCCTGTATTTGGCAGGAAGTACTAATGGATGGAAATTCCGCAGGATCCATACATTAAGAATAACCATCATGGTAGCCTCCTCAATGGGGAATACCTTTTATTATTGAGAAAGCAGCGAGATTATCAAAAATTAAGAGGATACATACGAGTAATTATTACTTCTGCATCAGGTAGGTCAACCTGTTTCAGGCTGTGGCCCAAACCAGGGTCCGTGACTTTTGCCAGGACTGGGAATCCGGGAGATAATCATCCCAGCCAGCCCGGTCCACAAGCGGCCTCCTGTCCTCCACCCTGGCTATCCAGTTCCTCTCCTATGTGTCTTGGGCCCCATTCTCAGTAATAACCTCCCCCTCCCAATGTTCTCATTGTCATCTTGCCTCCTGTGTTCTTTTTTCCTCCAGTGTCTCCCCAGTCATCTGTAGTTTCTTCGACCATGTTCATCCGTGTCTCTACTCCCTTTTCGCTTTTCTCCCAATGTCCAATATCCTCACTCGCCTTCCTTAGTGTGTTATTTACTCATCCTCCTACCCATCCCTCATACGTATTTCAGATTTTTTTGGGGGCCTCCCTTCAGGTGTCTGATTGTCTTGACTTTCTAAGCTACAACACATTTGGCCTCTTCTGCACGTTTCTGAACTCCTCTCTTTCCTCCCAGTTCCCCAGTGCCTGTTTTACTCAATTACCACTTATCCTCAAGCAAATTTCCTATACGTCTTTCCTCATAATGTTTAATTTGCCTTATCGTTTACTATGCATTGCATAATATATCCTCAAACGTCTCCCCTGTTTTGCTACCCCTTTAAGTGTGTCTCGTTTCCATGACTCCTTTCCTCATATCTCCCTCTTTCGACTACTTGTGTTATGTCCTGATCTTTCCTTCCTTGTCATTAGACATACCTATACTTAAAACCGTAAGAAATGTTGAATTGCAAATACTTTGAACTCATTTTAGTTCTTATTCGTGGCAAAATGAATGAAAACCAAAATTAGTGAAACTGACATATACAACATGATGGTGATTTTTCATTTTCTGTTGATTGGTTTTTTAGAAAATTATCTAGAAAATAAATCCTGATGCAAATGTTGACATAAATTCAGGATTTTAAGAAATCCACTACAAATGGTTAATTAATTTAGTGACTAGTGGGCTGTAATAATTATGACAAAGGCAACAATAAAGGCAAGAAAAAAGGGAAGAAAGTACACAACTGGATAGAAGGTATTTTACCTCCACACAGCTCGGGGATACTGGGGATGGTCTGCTTAAGGCCTCATAAGGAAGGATAAAACTCCCAACTAGAAAAGAATTACTGTTCCAAAGTAGGATACCATGCATTTTAGAATTGTTGCTGTTTACAGTGAAGAATGTAACTTAGTCCACAAATGTTGACATTTCTGATGAGTTCCAAGTGTAAGTTGTACAACTTGACTGATTCAGGTGCGTGTATGAGTTTGTGCATGCTGTTGTGTGTCTTTGTGTCTTTTTGGTGAACTGATTACCATTCCAATCTTTCTTTATTTCGGTCAGTGGACCAGAAAAGAACTGATTACTAATATTTATCTTCCTCGGGACACTTTTTGCCAAACAGGAGGTCCTTAGCTTGGGTTCAGTATTTATGAGCTATGCAGATCAGCTCCAAGCACACATCATCCTTGTATAATTATACACATGCCATAGCACGTATGCTGGGGATACGGAGACACACAATTGATAATATTAGGACAAGTCACTGATTTGATGCACAAAAGGGCATTAGTTATTTAGAACGGGTTGGGTAGTCGACAAAGGTTCTGCTGTCTCATTCAGGTTGAGTGTGTAAAGACTCAGCCAAAAGCTTTCTCATTACCAAACAGCACCTAATAATTCAATCCATTGTTGTCTGTTTCGATAAACTCCCAGTAGCTCTTAGGCAGATATATTTGGAGACCATACGTAACCAAATTACTTATTAAGGGAAAGTTAGCAAAAGCTCTTAGATTTCGGCCTTGGTCCAGTTTGTTTCCATGGTAGGTAGACAGTGCTCGCATTTTTTTCTGATCTGGCACCTTCTTTGGCAACAAACAGGTTTTTTGGGAATAAAAAAAATAATGTGGATCACAGTGTTGTAAAGTACTCGGAGATCTGTATCTAAAGTGAATTGTGAAACTAACTTGAGAACAAGATGTTATTAGATGAGCTTAACCTGGATCGAGCAATGGCAGGGCAGAAAGAGGAATTTCAGCCCTGGGGGAGATGGCTTTCTTTAATGTCAAAAAATGTAGGTAGCCCTATAGTGTATGCTGTTAACAAGCCTAATATTGCACAGTACCCAAACGACTGTGATGTGAGGGTGGTTGGCGTGTATCAAATGCCTTATTTGACTGGGGCAGACAACACAACATACAGAAAGAAGCGATCCTTGTAGATGGAAACACATTTATTAATGCACATGAAGTGCACTAGGCCAATTCAGCAGAATTTGTTTTGAATCTGGAGTGCTTACCCCCATCTGACTATTATTCGCCTGGTATTATTTAAACCATGTCATGGTGCTGTCCGCCTTCTTGGATTGGACAGTAATCCTCATGTCCCATACTCAGTACGTGTTATGCTAGTATTGCTAAAAAATAAGAGCAGAAGATTATTCATGCCTAGTGGCCCAAGAGAGACAATAACCCATTGAACAGACCCGCCAATTTTTTCGTAATTTTGTAAACCGTAAATTCTGCACAATTGTGCAATGCCGGCGAAAAGAGCCTCTGTTTTGCAGGGCTCTCCACTCCTGCATTCCTATTGGCTGCCATGCTGCACGTTATGGCGTGCATGTGAGTGCTGCCTCTATTTTAGAATCCTCAGAAGAGAAGCCAATGGGAGTAATGTGCACTCCCAGTGAGAGCACCTGGTCCATCCAGCCTTCCTGTGTTTACTCTTTTCCCCTGTATGGTCTCCATCTTTACCCTGTTTAGTCAGTGCCATTCTTTCCTTGTATTATTAATCCAGGACTTAATTAATTTAGGACGCTTTTGCCTTAAACCGGTTCTTATGGGACAAGCTGTCCTGCATTCACCACATTTCACGAGAAAATACCATTTCCAGAACGCACTTCGCTGCATGGCGAAAATAAGTAAAGCACTGTTTGGAACTGGTACAGGTATTAGCTGCAGCGCTTTAAATCGACATTGGAATCCATTACTATTGGTTCTTTGCGCAGTGTTAAATCACCTATATGAAGTGTATTTTCATTCTGTGTGTCTCAATTTGTGGCACGCTCCTTTTTAGACGGCTCACTCCTTCAAAGGTTCCCCACAGGCCGAACTTGAGTTTTTATTCAAGTAGTTATAGGCCTCTGTTTTCTGTACCTGGAGTGGTCCATCTCTGCGTTCCATCTGGTATGATCTATGATGGATCACTGAGATATCTCGGTAACCTGCCCGGATATGCTGAGCAGAAAAACACACATCTAGTTAGTGTACACATCTAGTTTGTGTTCATTATTTAGGCAGCATATTCTCTACACAGATAATAAACATTAAACATAATCGGAATTTGCATTTATCACTGTCCCTTTCACAAGAAAGAATACAAATATGCATAACACAGAACACAGTAAAGCTTTTTTGGCTGTTGCACTTTGCTGCTTTAGAAATACTTTTAAAAGCTGTAAGTTGGGGAGAGGAGTCGGCCTAACGGCTAGGGCGGTCGACCTCGAATATGGGGAACTGGGCTCGAGTCTCAGCGATGGCGCTGAACATCCTGTGATTATGGGCAAATCACTTAATCTTCCCATGCCTAACAAAACAAGCATTGGCATAGCCAATAGTTTTCGCCTTTGGGACCTTATAAGTGTTTAGTTAGAGCTAGGCTGACTCTAGGTTCGAAATAATAAAAGCCGCAATGGTGAAAATGAAAGCGGGCGTGTAGTTAAGCCTGCGAGTGGTGCACCTCAATTCAAAATAATAAAACGCGCAATGGTGAAAATGAAAGAGGGCGTGTAGTTAAGCCCGCGAGTGGTGCGCGTACGCTATAAGGAAACTAGCACGGCCACGCAGCGCACTCTTGTGGATGTGGGGGTGTGTCCTTTGCCTGGGGTGGAGGGGACATGCCTTCTAATGAGGGGGGAGAGAGACAGCGTGAAAGACAAGCGCTGCCACGCTAATTAAAAATAGATGACCCTGCACACCGCTGCTGTATTCCCGAGAGCAAAATGCTCTGGGAGTAAACATTTCCTAAAAATCTGGGACATCTACACGCCTTTGGCCAATTGTGTGCTGAAGCCAAACACAAAGTCCAATAGCGTGTGAGCACCACACGCACAAGCTTCTACAAAAGCTGAAATGATTCCAAGAGGCCGATTCCTAGAGCAGCGCATGCCCGCTGCGCTAGGCTCAACCTAAAAATTAATGTGTCCTCATGTAATACAACTGGTGCTATGTAAAGCGCTCTGATACCCGATTCGGGTCAAGTTTGCGCAATATAAAACTCTGTATAGCAAAATGACTATTTTTGGTAACATTATTGGAAGGGATTAAAACACAAGTAGCCCATTGCATGCGAGTGAAAAGGAGAAGGTTTCTGATGATGAAATAAATCTTTTACTTATCATCCACGTGGTAGAGTAAGAAAACAACCCACACAATAGAATGAGAAAGATTTTTTACAGGTCAAATATCTTTGACAAAAAGCATTGATGCTGTGTTGTTACTTCTCATTTGTTTCTAGGTCACAGTAATACACTTGCTATTATATAATTTGCTGCATCAAAAATGAAAGTAATTTTACCAAATAAAGTGCAGCAAAGATGCAGCAAAACATACAGTTGTGTGCCTCAAAATTTAGATATTTGTGCCAAAATATTTGTTAATCCATGCCGCAAAATCCAGGGGATCTGATTGAAGAGCCCATCTATTCCCCCACTGTCGTTCAGCATTACTGACTTTAAAATTACAATATTTAGTCCGTGTTTCTCATTAGTGTGTGGGAGAGGCCATCATAGCTGAATGTGAATAGTGTTGCTTCCTGTCTCTTTCTGCACTATAAGACTTCCTGACCATCTATGGAGGTGAGAAGTCGGCTGTCTTATGGACCTATCTTCTGTGACGTCTTGATCATGATATATATGATCAAGGTCAAAGGAGACATATCACCTCTACATTTTCTTGTAGTATTGATGACAATCCATATTGTCTTCTTTGAAAAAACTGACAGGAAAGCATTTAATGACGGCACACCCTGTCTTTTTTCTTTGGATAATATGTTGTATGAAGCCCTTATCACTGAAGTAACTCTGTCCCCCGCCTGACAACTTGACCACATCCTTGTCAATGGCTTCCTTTTCCCAGTCTAGTGACAGGAAGGATCCTTCTGCGGGCTATATCTTCAAATGACATGTCTCTCTCAGACTTTACCCTGTGGCCGGATGACTTTTTATGGCTCCGCAGAACCTTCAAACATTGTGAGTGTGTCTGGTGTTTGCAGCCAGTCCTCAAAGTTCAGTACCTTTTCAAGGATTGTTCCCACCCCACGCTTTGCTGAGATTTGTTCCAGATTTTCCACATCCTTTTCTGTGATTCTGAATATACCGGAGTACTCCCCTCTCCGGTGTTTTGTCATGTAATCCTACATGCGATTGTGTGCTCTCATTGGAGTATTGGTACACTCTATAGACATTTACTTCCTGGACTTTTGTCAGGTGGAATCACCATATTTGTAGGTAGAAGGAGAAATACTCTTTTAATTTCCAAAAATACCCTCCTACTCCAAATTGGCCTTTTCTGCGGATACATCATTAAGAAAAGCCCTTGAAATAAATCCCACTTTTTCGGCTTTAAAATATTTTAGAATTTGATTGCCTGCCAGTAGCGCCCCTCCCTAAAAAAAAAAAAATACTCCCGCAATATGTGTGCGAGGTTGTCTCTTTGGTCTTGAAATAGAACTGTTGACGCCCCTTTACCGTGTCTACTGACCTGACTGTCTGTGACAACGTAGCACTGCTTTTGACACTTGTGAACATCATAACCAAATTTATGAAAACAAATAAAATAATTGGTTAGTTACGTTGATGAAAGAACTTTAAAATCACACTGAAATGAATGTTAAAACCATAATTCTTGCAAATGCTCTAAGACTAGAGGAAGCAACACGTTTTAAGTCCAAATGTACCCGAAGTAGCCTCAGTGCAACCCAAATGTATCTCAGTGAATGCAAATCTAGTAGAACTCTGTAATGTACAGGAAATAAGAAGGGTTTGCCAACATCTTCTAGAAATGGACAGGGACACATACATACCTCTCTGATAGACGCCAGTGAGAGGCTAACACTCCATTGTGCCGAGACAGCTGTCCTCACAGTTGTTTGTTGAGCCAGATAAGTACACATTGCTTGTGACCAGTGCGCTAAGCATTGGATTTAGCTTTATTCATCGAGTGGTCACACTTGCTGTAGGTGCCCCGGCACATCTTGACCCCGCTGCCCCCATCCGTGCCCTGCGTGATGCTCGCTGTGTGGCGGCAAGACGGCCCTGGCAGATGGCGACCCGCCCACCGTGCACATCTGTGCTCTGCCCCGCCTGAGCAGAATGGGACCTGCGCTCGCCATTGTTGTCCGGGATTTACGACAGAAAGAAACCCTTTTGTGTCCGACTGACACGCGGCAGTGCCAGCCGCCCCCGCGTGCATCTGTACACCTCTCCCTGCCACGTGCAAGCACACACTTGTAAGAAACCCTCACTGAACTTTTTGTTTTGCAGTTTATACATTACTGATCTATAGCACTGAAAAGCCTGCTGCTTAATAATGAGTCTCTCCCCGCCCCCGTAACCCCTATTGACAACCGGGGTCGCTGACCTGAGAGGCGTTTCAGGGCAGTGGCAGAGTGGGGCTCCGAGTCATTTCAATACCCTTTCAATATTTTATCCTGGACAAAGTGTCTGTAAGCTTGTGCCCGCTGCACACTGTCTACTTCCGCTCACCTGTGTAGTAATCTTAATACTGCATGTGATCTATCACCTCAGTACTTGCAGCACCTTTAAGGGAGGATTTTACACCAAAAATTGGGTCCAGGCAAGAACTGCGGGGTAAGCACATATCCACTGAGGACTGACGACTTTTTAGTTTCAGTGACTCGAAGCAAAATGGAATAATGTAGTCATGAACCGTCTGTGCCGCCGTTAATCTGACTTTGTCTGCCGCAGATGGACGTTTATGAAACATTTTAGGCAACCACATGGTTTGACCCTAAATATACTGTAGATGTGGGAGCATTCCAAATAAACGAGGACATTTTTCCGGTGACACATTTTTATGGTTAGGGCTGTTGACGTTTGCCAAGTCTGCCTCTGCGTTTTTGGTAATCTGTGTTGATGAAAGTGATAAAGTTAGGGCCTGTGGTGGGAACAGAAGATGGGTTTAGAATAATGCTAAATTGTTGTTTCTTTATCACTTTAAAGGGCTTTATGCCCTATAAATCTTAAATTGAGACCGCCTCCTGCATGATTTTGGCTAATATCGAGATTTAGGAGTGGTTTATAAACACCACTTGCAGTGTGGACCAGTGGGGTGTGTGTACAGGAACTTTGAGAGTCATAGAACGTTCTATGGGGACATATAGCCAAGTACTTGGTTTTTAGCACAATTTATAAAATTATAGACGTGTTACAGTGTATTCAGCATGGCTGTTCCATCCTTGATTCCACACAAGGAGGGGCAGGCTGGAAAGGGGCACGGGTGTGTCCTGGGCCGTGTATTGCCGCGGAAGTGAACGGTTGAACTGTGGCCAGTTGGACCTTTGAGATTTGTTCAGATGCCGTTCAGGAAGTGGTGTTGGCAGATTCATCAATGCTGGCAACGTCCTTTGGCGTGGCTAGGCCACAGCATACGCATGTACTCTCCCAAGATCTTCTGTTTCCCGGCATTATGTTCCTACTACCCTCTTTAGGCTGGCTGGTTCCAGTGGTATTTGTGCCTGCAAATGATGGGTTGCAAATCTTTACATGGTTTCCTGGTGCAGGAAGTTTGGATCCTGACCAGACACTATTTAAAGCTTCTGCATTGCCCTAATTACTGAATAAGTTGTCTGTTTTATTCTCCCTCCCACTGTGGCCTCCATCAATTCTCTTTCTATTTGATTCCGTTGTTGATGTGTATTTGAACAGATAGATTTTTGCAAGAAGTGACCATCTATAATTCTTCCCCTCCCCTAGACCTTTTGGCGGTGATCTGGACTTCTGAAAAGCCAGTATGGTGGGGGCCGCCAGACCTTTGGCTGATATGAGACTGACAGCCTCCACCCTACCAGCCATTCAGAAGCCTGGACATGCTGGAGGGAAGCGCCTGAATTCCAACAAGTCCATTGTGGTTGGGCTCTCTGCGTATCCAGTTTTTATGTTGGAAACAGTCCGCACCGGTTTAATTTTTATCCAGACGTGAAGTGGTGGACGGGGTGCACTGTATTGTGCAACAGCTGTAGAGCAAGTCTGTTCTCTCTACGAGGCCACATCGAACCTTGGTTCTTGGGACCACTGTAAATGCGACTGTGATTCGTTTTGTTGACTCGCCTACGCTTATTAAGGGCTGCTTCTGGTTCTGACATTGGCTTTCTTCTGGCGCCTCAGATTACAACCAAGTCGACTTTTATTCATTCCCATCAACAAGAGATTTTTGCCTTCCTTCATTTTTAGAGTTTTGTCATTTACATTTGCAGTATTTCATCTCACATTAATCTAACATTATTGTGTTACGTGCAATGTAGAAGTGAGACCGCCGGTTCCATAGACCAGAGATCAAGCTGCCACCTGGGTGATGTTTAGATTGGCACCACCAGACTTGGATTTTGACCCTTGGCCAAACACTGTGGAAGGCTTGGAAAGTATGCCAATGCGTGAACTTTTCACTGGACCTGAACTTCTGTGGTGCAGGATTTACAATTTTCACCAAATGTCTTTCTTCTTCCTCTTTTTGCGTTACTCAAATCGGCACAGATGTGTATCAGTCGTGCAAGTGAAACTCAAAACGCAGCCATTATGAAAGCATGAATCCCTGTCAAACGAGCTTGTGTGAGGGCGTGGAGGGCTAGAGGGAACAGAAATGCAAATCCACCTTTTCATTTACTCTTAAAAAAACTTTTTCTGCTCTGATCCACTAACTTCAGCGTGTTGCGGGTAGCACCGACAGTGGCGGGGCACAGCCAAGACAGCTGTACGTGGATGCATGCCCTATGTATTTATAAGAACAGTTTCGTACAAACCATAGAATTTCTAAATTTAGTGACATCTGTAAAGTACAGTATATATGCAGCTATGCAGAGTGTCATTTCCTATTTACTGCCATTGATGAGGGTGGGAGGGACTGTCGCTCATAAGAGGCGCAAAGTCGTGAGCGGGTCATCTTGATGCCCCTCCCCAAACAATTGTAATGCATCTACCTATGTAAGGCGCTGTTCTGTTATGTTGATTAGAAATAAAAGTAGGTATGTGTGGCGCCGCGGCCAGGGCGACTGACGCTGGAATCTGGGGACCACGGTTCGATCCCCGGCTCCGGCGGCAGGTTAGCCCAGCACCATGTGACTCTGGGCAATAGCTCGCTTAATCTTCCCGACAGCCCCCAGCGCCTAGAGACCCTTACGGGTGATTGTGCGCTTTACAAATGTGGACTTTATGTAAGCAGGCCCAGCGCACAGTCTCATTGCATAAGCGCATGGGGTAAGCGGTGACGATCAAGCGCAGGAGCCAGACAGTCGTCCTAGGAATGTCCGCTCCACTGTGGTAAAAACTTAGGATTTGAGCTTTGCTCTGTTGTAATAAATCTTTACGTCTGCATTGATTACTACCCTTCCACCAAACAACATGTCATTGGGTTAAACTTTTCAATGGCATGGAGTAGGCGTATGTAAATGGTACAATAGTGCTGGAAAGTGCAGAAAAGAGTGATTCAGAAATGTGTTCTGGCGAACTGCCCATCATGTATCAACAGTGCAGACCGCACAGCAATGTCCATCCTTCCCCATCTCACCTCTTTTGGGTCATAGTAAACTCCGAAATAACACATTCACCCATAGGATCTTTCAGTACCAGCAAAAAAAGAGGCTACAAGCCGGCTTTGATCAGGAAAATGACTTCATGATGGAAAATAGGAGGTTTTAGGTTCTTTTTTAAATGGGAAAAGGTAAGCAGTTTCCTAAATTCAGCACGTTTATTTTTCCAAAAAGAACCCCTCATCTTTTCTTTTTTTCCCTTTTTGCGCCCGCGTCGCAACCTTCAGCTGCTTGCTCAACGAGCCATTTTGTTTTACAAACACAGAGAAGCTGAATTCCATCTGCATTAGTGCTTAATGAGTAAACAAATCGAAGAACAGGTACACCTATGTGGCAGGCAGCTGGAAACTTGTATGTTTCTGTCAGTCATGCGTCTTTCCCTGCCATCGCTTTCCCTGAAGAGATAACATAGCAGCATAACGTGTATTTGTAAAGCGCACGTTCGCCCATAGGCATCTTGGCACTGAATAACATGTTTATGGTCACCCAACTCAATGGTTCTCATTTTATCGACCTCAGATGCATGAAAGGCTGTGTGGACCCCTCGGAATTTGAACCTGTGACCGTGAGGTTGAACACCGGCCCCTGCAGTGGACGCATTAGTCCACTGAGCCACCAGACCCGGCTAAGGATACAACTGGTAGGGTACTTGTATGCTTTGTAATGAAGCAAGGCGAGGCTGAAGGCCATATGTTCTTCATGCGCATGTACCATGTGTGTAGCTATTGGCAGATTACGAAATGCAAGAGGCCTCATTTTCATTATCAGACTTTGTCCCAGACAAAGAGAAAGACAGTCGTACAAAGGAGGAGGATATGTAAACATCGACAAAGCCAATAGGTCTCCAATAGGTCTCGCCTACAAGAGAGCTTTGTGAATGTCCTTTAGCCATGATGTAGCAATTATCATGGTAGAGGGAGGGTGGGAGGGACACGCAGGGGGTAGCGATGTACACAAGGAAGCCAACTGAAAAAGATGCACCATAGTAAAGAACTTAAATAGAAAGAAAATAGTAGCATTAAAAAAATTAGCAGTGGAAGGGTACAAGTCCATGCTCAAGGAGAGGGACAAACACGCGCATAGGAAGGAAGCCTAGGGCAGCTGACCAATAAGAGAATGCTTATGAAGTTAACCAGTGGTAAGTAATGCACAGACTCTAAATCCACTGTTGGAAAACAAAAGGTCTTTCACATGCGCTCTCTAGGCAAGACCTAAAAAGGACCCCAACGTGAAATAAAGAGGCAGAAATTGTAGAGAGCTGAAAGCAAGAGGTATGAGGTGGAATCAAAATTAGGCATTATAGGTATTTGGCAGCCCTGGCATTCGGGAGCATCAGCACCAGCAAAGAGCTCCTAAGAAAAACTTTTGGCCCCTGCACTTATTGTTATTAATATTTATTCAAATTCAGTGCATGGATAAATTGCAGCCGCTCAGTCTGTGATGGCAAGCATTATGTTCAGTGGCCAGTATGTTATGGTGCGAGTGTGGTTGGGCCGCAAAAGAGTATTATTGAAGTGACAAATTAAGGAGTGGAAACCTTACATCCTACTGAAGTGTGAAAAAATGGCCAATACTGCTACAAATCTGATATATTGTGAAGAATACAGCCATGACACTCTAGTGTAATGGATGCTACATTTAACTTTTTCATATGAAATATTATCTGGAACACTTGAAGACTCCTAACAGCTCTTAGCAGCTTTGTTAGCTTTGAGAGCCTAGTTTAGTCATCGGAGAGCCCTGCGTTTGCATATGATGTACTCCTTGGCTCCTTGACTCACCCAAAGTAAACCGTGCAATTATATAACTTGTAATTACAGACTACTCAAAGCCACTCGAGGAACGTTCATCGAGGTTACTACTACATGATGGTCTGGTCTCGGTTTTGCTAGGAATTTGCTGTCTCAGAGGAGGCGGGGGCCACTCCTAAAAGAGTTTATCCGATCTCTTATGAAGAAAGAGTTTATCTAATCTCTTGTGAAGAAAGAGTTTATCTAATCTCTTGCGAAGAAAGAGTTTATCCAATATCTTATGATAGCTGGCAATTCTACCATCACTGGGATTCCCAAAGACTCTGATTTCGAGCTGGGACTTATCTTGAATATATACCCTTATCTGCGGGTGACTATCCTGGTGACGACACAACGGTTCCATTGAAAAATCTTGTGAACGCACTATTTAATATATGAAGCCCTGATGAAGTTCCTTTTGTGACTGGAATGAAACGTGTTGGCTGATGGCTCATTTTAATTCATATGGAACAAAATGTCACTAATAAAAGAAGATGATGGACTGAAATTTTCTCTATCGATTTCATTTCTGGTGCACCTTCCTTTCTTGAAGTTTATAAAGATAAATAAATTAATCAAGTAGGGACCCTACTACTGCATGCACACCCTTAAGTTTAAAGCCGAGTGCCAGAAAGGGAGGGATCTTATTTAAGGCGGTTTTATTTAAGAAACCGGATGCAGAAGCCTTAGTGATCTGTTTAATAAAAGACGGCCTACCATCAAAATGAACGCCAAGACTTTAGGTAACTCTGCTAGGGTTGGGCCTTTCTTCCAACCGCTCCAGCAACTGTAGTGTTGACCAAATTGAGAGATCTTCCCAGCACAGCCACCTCATTTTTCTCAGTGTTTAGTTTTAGACAATTGAGCATCGTCCATTCCAGGACTACAATCATCGCACAGTGAAAGTTCTTTAGAGCCAATTCCATATTGCCTTACAGCTTCAAAATGAGTCGCATTTCGTCAGCATAACACATACAATTCAAACCAAACTAACAAGTAAGTATGTCAAGGTGCTCAGTGCAAAGATCGCATGATGGAGGGCTGAGTGAAAGCTTGTGGGAAGACTATACGAAGTCCACCAAAAACCACTAGTAGAGCCACTTCTGTTTCACAACCAGCTCTAAAATTGGCTTAAACAGCTTCAAGGAGATCCTCCTCTAATTTAAAAGAGCGAAGCGCAGTGTTCACTTTTTTTTCTGACTGCGCAGCATTGAAAGGCTGCAGGAAGATCGCTCTATTACCACTTGCCATGCCATTGGCGTGCCATTTCGCAAGGCCTTCTGGTCATTGCAGTGCGCCAAAAATCTTCCCCTCGTGGGGCTGCCTCTAATGCCTTCAAATTAGAACTGAAATAAAGTTCCAAGTGCCGATTAAACTTCTTGTGGCTTTACTTCGTCTTAGGGGCTTACCTGCTTTGTTGGATGGATATATATATATATATATATCTATATCACCAGCAAACTCCTAACACCGCTTCTCCCTCGCAGGATACGGAAACAGAGCAACGGACCACAAAGCTTAAAAATGCCTTAATTTATTTGAGGTTCAGCTTACAAGCAAACGAAGGCAGCCATGACGCGTTTCGTCCCTGCCAAGGGGACTTGATCACATGACGCCATACTACCAATGGCATTCCTTTATATACACACTCACTTTACTTTTTTCCTGGTTTTTTCATTTTTTCAAAAAAACTTTGTCTGCATGAATTTAGACACAAACAGTTGGTTAATTTTAAGGTGCAGATATATCGTGCTAAACACAGTCCAGTAGTTAAAAAACTTTTTGTAAAAAGTAATGAAACTAATTTGCCGGTAAAAGATTATTGTTGACATCAACCATAATTATCAAATACAGAAAGGAAAGAGAATAATTGCATATATATACATATATATATATATATATATATATATATATATATATATATATATATATATATATATATATATATATATATATATATATATATATTTCCACAGGCAATCTTCATCAATAGAATCAGACTAAGGAGGCACAGCGGGATTCATGACACCATCATTCTTTATTTTCAACATCAGGGCATGACGCGTTTCGGAGGGTTTCCTTCATCAGACGCCCTCGATGTTCAGATTGCCACTGTTACATCAGTCCTCTCTCAGTGTCTTTATTATTCTCCATCACTAAAGTAGTGTGGGATACTCTAAAAACGTGGAACGGAGTCACCATGTCTCCTCAATTGGACTACATCCCCCAGCATGCAGTGTTTCCAACTTGCTGTTGATGGCTCCGTTAATCGGCTGTTCATCACTGTCCCCATTGGGAAGCCGATATGCCGTGGATTTAGGTGAGGGCTGATGTACCTGTTCTGGGCTTTTCTCACCGGCGTTCTTGTCCCGCATTTCCCAACCTCACAGTTCCTTTGGCCGCAGAGACGGGGAAGCCGGTAAAGTAGCGACTTCTCTCCATAAAAGTATGGACTGTCCATCTGTCAGCGTGACTCTGTTGCCTCCGTATTGCGAGGTGATCAGGGAGTCTCCGTGCAAACCAACGACTCCCAACAGATGCTTCAGGGAGTGCCATCCAAACGTGCCCCAGCAAAGCCGCAATACGCTAAATTTTTCCACAGGCAATCTTCATCAATAGAATCAGACTCAGGAGGCACAGCGGGATTCATGACACCATCATTCTTTATTTTCAACATCAGGGCATGACGCGTTTCGGAGGGTTTCTTTCATCAGACACCCTCGATGTTCAGATTGCCACTGTTACATCAGTCATCTCTCAGTGTCTTTATTATTCTCCATCACTAAAGTAGTGTGGGATACCCTAAAAAAGTGGCACGGAGTCACCATGTCTCCTCAATTGGACTACATCCCCCAGCATGCAGTGTTTCCAACTTGCTGTTGATGGCTCCGTTAATCGGATGTTCATCACTGTCCCCGTTGGGAAGCCGATATGCCGTGGATTTAGGTGAGGGCTGATGTACCTGTTCTGGGCTTTTCTCACCGGCGTTCTTGTCCCGCATTTCCCAACCTCACAGTTCCTTTGGCCGCAGAGACGGGAAGCCGGTAAAGTAGCGACTTCTCTCCATAAAAGTATGGACTGTCCATCTGTCAGCGTGACTCTGTTGCCTCCGTATTGCGAGGTGATCAGGGAGTCTCCGTGCAAACCAACGACTCCCAACAGATGCTTCAGGGAGTGCCATCCAAACGTGCCCTAGCAAAATATATATTTATCTATCTATCTTTCAGGATAGGAGCGGACCTTAGCGGGCCATAAGTTTTGAAAATTGCGCCAAGATTCGCCAACCGGCGCCAAAGTTGTTCCAAATAGAATGTTGCGGATTTCCTATGGATAATAGGTCCTAACTATATCTACCTACTGGCGACCACCAGTAGGTAATATATATATAATCATAGCTCCCTGCCCCCTCTGTACCCTGGCCTTTCAGTGCTCCCCTACCTGCTCCTCAATTGCTCCTTCGCCCCACCAAAGAAAAACACGTTTGCACTCTTTTTATGTTTTCTTAATTTACTGCCCCAAGTTGGGCATCCGCCATCTTGTGACAATAAATGAACCCAAAAATAACATGGCCACTGTGTAAAGTCTGCAATAAGTACGGTTGTAGTGCAGTGAGCACGTGTAAAGTCTGCAATAATTACATCGGTAGTGCAGTGAGCGCGGGGAGTCTGTAATAATTACATCGGTAGTGCAGTGAGCGCGGGGAGTCTGTAATAATTGCAGCGGTAGTGCAGTGAGAGCGGGGAGTCTGTAATAATTACAGCGGTAGTGCAGTGAGCGCGGGGAGTCAATAATAGCGGTAGTGCAGTGAGTGAGGGGAGTCTGTAATGATTACGGCGGTAGTGCAGTGAGTCCATGTAAAGCCTGCAATAATTACGGCGGTAGTGCAGTGAGCGCGTGTAAAGTCTGTAATAATTACAGCGGTAGTGCAGTGAGCGCAGGGAGTCTGTAATAATTACAGCGTTATTGCAGTGAGTGCGGGGAGTTTGTAATAATTACCCCAGTAGTGCAGTGAGCATGTGTAAACTCTGTAATAATTACAGCAGTGGTGCAGTGAGTGCGCGTAAGGCTGTAGACGGTGTAAAGTCTGTAATAATTACTTACAGAGGTAGTGCAATGTGAACTACTGTAAAGGAAGTGCTTTAAATGGGCCGGTACTCACCGGTACGAAGTACCGGCACTTCTTGCATTCATTACTCTGAGTAACGGCACTTCTCTACTTCCAGGAAGAGTCCCGGTACTCATGAAAAGGTAGGCTCATTGGCTATGCTGGTGTGCAGGAGTGGAACGTGTCTCTGGAAAGGCGCCGCTTCTGCAGCCCAGATCTGAGCCCCAGCTGAGCTATTCAGAAGGGCTCATTTGAATAATGGGTGCTCACCATCACGCTGTGCTAGACAGAGCAGGATCCGTTCAGTCACTGTGCTGTCACACACAGTCACACTATTTATTTATTTATTTATTTATTTATAAAGTTTGTGCTTTGTGCAAGCACAGGAATCATGGCTGTGGTAATCAGGCTACGCTATGTAAACAAACAAGGACCCCCTGATACGGATAATTATCCTGGGACAGGGTAAGCAATATGTATGAAATAACAATCCCAGGCATATAATAAAGCAACAACCAATAGATAGAACAAACAAACTAGTGCAGTTTCAAAAACATATACATTTTTAATTTGATAGCTTTAGTATGAACCCAACGTGATGCTTTTTTACTATAAGGCAAAGGAGTTAAAAAGACCTAAGTAGAAGGATACAAATTAAACCTCAAAGGGTAAGAATAATATGTTTTTGCCTTATAGTAAAAAAGCATCACGTTGGGTTCATACTAAAGCTATGATTGTTTTTTTAACGAATAGGATACCCTGTGTTTGCCGGTACATATCAGAATGAGGCTTGGGTATGAAAATCTGTACGTGCATAGGTGGAAAACATTCGTATATAAGGCGATATATCTCGTTTTTTAGCAAAGGCTTATACCAATAGAATGTTACAACAAATCTGAACTAGTCCAGTTGTATCATAACAAATGTAAGATGTAACAAGCAAATCACCGTTATGATCTCTTTTACAGAAAATTGGATGGTTAAAGTCCCGATGAAGGCATAGTGTATGCCGAAACGCGTCGACCGGATGCCACCTAACCTCCTCTCTTTTAACTAAAAAAACATTTTATGAATACAAATGTATCATTCTAGATCTTTTTATCAAAAATGATCAATGTACTGTTTTACATTTAATCCTTTTTTTATCAAATTAAAAATGTATATGTTTTTGAAACTGCACTAGTTTGTTTGTTCTATCTATTGGTTGTTGCTTTATTATATGCCTGGGATTGTTATTTCATACACGTAATCAGGCTACGGCCAGTCCCGCCATGGTGGCAATTAGAAAAGTCAAGGTAGGTGAAGAGAAATCATGGCTTTTATCATACCCGAGTCTTTTGTGTGTCTTCTATGTTTGTGTGTTTGCCTGCATTTGTATGCCTGTTTTTGTAAGAAAAAAGTGAGAGAAAGAGAGAGAGAGAGAATCAAGACACTCTCTGGAGGAATTTTAAAGAAAATGAGTGGCACTTTGTTTGTACATGTCTGCTCAACGACAAAGATTAATAAATAAGTTAAAAGGTAGGGTGGGTGGGTGACTGAGTGAGTGGATTGATGAGTGAGCAAGGGTGGATATATGGATGGATGAATGGATGGATGAGGGAAAGCATGCATGGGTGAAAGAGGGTGGATGATTGGCTAAAAGGGAGGATGATGGGTGGATAAGTGAAGGATTGGATGGATGGATGAATGAAAGTTAGGGATGATGGATGAGTGAAAGGAGTGATTGAGTGAAAGGGTGGATGGAATGAAAGAGTAGATGGAATAAAAGAGTGAAAGGGTAGATGGGTGGATGGGTGAAAGAATTGATGGATGAGGGAAAGGGTGGATAAAGAGGTGGATGAGTGAAATGATGGATGGATAGGTTTGGAGATTGATGGATAGGTTTGGATAGGAAAGGTGGATAGACAGAATGGTGAAAAACTTAATGATGGATGAAAGACTGAATACACAATAGAATGTAAAGGTTAAATTGTGGACATCAGCAGGTAAATGGTAGGATGAAAGGAGGAATGGATAGATCGATGGAAGAGACAAGAGATTTCTTCCGGGGAGGGTCATGATTGTTTGCTTCATTGCTTGGTGCCATAAGAGCTCTGGTTCGAAGTGGGGGGATTTTCAGTTTTTTCCTACTTGCATGCTCAAAAATATATAGTATTGTGCCAAAGAGCAATTAATAGTACGACATTAAGAAGGTGCAACTATTGCAAAAAAAGGAAATGTTAATATATTATCAAATTTCTCTTTCATTTTGTGTAACGAGTTCACCTGCTTTGTTTATATGTACACATTTCTCATGTGTTTTGGTGTGTGCTGCAACTAATATAGAAGTCGTTAAGTATCCTCATGTCTTGCCCTTCGCCCGCCCCTACCCCCGTCCCTTCACTACACCTCTAGCTCATTCTAATGAGTACCTGCACTTATTTTTTCACATTTCAAGCACTGTGTAAAGGTGGTGTCCGTGTAACGTTTGTAAGAGTGCGCTAGTGCAGTGTGAGCTTGGATAACAATGGAGCCCCTGTAAGGTGTGTGTTACAGGCAGCGGTGCAGTGTGAGTTTGGGTAACGCTAGAGCCCCTGTAAGGTGTGTATTACAGCTGCGGTGCAGTGTGAGCGCTGGTGAAATCGGACCCCGTGGCACATTTGTAATAATTACAGCGGCCTTTTCTTGCTGCCCCGAGTTATCTTTGCAGAACGTGGGGTTTACAAGCCCAGTAAATGCGGATTTAAGAATTACTGGGGAGGCCGCCTGCCCCGGATCAGAAGCAGCCCCCGGGGACCCCATTATTCAGGCCTCTGCGGGCTCCGGGGGCTGCAGGCCTGTGTTCTCGAGGCAGCTGGCAGGCACGCGGGCTGCTGGGAGGAGTGTGGCAGGACAGCTGTGATAGGGGTAGTACAATAGGGAGGGGTGCTGCCTTTCAGTTTGGGGTCAGCCATTCCAGCTGTGACTGAAATAGGCCCTATATGCCCTGCCTCGCTGAGTTTTCTCTTCGGGCATGGGTGCACCGAGCCAGCTCTTTCATGTGGGTAAAAGAAGCCGCCACGTGCCAGACAATGGCGCCGGGTTTGTGTTTGGAGTGAAGAGCCTGCGCGTGCCCAGCACGGAGGTGTGCTGTGTTGCTTCTCGTGCACGTGCAGGTGTCGGTTTCCTAAGAGCTGGGCTGCCTCGTCGGTTGTGAGAGTTGCATGGAGGTGTCAGGGACTCTGCTGTCGCCCCGCTGGAAGATGTAAAGACCTCTATTTCTGAAATTGCCGCCTTCTTCCTCTGAGGTTTTGCAATTAATGTTTAATTGCCATTAATATGGACTCAATATTTTCCAAATTTTCAAACGTTATTCCCTTGTATGACTACTGCAAGGAGCAAATGGTTCATCATATCAGGAGAGTGCTATGAAAAATCAAAACTTCCCGAGAATGATTGTTTTTGCCTTCATAAATCCTGCTATTTCGAGAACACTGGTCCTTTTCTGAAAGAAGCATTGTTTTTTTTTTACCATCATCCATTTGTACAGGAGTGACATCACTTAAGTGACATCATTCTTCCACCTCCCAGGACCTACTTAATGCCGTCCGCAGTGTGGATGCGCCACTGATGTGCTGAAGGCAAGACTGTTTGCGCCGAGCGGCTCGGAGCCCTGGTCCTCTCACCTCCCACCGCTACCGTGTTCCGACTCTCCACTCCCTCATGCCCACCCGCCGCTCCACACACTACTGCCTTTCCACACCACACAAAGGGAGGGTTCTCCTGCTCTTGCTGCATGTTTTTATGCACATACACACACTTAACCGCATCCACTCCAACCGCACCCACCACCCATTCTTTCACGCTTGTACAGTCCTGCAACCGCACACAACACAACACAACACTCCACACTTGCATGCATGTTCCTCAACACCCGCTAACCCACCAAACGCCACAGAGATCTGGGACCTGCAGCATGACAATACCTTAAACCTATTTTTCCTCACAGAAACCTGGCTGAACCCGCATCAGCACCTGACATCAACATAGCGATCCTCCTGGCTGTAAGATCACCAAGCAAGGCAGACTTCACAAGCTCAGAGGTGGAATTGCCATCATTCACAAGAATGCCATCAGCTTTACCATCTCCATGGAGACTTCCTCTTCAAACATATAACATCAATTGCTCAAGCTTCACGTCACAGACAACTTCATCCTAAGCAGTACTTACATCTACAGACCACCGGGACCATGCAGCAACAACAGTGACACTATCACAGACTTCATTGCACCACTTACCGTCCGCACTAACAGCTGCATCCTGCTCGGAGACCTGAACATCCACTTGGAATCCTATGCTGACTGCAGCTCAAAAGCACTTAATTAAGACCTTGTAAGCATGGTTCTCATCATCCAAAGAGTAAAGTGACCTACCCGCACTGCTGGACGCCTCCTGGACCCTATTTCCATCACCTTTGACAACATCTGAGTCAGCAAGCCAACACCAATCTCCTATACAGACTACTCCCTTGTCAAGTTCAGCATCCCCATCCTGGTCCAAAACCCATGCACTACTGCCAGACCAGTCCACCAAATCTGGAACAACATCCCTGACAAAGACTGGAACGCCATTCTCAACACGCACCAACCCGAACACAGCAACATCCTCACCAAAACCATGAAGAACAGCAATTGAATCACACCCTTCGCCGACTTTCTGGCCCTCCTCATACATAGTACTATAACAAGATCTAGACCCTAGGACAGTTGGTACACGGAGGACCTCATACTGATGAAACTTCACTACAAACACCTGAAGGGTGGAAAGAATCTTGGCATCATGGTCGACAACTCTCTCACCATGAGTCGGCAGGTGAGCAGGACAGTCTCCACCTGTTTCGGGATCATTAGAACTTTAAAGAAAATGTCACCTTATCTTTCATTGGATTCCCGTAAACAGGCTGTGGCCGCACTTGTGACATCCAGATTGGATTACTGTAATGCCCTCTATTTGGGCATCAACACAGGTCTGATTCAGCAGCTGCAACTGGTTCAGAATGCAGGAGCCAGGTTTGTGTTGAACCTACCTAAGTTTCATTCCATCTCTCCCTCCCTTGTGATGCTGCATTGGCTTCCCATTGACCATAGGATTCATTTTAAAAACGTATGTCTAGTTCACAAGGCTCTGTTTGGGTCTGATCCAGAGGGCATAAAGACCCTCATACATCGTTATACTCCCTCTAGAAATCTTAGGTCAGCAGATAAGAATCTGCTTATAGTGCCAAGGTTCAGTAAGGCTAGATGGGGAGGTCGAGCTTTTTCTGCAGTTGTTCCCAAACTCTGGAACTCCCTTCCTTATGATCTGACCTGCCTTTCTTCTGATTTACTCTTTCGTAAGGCTCTGGAGATGTGGATCTTCACTCAGTTTGCAGCATAACTTCTCTGTTTCCATCTCGCATAGTCTGCTCTAGCGCCTTGATGCCCTTGGGCTAAGTTTGCGCTCTATAACACCCAATTTCATTCATTCATTCATTCATTCAAGGGCAAATGGAGAATGAGCCAACACAATTCAGAGAGGAGTACGTTCAAACCGCCCTGAGACACTACCGGCTGTTCATCACTGTCCCCATTGGGAAGCCGATATGCCGTGGATTTAGGTGAGGGCTGATGTACCTGTTCTGGGCTTTTCTCACCGGCGTTCTTGTCCCGCATTTCCCAACCTCACAGTTCCTTTGGCCGCAGAGACGGGGAAGCCGGTAAAGTAGCGACTTCTCTCCATAAAAGTATGGACTGTCCATCTGTCAGCGTGACTCTGTTGCCTCCGTATTGCGAGGTGATCAGGGAGTCTCCGTGCAAACCAACGACTCCCAACAGATGCTTCAGGGAGTGCCATCCAAACGTGCCCCAGCAAAATATATATTTATCTATCTATCTTTCAGGATAGGAGCGGACCAGAGCGGGCCATAAGTTTTGAAAATTGCGCCAAGATTCGCCAACCGGCGCCAAAGTTGTTCCAAATAGAATGTTGCGGATTTCCTATGGATAATAGGTCCTAACTATATCTACCTACTGGCGACCACCAGTAGGTAATATATATATAATCATAGCTCCCTGCCCCCTCTGTACCCTGGCCTTTCAGTGCTCCCCTACCTGCTCCTCAATTGCTCCTTCGCCCCACCAAAGAAAAACACTTTTGCACTCTCTTTATGTTTTCTTAATTTACTGCCCCAAGTTGGGCATCCGCCATCTTGTGACAATAAATGAACCCAAAAATAACATGGCCACTGTGTAAAGTCTGCAATAATTACGGTTGTAGTGCAGTGAGCACGTGTAAAGTCTGCAATAATTACATCGGTAGTGCAGTGAGCGCGGGGAGTCTGTAATAATTGCAGCGGTAGTGCAGTGAGAGCGGGGAGTCTGTAATAATTACAGCGGTAGTGCAGTGAGCGCGGGGAGTCAATAATAGCGGTAGTGCAGTGAGTGAGGGGAGTCTGTAATGATTACGGCGGTAGTGCAGTGAGTCCATGTAAAGCCTGCAATAATTACGGCGGTAGTGCAGTGAGCGCGTGTAAAGTCTGTAATAATTACAGCGGTAGTGCAGTGAGCGCAGGGAGTCTGTAATAATTACAGCGTTATTGCAGTGAGTGCGGGGAGTCTGTAATAATTACCCCAGTAGTGCAGTGAGCATGTGTAAAGTCTGTAATAATTACAGCAGTGGTGCAGTGAGTGCGCGTAAGGCTGTAGACGGTGTAAAGTCTGTAATAATTACTTACAGAGGTAGTGCAATGTGAACTACTGTAAAGGAAGTGCTTTAAATGGGCCGGTACTCACCGGTACGAAGTACCGGCACTTCTTGCATTCATTACTCTGAGTAACGGCACTTCTCTACTTCCAGGAAGAGTACCGGTACTCATGAAAAGGTAGGCTCATTGGCTATGCTGGTGTGCAGGAGTGGAACGTGTCTCTGGAAAGGCGCCGCTTCTGCAGCCCAGATCTGAGCCCCAGCTGAGCTATTCAGCAGGGCTCATTTGAATAATGGGTGCTCACCATCACGCTGTGCTAGACAGAGCAGGATCCGTTCAGTAACTGTGCTGTCACTCACAGTCACACTATTTATTTATTTATTTATTTATAAAGTTTGTGCTTTGTGCAAGCACAGGAATCATGGCTGTGGTAATCAGGCTACGGCCAGTCCCGCCATGGTGGCAATTAGAAAAGTCAAGGTAGGTGAAGAGAAATCATGGCTTTTATCATACCCGAGTCTTTTGTGTGTCTTCTATGTTTGTGTGTTTGCCTGCATTTGTATGCCTGTTTTTGTAAGAAAAAAGTGAGAGAAAGAGAGAGAGAGAATCAAGACACTCTCTGGAGGTATTTTAAAGAAAATGAGTGGCACTTTGTTTGTACATGTCTGCTCAACGACAAAGATTAATAAATAAGTTAAAAGGTAGGGTGGGTGGGTGACTGAGTGAGTGGATTGATGAGTGAGCAAGGGTGGATATATGGATGGATGAATGGATGGATGAGGGAAAGCATGCATGGGTGAAAGAGGGTGGATGATTGGCTAAAAGGGAGGATGATGGGTGGATAAGTGAAGGATTGGATGGATGGATGAATGAAAGTTAGGGATGATGGATGAGTGAAAGGAGTGATTGAGTGAAAGGGTGGATGGAATGAAAGAGTAGATGGAATAAAAGAGTGAAAGGGTAGATGGGTGGATGGGTGAAAGAATTGATGGATGAGGGAAAGGGTGGATAAAGAGGTGGATGAGTGAAATGATGGATGGATAGGTTTGGAGATTGATGGATAGGTTTGGATAGGAAAGGTGGATAGACAGAATGGTGAAAAACTTAATGATGGATGAAAGACTGAATACACAATAGAATGTAAAGGTTAAATTGTGGACATCAGCAGGTAAATGGTAGGATGAAAGGAGGAATGGATAGATCGATGGAAGAGACAAGAGATTTCTTCCGGGGAGGGTCATGATTGTTTGCTTCATTGCTTGGTGCCATAAGAGCTCTGGTTCGAAGTGGGGGGATTTTCAGTTTTTTCCTACTTGCATGCTCAAAAATATATAGTATTGTGCCAAAGAGCAATTAACAGTACGACATTAAGAAGGTGCAACTATTGCAAAAAAAGGAAATGTTAATATATTATCAAATTTCTCTTTCATTTTGTGTAACGAGTTCACCTGCTTTGTTTATATGTACACATTTCTCATGTGTTTTGGTGTGTGCTGCAACTAATATAGAAGTCGTTAAGTATCCTCATGTCTTGCCCTTCGCCCGCCCCTACCCCCGTCCCTTCACTACACCTCTAGCTCATTCTAATGAGTACCTGCACTTATTTTTTCACATTTCAAGCACTGTGTAAAGGTGGTGTCCGTGTAACGTTTGTAATAGAGTGCGGTAGTGCAGTGTGAGCTTGGATAACAATGGAGCCCCTGTAAGGTGTGTGTTACAGGCAGCGGTGCAGTGTGAGTTTGGGTAACGCTGGAGCCCCTGTAAGGTAAGGTGTGTATTACAGCTGCGGTGCAGTGTGAGCGCTGGTGAAATCGGACCCCGTGGCACATTTGTAATAATTACAGCGGCCTTTTCTTGCTGCCCCGAGTTATCTTTGCAGAACGTGGGGTTTACAAGCTCAGTAAATGCGGATTTAAGAATTACTGGGGAGGCCGCCTGCCCCGGATCAGAAGCAGCCCCCGGGGACCCCATTATTCAGGCCTCTGCGGGCTCCGGGGGCTGCAGGCCTGTGTTCTCGAGGCAGCTGGCAGGCACACGGGCTGCTGGGAGGAGTGTGGCAGGACAGCTGTGATAGGGGTAGTACAATAGGGAGGGGTGCTGCCTTTCAGTTTGGGGTCAGCCATTCCAGCTGTGACTGAAATAAGCCCTATATGCCCTGCCTCGCTGAGTTTTCTCTTCGGGCATGGGTGCACCGAGCCAGCTCTTTCATGTGGGTAAAAGAAGCCGCCACGTGCCAGACAATGGCGCCGGGTTTGTGTTTTGAGTGAAGAGCCTGCGCGTGCCCAGCACGGAGGTGTGCTGTGTTGCTTCTCGTGCACGTGCAGGTGTCGGTTTCCTAAGAGCTGGGCTGCCTCGTCGGTTGTGAGAGTTGCATGGAGGTGTTAGGGACTCTGCTGTCGCCCCGCTGGAAGATGTAAAGACCTCTATTTCTGAAATTGCCGCCTTCTTCCTCTGAGGTTTTGCAATTAATGTTTAATTGCCATTAATATGGACTCAATATTTTCCAAATTTTCAAACGTTATTCCCTTGTATGACTACTGCAAGGAGCAAATGGTTCATCATATCAGGAGAGTGCTATGAAAAATCAAAACTTCCCGAGAATGATTGTTTTTGCCTTCATAAATCCTGCTATTTCGAGAACACTGGTCCTTTTCTGAAAGAAGCATTGTTTTTTTTTTACCATCATCCATTTGTACAGGAGTGACATCACTTAAGTGACATCATTCTTCCACCTCCCAGGACCTACTTAATGCCGTCCGCAGTGTGGATGCGCCACTGATGTGCTGAAGGCAAGACTGTTTGCGCCGAGCGGCTCGGAGCCCTGGTCCTCTCACCTCCCACCGCTACCGTGTTCCGACTCTCCACTCCCTCATGCCCACCCGCCGCTCCACACACTACTGCCTTTCCACACCACACAAAGGGAGGGTTCTCCTGCTCTTGCTGCATGTTTTTATGCACATACACACACTTAACCGCATCCACTCCAACCGCACCCACCACCCATTCTTTCACGCTTGTACAGTCCTGCAACCGCACACAACACAACACAACACTCCACACTTGCATGCATGTTCCTCAACACCCGCTAACCCACCAAACGCCACAGAGATCTGGGACCTGCAGCATGACAATACCTTAAACCTATTTTTCCTCACAGAAACCTGGCTGAACCCGCATCAGCACCTGACATCAACATAGCGATCCTCCTGGCTGTAAGATCACCAAGCAAGGCAGACTTCACAAGCTCAGAGGTGGAATTGCCATCATTCACAAGAATGCCATCAGCTTTACCATCTCCATGGAGACTTCCTCTTCAAACATATAACATCAATTGCTCAAGCTTCACGTCACAGACAACTTCATCCTAAGCAGTACTTACATCTACAGACCACCGGGACCATGCAGCAACAACAGTGACACTATCACAGACTTCATTGCACCACTTACCGTCCGCACTAACAGCTGCATCCTGCTCGGAGACCTGAACATCCACTTGGAATCCTATGCTGACTGCAGCTCAAAAGCACTTAATTAAGACCTTGTAAGCATGGTTCTCATCATCCAAAGAGTAAAGTGACCTACCCGCACTGCTGGACGCCTCCTGGACCCTATTTCCATCACCTTTGACAACATCTGAGTCAGCAAGCCAACACCAATCTCCTATACAGACTACTCCCTTGTCAAGTTCAGCATCCCCATCCTGGTCCAAAACCCATGCACTACTGCCAGACCAGTCCACCAAATCTGGAACAACATCCCTGACAAAGACTGGAACGCCATTCTCAACACGCACCAACCCGAACACAGCAACATCCTCACCAAAACCATGAAGAACAGCAATTGAATCACACCCTTCGCCGACTTTCTGGCCCTCCTCATACATAGTACTATAACAAGATCTAGACCCTAGGACAGTTGGTACACGGAGGACCTCATACTGATGAAACTTCACTACAAACACCTGAAGGGTGGAAAGAATCTTGGCATCATGGTCGACAACTCTCTCACCATGAGTCGGCAGGTGAGCAGGACAGTCTCCACCTGTTTCGGGATCATTAGAACTTTAAAGAAAATGTCACCTTATCTTTCATTGGATTCCCGTAAACAGGCTGTGGCCGCACTTGTGACATCCAGATTGGATTACTGTAATGCCCTCTATTTGGGCATCAACACAGGTCTGATTCAGCAGCTGCAACTGGTTCAGAATGCAGGAGCCAGGTTTGTGTTGAACCTACCTAAGTTTCATTCCATCTCTCCCTCCCTTGTGATGCTGCATTGGCTTCCCATTGACCATAGGATTCATTTTAAAAACTTATGTCTAGTTCACAAGGCTCTGTTTGGGTCTGATCCAGAGGGCATAAAGACCCTCATACATCGTTATACTCCCTCTAGAAATCTTAGGTCAGCAGATAAGAATCTGCTTATAGTGTCAAGGTTCAGTAAGGCCAGATGGGGAGGTCGAGCTTTTTCTGCAGTTGTTCCCAAATTCTGCAACTCCCTTCCTTATGATCTGACCTGCCTTTCTTCTGATTTACTCTTTCGTAAGGCTCTGGAGATGTGGATCTTCACTCAGTTTGCAGCATAACTTCTCTGTTTCCATCTCGCATAGTCTGCTCTAGCGCCTTGATGCCCTTGGGCTAAGTTTGCGCTCTATAAGACCCAATTTCATTCATTCATTCATTCATTCAAGGGCAAATGGAGAATGAGCCAACACAATTCAGAGAGGAGTACGTTCAAACCGCCCTGAGACACTACCATCAAATGATATGGACCACCAAGCATGCTGTTCTGGCGGACTGCATTAAACGAGCAGCAGCAGAAGCAAAAAAGTATTTGCCATTGTAAAAGATTTCACCTCACTAGAGGTCATTTCCAACTCACTTATCCCCTCGTAGGGCCTCTGAAACAATCTCTCTCAATTCTTCAGCAACCGAATCACAGCCATTTACAGCAGTTTCATACACAACTGGACCCAACAGACCACGCCAAACGCCGCCCGATATTATCCAAAGGACGGAGGCAGTATGGCAGCCCTCATCCACCTGGACCCCTCTGCAGCTTTTGACAAGTTTCCCTACCCCAACCTCATCCAACGCCTACACGATATCGGAATCCAAGGACACATAGTCTGATTTGTCTGTTCCTTCCTGACTGGAAGGACCCAGTTAGCCAGCCTGACACAGTACACCTTGGATGCCCCAACCTCATCTGCAGAGTTCAGCAGGGATCTTCCCTGAGCCCAACCCTCTTCAATGTATACATAATCCCTCTATCTTCATTTACTCTCATGACGTCTTCTCCATCTCTCCAACTCTCCAAGCAACTAATACTCTACCTCACGGACAAGATGCTCAGTACCCGACTCATGTTCAATGCCTGCATGACTGAAATCGGCCAGCAGAGGAGGACAAGAACAAAATCGTGACCAACAGGTCTAGGACCAACTCCTCCCCACTCTCCCCCATGTCAAGACCCTTTGGATCGTCATTGACAGCAAACTATACATGACCACCCAAGTCGGCACCATCACTGTCTCTTGCTTCCATACGTTGAGGAAGATTTTCAAATGGTTCCCCGATCTGTACCTGGAAAGTTACACTTGTCCTTGTCACAAGCAAGCTGGACTACATAAAACACCCACTATACCAGGATCAACAAAAAAAACTCACCAGAAGGCTGCAGACCATTCAGAACTTGGTGGCGAGAATCACTCTTAGCCTCCCACGCTGCACTCGCATCACAGTACACCGGAAGGAACTCCAGTTGCTCCCCATGCACAGACAGGCACATTTCAAGCTTTTCATCCACACTTACCAGCCCCTACATAACACTGGCTCAGCGTACCTGCGCTATTGCAGCTGCTTTCACAAACCTTCCTGAAACCTCCGCTCATCCGAACTCCTACTTTGCCACATCTCACGTGTACGGAAAACCAGATCCGGCAGCAGTGCCTTCTCCTACATTTCTCATAAAGCGTGGAACGAGCTACCACACACACACAGAAAGGCCTTCTCCCCACTTCTTGAATCCTGCAAGAAGCTGGGGACCTGGCTTTTCAAGTAGTCCCACTAGGCCCTAGGTTTGGCTAGACTCACACCTGCTGACGCCTAGATACCCTAGGTCTGTAGAGATGCACTCTGCAGATCTGCATAACTTAACATTACATTGTACATGTTCTAGAATATTAAGTGTCAAATACTAGAAATTATCAGAAATGATATTACTAAGTGTCATCCTCGAGCTTGCCAATTTCTAATGTTAATAGTACATTTGACTAACAAACATGCCCAGTCGATGTTTTGATTCTTAAAACAATATATGTGACGAACCATCAGGGTAAGGCCTGCAAACCCATTTTTGGAAAACATCAACCAGGAGTTGGGTCTTGATGTAGCAAATGGGTTTGCTCATTCTGTTCGTATGGCGAAATGCGTTGAGGCATAATGACCGTAGTTTTATGTACCGTAATCGATTTTCCAGATACCACTACGCGGTTGACCGACGTTTAGAATATCCCCAATTATAATATTGCTTTCATGTAATCATCCACCAAATGCCCACTTTAAAACTTTCACAAGTAATAACCATCGTTCATACAAAATGCATGCGCACTGCATTTATCTTCTGTCGGCTCTTATGTTAATGTAAAACATTTTTTTCTGTAAGGCCAAATGCCGCCTGAGCTCCGTTTCTACAGTTATTATTTATTCACTCTAAGCCCGCATGCTAGGCGGGGCAGTGATTGTTGTTCGAGGACAAGGAGTGAGTCATTCAGGGGATCAAAAAATGCAGGGCAGGTAGCGGCCTTAATTCGAGTCGTCTCCTGGTATTGATATATTAACAGAAAGTCTTTAGTATCTGAGCCGGTTCCAGTCTTTGAGAAACTCTAAAGGCTGGCGAAATAAAACATCGGTGGGAAAAGTAGGGGGAGCGGGGGCTGCGTGATGAACAATTAGGGGAGGAGATTTACCTTAATGGTTGAAGTTTCTGACCTTGGAATATAGGCAAGCAGGTTCCAATCCCGGCTTTAGCTCAACATTATGTGATTCTTGGCAAAACTGTGTCTGAAAAAGGAAACGTGCAAGGCAGTTAGTTTCTTTAATAAAGCGCTGTAATTATACTAGACCAGGATTTCGCGTTAAAGAACTGCAAAACAAAACCACAGTATATGCGTCTTTTTTTTTTTTTACATAAACCTAGAACGACCAAGCCCCCTCGGAGACGTGGGACTGACAGCGAACTTCTGTTCACGTGGGTTGAGAGCGCGTATCCGGCGGTCCCAGCGCAGTGAATTTTAGGGCCTCGCTGGACTGCCATTTACACAAAGTAAATTAAGTTATGGCGAGCGGCGCCATTTCCTTTATTGGATAATGGCTAAGGGCTTCCGGGGATGGCATTGATTCGATGCGCTTAACTTGATTATCCTGCAGCCCTTCTGGTACGGGTAGGGAGCGAGTGACCTGCGGGCGCAGGGTCACGGGTGCTTCTTACTCTAAGTAAATGTGATACGGAGGAACTTTCACCCCAATTCAACATGGTGCCCACGGTACACTTTAGTCTAGCAGGATCACAAGGCTCGGGGTAACCGAAAGCCATATCTGTGGTTATGAGCTTTACATACTGTTGAAATCTAGAACCTAAATACAGTTGTTTCATTCAGAATAAAACCAGCATTGGCAAATCCAATGGCTCTGAACTTGACCGTCAGCCTTTTGGCTTTTTCAGTACTTACTTTGCTATTGTTGCAACGGAAATTCCTCTGGATGGCAAAAGACGTGGACCCCTGCCCTCATTGTCCAACTGTGTACTGTTATCTGGATCCCTAACACTGAATTTTGTTTTCCTAGGCAAACGCGGATCAGAAATGTGCGCCATGATGACATAGACCTGTCTCACGGATTGCGGTCTTGTTTGACCGGATGGAGCGTCCAAAGCGCTACCCTCATAGTGCTGGATTTAAGCAGCACAGTGATGGCATCATACCCTGTACTGATCAGTAGTCGTGAAAAGGTCCATTTACCCTGTGTCACTGGAGTGAGGTCTATAGGCTCACTCACCTTTTTAAAGTTCAGCTGCTGTGTGCTTAACTCACCCTTGGCCTCCATCAAGTAGATGTAGGGTGCTGCACAGTACAGTAGTAGTGACTCTGTGCTGGATGTATTTGTGCCTGGGAAGGGTCCAGTACAGGGATAGAGCAGTGCCTTGCAGTACATGTATGGTTACGGCAAGTACTGAGTGTATGAATGCCTGCAAGGAATACAGTACAGGAGAGATGTAGTGCTGTACATTGAATGTGCAATGAAGAGCATGTGCGGGGTGTATGTGTGCTTGCAAGGAGTATAATAAGGAAGTGTGAAGTGTTGTGTAGCACACACATGGTGACTGTGTGTGTTGGCAGTGTGTGTTTGCAAATGGCACACCCTGGTAGAATGCAGAAAGGTTACAGTATTGAACAGTGTGCGCAGATGGAAATGTGGGTGCTGAATGTATGTGTCTCTGGTGGCACAATGCATGGAGGTAACAGTGTTGGACACTTAAGTGTGCTCTAAATGTACGCGGAGTACAAGTGTGTCTGCAGTGGTAGGACTCTCAGTTTAATATTTGGGAAGCCCAGGCCTGCCTGGTGAACACATGAGGGACAGAGGAATCCCTCTCACCCCCCCCCCCCCAAAGACTTGTTTATTGCTGTATTCTTGTGAGCTCGGTGGGACACTCTGACGGAGACCCCCCTTTGCACTTCAAAAGACTGCCCTTTGATTCAATGAGAGATCACAAGGAAGGGGCCGGGGCACATCTCCGGAAGGAGATGGAGCTGATAAGGGAATTGTATAGAGTAACCTTTTGATGCACATATCACTGTAGCTGACATCCAGGTGTGAACTCTAGTCGCTCCCATGGCCTGTGTTGTGGGACTATCAGCTTCAGAGTCTTTCCTTCTCTGACAGATGGCTTTCAAGAGGAAACAAGAGAGCAAAAAATGTTCACTTCAAAAGAAGCAAAACCCCAACATCAAACTTCAAAGACACAGAACCTAAATCACATTTTGTTTCTAGAAAAGGCCTACAAGAAGGGTAGGTTGAGACCCCAAATGTTGTAATCTACCAAGCAGCCAGACAGGCTGTGTGAGAAGGGGAAGCTTTGCAAGACTTCTCCCTGTAGCCAGGACTGGGAGGTAAAAGTCTGCTAGATTTCCTGCTGGGTGAGGGGACATCACCCAGGGAAATCAAGGCCACCTGCCCTGCAGCGCCAGCGCTTGCCTTCTTGCTAAGACCGGCGTTTCCCTGTAAGGAAGAGGAGAGCATTGAAGGGAGCGAGGTCCAGTGGGGAGCCTTACCAAGAGGACATCTGAGCGAGGTGTGAGGAAACCGCTGTGGCCCGTGTGCAGGAATGATCCAGTGACCCCCATATGCCAGGGGAGGGCTGCCGTAGACTGAGCAGCGCATTGAGCATTGTACAGAAAGTGCCAAGCCTATACCACCTTGTTTTTGTGACTTTGTATGCCAGAGGGGTCCACTTTTGAAGTGATTCTTTCAAGCGCACTGAGACGCGTGACCATTTTTGCGTAGACCTTTTCTGCCAGGAGGGGCCACCATTGTGTGGGCATTTGCCCTGGAGGAGTCTGCGCTTAGGCCTTAAAATACCACAGCAGGCCGTATGCCATGAGGGGCTGCTGGTACCAACACTGCCTGGAAGTTTGGGCTGTGCCCGGGAAAAGACAAAGACTTCCACCAGCAGGTCGAGCCCGCAAATCAAGACCTGCCCCTGACTGCCCCCCAAGGACCGTGGAGGTCACTGTGGAAGAAATCACACCCATGCTTGGCTCCAGTCGGAAGCTGGAGGATCAAACACCCCCTCCTCTGTGTGGGGAAGACTTACTTACCGCACCGTTGCAGGCTGAGACCTTCTCTGGTCCCTGGGAAAAGACGGAAATGCTCTTTGGGAGAGAGCCTGCACCTACCAGGTGCTGCCGCTTGTGCTATGAGGGGGGAGTATGTTGTTGCTTACAAATGTCATTAGTTCTTTGAATGTGTGGAGTTAGAAATAAAATACTTATTTTTCTTCTAAAAGCAAGTATTTCATTGGACATTGATTTATTGACAGTACTGTGTGTACTTTGAGTTGAGTCTGATTCACTAACATGTATTTGCATCCCCGCCCCCTCCAAAGGCGCCTTTGACTGCTCATCCGCAGCTACCACTGAGAGTCCAGTGCAGAAGGGGTACATAACCCAGTTTCTTGGAATCCATAGTAGGGCGAGCCCTGGGACATCAGGAGTAAAAGGCCTCAACCACAACGATTGGGACCAGTAATCCCTGGGTGGCGTGTAACCCTCCAAAAGGCGTTCTAACACTCATGGTTTTGCAAAACTTTTTTTTTTTGAGGTAGCTGCGAGGCCCAGATCTGTCTAAAAATGGAAATCTGTTTTGATCTAAAAGAACAAACGTTGCCACAGTAGTCCCTTGACTTAAGGGAACTACTTTGTGCATGGAGTTGTCTTTTGTGAAAGAGCACAATGACACAGCTCATAGTGAGGTTAGCCAGTAGCTATAGTGGGCCCATGCTCTGTGTTGCAGTTGGAAGAAGAAGAATGTGAATGGCACAGTACCAGACCGATGGATGAAGAGGGATTGCTGAAAGCCAATGTGGGTATATTATACCTATAATGTTTGTAAAATCAAAGATCTTCGCTAATGCCAGACGTAAAAAGAACCCATGAGTTGCAGCCCAGGTAAGCAAACCTGGTTCTTGAGCATCGTGTTGTCGAAAAAGTTTCCCCTTTGGGTGAACTAACTCAATAGTCAACACTTATATCCACAACATTCCACACAGCAAGTTGGAGCAACAAATCAGGAGCGAAATGATAATGACAATAATGATGAACTAAAAAGTGTACAATTTATTACAATACATATTAAAAAACATAGTATACAATGTTATCTCCCTAAAAATCAAATACAGTTATACACACAATATTACATCCAGTGGGAAAAATAATAAGGAAAATGATTCCAATTAAAATTAGATGAATACATTAGCTAAAGAAATTAATCAAACTCCAAACCCTATGCTACTATTGTGATTGGAGTAGTTGTGTTCCAAAGACTTAATGTGTTACAACTCAAAAGCATCGACGCGTTTCGGTTTGGCACTTGTCTTTAAAGCCAACACCTTCTTCAGGATTAAAAATTAATTTCCCACAATTCATATATAATATCTTAAGGCGGATCAGACCCAGACCTCAGACCTTCACACTTGTCCAGGATACCATATAATGGTTATCTATGACTCACACACTTATTCGGCAATTGAAGATCCTATGGGATAGGCATATATTTAAAAACAAGGTGATGATGAGGTATGTATTCCAAATACCTGAGAATTTCTCTCATTCAAGTGTAGCCAGATACGCTATGGATAGTCATACGCCCACAACAGCAGTGCTCGTCGTTTTAAAAATAAATAAACAGAGACCGGTTGTCATCCCCTTATCCAGCTAGACCGCCTGCAGTCTGCTTCTTGTACGAAGATCGGCACAACACGGGTCCTGAGCTTCTCACCGTAAATCATCGTGATCAACATTTAGTACTCCTGACAAGCAGAGGTTTGAGCGAGCCAGAGCCCTTCAGTTGGAGTTGGCATCTGATCCTACCATACTTGAGATTCCCACAAATCAACATTTGACAGAGACAGTTGTTTTGGCTTTGACACAGTGAAATTTGTTTAACCAACCTTTCTTAAACCGTGCACAGACAACAGGCAGAGGACAAGTGGTACATCTTGCCCCACAGAAGTTCAAGCTTCTCTTGCACTTGACATCATCCAATAGAGAACTCAAAGAGGATCAAAATGAGTGTACAATATGACAAGGTCACTGGGATAGCAATGGGGTTGTTAGGATTCAGAGAGAGAAGAACATTGTAGTTGTATATAAATGTACAGTGTACACAGTGCCCATCTGTAGTAACTTGTCCATTTGTGAAGAGCTCGCTTGGAATATTCTGCCTAGTTCACAATGTCTCCCCTGTTTGGACTTGAGTAACATGAACCTAGCTGGCGAGCAAACAAGGCCTGTACTTTGTAGAAGCCGAGAGCTGCTTCAGACCCTGCTACAATAGATAGGCGGTTGTCTTTTGTTATTGCTGATAAGTGAGGTGATTTTTGAAGAGGCGTGTTTTTAGCTCCTTTATAAAATGGAAAGGAGCAGACTTCAGGCTGTCCTAGAGGGAGTCGTTGTTGCATAGCTTTGGAAGTGCCTGTTTCCTGATATTTCCCTTTTTGCCCATCTTCATTTTCCATCTGTTTTTACCATGGTTTTGTGTGTTGTGTTTGCATTTTAAGAAGGTGAGTTTACTGAGTGGGTAGGATTGATACTGAGATGCTGGCGAGTGAGGTGTTGCATCTGCAGAAGTGAGAGACGACCAGGTATTGGGTGGTGGGGCTGAAGTCTACCTCTAGGAATTAAGGCTTGAATTTTTGTAGGAGCGGCTGAAAATATTCAGTAGTTAGTGTTCGTTTTGGGTGAAGTGTCTCTTGACGCAAAAGCATGGTCTGTGATGAAGAACAGGCACCCTGCTTTGATCATTGAATCTCTCTCTCTTCCTCACTCAGGAAGGGGCCCTACCCACGAGGTGCAGCCTTACATTTATTTAGCTTTGACATTGTTTGCAGGATATGGTCCACCAATCTACCTTCCCCCTTTCGTGGTACCACGAAAAAGGGGCTTCTACCACTTCCCTGATGCAGCCTCTATGGAAAACGGCTCCGCCTCCAAAGTTTCTGTGTTGATATGTTATTCTTGCGAGACATTCAATAAATGGGGAAGTTGAGGAGATGCATGAACGGATGGAAGGGTGGTGGATAAGTAGGATGATGCAAGAATGGGTGGAAGGTAGGAAGTGTGCATGTATGGGTGAGTTAATGTGGATATGTGGATGGAGGAATTTGTGAGTGGAGGACTAGATGAGCGGTTGGGTGGATGAATGAGGCGGTGGGCTGGTGAAGGGGTGGATGGAGGACTGCGTGGTTGAGCTGGTGAGTGGCGGGTTGAATGTGTGTATTCTCTCTTGCCTAGTTCCGCACTGTGGGAACACCCACAGCAGCGAAGGGCCAGATTTGGTACAGCACTCTAAAGCTCATTACGATAAAGACATCTTTTGCTTTGAAAGCAAGTGGCAGAATCCAACAAGCAGTCTAAACATGTCTTCAAGCCCTCTGGGGTTACATTCAGCGGTTACAGGGGTGCACACGGGTGGACAGAAGCACCACAACTTACACCCTAAATTTGTAAACTATAGTGGCTGTTTGGCACAAGTCCTAGAAATAAATAGGTGGAGTGATACAGTATTAAAAGCAAAACTATAAGTTCATATTGCAATGTAATGTGATCCGGAAGGAGTGAAGTGTCACGTGTGGCACGAGGCGCCTAGCGGCCATGCTGAGTGAGGAGACCTCAGTCTCTGGACCACAGCGGCCACGGTGGGCTGCAGCGGGCCACCCACCTTGTTCTTTCACCTCACACTCCGTGCTCCTCATATTTCCATAACCATGGCACTTACCCACGCGTTCAAATGTATACTTATTTTAACTGAAGTTTTCCAGTGGAAAGCAGAAGAACAGTGTGACAGATGCATTAAAACAGAAGGAAAATTCTAATGGAACCCTGAGCATGACGTACTAAGAGACGGGGCGCAGCAAGTGGTCGCAAATTGCATTTGGACTTTTTTGCAACCTGTCTCTGATTTTGTGCTGCAACCAGTATACTAATGGGTCATGTCACAGACTCTCCAGTCACAGGGGGTCGCAGAATGAGATGTCTAATGAATCTTAATTAGGCAGGTCGCCAGTGCCGATCAAACCCTGTGGAAGCGTTAAGGCACTCAAAATTTCAAGGGCCCCCTCACAAATGATCTCCTAAAATGTTTTTAATGTTACCAACCAACATTTTTAATAAACCAATTTTATTACAAAAAACTAAACATTTACAATTATTAATGTGATTAAACAAAAATTAATTGGAAACAATTTAAGAAAGCTTGATTGTAATTTTCTTTCAAGATGAAATCAATATTATTTAGATCCTTTGTTGTGGGGCCCTGGAAAGGAGTGGGGCCCATAGGCCGGTGCCTACTTTGCCAATGTGGTAATCCGGAACTGCAGGTCGTTATTTGCAAGTCCCTGTGATTAGGTACACACACAGGTACAAATAAAGATGGTTTCCGAGGAAAGTTGACCAACTTCCATGTTGTCTGCATTCTCAAATCGGAAACGTATGTTTAAAAAAAAAAAAGAAATCGGCCAGTGTTGCCTGAGATAATTCACAACGGTCATGGTGTTCCAAGGGAACACCATCCCTTTTAGGAATAGGTGTAGGTAACAGATAAATGTTTTTTTAACACAACTGTGATTACAAACCATTAAAATATAACATTGTAACTCACAATTAGGAGGGGGTTCACCTTTCACTCCCATTCTAATTGCAGTTCGGAATGGATGGCCCGACACCAATACATTGTGCAGGCCAGAAAGCCTTTTCAGTCTGGCAAAACGGGTTTAGTACATCGCGCACAGAACTTTTGCATGTGCAAACCCTGTGGTTTTGTAAATTGCAGTGTTTGCCAAACCAGAAGTGTTTACTACATCTGACCCCAAGAGTTGACAAATATATTTAGATTGGAATCTGTTTTATGACCAAATGACGCAAGGATAAATAGTATTTTTTTGCCTTCTATATCTCTGCACCTGACGACAGTACAGACCAGTCCCCTTTCACCTACAAGGATGCGCTTTCTTTATAGGAAAATGAAGCCTTTTGCATATTTGACACAGGTCAGAGTTCTAGTTATTTAATATAATTCTGTGATTTTAGTAGGAGAAACATAACATAAGAGCATGGCTGTGCCTCTAACCGGAAGAGTGGGCAAACTGGTTTAGATGCGTGTAATATGTGTGACGTCAGAGAGGGGCAGGGCTTAGGAGGGCAAAGGTCACGGTTTGAGGGGTCATTAAGATTAGCACCCGACTGCCATCACCCAGCTGCCCTCGGACTAGTGTGCAGTGCCCCTGACGGACTGAGACTCCTCCAGTGCTCAGGAGTGTGAGGAAGAACTGAATAACGTCAGCAGTGACGGGTCAGGAGCTGTGTGGGGGACATCTTGTGTACGGGGGGGGGAGGGAGGGGGAGAGCAACAGGGACACATGGATCTGGGGGCGGCAGTGATATAAGGAGCAGGGACATGTGCTTCTCAGAAGTACTTCTCAGCGTGTCAGCCGAGTTCAGCTGTCACATATAGCTGCCCTGAAACACCAGTGCCATTGAAAAGGCACTAGAGTGAGATAATGGTTCCAGCTCCCTTTGCAAGGAACAAGGTTCCTGCTGTTACATCGCCGCTTCAATTTTCTTAAACCAGGACACCTGCATAATTTCAGTCTTATGTGCACTGTAGCATAGCTCAGGTAATGGAAGTGCTGGTTTGCAGAGCATGGAAATGCGAAGCTTCCTCTCATTTCTTCACACTTTGGGAGCAATGTTCTCGTTAATGCCTTTGCATCAACTTCCCCCTTAAACACCACTATGCCAAAATTCAAAAGTTGCAATCTAAAGATCCTGGTATGAGGTAACAGTGCATGTTCTACTAAATACAATAAATAGGTATGTGTATGTGTATGTGTGTTCTATGGTGCGAACTTAGCCAAGAGGCAGTGGAGCATGTACTAAATTTAAGACAAGCATACGGTCAATGAGTGATCCGGCGGTAGCTGGAATGTGGACGGTTAATGTGTTGTGTTGTGGTGACCTTTCAAGAGGCGAATCTTCAACTCTTTTCTAATTTGCAGCAGCTTTGGGGCGGTCCTGATGGATACAGGGATGTTGCTCCATATCCTGGGTGCCTAGATGGAAAAGGCCTTCTGCCTTGTTCTTTTTTTTTGTCCACTTTTAGTCTGCAGGCTGATAGTGTGGCTGCTTGTGTTTTGAGTCCACCAGAAATGGTGAGCCTGTCTGCAACATAAACTGGTGTGCTGGCCGTGATGTCTTTGTAAATGATGCAGCTGGTTTTGAAGATGTGTGGGCCGGCAAAAGAAGCCGATGGAGGTTCCTCAGGTTGGGGGTGGTTGTGATCATACGTATTCAGGACCTGGATGAGACGTGCGGAGTCTGGGAGGCCATGAAGCAGGGCGTGACCATCATCTAGATATTTTATTTACTAGAGTTATGGGTATGGATTTGATGGGCATGCCATTACCACCGCCATTTTGCCCTGGCTTTCTCCCTAAAAATCTGGGCCTGTTACAGTCAAACCAGAATCTTTAAAATGCGTTTTTTCCCTATTTTTTTTATATCGGACCAAGTTTATTGAAAAGATTTTATGTTTGCCGACGTTTCACCTTTGGAGCAAAAGCAGTCCTAATAATGAAACTAATTTATGGACAAGGAATTTTGCTTGGATTTGGTTTTTGTGTGATAGGGAGGAGTTAATCCAATCAAGATGTGAATTATAGAAGTGCACATGGGTATGCTTTTATTATACATAGGGTGTTTAGGTCTCACCTACATATTGCGTATTGTTTACAAATCGGTGGTTTACAACCTACCCAGAGAGTACCATTTGTTTTTGTTGTCACTCTCATTTGCAATCTTTTGATTGCTTAGCTCCCGTATGCTTCCCTTCCTTTTTGTGTTAACTCCTCTGTAGATCATAGACCAAGTACATGTGTTTTTCCTCCTCTTTGTTCTTCCTTGCCTTTTGCAATGCACTTATTTATTTTAATTTTTTAAGCATTTAGGTATGTGCAATGTGCTTTCCTACATTTAACACTGGCATATGGCTTCTTATTTATGTTGCATTCACCCAGTCTGCCATCTTTAGTGACACTTTAGTTGCTTATGCCCTCAACTCCACTATTCTATGCTACTCCACTCTATGCCACTCTACACTACTCCACTTGATGGCACTCTACTATAAGCCAATCTATGCAACTCTCCCCTACGTTACTCCACTCAATGCCACTCCACTCTCTCTTTGCCACTCTAAACCACTCTACTGTACACTTTATACTGCCCACAATGCCACTCTACTCTATGCCACTCTATGCCACTCTACTCTATGCCACTCTACTCTATGCCACTCTACTCTATGCCACTCTACTCTATGCCACTCTACTCTATGCCACTCTACTCTATGCCACTCTACTCTATGCCTCTCTACTCTACGCCTCTCTACTCTACGCCTCTCTACTCTACGCCTCTCTACTCTACGCCTCTCTACTCTACGCCTCTCTACTCTACGCCTCTCTACTCTACGCCTCTCTACTCTACGCCTCTCTACTCTACGCCTCTCTACTCTACGCCTCTCTACTCTACGCCTCTCTACTCTACGCCTCTCTACTCTACGCCACTCTACTCTATGCCACTCTACTCTATGCCACTCTACTCTATGCCACTCTACTCTATGCCACTCTACTCTATGCCACTCTACTCTACGCCACTCTACTCTACGCCACTCTACTCTACGCCACTCTACTCTACGCCACTCTACTCTACGCCACTCTACTCTACGCCACTCTACTCTACGCCACTCTACTCTACGCCACTCTACTCTACGCCACTCTACTCTACGCCACTCTACTCTACGCCACTCTACTCTACGCCACTCTACTCAATGCCACTCTACTTAATGCCACTCTACACCACTGCACTCCGCACCACTGCACTCCGCAATACGCCATTCTACCCTATGCCACTCCACTCAGCTCTATCCCACTCTGCTGTACACCACACTACTGTTGTGTGTTGATTTAGATACCGCATATAGGTTTCCTGATTTATGCCCTTACATAGACACAATTCGCGTTGCCCATATTTAGGCATAGAAATTCTACCTTTATTTAGCCATTATCCATGCTAACCAAATACAGGCGTGGCCACCTGCATCCGTCCATCCACGTCACAGCAAGTTCTTGGAAAACCAGACTGTTAAGCCTTTAGGACTTCCCCTTGCTTGGATTATTGATTTCTCCAAGAACTCATTTATTATGCATGAACATCTATTGCTTAGGGGTTCACTCAAGACGTCCCTCTGCCCGACTTTTACTTCAATACTGGCATTCCTAAATACCTTCAAGGTACAAATATACGTTCACTTGCCATGGCAAACCACGGTCCGGCTGCATACTTGCACGGCATGGCTCGCCACGGCAAGTTCGGAAGGAAGTAGAGTACCCGCCTGATGCACTGACAAGACGCTGTCATCCTCCTCGCAGAGAATCCAGCTCCAGTGTTTCTGACACCGCTTGCGGGGTGTTAGAGATCGAGACCCGGAAAGAGATTCCAACCTCTCTCATTCTAAGGTATGGAGTGGACTAGAACCTAGAGGGACTTTTGGCAAATCTTGGCAACACCAATCTTAAACTAAAGCTAAACTAGACTATAAAAAAAAGGCACCTACTTCTTACCTCGTACTACACTTAGGTTCGATACACTGGGGTAGAACTAGCTAGAAGCACCAGATGAGTATTCACATTTTAGCCTGTGTTAATGATGTATGTATTTTTATGAATATATGTCATAGCTACAAACTTTGCTATTGCAGTATTATTTTATCTTACTACTAACGTCGTATGTATTATACTATGCATTCTGTCTTACGATTGTAGCAGTTCATATCTCTTGCATGAGAAATAAGACTGCTCAATAAACCCTTTTTATTGAAACACCTGTCTATCTATTTCTGTGTAACTCTGTAGAAACGAAGCATGCACGATTGACTGAGTAAAACTGTTATCTAATGTTTCACGATTCTGAGACTGTTCCGATTCTAAGGGAAACAAAGTTGTCATGTTTATGCGGTTGTCAGAAACTAATCTCTTCTTGTTTATTCGAGAAGTTTCTAGTGACCTCTGAGTTAGCTGGCACACACAAGTAATTAAGTTTAATGTACTCGATAGAGGCATACTGACCTCGGTCCTATGCCACATCCATAGTGTATATTATTCCAATGCGCAGAGCCTATCAGGGATATAGGAACTACACTACACTACTAACTTTTAGCCATGCTGAACAGCAGCCACGCTGCTGTACAACATGGCTAAAATACATTGTCAAAGGCAATAGCTGTAATATAGGCTAGACCTATTGACTTTAATAATGCTGTTGTAAAGTGCTACTAATCACCATCTACGTGACCTGTTTGCATTATTTAAGATGTGGATATATACTGTGATGGTTTATAGTACGGTAATGCAGAGACAGATGTTGAGGATCCTAATCAAATAGGGTGGAGCATACCGGAGCTACCCGCTATCGAATGTGTCCCAAAAGATAACAAAGCCATGAAGAACAGAGTCTTGAAGCAACGTGAAGAAAGTATGTTGGTCTTGGGTGCCTGTCCTGTTAGGCTTGCAGGGCCAGCAGAGGAGGTGACTTGAAGAGGATAGGATTATTGTAAGGCAAGGAAGATGATGGAGTCTTTGAGACTTTTATGAACTTGACAAAGTAAACTTCAAGTTACTGATGTGATAATAAGGAATTCTACAGGGAGTTTGTGGTAGTCTTTGGGAGTGGTGGGCAGCAAAGGAAATGAATACTCAAAATCCAATTGAATTCTCAGAATCTAAAACTCGACATGCAGCGCAACAGGTACTAGTAGGTGGAGAGGAGCGCAGTGTCCTTTTTAAACCACTTCCAGTTTCTTTGCATCAGTGTAAATAAGGATATCAGATTGACCAGCTACTAAGTTGCTCTATCTAATTTCAACTGCAGCTACTGATCATTTTTGCAATTCCTGTACTTCTCTTCGTATAGTTGAAACATACCTTTTTAACTGTCTATTTCTGTGACCCTCTCCACAAGTCTTATTAGACTTCACAGTTAAGAGGGTGTGAGTGACCACTCTCAAATGGATATGGCAGCTGGTAGTATGGAAGTTCCGAGTATTTAGTTTTACTACCGGACTACCCAACTGCAACATACAGTCGAGTGGTTGCACGAGGGGTGCAACTGGGAAAAATGGTTGTTGGAAGGAATGCATGAGTCCGCCTCCCTGCCAAAACCGTTATTGTTTGGAGCTCGGGTCCCCGGCTCTGCGCCTTAAGTGGTCAAGAAAGTATGTATGGCCTGGGAATGTGTGGTATGGAAGGTGTTGGGTAGAGCCCCATATGCACTGACTTAAACGTATGGATTTCTGCAGGTTTCCTGCCAAATGAGGATGGATAGATGGAGAATAGGGGGTTGTGAGGTACTACGGGATTTGTATCGCAATGATAGATTTATTGTTTTGACTGAGCAATGGATACTTTTGACTGGGGGGGCTCAATTCCTGCAGTATGCAAAGATGGCTGCCAAGGAGCAAGGTATCTGGCCTCATTCCCAGATATGTCTTTGTGGATGTACTCTGTCTAGGCGAGTGGGAGGCATTTGGTCTCTCAGCTCTGCAGAGCATTGCGTGAGGATGCCCCTGCTCTGGTGATGGCTATTCAGGGCAAATTACATGAAGTCCTGGGAGAACAACTCACTGACACATAATGGCATACTGTACATGAGGGCGTGGCTAAGACCTCAACAAATGCTCACTTCAAGATGATCTACTATATTTTATACACCAAGTTTATTTGACACCTAAATTATTGGGTAGTATTTATGCGGGCTGAGCATCAGCGTGTCCTTGGTGTGGGGAGGGTGAAGCAGACTTCTTCCACATGGTGTGGGGTGTCCCCGACTAAAGGAGTACTTGCAAGAGGTGGGGGCAGCGCTGTAGCGTGCATCTGATGGGGCGAGTGATCTGAACAAAGGGTGTGCTTGCTTAGACTGGCTCCTAAGCGCAAGAGGAGGCGGCTCAGTTGGCATTTTTTGCTATGAAGGCTGGTTCTGGCAAAACGTAGAATTGTAATTCAGTGGTTTTCTTTGGTTCTGCCTTTGATCTCTGATTGGCAGCGAGATATGGCCGATTGGGCATTAGTAGAAGAGAAGCATATGGGCAAGACTCACAGAGATGATAAAGTAATGGGCAATATGAGAGCCTGGGAGGTGATGCTCAATGACTTATTGGAGCCCTAGGGTGCTAGCCCCCATGAGGTGGGAGGGTGTGTAGGGGAAGGGGACCCTGGGATGGATGCACCCAAGAGAGCAACTTACCATGTGGCTACTGGTCTGGTGCTAAGATTGACCTTGACATGTTCTATGTGCAGGTTCTGGTCAAGTGGATCGAGATGCCAGAAAATTGTCATTGTGGTGCTTATGTAATGACAGTAGAGCGGGGTGGGGGGGGAACGATCATTGATGTCATTTTGTATTATTATTGGGTGGACTGATTTTGAAAACATGCTGAGTTAGTGAATATTATTTCATTAGTAATATATACCAGAAAAAAAACTTCACAGTCCCACTTTTGTGTTACACTTCAACTTATGTAGGTCCCAAATCTGCAAGCCTTTAGTATATGGCGAATACTCGGACCCTTTAACCATGATGTTCCATGATGTTCACTCTTTTTTGCGTGACGGGTTAGTATTTTCTAAATTCTCTCTGAGACCCAACGTGTGGTTAAATATAGCGTGGAAACTGCCGCGTTGTAGTGGCTGTTTCCCCCGACTTACTACACTCATTATAATTACAAAACAATGTAGCGCCTAGTGCGTTTACACAGGTCCTAGTACTGTTCGTGAGTTGTGCAAAGGGAACCGTGGTCCCAAGAAAAGTGCAATCAATATGCCCAATGAAAGCGCCTTACTTGCCAGGTGTTAGAGATGGCGACAGCTGTTGGTCAGATAATGCTGTCTGCAGGTTGTCTTGTGACTAAAAATGTCATGTGACATTTTGCATCGCTTGGTGTACTCTCAGCCCTTACTACTTCCGCGTTCCTTTTAAGTGCTAGTTGGTGCACTTTTTTTCACCGCAATAATTCAGGAACTCTAAATCCGGTCACACGTTTGTGAAGAGTCATTGTTCTCGCATGACGCAGTTAGGGACACGGGCTGAGTCAGTGACAAGCGGCCGACCTCACGAGAATCCAATTGCAGAAGTATCTCCCAAAAAAGCAATCTATGCATATGCAAGCTGTAAACCAGCACTGAATATTTCAGTTGGCCTAGCTTTGTGTTTATAAGTGAAATGTTTTGAGTTGAGAGGTGATAGGTGTCTTGCGTTTTGTTTGTTTAGGACTGTGATTGTGTAGGGTTCTTAGTTTGCATGTAGTATTGTAGATGTGTAGGTAATACTAGAATGTATCAGAGAGGATGTTGTACTGAGATACTTTTTTAACATTCTAAGCATGACAGTCTTAGTATGTATAGCTTATGTGCAAATATGCAAATACACTCTGATACGAAAGAAAGCCTCCCATTGTAGCACACAGGGAAACGGGAACTCTAAATTAGACTGGTGGTCCTAATATGTTGTCAATGTATGTTTGGCTTCGTGCTGTGCGTGTATGTGTGTGTGTATATATATATAGATATATATTCACTGAAAAAACCATAGGTTTCAGGCACGTTATAGTTCGGAATTAGCATTTAAAAAACCTTAGAAATTCACAGAAAAAAACATAGGTTTCAGGGACGTTCTAGTTAGCGGGACATTACACTAATACAAAACCATTGAAATTCCCCCGTTCTAATTAGTTCAGCTAACTAAAACTCACGCGCCCGCAATGCATTGCTGATGACTTCACATATTACATCACTCATGACATCACTCATGGCATGACTCATGACATCTCAAATGACATCACTCATGACATCACTGATGACATCATCCAGTGAATGTGTGTCTGTCTAAAAATTAATTTTTTTAATATATTTATATCTCAAGGTCGATGGAAGAATAAATAGGTAAATAAGTGTCTAAATGGATGTTTTTTTGGTAAAATTGATTGTATTACTGACTGATTAAGTGCATCTTAGTGAATACACGGGTTAGTGAGTAATGTTTAAATATGTAAAAATCTGAATCAGTCTCTCACTTTATGTATAAGTGGCTGCATGGGTTGGTGAGTAGCTACATGAGTGTCTATATGGGTTATTAGTTGTTTTTTTGAGTATCAGTATGAGTGTCTGAGTGTCTGTATGGTTCGGTGGGGGGTATTAGCGCATAGATACATGAATGAGTGACTCACTGTTTGTATGTGTTTTGAAGACCGCATGTGTGCAGGACTCTATGGGTGGATGAAAGTGTGTATGGGTGTGTAAGTGAGTGAATGACTGTCTCAAGACTAAGCATAACCCAGCCTCCAATCTGGTCGTAGCTTTCTGTCACAAGCAACCACCATCAGCGCAGGTTTTACGTTTTATGTTACATGTTCTAACGAGAAACTAGGCAAAGGCGAAAATAAGTGTTAAGTGTTACTTGTGAGCCAGTCCCTTTGGGCGAACAACGTTGAACCGTCAATTTCATAACGTGGGCCCAATGCAATGTTCATCATAAGATCGTCATGTTTATATGTCTGTCATTACATGTAACCTGTAAATACCAATAAAAAGATTTTTTTTTAAAATAGTGTCTTTATGAGTAACTACATATGTTTAAAACTAGTATATGTGAGTATTGGTGTATATAAGTGACAATACGTAATAGTGAGAGATTGGAAGAGTTCCTGTATAAATAAGTATGTTTTTCTATAAGTGATTGTTTAAGAGAGTAAGTATGTGTACGTTTCTGTAGAAGTAAGTGTAGTGGTGTGTGTATAACTGTATATGCAAGTAAATGGATGTTTTATTCTTTATTAGCATGAGTGACTATGTGTGTGAGTAACTCTATGAATGAGTGGCGGTGTGTAACAGGATGTATAGGTGAGTACACATGATGAGTGAGTACATGTATGAGTGACTATATAGGACTGTTGGTGAATGAGTGGATGTATATGTAGATTTTGGAATTACTGAATAGGTTGTATTACGGTGAGAGGAAGTCTGCCACGCTATCACAAGGATGATGTCATCAATGATGTCATCAGTGACATCATTTGAGATGTCATCAGTGATGTCATGAACGATGTCACTGACCATGTCATGAGTGATGTAATATGTGACGTCATCAGCAGTGCATTGTGGGCACGCAAGTTATAGTAAGCTGAACTAACTATAATAGGGGAATTTCAATGGTTTTGTATGAGTGAAATGTGCAGCTAACTATAACGCCCCTGAAACCTATGTTTTTTTCTGTGAATATTTAAGGTTTTTTTAAATGCTAATTCCTTACTAGAACGTTCCTGAAACCTATGTTTGTTTTTTAGTGAATTTCAAAGGTTTTTTTAAATGCTAGTTTCTAACTATGCCTACAGAGGTAGGACATGTGAAGAAAGAAGAAAAAACACACAAAAAGAAGAAAAAGAAATGCAGACATAAGCAACAGAAGTCCTCAAAAGACAAAGAAAAGGCCCCGTCCCCTCCCTTCCCCACTGTGTAAACACACCCTGTGGCTATTTTCAGTTAGGAGATTAACTCCCCTTGAATCCTGAGGGTCCCGAAGTGCAAATTAGCCCACTAGGTACATCCAATAAGCACCATTGCAGAGAGGTGTAAAAAGGGGCTCGGCCTGCACCACCTCTCTGCAAGGCAGGTGGCAGGCAACTAGCCCACCAGGTGCTTCCTGGAAGCACCTGGTGGGCTAGTTGGCCCCCAGGGTCCCTCAGGATTGAAGGGGAATTATTTCCCCAACTTAAAACGTGCCACACGGCGTGTTTGCACACGTCACCTCAGGCCCCGTACCCTCCCTTCCCCACTGTGTAAACACACTCTGTGGCCGTTCTAAGTTGAGAGATTAAGTCCCCTTGAATCCTAAGAATCCCTAGGGTCAAACTAGCCCACTAGGTACTTCCAGTAAGCGCCACAGAGCTGCGTTCCAGAGAGGTGTAAAAAGGGGTGCAGCTCCCTGGCACATACTGCAGATACCTGTTGGGCTAGTTGCCCCCCAGGGACCCTCAGTACTCAAAGAGACTTAATTCCCCAACTTAAAACGTGCCACAGGATGTGTTTGCACAGTGGTGAAGTAAGGGGGCGTGGCCTGAGGTGACATGTCTGCAAATACGCCCTGTGGCGCATTTTAAGTTAGAGAATTCATTCCTCCTCAATCCTGTGGGTCCCTGGAGGCCAACTAGCCCACCAGGTACCTCCAGTATGCGCCAGGGGGCTGTGTTGCAGAGAGGTGTTCAGAGGCCACGCCCCTTTTTACAGCACTCTGCAATGCAGCTCCGTGGCGCTAATTGGAGATACCTGATGGGCTAGTTGGCCCCCAGGGACCCTCAGGATCGACGAGGAATTAATCCCCCAAGTTAAACTGCGCCACAGGGTGTGTTTGCCCACATGTGAACTCAGGCCCGGCCCCTCCCTTCACCACTGTGCAAACACACCCGTGGCACGTTATAAGTTGGGGAATTAACTCCCCTCAAATCCTGAGGGTCCCTGGGGTGCAACTAGCCCACCAGCTACCTCCACTAAGCGCTACAGAGCAGCGTTGCTGAGAGGTGTAAAAAGAGGCGTGGCCTCAGAACACCTCTTTGCAACGCAGCCCCATGGCGCATACTGGAGGTTCCTGGTGGGCTAGTTGACCCCCAGCATTCAAGGGGAGTTAATTTTTCATTCCGATGGCATGGCTATAACGCTCTCTCTATAGTAGACAGGGTGTGGGTTATACATTAGTCTATGGGAGAGCTGTGGGGTCAGGTTTGACAGGATCCTAAACATTCCATTCATGTCCTGCTCAGTTGTTAGCTGTGCATAAGCACGAAGTGTTGCAGACCAGCGGGAGGGTAGAGGATGATCGCGGTGTATCACCCGTTACATAACATGTCTAATTCACACTTTATTGATTTTACCTAATTGATAATACATGTTTATTTGTATATGAAGCACTGTGGCAAATCGCTGTGAGGGCTTGGTGAACAGGCATCATGGATGTTTTAAAGAGACAGGAAGCAGACCCTGCCAGCAGAACATTAACTTTCCACCTCCGTGACATGGGTGCAAACAGCTTGAGGGCAAAAAGTTACCACACGCTGCAGCCCCTGCAGATGCGCACAAACAAGCCTCCAGCTTTGTACCAGTGCTCAGCAAACATGAGGCAGAAGAATTAAAAAATTCCATTACTTTGTTCCTCACTTCAGAGAATATAAGGTGTTTGGGCACGATCGGCCTTAGAAGAAGCTTGTCCAACTAGAAAGGCAAATGTTTTATCTCCGGGTCCATATTAAAGAAACTTTGCCCTGCTGCAAAAACAGGATACGTCATTGATACGATTGTTGTTGCTTGCGTTTTAAAACCCCTTCCATGCTCAACGTCATGAGTCACAGTGGAGCTGTGCTCATGACGAGCTGAACTCGCCATAACGGCAGTGGCCCGCCCACGCGCGGCTAATTCCCCGCTGTGCGGGAAAATTAATGAGTGGGGGGTCTGTGACAAGCTCAGCTAGTCATGAGCACATGTTCACTGTGAGTCATGACGAGCTGAGCTCGTTATAAGCATAGCTGGGCCGCGGACCCCATCCCCCCACCTCCGCAGCGTGGGAGAATTACCCCAGCTGCCAAGGGGTTAAGGAATATGCACCATGGAGCAAATTTACGTCATACGATTGTTGCTGTTTACATATTTATAAGTGGAAGCAATATACCTTCTCCATGTTGCAAAACTAAGGCATTTAAAATGGAATACATTTTTTATTACATAAAAAGGAAACATAGTGAAACATTAAGTGCCTCTATTTTTTTTTAATTCTTTGTGGAATAGGATTTTATTGTTGAAATATCGATGATTTAAATGATTTACAAGTAATACATGTGCAGCATTCACTTTCTGCGTTGTGTGCGCGCACGGTGCCTGTCTGCAGAGTGTGTGCAGTGCCTGTCTACGGAGTGTGTGCAGTGCCTGTCTGCAGAGTGTGTGCAGTGCCTGTCTACGGAGTGTGTGCAGTGCCTGTCTACGGAGTGTGTGCAGTGCCTGTCTGTGGTTTGTGTGTGCGCACGCACGTGTAGTGGCTGTCTGTGGTATGTGTTTGTGCAGACGCATCTGTTTCCATGGACGCCTATGTGTTTGTGGCTGAGGAGATTTTCGTCCATGGCGTTTGTTTCAATATAGTATTTTTAGCAAATATTGACAAAACCACTAGTACAACTGAGAATTCCAATCCAACCCACATTATTCCAGTACACACCACATACCATAGCACATGGGTAAAATATATTGTCATTTACAACACCAATAGCTCTAACCCAAGCAAATGCAGTGTTTAAACATGCAGTGGAAAAGCCAATATGTCCGGCTTTTTTGCTCGGGGAAGTGTGTGATGATAGCTGGGTGATTTTGTGTGTTTTGCGCTTTGCAGAAAATACAATAATGAAGCATCCTCTTGGGCTACAACAATATGGAAGCTAGGCATACGGCCTCTTGTTGATCATATTACATTAGCAGAGTTAAGCTGTACCCTCAAAAGAAGAATGTTTAGAGCATTCAGGCAGTCTTTAGAGTTTGTGTGGTGCGTGGGGAACTTAAAAGGCACACACAGCAAATTATTCCATAGTAGATACTTTTGACGAAATGCCATTATTTTCAGTGCACCTGCATGAAAGCGTAGGTGTTTGTACACCTTTATTTTTTTAATAAATGATGCTGTACATCCAACATGTTATCAAGATAACAAAATTAAAAAAAGAATTTTAAAAGGTAATTGATGAACAGCCTTAGCATGTTGTAAAAACAAAAAGGCCTTGCTTCTTAACCGCATGATGTCCTGGCCTTGATGTACAGCTCCTCCAAGCAATAGTAAACCATGGAAAAACCCATGAAAAGCAGTGCCGACATGGGGTGACCCAAAGCCAAATCTTTCTGTACAACTTCTTCCCAGTGCTTTAAATGGACAAAAATAAGTGCAGGTACTCCTCAAAAGGAGGGATAGACTGGGGGTGGAGTTTGGGGCGGGCATAAGGGCGGCGCTAGAAGCGGAACAAGGGGCGGTTCGATGTTTTTGACCTTTTCAAGCTTTTTATGCAAGAAATCTACATGTATTGTTACAATATCAGATGTATCTCTCCATTAGTTTTTTACACTAATAACCATTTATATAACACTTACCAATCAGTGTTTATTACCACCCAAAGTAACCCTTTTTCTTCAACCTTAAAAAAATAAAAGATTATGGAAAAACCAGTAAGGTTCTATATACAAGCCTTGTTGTTGAATGCAGGTCGTTGCTGTAGTGGCACAATTAACTAAGATATATGCCAAGGTTGTGAACTTGTGACCTACAGGGAAGACATGGTTCTATGCAACAAGAGCAGTATCCCACGTAGCTTTCTACATAAATAAAAAAATATATAAATCTCCGATCTACATGTTGCAGGCTGTGCTTTCCAGCAGGCACAATTACCCTCTATGCAATTTTATGGTGAGTGCATTACCCACCAGAGTTATTCATTTTATTGCTACTCATGGTGTCCCAATCTTTCTTGCTTAAGAGAGAGGCCATGGGTTCCTGTTTCTTATGATTAGTGATTGTGCTTAGCTGAAAAAATCCAAGCAATTCATGAGACACTCTTTTCATTCTCGGCACTAGTGTGTGCTTCTGTCTAAAATGAAAACCAGAGTTGCTTTCCAAGGAACATACTTTGTGTAACTTCAGTAAGCAGCATATTCTCTCTTGCTGCCACAGGATGAGGAATGTTGACCCAGAGACAAAATTGCTGCTGGTGGCTCAATCTCTCAACATTTCATTTTATGTTGTTGAAAATAAGTGGTGGACAGAGTAAACATGTTGCACATGTGATATTACATGATTAAATGTATCTGCTGGGTTATCTGAATACACTTTGTAATTAAAATATACACCATTATGTTTAATAAAGCAAAGATGATGAAGTAAACATCTCCATTGGATAATTTGAATTGCTTTAAAATCTTTTGTTGACATTACTTTTCAGTATTTAGTGTGAGCCCAGGTATGTTAATTTAGATAACTTATATTTTATGCCTCATATACTTAATATAGTAAATGTCAAATGTATTCTTGCATTTTAAACCGTTGATGAAATAAATATTTTAAAAAAGCAACAGACATTTATAGCTCATTACAAATGGCAAGAGGGTCTATTTCAATCGAAATATGGCTACTGACATGAAGTCCCACTCAGGAGCTAGGGTTTATTACAAATGACATTTGTTTTCTGTGTTGTACCAAAATAACTTGTATGAAGTCCAAGTCCAAAATAGGAGAAAAAATTCAGTTCTCCTGTTTTTGGCATCCAGTTAGTGTGCAATACATTAGAATCATGAGCGTGAGTTAGACACATGTACCTAGTCATGAATTACATTTTTGACTTTTGATAAAAAATACAGCTGTATACTTCCTTGTGGCATGTAAGCCCAGATGGGTTAGCGCTAGCTAGCTGCAAACATCTCTGTTCATATCACATTTTCACTGGCTTCCCTCCTTCTCTCCCGTTCAAGGTCGATGATCAGGGATCAGTGAGTTTGGTAACGAGATCCCATATTATTTACACATGAAAATAGGAAATTTAGTTGTGGACCGATGGTTAGAGATAGTGAAAGCAAGTGCAAACCTGAAAACTTTTGTTCTGTCGAGGCTTCTTGAAAATTCCCACCACAGGCAACAGTAACTTGAAAAAATGCTTCTATGTTTTTTGTAGATGCACACTATCAAGTATTTGACTTTTACATAGTGCTCAACAATTTGTCTTGGGCTAGATGTACTGGCGAATTTTTGTTAAAAAGTCTAATGGCAGCAGTTTACATATAGTGATTTCTGCTACAGAAGCGTCATTGCAGCCCTGTGTTACTGTGAACAGTGCCTTTCACACTCTCGCCCATTAAGTTTTACGGCCTCCTGTCTACGCCCGCTGTGTAAGACCAAAGAATAAACTCCATGAAGCCACACCTCTGCTCTGATGACTTCCAGAGAAGTACAGGCATTGGCCCAGCCCAGGCTTCCACGGTGACTAATAGCTGCTGCCGAGTCGATCGATGAACGGAGCGACCTCTGCGTCAAAGCCAGACCCTCGTGAGTACTGGTACTGTCCTTGATCGAGGAAAAGTGCTGGTACTCAATGGGTGAAAATTAAAAAGTGCCGGTACTCCGTACCGGTGAGTACCGGCCCATTTAAAGCACTGCTTCTTCCATGTACATTTTTAAAGTATTAATAGCATGACCTCACCCACATAGCTAAAGCTGTGTTTAACGAGATAAAATGACCTATTTTATGACAGAGGAATTCATCTAATAACCAGGAGTAACACATTTATCATATTATTTAAAACATATGTGTCTGATGAAGACTTGTTAAGGATGTCACATGGATGCAGGTTTTGTGGTGGGAGCGGCGCTAAATAGGTTAGAGCAGTGGCCTCCTACCTTTTCATTAAAAAGAGCTACTTCTGTTCAATGAAATTCATGTCAAACTTCTAATATTATTAGTGTTGTCATAGCGACTACATCAGTCAAGATTACATTAGTGGCCACCATATGCAAGATTAGCAGCAGTGATCACTTCAGTGCATCAGGCAGGGTTGATAGCAGTAATGTAAAACAAGCATTAGCATTGTGTACTGCATCTACATGTATGTTACTTGATAACCAAAGTTGCAAATCCCCTGGTACTCATATTAGTAATTGTCTCTCCAACACTGAATGATTTGGCACTCTAATATCCGCTTTAGATATATTTTGGAAATTCATCAATTTATCTCCAAACTTCAGCTTATGAATTTTGAAAATACATACATTTTTGTCTTAACTACTTTTTATTTTCACAATACATTTATTAATTCAAACAAGCAAACGCTTTTACTTTAGTAGGGTGGGCTGCTTATAGGCGAGCTACTTAAAAGTAGATGGAGAGCTACCCAAAGCTCCTGAGCTACTTGTTGGTAAAGCCTGGGTTAGAGAATGATGGGTTTTAGCTTTTTAGAAAGACCAGAATTGTGGTGCTGTACCCTCCTGGACATACATGGGTAAATGGCTTCTACTTTTGGAGCTTTGTACTTCAAAGCTCCGGTCTTTGCTTTGGATGTGTTCTGGATGGGAGTAGTTTGGCCCAGTCTTAGCTAGGTGGAAGAGTGCCTGAGGTGCGCCGGTAGGTGAGACCGAATCTTCTGTTTAGTTCTAACCCTTACCTGGTGTAGTGTAGGTGGCAGGGCGCAAAGTTCTCTCGAGGTGTCTTAGTCTAGACGCTGTGTTTCAGTACCTTTTGAAGTCTGTCTTGTTGGTTTTCTAAGTGTTCAAGATTTTTACCTAGTCCAATTTAATGATTCACCCAACCTATGTGCAGCTTATTCTTGACCACGGTGCTTATTTCCACATTTAGGCTGCAACTATGAGATTCCAGGCACAGAGTTGAAGGTGGTGGTTCTTGAAAAGGGAAGTTAGTTGGAAGATTCAATTTGGGTACTTTTAAGTTGCTCTCTGGACCACGAAGGAGCTTTTAATTTTACAGCTGTCCAGTATGAAGCCACAGCAGCCCATGCACATTATGGGATATCCAAATCTTTGATTACTCCTTTGAATGTGTCTTGTGGACTGTTTACCCGCAGGTAGATGTGAGGATATTTTTTTGTTTTTACCAATGAAGGGTCCGTCTTTTTACCTGATGTTAAGAAGTAGTGGTAGGATGTGCAGGCTGTGTGGATGAGTGGAACTCTATAAGTGGCTAAGAACTAAGGGCCAGATGCACAAAGCATTTTTCTGGTCGCAAACGGGCCGATATGCAGAATCGGGTCATTTGTGACCAGAAAAATGCTTTTTCATATGTACAAAATGCAATTCAGAAGCGTGTTGCTGAATCTCAATTTGAATTTGCGATTCGGTATTTGGAAGGGTTGTGTTATGGGCGTCCCTTCCAAATACTGAATTAGTATGGCATCTATTACTGTTCTGCAATCGAATTCCGTTCACAAAACCGTAATATTTTACCGCCTTTTTAAAAGTGGTGGTAACCCATTTGCAAATGGGAAGGGGTCCCTTTGAGATCTCTTCTCCTTCTGAGAATGTTGAAAAATATTTTTTAAGAGCAGACAGTGGTCCCACGAACCACTTACTACTCTTAAAAAGTGAAGCTTCAAAGTTTCATTTTTTTTCTTTTTAAAAGCATCCTGTTTTCTTTTAAGGAAAATGGGCTGCATTTTTTTTCAAAAAAGATTGCTTTATAACTATCTTATATTATCACAAACAATGCGTGGTAAAGACCTATGCTGTAACACAACGTGTTGGAAAGGTACAACATATTGCATGCGTGGTAAATGCATATGTCGTAACAACCGAATTCCGCAACCTTTTAAGGAACTAACGTCAACAGCTTTGCTGAAACGTCAGCAGGACATCATTCAGGAACGGAAAAGACCATCACAGCCCACAGAATCATGTGTGTTGAAAAGACAAAAAGGGGGGCAGAGGGTGGTGATGGAGGTATGCCCATGTCAGTGCACACAGCATAATCTGCAGCAGCTGCACAATCGTATATGTGGGGGAGGGGGTTAGAAAAGTCCCAACAGACATGGAGGAGTCTCTTTGCATCCCACACACACAGTATTGTTAAAACAAGCATTTGCACTGCATTAGGTCTCGTATTTCAGAGAGTTTAAGCTCCTGGCTTTGAAAACGACAATGCATTTTATTTATGTTTTAAAAAAACAAAAAAACTCATTAATAAAAGACATTGTCATTTATAATGGCAATAGAGCAAACTCTCGCAAATGCGAGACCTATTGTTTTGCAAATACTTGTTATATCATGAGCTGCCTTGTGGCAACTACTGTGTCAGACAGACGTACATTTTCTATTCCCTGACGGATATTCTGCACTTTTACCACCAGCTAATGTTTATCCTGTCATTCCACTCCTAATATATCCAGAGTGCAACTGTAATATGAATTACGGTGTTAATTGTAGCAGCCCCTGTGCTGCACCTGTTCAATATGTCCAAGGTCACACAGGATGCAACGCATCAGATAGGCCAAACTGAGAGTGTGCGTGAGGGAGGCGATTCCGAGCGAGAGAGAGTGTTAAACAGTGTCTGTGAGAGAAGGGAGAGCCTCTGAAAGCATGTGTGAGTGAGAAATGTGTGAGATAATTATGTGCTTGAGAGAACTTGGGTGAATGTGTTTGAGAGAACGTGTGCGTGAGAATGTGTGTGATAGGCAACTTGTGAAAAAGTCCAAAATATTTGTGAGAAAATGTGTGTGTGTGTGTGTGTGCGTGTATGAGAGGGGGAGTTTAGAGGTTGAGAGGTGAAATTGGCAGTAGTGCAGCCGGATATTTTCAAAGTGTAACTGGAAGCGTACAGCCCATGCAGAACCTGCGGAAACGCCCCACCACGGGCATGTACCCCAACATACTACTAAGTCACCCCCAACCCACCCGCCCCCACACAAGGGAGTTGAAAACTCGGCTCCTTGCTTTACAATGGGAGGCAGTAACTAGTCGTTGGCGCCACTCCTCGGGTCTCAGCCGAGGTGAAAGTCTTTCGTATGAAAGTAATGCCACCCCTGGGGGCAGAAACTGAGCACCCCCTGTAGGGCGCCTCCGTCAGCACTTCAGGAGACAGGGTGCAGACGCAGGCAGCAAAGACCGACGTAGACAGACAGTACAGCAAAGGGGCCTTGTGCATGAATGGAACATAGTATTATCACGGGGAAGAAAAACACGGAGAAACACTGATAGATATTGAAAACAAGTAGAAAGCTTAAGGTTTTGAAGTGAAAAATAGAGGAAACACATGGAAAAAAGAAAGAAACAATTTGAGATCTGAAGAAACGGCGAGAAAGCAATTTGGGGAGAGAGGGAGAAACAGAGAGAAAATAGGAGGCAGGGAGAGTGACTTGAGAACGTAGAGAAGAGGAAAAATGTGTAGAAGAGCGAGACACAATGGAGACTGGGGACCTGGCAGAAGCCCCCCCAACTACGTACTGGCTAGGCATTTCGAGGTGACAAAGCCCCTTTACCACATCCCTATGCCAAGGAACCCTCACCTGAGTTTGCAGCTCCTGCTTCCTGTGAGGGCCTCTTTTTGGATGCTCTGAGGCTGCGCCAGAAAATAGGGAGGCGTTTACATGATGTGCAGCCCGGGCCACCGCCTCCTCTGCACTGTGGAGGCCACAGCCCGGGCACAGCGAGCCACAGAGGTGGCAAGTGAAAGCCCAGGGGAGGGAGGGACACGAGGGAAGCATCAAAGTGGCGTGTGGCAGGCAAATGTCAAAAAGGGTAATCCTTTTACCTAGGAAAAGCAATCGCAGCAGCGGAAATTGAAACAAGACTGCAGTTTTTTTAAATATAAAAGTGGGCGCCATACACCAGTAGCAGTAGGAGATGCGCTCTGACCGCCTTTAAGTCACCAAACCTAAGCAAGCACCGCAGCCGCCATCTTCGTACGGAGCTTGGAACAGAGCATTTTCTTTTATTATTAAGTATGGTATTAACTAAATTGAGAAAAAGAGTAAGAATGAGGGAAATAGTGAATGTATTTGTGAAAGCGCACCCTGCGTAAAGAAACAAAAACGGGCTATATTTCTAAAATAGAGGATTGCGTCCCACTAAAAATCGTGGTGATGTTGTTAATTCAGGATAGATGAGACTTCCGTGATCTCAGCGCTCCACCTTTGCCATGCTGTTTAAGCTTGGGCAGACTGCAGGCATCAGACCTGTACAAGAGCAGAAGAAAAAAGCGCGGAGTGACCCGAAACAGATGGCACACTGCTGCGCGCCACATCTAATTAAAAACAGATGGCCCCTGCACGCCGCTGCTGGCTTCTGAGAGCAAAACGCTCTGGGAGTAAACATTTCCCACACGCTTTTGGCCAATTGCATACTAAAGCCAGATGCAAAGGCCAATAGCGTGTGAGCACCACAAGCACGAGCTTCTACAGAAGCTGAAGTAATTTCAAGAGGTCGATTTTCTAAGCAGCGCATGCGCGCTGCCAAAGGCTCTACCTAAACAAGCATTTGCAATGCAATAGGTCTCGCATTAGGAAAGTTTGAGCTATTGGTATTGTAAATGACAATTTTTTAATTATTGTGTTGGTTTTGAAAATAGCTAAATTAATAGCTTTGTCATTGACAATGCCAATTGTTTTAACTTTCGCAAATGTGACACCTATAGCATTTGTACTGCAATATGTGTTGTATTGACGTGACTTAGATATATTGATATTACAAATAACAATGGCTTTTCATTTTTTTTAAATAATTAATACTTAAATGAAAATTATTGTAATTTATAATGGCAATAGCTTAAACTTTTGTAAATGACTTTTGTGAAGATTATGTTCAGTGTATTTTATTGTGACAAAAATCCAAGAACATAAGTGAAATATTAACATCTTTTTGTGACATTTGTAATAAAGCTTGAAACATTGAGAGAACATATTTGAACCAGTTGTTGTTGAATGTTTGCACAGATTGATGCTGTGGTGGTGCTGAGTGATGCGATAGATAGAGTGAGTGCGATAGATAGATAGAGGGAGGGTGATAGATAGAGGGAGGCCGATAGTGGTGGTCCCGAGTGATGCTGTGGAGGCCCTGAGTGATGCTGTGGAGGCCCTGAGTGATGCTGTTGTGGAGGCCCTGAGTGATGCTGTTGTGGAGGCCCTGAGTGATGCTGTTGTGGAGGCCCTGAGTGATGCTGCGGTGGTGCTGAGTGATGCTGCGGTGGTGCTGAGTGATGCTGCGGTGGTGCTGAGTGATGCTGCGGTGATGCTGAGTGATGCTGCGGTGATGCTGAGTGATGCTCTGGTGGTGGTTGAGAAGAAAATCGTGGATAAGAGGGAATGAAAGAGGCCGTAGGAAAACAGAGGGACAGGGGGTGACACGAGAGTGTCTGGTAAAAACTGAGGCGAGCACCAAGAAGGGAGAATGTACAAAGAAATGCGAATCACGGCCCATGAGAGTGAGGGGGGGATGGAATAAAAAACGTGCAGCTACTGACAGAGAAGCTGTAGTCGGCGTGTTTGCGAGCAGTAAAGCTAAATAATTAAAATTAACAAAAGCATCAAACTTGTCTCATATATATTACATGCAATAACGGATACAGATGAGTCACGGACCATGAGAGTGAGGGGGGTGGAATAAAAAACGTGCAGCTGACTGACAGAGAAGTTGTAGTCGGCGTGTTTGCGTGTTTGCGCGCAGTAAAGCTAAAAAATTATTAAAATTAACAAAAGCATCAAACTTGTCTCGTATATATTACATGCAAGAGAGGGACAGAGGAGGAAAGGTAGGAGGGAAAACGGCCTGGGGAAATCTGGCTGGGGAGGGGGAGGAGAAATCCGAGTAAGGCTGTGGAACAGATGGCTGGTGCTCATGTGAAGCGCTCCAATACCTGCGGGTCGAGTTCGCGTTATATAAAATCTTCACCCAAAAGAAGCTATGAGCAGAACGGGCTGCAAGGCGATTGAGGGTAATCGCTGAAGAGTAAAGGGATCAATATACGCACATCCGTTTTAGTTGGAGAGCAAAGGTCACTAGTCTGAGTTTGGGAAGATCCAGAAGATCCAGAACAGATAGAAAGAGCGCATAGCTCTATTTTAGCAGGACTGGCTGGCTGGCTCAATCGAGGGCAATCTACCGAAATGAGCGGTGACATGTTTCCAAGTATCTCTAATGACAGGCATCGCAGAGTGCATGCATTCTTTATAGCAGACGGAGCATAAACGCAACTCAGGACCAGAGCAAGAGGAACATTTACTAACCAAGCACTGGGGGAAGAGAGCAGGGGAAGTAGAAGGGAGGCACGGCCTGCGGCCGTGAATAAGTGACGGCAGGGGGCGGGCATCCTGTGATTCTGATCAAATCACTTTATCTCCCTGCACCTACCACACAATGAAAGTGTCCTTGTGTAACATAACTGGTGCTCATGTGAAGCGCTCCAATACCTGGCAGAAATTGCAAATGATTTCAAGTGAGTGGTATGTGGCATGGCATCAAAGCATGACATCTTGAAAGCTATGAAAAGAACTATGGGTACTCCTTTCATCATCCTCATGAGGGTGAACGGCTGAGTTGAGTCTGTGACACTTCTCTGTTGTCAACGTTCCTCTTCTGAGCTATCTTTCCTTCTGTACTAATTTTCACGATGAGAGGTTGGAGTCCGTTGCATGTGCTACACAAGGGCCGATATAACAGCAAGTTTAAACCTATGCAACAGAAGCAATGAGTGAGAGTTACCACGGACAGCAGGACGACGGCGGGGGTGAAAGGAACTACAGACAGCAAGAGGAGGGCAGGCCTGCGGCCGTGAATAAGTGACGGCGGGGGGCGGGGCAGCGAAGTCTTTGATGTGCCAAATGCTGCTGGGGAACCGAGTTGGAGCCTCGGCGTGTGCTCAGCATCCTGTGATTCTGATCAAATCACTTTATCTCCCTGCGCCGACCACACAATGAAAGTGTCCTTGTGTAACATAACTGGTGCTCATGTGAAGCGCTCCAATACCTGTGGGTCGAGTTCGCGTTATATAAAATCTGCACCCAAAAGAAGCTATGAGCAGAACGGGCTGCAAGGCGATTCAGGGTAATCGCTGAAGAGTAAAGGGATCAATATACGCACATCCGTTTTAGTTGGAGAGCAAAGGTCACTAGTCTGAGTTTGGGAAGATCCAGAACAGATAGAAAGAGCGCATAGCTCTATTTTAGCAGGACTGGCTGGCTGGCTCAATCGAGGGCAATCTACCGAAATGAGCTGTGACATGTTTCCAAGTATCTCTAATGACAGGCAGCGCAGAGTGCATGCATTCTTTATAGCAGACGGAGCATAAACGCAACTCAGGACCAGAGCAAGAGGAACATTTACCAAACAAGCACTGGGGGAAGAGAGCAGGGAAAGTAGAAGGGAGGCACGGCCTGCGGCCGTGAATAAGTGATGCACAGGGAGGCACGGCCTGCGGCCATGAATAAGTGACGGCGGGGGGCGGGGCAGCGAAGCCTTTGATGTGCCAAATGCTGCTGGCAGGGGGAAGGATCGGGCAAGCTCGTCCACAAGCTCGTGAACTGTTGGGAATCCTCCTTGAGGACAGCCAATCAGCTGCCTGAAGAGAGTCCCGGCCATCAAGCAAATGGTAAGGGGAGCCTTTGAAGAGCAAGGCAGGGGAATAGAAGCACGGTCACGAGCACGTGCACTTCTACAAATCCGGATCGTAAAAGTCAGCTTTGTGGATGGGTGGCAATAGGTCTCTCTGCGAGACCTAAAAAACTGACCGATGAGTCTAGGAAATCAAGAGGGAAAAGGAGGACCAGGAACCGAAGAATATTAGCGGGTCAACAGTAGTAGCCGGATTATGGGACAGATAGAAGAAAAAAGCAGAAAGGAGGTGGAGGGGAGTGAATGGGTTGGTATCACACCATCTCTGTGAAAGAAAGTTAAACAAGTGGTGGGTAGCTCTTGCAGAGGGTGTTGGGTTGTGAGAAGGAAAATCAAAGGCATAGTCAAGAATAATTTCTTTTTTTAAATAGCGAGTAACAAAAATGTCCCCTTGTGAAAACAGTAGCAAAAATAAAAAGAGTTGCGTCATCAAAGAAAGACCCTCGGATCCACTGCATCAAAAACTACCGCGACTTGCATGCCTCATCAGAACCATGGCGCCTGAGGTACTTGTGGCACCTTAACCCTGTCCAGCAAGGTTCATGGTCTGTGGTGCACAGTTTTGGCGCTGCTATGAGGTTGGGAGAGGTTGTGGATGGAGTCAGTGTATAGGTAGGAGATGGAGCCACCAGGGTGTTTTGTAAGTGTTTGGAGAGCTGTGAGCGGTCTGTGGCAATTGCTGGGGCATTGGTATGGCTGGCACATGTGTTTTTTAAATTGATGGTCGAGGATGCCTGTCTGAAGAATGTGGGTACTACGCTCGTCATTGGTAGGAGGTTGAAGTTCTCATTTGGTGGCAGAAGTGAACAAGGAGGTACACTGCTGCCTTAGTGAGAAAGCCAAAGCAAACATCGCCCTGAGTTTGTGAAGGGTGCCAGTCAGGTGTTCCGACTGGAAAGTGTTGATGGTTGTGAAGCATAATGTAGGCTTAGTAATGGCTTTTGAGGTATTGAAAGAGTGGGCCATGGTTGGGAGGCTAGCTAGTGGGGTATTGATATCTCTTTGACTATCTACTACTTCTCAATAAATACGTTATTGCTTTTGGAGCATAGATCTTGATGGCGGGTGGGGGGGGGGTTGGGGCAAGAGATCCTGTGTGGTGGCAGTTATGAAGAGTTTGCAGTCTGTAGACTTGAATTTTGTAAGAGAAGTAGGAATTTTTGTTTGTTAGGATGATCTTGAGTTATGAATTTTAGAATTGTTTTTGGTGGTAGGGACTAAGATGTAACCTGTTCTACTTGAGTATGTTTCCTGTTGTCTTCAGGTAGATTTGTGTTGGTATTCTGTGCTGTACTAGGTGAGGTTGGTGTTAAGCGGGTTCATAGATCAGCATAGGTGTAATGTGCCCACTCTTGATTTAGGGCTGTGTTGAGTTAGTTGTGTGTCTGTTTTTGGGTGGTCAGAGGTAGCAGGGTGGAGACTGGTTGTTTTGTGGTAGCTCTGAGGTCGGGAGAGTAGAATGTGGCTGGTTATTTACTCCAAATTGGATAATGCGAAGAGGGCAGTTGTGGTGAGAAAATAAAGAAAGGAATGAGAGAGTGGTCAATGTGGGAAGCAGTCAACTATAGGGTCTGCTAAGCGTAGATGTTGCAAGTGGAGTCAGTATGAAGTCATAATTAGTTATAAAAATGTGAGCTCGGTTCTTCCTCTTCATTGGTGGCTTCTGTAGAGATTTTCTTATTTTGTCCACTCAGCCCCCTTGGACGATTGGTTTGGAACCAGAAAAAGCAGCACCATGCAAAAAGAGAAAAAAAGCCCCTTTCACGGATATTGAGGGTTTCAGAAACCGGCACATCAAAGAGCACAGGTCTCGAAACTCGCCAGGAGGCCTGTGGTTTTAGTGTAAGAATGACTCTCAGTGCTGCTTCCCGTGCTAGCCGTGCTAGCCCTGATAGAAGTGGGAGTTCAGGGAATTTATGACCCCGAAATCAATGTGAGTGACATCAAATCAATATGTGGTAATTGTAAAGTCTTCCTAGAGTGAATATGTCCAACTGGTTTTACTCTCTATGGTCTTAGCTCACTACCAGCTTTATTCTTCTCAATATAATGAACATGGAAGTGAGCACATTAACCTGAGCATTGCCAACAGAACAAGCATTGGCAAAGCCAAAATACCTCACCTTTACGACGCAACACATATGTTATTGGCTTTATTAATACCTGAACAGCCCCATTTAAATGCTACTAACTCTGTGTTGGTTGTCACTCTTGCCTTTTTCTGGGGTAGGGAATCTCCTGACCTGAAGTAGATATAAAATCCAAACAGTAGTGGTGTGTGTGATTAGTTATTCACCCTAGCTAAACAAATATAGACCATTGGTTGGAGTTTTACTGTCTTCAGGTCAGGAAGTTCCATACTCCCAAACAAAAGGGGAGTTAGTTAAAGGTGTGTTTAAATGAGGCTCATGAATTAATGTATTGTGGGTGAAAGGTGAAGCATCTTATTTTGTTCTCTAGACTCCCATATGTTGCTAAAGTTATATTGGCCTTGGCAAAGTTTGCTAGTAACCCATTGTTTAAAAAAAGAATTTAAAAAAAAAATCCAAATACTAGAAGAAAAGTGAATGCGCAACTTAAATGAGCTCAAAACTTTACTTTGAATTTAATATTTTCAATATTTATAAATGACAAGGTTTAGTTTTCAAATATGTTTCACTTGAAAACCATGAGCAGAATTAAAAAAATATGTGGTACGGAATTTAAAGGGCCATGATTGACAAGACCTAGTTTATTGGTCACAGGACTTAGAGCTCTAAAATACTTCAGCCTTCTGGTCTTCTATAGTGGCCCAGGAAACAGATTTACGGGCTTCTAGGAGAAAATACATCCCCTTTTCAGTCATGCGCCAGCTAAGTGAGCGCAGGAGCTGCCCCCTCAAGCATCACCATAAACGCCTTTGAGTGCCTAGGCCTTGGGATTTCATGCACTATGCTGATTGCGACTGCAAGTGATTAAAATGACCCCTACAATCTACTCTATAGTCCTATCTGGGCATAATGTACCTGTTTCTATGCTTTTACATACTAGCTGGGAAAGGTGGGTAGCAATACTGAGGGCCAGGGGCGAGTGTGTGAGTGGGGATTGCAGAGTTGCAGAAGTGGATTTCGAAGGCTTAGCCAGGTAGGGCAAGAATTCGATTTCGGAACAGAAAATTAGGGTAAATCATTGACTAGTAACTAGAAATGAGTTATGCTGTCACTGACACCATCAGTTTTAATGCATTCTGGTATGTGGTGGCATGTTTCCTTCCATACCTTCCCCTTTCACTGCAATTCTACATCAGAGAAGTATCACTCAGCTCAAGTGATGAATAAACATGGATTGGTAAAGTCAATAGGTCTTGCATATAGGAGAGCTATTATTTCTTTTGGTCATGTTGTACTACCTACAGGGTGGCTGCTGTGCCGCATGGCTGAAAGTTAGAAATAAAAAAGTGCTATGATCGGGCCTGCACTGTTTTCTTAATATGGGATTATTCTCTGCCTTCACATTTTTTTTAATTATCTTGCGTCCGAGAGGAAGTTAGCCATTTTGGCTCTGCAATAAGACCGCACCAAGTTCAGTGTTGTTTGAATCTTTGTAGCATCTTGACACTGTTGGTGTGACTTTTAGGCACATTTTTCTTGCTCGACAGAAGGAGGCAAGCAATGAAGAGAAAGGGATGGGGGGGGGCGGAGGGTGGAGAGGGAAAGCAGCAACAGAGAAAGAGCAGACCACACAAGAAACATAGTTGTCTCAGGTGAGAGCTCAAGTAAAGGGTGTCGGGATCCTGAACATATGGGACGCCACGGATTTGACAGACATAGAGCAGCAATGGGTGGCGTGGGATACTTGCTAGTAAAGCTGGCGATTGCGATGCACGCGGCCATTGACAAGCGGGTGTAGGGGAAGAGATGGACAGGTGCATGATTGCAGAGAAAGAGGTCTATAAACAAAGAGGCTGTCCCAAGAAATGGGACAAGAAATGGGGAGGGTGGAACGCCTTTAGAGGCGAAATTTGTAGTTCTCTGACAAAAGTTATGGCAATGGAGAGAACTCGGCTCGCTGACCCTCTGACTGGTTAACGCCTACTGTATGCCAATACCATTGACTTGTCTTATGTGATCCTTGAATTTCACTGTGATAATGTATCGATGATTCTGTGCTTTGATTCAATAAATAAAAAAAATTAAAAAAATAAAAAAAAGTAAAGGGTGTCAGAGACTGGGGACGGGAAGGAGGGGCCAAACAGATGAAGATGCCTGTCAAAGATCCTGAAGGGCATAAAACAACCACCAGTGAACCCAACACATGTGTGTCCTCCAGCCATAAGGGAAACAGCCGTTACCACGCAGTAAATACCAGGCAGGTAAGTATTTATGGCTATACCACACAGTACTTTACCATGCAGATAAGTATTTTGAAAGTACTTTAAAAGTTATTAAGGGATTTTAGGGTTTAGGGATGGGTACAGGTAAGGGTGACTTTAGTGTTCAACTGGGGAGTAGAAATAAGGAGAGGCGAGGTTAACTTAAGGATTGAGAGGTGGGCAGAGGTAAAAGGAGGTGAGGATAAATTGAGGGTTGAGCAGGGGTAGCGTTAAAGGAAGGTGAGGGTGATTTGAGAGTTCCAGGGTGGACAAAGTTAAAGGAGGTATGGGTGACTTGAAGGTTCAGGGGTGGGTAGAAGTAAAGGGAGGTGAGGTTGACTTGAGAATGTACAGGTGGGTAGAGCTAAAGGGAGGTGAGAGTTCCTGGAGGTTTCATGAGGTGGGTAGTGGTATAGAAAGGTGAGGGTGACTTGTGGATTTAGGGGCAGGCAGTGGCGTAGCTTGGTCAGTAAGATTGGCGGGGGTCCGAGCATCAGATTTCCAGACCATCACGCTGGCATATAATGTTAAAATACATTGTATGACAAGCAGGATGCATGAGTGGGGCTTAAGAGACCGTGAAAAGGGAGAGGACAGGAGCTACAATTTACTGCTCCTGAGGGTGGCATTATACGATCTCCGATCTCCGAATCTAACGTGAAAAATTTCCCGTTGGATCTTGTTTTTGATGTGAAGAGGTGAGTCTGGCTATTAGAGAAAGCCCGGCCAATAAGGCACCGGGTCCAGACTCCATACCAGTAGATGTCTTTAAAGGTAATTTAGATTTCTGGGCCCCCCTGTTAGCTTTAGTAATGAACTGTGCTAATACCCATGGTCTAATACAAACTTGGTCAGAAGCTATAGTGGTCCCCATTTTTAAAAAAGGGGACAGGCATGACCCGTCCTGCTACCGGCCAATCTCATTGATTGATGCTCTAATGAAAGTAGCGGGGCGTATCATTTTAAAACGTATGCAAAATTGGATTGAGGAATTGGATATCCTCTCGATTTTTCAGTATGGTTTTCGTCAAGGTATGGGGACGGTTGAGCAGAGCCTTAATTTACATCTTTTAATTTCCAAATACACCATAGCAAAAAAAGGGAACCTTTTTATTACCTTTATAGATTTAAGTTCAGCATTTGATTGTGTTGAACACAAACAATTGTGGGCTGCCCTTAAAAATATCGATCTGGATCGTTCTATTTTAAATTTTATTAAAGAATTATACGAAGATGCTGGAGCGAGGGTTCGCTTTGGACGACAGGGAGAGTGCTCATCAAGATTTTCAATTAGGAGGGGGGTAAGACAGGGGTGCATTTTGGCACCCCTTCTCTTTTCACTCTATATTGATAAAATTGGTGATCACCTTAACAGTTTTCCTTATGATTACCCTGTCGTGCAAGGCTCCCCTGTCCCCATCCTCTTATATGCGGATGATGCCGCTATTTTATCCCAGACCAGACTGGGCCTTTAGAGGGCAGTCTCTAAGTTCACTCTTTTTATGAGGGACAAGGGACTGAAGGTCAACATTAGTAAAACTTACTCTATGTCTTGTCGACAGGGAACAAAGATAATACCCTGCCCTGTCTTTATAGATAACAAAAAAATAGAGATTACAGATCAATTCCCGTATTTGGGGATTTGTTTCCATCGTAAATCCACTTGGAAACAAGCTATTTTAGCGAGAAAATTAGCTTTCTCTAAGGCTATTGGTGCCCTGCAGAACTTTGCAATTAAAATTGGTGGAAGACCTGTCAAAGAGTTGATTGTCATTTATAAAGCCAAATGTGTGTCTACGGCGATTTATGGTTCAGGGGTGTGGGGAATCGATTCGGTACTTTGTATTCAACAGATTGAGAATCGTTTTCTCCGGTACCTCTTGGGGGTACCAAAATCCACCCCAAACTATTTTATACATATAGAACTCGGCCTTGCATACATTTCGGACATTATTATGACGGAACCCATCCTTCTATGGCATAAGCTCTGGCTGACCACTGAAACTGCTTTTAATCGTAACATCATATCCGACTGTTTACAATTGGATGGCGTCAAGCGTGTTAAGTGGCTATCGACAGTTGAAAATATGATGAGGGACATTGGTCATCCAGAGTTTTTTAAGAACCCCACTACCATGGAATCAATATCAAGGAAGGGGTTACGTAAAATGGTTTTGGACCATCTAGAAAATAAAAGATGGAAGACGGAGAAACTAAAAAAGTCCGTACTAGCCTACCAAAATATAACTCTTGAGCGGGGCCCACAATTATATCTTAACAGTGATATTAATAGCTACGCTAGAATGCTTTTATCCAGATTTAGAATGGGTTCCTTTTTTCGACTGATCACATTTCCATCTTGTAATGATTGGTCGAGACAAATCTTGCCCTGTCCCTGTGATGATGTGGCCCTCCAATCAAACTTGCACTGCACTTTATTCTGCAAATTCTATCAGGTTCCCAGAAAAATTTTGTTAAGACCAATTCTTAAAGAGTGGGGGATCCGTTCTTGTAGAGAGGCGTTTTTTAAACTACAAAGGATGGAAACCCCGAAAATAATTTTTACTCTAATTAAATTTTTGAAACTACTGGTGAAATTTAGAAATTCAATGAATTGACTGTATATATCTTTGTAAAAAATGTTTTAACTTATAGGGCTCTTTGAACTGTACAATCTTAAATAATGTTTTAAACTATTTTTTGTATTTCTTGTGTATGAATATGATCAATATTTTCCCTTTCTTCATCCAAAATTGTAATGATACTGGCTTTTTGTGATACATAGTGAAATCTGTATTGTGCTTTTGATGTATTTTTAATTGTAAGCTTTTATGATATGAAATCTTATATCGAAATAAAGCACTATTTGATTTGATTTGAAAAGGGAGAGCAATGCGGATTAATAGGAGTATGAGAGATAATGAGAGAAACAGTATTTTGTACAATATACATTTTTTAGGGCTTTCAAAACTGAGATGAGTGATTGTGTGTGTGTGTGTTTTTGTCAATGTGTGTATGCAAAAATCCCAAGTGAAATCCGACAGACACCTAAACATACCCGACTGAAATCACCTGTACCCAACTATTCATCTGAAAAGATATTTATTGGGGGAGGGGGGAACACTCCACACTCCTTCCCCCTCTCCCCCACCCCCTTCTGAAGCTACCCCCCTGGGGGTGGGTAGAGGTAAAGAGAGGAGGGTGACTTGAGGGCTCGGTGGTTAGCAGTAAAGGGAGATGAGGATGACTTGATTGACTAGTATGATATGGTACGGTCTGTCATTGTACAGTGTAGTATGGTATGTTATGGTATGGCCTGTTATTGTAAAGTGTGCTATAATATGGTATGGACTGTCTATATATAGTATGTATTGGCTGTTATTGTATAGTATAGTTTAGAAAGGTATGGTATGGTTTGTTATTGTATAATATGATATGTTATGGTCTCTTATTGTATAGGATGAGCATGGTATGACATGTTATTGAGGCCTGCAACCTATGAGCTGCTATCAGCATGCATACACATGTAATTAGTTAAGCACTGATATCACCAGTTTGTACAATTTAAAAACATGTGACGTACGACAGAATGCGACCAAAACGATGGTCAGTCGTTAACAAATGCACCCTTAGTGAATGCTGCAACATGTAACTTTATTAAAATGTTATAAATGTCATTATATTGCTTGAAGAAGACTGGCTGGAGAAAAACGCTTTACCTGGAAGTGAAGTTTTGAAAAATCTTGAAAGCAAACAATAGATTGTCACGTGCGACAACATATGCGCTCAAAGCAAGACTGTATTAGAAAAGGCCATTTGGTATGAATTGGACCCAGATATGAGGGTCTCTTGGTTGGCAAACATTTCTCTATTAAATTACATCTTGGAGCTAAGTAATATTTTTGTTTGAACACCTTGAAGTTTTATCAAGCCAGAAGGCGACCTCAAGCATTAACTGGGCCTGTGGGTCCATGTGTGTGCGTTTTTTTTCAAACCCTTTGAATAATAATGTAAGAGACAGTATTTCTGGGCCTTCATGGATGGTTTGTGCATGTGACCTTGCAATTGTTGCTTGATATGCATGTTCCCTTTAAATTCAAGCCCAGTTTGGCTTTACTGTGTGATTGAGCTCAAGATGGCGTTGTTACTGTGCGGTTGCACTGCCCGCAAGCATTTTAGGCGAAGTTTCAGTAAATGATCTTCTCTCTGCTCTAAAAGTGATTGATTGACAGTCTGGGCATTGCCACAATGTGTAGAACGCCCCGGGGACAAGGTCAGTTCACTGATTATCTCAGCTCACTGTCTACAACTGTGTGCAATCAACTTTGAGAAAATGGACCCAGAGGCTTCGTGATATCACCTTCCCTGGCTGTCGCCTGTTGCTTTGCACCGTGGCACATCCATCTTCCCATTACTTTCAAGCCCTGGCTAAGTAATTTTCTGCGGTCGTTCATATTTCAGACAGTACGTGGGTGATTGCTTGTAGCCACCCGGGATCCAGACTGGGTATGTGTATTCATGTTACGTGACACCAGAGATTCCCTTGCACCTATAGCTTTGGAAACCATGAAATATCCCGCATTATTGACTTTGGTCTCTTTTCTGAAACCCCAAAGAAAATGGATAGTTAACTTTTGATGACGACAAAATCCAATGCTCATTTATCATTGTAAAGTACTGAAGCGACCACATTGCCTCTGATGACCAAAGAATCTGCCGGCTTCAAGGGTGCACAGGAAAGAATGTCTTCTGGAAATTATTATTGAACTCCAGCAGCTCTTGCTTCGATGCATGTGCAGCGCCTTAGGGGACACTGTTTTTGTGCAGTTTGTTGGAATTAAAAAAAAAATAATAATAAAAATATATATATTACCTACTGGCGGTCGACAGTAGGTATATATAGTTAGGATTTTTTCTCTATGGGTTTTTTGAAAATTCTATGTCTAATAACTTTGGCGTTTGTGGACGGAATTGGCTGAAATTTTCAGGAAAATGGCACATTTTGTTTCTGAGCAGCCCTTGAAAATTTGGGGGGGGTTCGTCCAGTGGGGGCCGAGAAAAAAGGGGGGTCCCAAAACGTGTTTTTAACATTGAGTTTTCCATAGGGCGGTTGGCCTCACTTTTAGCCCGAACGGCTGAATGGATTTGCACGAAACTTGGCAAAATTGTAGGGACTGGTAGCCCGATGTGCCTTTTGTAGGTCTCAATATATGTGCTCCAGTGGATTTTGAGAAATTAACGTTTAAAAAAAGATATATATCTGTAACAGCGGACCGGTTAGCGCTCTGGTTCGCGGACTTTTCGCGCAACGGAGCTTTGTGAAGCGAAGCTGATTGGTTCTCCGGCGTCTGTCAACATTCCAAACAGTCCGTAGCGGCCGCCATCTTGTCTCTCGGTAGGATCGAGAGACAAGAGGAGGTCAAAACAAAGGGGGAAATAACTATAAGGGGGCATAGTAGATCCTCGCTGACCCCCTAGGTTTGATGTGGAGGTTTTAAAAGGGCCCCGCGGGGCAAAAAAAAATAATAAAAATAATAATTGAACGGCTGAATGGATTTGCACGAAACTTGGCAAAATATTAGGGACTGGTAGCCCGATGTGCCTTTGCTAGGTCTCAATATATGTGCTCCAGTGGATTTTGAGAAATTAACGTTCAAAAAAAGATATATATCTGTAACAGCGCTCCGCTTCGCGTAACGGAGGTTTGCGAAGCTGATTGGTCATTCTGTCACTGGGCTATAGTTGGGCTACATCTGGCTGATATTTGGGCTACATTTGTTTTTTTGTGTGTCTGGCGGCCATCTTTGGGCTACATTGGGCTACATTGGGCTTCATTGGGCTACATTCGGCTAATTAGCAAATAGCTCATCGCAAACTAGGAATGGTAAAGAATCGCTATTTATTCCTTAAAGTTCGCTATTTAGGAAATGCAAATAACTTTGATGATACATATGGCGGTTCATCTCTAACAAGATAAGAAGCATAGGGATAGATTTATGATGACTGGCGCATCACCAGGGATGTGTTAGTCATTCTGTGCCGCTGTTCCGTCACCTATGGTGTGCTGCATTTACAATGCGGCGCATCATGGGGCAAAAACAGCACAGATGCGTGATGTATCTGTGCCGTAAAGGTGGCGCATTGCTGGAGTTGTATCGCAAGTGTGATGAAGCTCCAGCAAGGGTCGGGGGTGCCCCTGTCGCAGGGTTTCTGTTCTCACACAGAACTGTGGACAGAGGATTGGAACCTCGGCGAATTAGGGTGTCCCAAAACTCACGTTAGTAATCAAAAACTATTTAGCAAGCTAGGTACAGTGTCACATTGGATATAACAAACTCTCAATGTTTAGACAATCCAGAATATGAACTTATAGTACCTCAGGATACGTGGAACTCATGAACAGTCGGTCGTTATATATTTCTTAGAAACCAGAACATGGAGTTAAGAAGAACACATGTGTATTTGAAATGTTTATTTACTAATGCCGTCTTCTCAGGCGTAGTACCTTAGATAATAAAAGTACACATATTATCAGTAGCAAAATTACCAGCATAGTTACTAGTACATAAAAAGTGAATGGTGATAGTATGTTAACATGCTGTAAATGAATAAGAGTTAGCAACACTTATAAGCAGCCGCGGGCCGTGGAGGGAGTTACGGTGAGGCAGGGAGGCGGGGAGGGGGAGAAGCAGGGTGGAGAATACAAGTACACATATTATCAGTAGCAAAATTACCAGCATAGTTACTAGTACATAAAAAGCGAATGGTGACAGTATGTTAACATGCTGTAAATGAATAAGAGTTAGCAACACTTATAAGCAGCCGCGGGCCGTGGAGGGAGTTACGGTGGGGCAGGGAGGCGGGGAGGGGGAGGGGCAAGGTAGAGAGGGCTCCACCCTGCTTCTCCCCCTCCCCGCCTCCCTGCCCCATCGTAACTCCCTCCACGGCCCGCGGCTGCTTATATCTCACCCTCCCTAATACACATATTATATTATTTGCTAAGAAGGTCTCTTTGTGTTGGTTTAGGGCGTGCCCATACTTTAGTGTCTTAGATTTGAAGGAATCACATCAGCATACACCAGCTCTCTCTTCATGTGAACCGCATCAACTGTTGTGTATGTGTGTTCGGCAAAGCAATATAAAACCCGCCTCATGCCCAGAATTGGCAGAAGTTGCACTTATGTTATGAGTATGAAGTCGTGGAGATCAGACCTCATAACAATTCTGTATCGTGTTGTTCTTGAAACTTTAGCACTCGCTGTACAGATATAGTTTAACAAGTAAAGCAGATAGTAGACCAATAACATATTATTCTCATGTAAACCACGATGAACTACTAGGTGGAAAGCTAAAGCAACAACTAAGTGTCGTGTGCAGAAGTTGCAAAAAAGGAAAAATGGCGTTTAAACCGGTAATGAGCCCATGCTAACTTAACACGGTGTAAAGATATCCAGGACCTAGATGACACCTCCTCATGATCCGGAAACGAACTGAATAAGATAATAGAAGTGCCATCTCATGAGAGCAGATTGCAAGTTTATATGTGGACGGTCCGCAAGGTAAAGCATTAAAAACTAGGAAAATTCAATGCTAAAGAAAAATAAAACAGCCAAGTACTTTATCGAGTCTTAAGCCAATAGGCAAGGTAAATAATAAAAACTTGACAAATAAGTCAATGAATTGTCAATGAAATGCTAGTACTCAGCATATCAAACATGAAAAAGGTCTATGACATAACTGTGTATGCAAAATAAGCTGCAACAGCCTCCAATAGGAAGTCACCGTCTTCATCCGAAAACAGTTCAGCCATCCAATTTAAAAGCGGAAAAGAACATACGTGCTCTCCCAGCACCGGATCCTCTATCACCATCAGAGGACAGCTCGGTGGGTTTTCAAGAAAGCTGTGTTCCAAGAAAGACTGTGCTGCCGCCAGTAAATTCCAGGGACCAAGTAGTCCATGCATCAATGCCACAGCCATAATCCTTTCGCCAGGACAAATCAACTTGTGAGTAATGATAGGAGTCATCAGCTGATTAAAGTCGACGTCAGGAGAAACCGGTCCGCAGAGACACAAATCAATGGCCCAATCGAAATCACAGGTCAGGCAGTGAAATACAGGCTGGACACAGGTGAAGTAGGAGAACCGAAAAGATAATCCATATGCCGTGCTTAATATCGCCAACGGCATTGTGCCATAATATTCTAGCATGCGATTGCGGAACAGTGTCAGCAGCTGCAGGGTCGGAGGTTGCATAGGAGGGACATCCATATTTAAAAATATAAAAAAGCACCAGAGCGTCCGCTGGTAATGCAAGTAAAAATGCAATCCACGAACCAGAGTGGAGAAAATGGAATGAAAGGGAGCAGGGATGACTCCAAAGATTTTCTCAAATGAAGTCACGAGACCACTGGTAACAACTTTAAAAAAGTGTGCCAGGGATTTTGTGGAGGATGCGTTAAAGATAGTCGGAAACATGTTGCTGAAATTGAAAGGCAAACCTGTGTACGGGTGTTCGCTATGTGAAGTACGAAAGTTTCACGGGCCGAACTCAAGGCCACCTCTCTCTGAGACAAAAGAGCTCTTATTCTTGTCATGCCGTTGAAACGTGTCCCAAGGTTGGTATTTGTGGCCAGATTGAAAACTCCCTATGTTCATGTGTGGGAGGAAATAGAACATTTCTGCAGCAAATAACCCGTTCACTTACTGTTACGATAAAAGGAATACTTTTAATTAACTCAGAACAATCTTCATTATTGAGCATCAAATAACTACCATTTTCCAACAACTTGAACGTGGGGATGATAGCAGGAACTGGCGTGCCTTGCAACACGCAAGCCATATTTGGTCGGTGTTTGTTGCATGAATCGTGTAACTGTATGTGCCTACACATTAGTGAATGATCTGGCGTCTCAGTGCATTCCTCTCCATTCAGATAAACTTCTTGATCATCTTTGAAACATCTGTATGTGTATGGAAGCGACCAGACCTCATGAACAAAAGCACTACCTAAAGGTTCATAAAGACCTATTGGTATATATTTCATACAATTTGAAAACTTATATAAAGCAAAAGGCAGCGTTATTAAACCGTGGATAAGGCATGTTGCCAAAAAACCCGCAATCCTCTGCTGATGATGTCACTGAGCATGTCATGAATGATGTAATATGTGACATCATCAGTAGTGGATTATGGGTAATAGTATCTCTAGTTTACTCCCCTATAGCTGTCTTTCTTTTAACATAAGTGTGTGTTTCCTTCCCTTATACTTACTGTTTTTGGTTCGCTTCCAGTTCCCGTACCAGCGAGCGAACTAGGAAGCGAACTAAGAGAAATAGAGGTTGGCACAGTTCCAAATATTGTACCAATTTTTTAATAACGGGGAGGTAGTTCTGAAAAGAACTTTTTTTTTTTATTTTTCTGAACATTTTTTTACTGTTTTTGAATTTTTCGGAACAGTTTTATATTTTTTTGGGTTTTTCTTGGAGGGGGCAATGAAAACGATTCATTGTAAAGGGCTCAACAGGAGCAACAAAACAAAAAAAAGAAGTATTTATTATTTTGGGCGTTTCGGACAAACTTGCATATGATAGTCAATAGCTCTGTTGATCAGAGTGATGCTTCTTTCTCCGTAGGAAATGAATCCATCGCAAAATACGCAGGTGTGTTTTACTTCACCAAATCTCATTTGTATATTTGGCACCATCTCCCTGCCCTCTGGTCCCGTTACTTCCGGTACAACAGATCTTCTGGCCATAATAGGGAGATTATCTAGGTCGTTCCGAAACTGTGCAGCACTGTAGTTGTTAGGATGCCACCTAGTCATATGGCGATGCATTGTGTAGTTTCCGAAACTGTATTTTTTGTCGGTCCCTCTGGACAGTCTATCTTGACATATAAGGCAAGTTACGTATCTTGCATTTACTTTTTTCTGACCTTTGGGAATTTAAAAAAATTGCCAAATGAAGTTTTCTTTCCGGTGAGACGTCTTGGGCTGCTCAGGCAAAAACTGCCTCTCTTCGTGCTCGTCCTCCTGTTCCTCTTCTTCTTCTTCTTGTTGAATTACAACTTGAGCAGGTGGTCCACTCTTCCTTGGATGTGGTGGAGGTGGTGGGGAAGCACCAGCTGAAGCTACTAAAGAAGCCATTGCTCAGTGATCACAAAGGGTCTTTCTCTCACAATGATGAAAGTCAGAGTGAGGAAAGAAGGAGGGATTTTCATCATTTGGGAAAAACAAGAGTTCTCAACCAATCAAAAGTGTTCATTTTAGATTATATGACCTAGTCTTACATCATTAGGAAACCAAAAGTGAAATGAACCAATGAAAAGTGTTATTACCAAGTCACATGACTTGCTGTGTTTACGTTAAGCGCTTTGCAGGGCCTCCCTGTTTGCTTCCAGAAACCTGCGCTTTGGCACTCGCTTCGCGTACCAGTTCGCTAACGTAGCACGTCATATGACGTATCAAGCGACAACGTGGAACGTCATGCGGACGGGAGGCGTCACGATGTTGTTTTCTAACGCGGCACTTGCGGTAAAGAAACGTTTACCGGCTCGCGGTCTATTTCGCGGCATCAAGGTCAGCTAACGGGAAGCTTCCCGATTCGCGAAGCGGGAACGAAGAAAAAAAAATATTTTAAAAAAAAATTATTCATAAACATATAAAATATATTTTTGGATTTAAAGAAGAATACATTTTACAGCTACAGATATTAGCTGTTAAAAAACCAATGAAATTCACAGAAAAAACCATAGGTTATAGACCATATATAGTTAGGAATTAGCATTTACAAAACCTTGAAAATTCACTGAAAAAACCATAGGTTATAGACCATATATAGTTAGGAAATAGCATTTAGAAAACCTTATTTTACTCACACAAAACCATTGAAATTCCATATATAGTTAGTTGCACTAACTATATATCGCGCACCTGCAATCCACTGCTGATGATGTCACATATTACATCATTCATGACATGGTCAGTGACATCACTGATGACATCACTGATGACATCTCAAATGACATCACTGATGACATCACTGATGACAACATCCAGTGACTGTATGCTTCTGTAAAGTTAAAATATGTCTTACATATTGAAGAATGAGTGGATGTATAAGTGTCTGGATGAAGGATTTAGTAGGTGCATGACTGACTGTATAAGTGAGTGATTAAATGTGTCTCACTGAGTGCATGGGTTAGTGACTAAACTGTTTTAAATTGTGCATCATTGTGTCTGTTGTTTTGTAATCTGATGCATGTGTTGATCATTAGCTATATGACTAACTATATGGGTTATTGATTAGTTGCCCAAGTATTTGTATGGGAGACTGAGTGTGTGTGTGGGTGTCTGGGAGGTGTATGACTCTGTGCATAGATGTGTGAGCAGTTGATTCACTAGATGTATGGGTTCAAAAGTGCATGTGGAAACATCTGTATGGGCGGTTGACTGTGTGCATGAGTGTATTGGTGAGTGAATGGATATCTCAGTGCTACATGTCAAAGTAAGTACATATGTAAAACACAGTACATGTGATAGTTGACATATATAAATAACTGTGCATAAGAGCCAGTGAATGTGTGAGTGGCTGTATGGATTATTGTGAACTTGTATCAGGGATTGTATAACAGAGTAAATATGTGTTATTATATGTTCCAATAAGTAAGGTGTGTATAACTATATAGTTGAGGAAATCGAGGTGTGATTGATTCTTTGCAAGACTGACTAGGTGTGTGAGTAACTCCATGGATGAGTGACAGTCTGTGAGTGTCTGTTTACACTGAGTGTATCTAAGGTTATATTAGAGTCTGAAGAGGTTCATTGTATCATCACATGAATGATGTCATCAGTGATGTGATCAGTAATGTCAAATGAGATGTCATCAGTGATGTCATCAGTGATGTCATTTGAGATGTCATCAGTGATGTCATCAGTGATGTCACTGACCATGTCATGAATGATGTAATATGTGACATCATCAGCAGTGGATTGCAGGTGCGCGATATATAGTTAGTGCAACTAACTATATATGGAATTTCAATGGTTTTGTGTGAGTAAAATAAGGTTTTCTAAATGCTATTTCCTAACTATATATGGTCTATAACCTATGGTTTTTTCAGTGAATTTTCAAGGTTTTGTAAATGCTAATTCCTAACTATATATGGTCTATAACCTATGGTTTTTTCTGTGAATATATATATATATATATGATGAGGCGCTTGAATTTTTTGGTGCTGTGTTTTTTTATCTCATGACTTTTCCTTTTTTTTGTACTGTTAATAAAAGTTTGCTCTCAGCTTTAAAATGGTTTTGGCCACGCGGCTGCTTCAGGCATCGCTGCAATTTTTACATATTGGCTCATTTTGTGCACAGTACCAGAAGGTGGTGTTGTATTGGATACAAGTTTGTGTTGACATTGCACATCAAGGCTCTTTTCCAATGCCTAAAGAAAGTTAGAATTCTTGTGTTTTGAGAACTATGCTTAATGAACTCTGACTACTATTACTTCAACCGGTGTTGACACTAGTTACCCTTCGAGTGGTTGGAGTGTTAGGCTGGGGTATGGCCGAGTGGCCTCAGAGCAAGAGTTAACGTTGTCAAATTGAAATGGTGCAGAAGGGAAGTCTGTGAGCAATTCTTTCCAGCTGGTTACTCTGAAGAGCCAAACTCCTATCGTTTATTTATCTTCTATTATATGCCTGTTTGTTTTATTTTATTTAGGATAAACATAAGTTTTAATATGGCTTTTGTTCTGTATTTGAAAATCTTAATAAAATTTCGTAAACAAATGATGATGATGTGTAGGGGAAATGACTGGCAAGCCCTGTCTTGAACGAGTATGCTCCTCTGCTCTCCCAAGTGACCTTTTCTTAAACGTGGGCAGTTTTCATGTCACTAACCCTCCCATAGCATCCCCTGACTCCCCCAGCCAGTGCCGGGTGTGGCATAAGTACAGGTCCCACCAGTCTTGAACAAGAGTGTAGAAAGGATGTCACACACCCACATTGTACATCCCCAATGAGGCCTCACCTAGCCCTGTGTGGTTTTTGCATCTGCAAGATCCACTTGACCTTTGGTCCCATTCAACCTTGGATTAGTATTTTTTGGCAGTTGAATTAGCTCTAATCAACACCATTCTCAAGGGGGGCTCTCACTGATTCCAGGGCTCGTGAGCCCCATGTAGTTAGCACATGCAGAGCTGCATACTCCCAAAGTCTAGGAAGTCCCCAACAGGGAGAATGCCAAAGTTGACTATAAAACAGAGACATGTCTTGTCGATGGCATCGATAGCCTGTTGGAGATCTCCCCTGGAGAAGGTAAATGGTACAATTGTTGAACCTCAGGCAGATTTGATACAGTGTCTGATAAGCTGTTCAATTGTTGGCTTCCTTTGTTAGTGAGAGGATGTAATTGTCAAGTTGGCTTCATTTCTTTCTTCCACATCCCATCACCTGTGACCTTCCCCAAGGATTACATTTTTCTCCTGTGTTGTTCAGTATATATCAGGCCCCTGATGACAATCACTTTTCCTTTATTACATACCCCCAATGACACGTAATTGATTATTAGGATGGAATGGGATTTGTGGGATCGGGATACACTGTGAGCTTGCTTATAAGTGGAATCCTGGATGAGTAAGAGATTCTTTAATACATGAAGGGGATAAATGATGTGATCCTTATAAACATCAAAGGAAATATCATGGCAATGAAGACACTCATTGAAGAACTCTCCCACAGGCATAGGTAATTAGGATCCAATCCTAAACCGTATGTAAAAAAAAATATAGGATGCACGTTGTAGGAGTCTGTCAGTGGACTGGAAAATTAACTCAGTTGTGAAAACCTGTATGGTTTATTTGGTGCAGTTGAAAAGACTAATCAATCTGAGCATTCAAATCACAGGATCTCCGGTTGGGTGGAGGGGTGGTTGTAATACATTCAGGAATTACTTTAACAGTGCCTTCTACTTGGACGTCCCAACGACATTAATCAGCTGGCTGCAAGAGAGGACAGTACATAGGCATCCAACGATTATTCAACTTCAGAATATGTAGTTGTATTTCTGAGACTTGATGATAAACTCAGTGACTGCCATCACCATCTACAATAGATTTCAAGGTGCATTTTAGATGTTTTATGAGTTATCTTCAGGAAAAAGTTAGTCTTTATGTGCAGTGCAGATGCTTTTTATATTCCATGGTCTGAGTCTGTCTTCAAGCACACCTACCAAGCTTTGTTTTATGGTAGACATCTGAGTTATTTAGGCTTTCCCTAAGGAGCAGGGTTTTAGTAGAGTTGTGAATAAATAGGTCTACATATTTGAATAGAATAATAACATTTCTTTAACGGTATGAACAAACCCCGTTGTGGAGGTATTTATAAGCAAACTCAAAATATGTATTTTTTGTGGTCCATTACTTTTTCTCCCATTTGTGCTATGTCCGGATCTCATTGGCAGTTTAGCTCATACAATCATTTGTGCTGTGTGCTAGGTAAATGTTACATTCATATTCAGCCTCCTGCCTGGTCATTCTTTTTGCACACTTGTTTGTCATTGCTTTGGACTTGCACTGGAACCTGTGAAACAGAAATGCAGTAAAAGTAATTGGTCCAAAAATAATATAGGATGTCCATATATCGTATGCCTTTTCTGTGGTAATTATCTTGAACATTTGAAAAAGTTGAATGCATGCTCGGAATAGTTTTTGCTCCATGAGGAAATTCCCTTTCTCTAAATCTGTCTTGGCCTTAACAGTAGGTCATCTGAAGAGGATCCCAACGGAGAGCTCGACATAGTTCATTCCGATGAGGAAGAGGTCGTCAACAGCTCAGATGAAGAAGGTTCCAGCTCTGACTCCAGTAAAGGAGAGCTTGATCATCTAGAAAATAAGCAGGTGAGATTTAAGTCAAAATAACTGGTGTAGTGAATTTGATAATGTTTATATAGCTGCAAAAAAGTTTTTTGTAAGTTAACAGTAAAAGCAACCTGTGAAGAAAATCACAACAAATATGAAGCTATAGACTAGATGTTGTACACTTGGCAATCAGTAAGTTCAAAGGAGTTTGTTTTATTTACATATAATTATATGTAAGTAAGTGACTAGAGAGAACGAGAACGACAGCACATAGCACTTTGCACTGTGGGGGCATTTTGAACTTTGAATCTAGATTGTAATCTCGATGATATACTTTTTTTTTTTAAACAAAAGTGCACTGTACCTTTTAGGCTCTACCTCGAGCCAACTCCCCGGTCCACCGCGGAAGCTCAGTTTGTGTGGAGGGAGGCGGCCAGAGGAGGCGGGGCTCAGACAGGCAGGCTTAAGTAAAGGCAACTACTTAAGTCGCATGGAAGTGCGGACGCGCCGCCGGCGCGCCAAAGGAAAGCCCGTCTGCACCCGGCTGGGACCAGAGGCCAGAACCCCTGGCCCATGGGCTAAAGACAACCGAAGGTACTTGGTCTCCCAATTGTATAGAATGCAAATTCCACTCAGAGATAGATGCACACATTTCATTAGCATCACAAATGGCCATGCATCCTGTGCACATTGCTCTTTTGACCCTGCGAATATCATACTGGCACATCCCACAGTAGAATGGCAGAGTAAACACAAAATGTTCCTCCTCAATTGCAGGTCCCTCCTGAAATATGTGTGGAAAATTAATACTCTATTGATTGAGGAACAGCCGGAAGTCCTGTTTTTAACAGAAACCTGGCTTCACAAGGACTCTGAACCAGATGTGAGACAAGCTTTGGCCCCGGGCTACTACATCTTGAGACAAGATAGGGAAAAGAAAAAAGGAGGAGGCATCACCATCATTCTGAAAGATCACTTAAGGGAGCTCATAGGGACGGATCCTATATCAGACTGCGAAAGTATATCATTTTCGATCTCCTTCGCTTCAACCCTCACTCTCTCAGGTATTGTGGTCTACCATCCCCCTGGTCCATGTGGACAGTTTATAAAATCACTAACAGGTGCTGCCGCTAGACTAGCAAGCATGTCACCTAATTCGACCTTATTAGGCGACATGAACTTACGCTTAGAGAACCCTCTTAAGGCGGAGGCAGTAGATCTCACACAAAACCTATTGGCCATTCAGTTATTACAAAAAGTGTCTAGCCCTACACACGAAAAACGTCATATCCTGGACCCATTCTTTTCAAATGACACACAGCTTTGCACAGGAAGCCCTGTCCCGATACCATGATCAGATCACTTTTTAAAACCGATTACTTGGAACATCCCACATCAGACGAACATGTAAGAACTGGCTGCGTCCCTGGGCAAAACTCTCGCCAGAGGCCTGGTCCGAGGCGCTGGTAAGTTCTAAACCAGTGGAAGAAACTAATACTACTATATCGTCAGATAACTATAATTGCTGGGTCAGATACTCTTTGGATGCTATGATCCCACATAAATGGATTCAGGAAAAGCCTAAGGAAAAAGAGACACCATGGTACTTACCTAAATTGAGAGAACTTAAACAAAACTGCAAGTACTTAGAGAGAGCCTGGAGGACAGATTATAACACAGAAAAAAAACCAGACCTACAGAGAGGCTATTAAATGTTATCAATCGGAAATAAAAAGAACGCAAGCCCTATATTTTGGGGGAAAAATAATAGCCGCTGCGAATGCGCCTAGGGAAATATTTCAAATTATACAAAAACGTACTAGGCGCCCTGCACCAGACTTTCCCTCCGACTCCACATGATATTTTGCAACAAACTCGAAGAGTTTTTTTTATAATTTCTTTTAGATATTTATAACACATTCCCTCAAATTAAAAGTACAGACAAGTCGGACCAGGAAGCAGACCCCCCCCACACCCCCCCCCCTTAGTGGCACTACCCCTCCCTCCCCCCTCCCATCTGGAAGATCTTCCAATCTTGGACATGGACACATTAACACAGCTCTTTCCCCAGGTCAAATCGGGTTCCCTTCATAAACTCCGCAAGGTGGAAGAAACCATTCTTCTGGTTTTGCTGGAGTTACTAAATTCCTTGCTATCCAGTGGCCAGGTACCTCTGTCAGGGAAGCATGCCATGATAAGAGCTCTACTGAAAAAACCCAACCTTGATCCAGAGGTATGGAGTAACTACCGCCTGGTCTCACTGCTTCTCGGGACCAGCAAATACTTGAAAAACATGTAAATAAATTTCTCTCAGAACACCTAGAGAATCACTCCCTTCTGCATACCACCCAGACAGGCTTCTGCCCTAACCATGGGACAGAGACAGCCCTGCTAGCAGTAGCGGAGGAATCAAGGAAAGGGCAGGGGCGGTCATTTTACTTGCCCTAAGCTCCGCATTTGATACAGTCAATTATAACATCTTATTTGACAGGCTCAGAATGGTGGAAGTCTCAGGCAAGGCCTTGACATGGATTAAATATTTACTAAAGGATAGAGTATTTCAGGTGTTTGAGGGTAACTACACCTCCAAGTGTCTGCCACTCTTGAGTGGAGTTCCTCAGGGCTCATCATTGAGTCCCACCCTATTTAATATTTATCTCAAACCACTGGCCGAGCTAGTCCTACCTTATGGGATTCAAATTATTACCTATGCGGATGACACACAATTGGTAGGAGCTTTAAAGCATCCAAAGAATACACCAATTAATCTTGAAACCTGTATGGAAGTTGTGGCCACGTGGATGGACCAGTCTTGTCTCAAGCTCAATGGAGACAAGACTGAGTTAATGATCCTAGGCAACTACCCTTCGCTTTGGTGGAATTAGTGGGACTAAGTTGGCCTAAATGTCTTAGTCTACCACCAACCCCCAAAGGTCAGATTAAAAGTTTGGGAGTCTGGCTAGATAAATCTCTCATTTTTAATAGCCAAGCAATCAAGTTAGCTGCATCATGTTTTGGCATTATTAGAATGCTGCGGAAAATTCTCCCACTGCTCCCGGCACGAAGAGTGATAGTACAGGCATTGGTGCTCCCTAGGCTAGATCACGGGAACTCCCTCTACCTTGGACCACAAAGGCCACTATAAGGAAATTGCAGGTAATGCAAAATTGTGAAGCCAGGCCGCTTTATCACACTCCCTACCCGCAATCAGTCAAGCCAGTTCTAAAAAAACTTCACTGGCTGCCAATAAGCGAACAGATTAAGTTCAAAGCATTGTTTATAGCTCATAAAACGCTTTGGGGGACAGGTCTTAAAATAAACCACTCTCTTATGGCCTTTTACCACCCCACAAGATGCCTCTGGTCAGCCAGCCAGTTTCTGGCAGTGATACCAAAAATTAAGAGCGCACGATCAGGCGGTCGCACGTTTTCCCATAACGCTGCCAAACTATGGAACACACTCCGCGTCCAGATGCGCTCAACCATTCGCCATCTCTCCTTCCGGAGGCAGCTGAAGACCTGGCTCTTCCAGAGTCTGCTGTAATCAGTTCATCCTTGTTTCTCTGCTTGTCACTGATAGCACAGAGATGACTAAGGGTAGCCTGGCGCTCTATGAATATTCATTAATAATAATATTAATAATAATAAAATATGTGCCTTGTACCTGCTCATAATGTCTCCAAGTCGGATTATTTCTATTGCCTTTCTGGCAATGTTTGCTGTAGAATAATTTTACTTCTGTTTACGTTCCTGTGGCAAACCTGTGTTCCAATTGATTAAAGAATGCCTCTTCCCTTATTTGGTGTTGCTGTGCAGCCCTGCAGCAGGGGCGTAACACGGGCTCCCACAGCCCCCGTGGTGTGGGGGGGCCCGAGCTGCAGGGGGACCCTGCAGCCCTGTACTCGGGCCTGAGAGCTTCGGATTAAATCCGGAGCGGGGGCCCCTCCGTGTCCCTTGTAGAAGGCCCCCCTCAACTTTCTTTACGCCAGTGCACTGCAGAATAACATGCTTTCCTTTTTTTCAGTGTGTTTTTAGTAGTATCAGCTGTGGTGATGCCCTGGTGATATGGAGTCATCCTGTAACACCATGTAACCTTGGATAGATATGTTTGGAGAGCTCTGTAGATATCTCTGTTCTGGAAAAGTGGGCAGATTAATAAAGATATGCTGTCCAAAATCTCAGCGCAAAGGGTCTAAATTGCTAGAGCTTTACTAGGCCCAGGTTAAATTTAGGTTCATTCTTTCTTGTAAACCAAAACAATGCCATGCATCCTCCCTCTGCCTCCCTCCCCCGATATCCGGTAACAATACTGCCTCTGAGGGATTCTGGTGACATTATAAACCACGAATCCAAATTCTGAGTTGTTTTTAAATGTAACAAGAACCATGAGACACGTTATCCAGGGAAGTCTCCTCCATTGGAGCGGAGGACTGTCGTCCCACTTAAGCGTCCCCCAAAGCACCAGAGATGAAAAATAAAATGGTAATTCATTATCATTTTATTTTTCATCAGCCCGTCCTGAATTGAGCATCAGTACGGGGCGGGCCTGCTGAGTGACCGCAAGCAGGAGCGGTGGGCAGAGTGCCGTTGCCCTGTTTAAAGTGCGCGTGTCTCCTAGGCTCGCCGTCTTGCGACTGCAATCCAGATATGAGCACTTTAAAGCTAAGACCGCTGGGTTGAGAGCAAGTGTAGGCCTCTAGCGTGCTGGGGAGCGCCGAGAGAAGCTGCTCCCTCCAATCAGGGGCCTGCTCACATGCTGGTTAACAGCATGTGAGAAGGCCAGGATTGGTCGAGGGAGTTTGCTGGGGCCTGCACTGCAGTCCCAACAGAAGAGGTCCAAAGGGAAAAGGATGTTGTCTGTCTCAATCCGGTAAGTGTTTTCTTTTCTTTTTGTTTTATTTTGTTTGCCCATGCGCGCACCTAACCATTTGCACTCCCCCCGCCCCTATTCTCCAGTAGATGCCAGCTGCCACTGATGTTATCCCTTATGTATTTTTCATATTAAATGTTTATTTTGGGATATTTAATTTGAAAAGGCTGTTTTTGTCAAAGTACAGCTAACAGTGGGCACTGATTAGAAATGGAATGTTTAGGGTTTTCTTTTACCTTTCATGAATAAATTGTTGTTGAAAACGATCGTCAGACGGTTTAGTTGAAATTCTGTGACCTTAGCGTGCTGCATGGTTATGGATTATTTGCTTTTGACACATAATTTGCTAATTTCACCCAAAATGTTGTTTATAGTTAAGTGATGAAAATAAAACTTCCATAGATTGTGTTACATAACTTACATTTTTTGCCGCATAATTTAGATAACCTTTCTGCTTATCTTTATTCTCCATGCCACTTAATGCAGTAGTCCCGACAATAGTTGAGCTCTGCAGAATAGTTTGGGGCTGCCATTATAATGAAGATATTTTCCATATTTCACTGTTGCCTGCGAAATGAGTTTTCATATCATGGCATTTTGACAATTATCTTGAATAAAAGCATCTCAACGTACTATATATGCTTAATACTCCTGTTGAGGCTACTTCTTAGATCTTCCAATTAATTTTTGACACAGATTTATAGATAAACTCACTGTGCTCGAATAAAAAATGATCACGGTCTTTGCAAAGTGAAATTAAAGGCAGACGTAGGCCCTAGTGGGATGAATCTCATAGCTCAAGTAAATCAGTTCATGTGTCTCGTATAATGTATGTCACCTATGGACAATAGATACAAGTGCTTATCTTAATTTTCAGTGTTGTACTATAGGATATTTTTTCCTAGTGATTTCTGACTTCTTGATTCTTATCTCCAATTTCCGGGAAAACTGAAAACAAAGGTTAAAAACATCAAAACCGCTACAATATACTTGGAGTACCACTTCAAAATCATTTGTCTGCACGAAGTTAAACTTGGAATAATTCATAAATGAACAAACATCCCTTCGCCTGCATTTAATGCATTTGGCTCCTTAGTATCGAATTCGAACTATACCTGCACGCTAGTCTCCTGAGAACTCTTTCCATATATCCTTCTTTAATTGTATACAATATACAATCTATGACACTTTACTCCAGTAGTGATCTGTTATCCTCTTATCCTCCTCTTCATACCTGTGTTAAGGAGTTGGTGACCTCTGCAAAATAGGGTAGTATAAGATTGTACCTAAGCAAAGGTGTCATTACATCATAAAAAGGACTCTTAATCCATGCAAACTAATCCCCAAACTTTGTTTTTGCTTGTTCCCTGCTTTCCAGGGTTAAGTGAGAAAACTTGTACAAGAAGCTTGTATTTCTATACGTTGATAGACTTTAGACTATGGCCAGTCCTGAATAAATCTTGTGTGTGCACCGATTCTCAGTGCATCTTTTTTCTCTGCAGGGTAAAAGAACTGGGAAGAAAACAAAAGTGTACCACATCGCTAAGGAGATCATGAGCTCTGAAAAAGTGTAGGTTTCCATGACTTTTAAAAGTTCTCTTTATTTATTGTGTGCCATGTTTTATGACTGGATTTACATTTGCTATTTCTGTTTGTTCTTCCTCACACAGTTTTGTGGATGTTCTGAAGCTCTTGCACATTGTAAGTACCCAACACTAATATTCGTATTGATCAAGCATTTTATTTGTTAGACCTTTGTTTTACCACTGCAGTACATAGTGCAAAAGTTAAATTTGAATACTGGAGCAAGTTTTCACTATCTCATTAGAAGTGGAAACAATTTGTAATATATCTCAAGCACATAAGTTAGCCAAAAGGTTTTAGTTACTGATGGAAAGATTGGTGTTTATCCATTAAACTTCCCACACTTCTGAGTTTTATATAATGAAGGAAAGAAATGGTGTGGAGCTCAGCAAAAGGAATGATTCCCCGTGAACGAACCAGCTTTAGATCCAAACATTCAGTCACATATAACATTGCAATTTTTCAAACTTTGATTGATAAATACGTAGTATCAAAATAGCAAATCCTGTATACTGTTATTGTTGACTTTTCAATAGCATTTGATAGAAAGGACAGAAAGACTAATAGAGGAAACTGGTAATAATAGGTACTCCCTCAAATCTTTAAAGAGTGATCATTGTACTACCCTCCTCTACTTGGTGTAAACTCCTGATGGGTGGGAACTAATGCTTGACTCCCAAAGTGTATACATTGTTTGAAATAAGGTGCATAGTGGCTTCTCTTTTTTCTTCCATCTTTCTTTATAGTTTACAGGCCCAACCTCTTAATATTAAGAATTTTTCACCAAGTATTTCATCTTTGCTTGCATGTCTTGATGTATACAGATGATATTGTAATTTTTCATCTTACTTCAGTTGGCCTCCAACACAATTCGAATGCATTAACTGCATATGCTGGGAGAAAAAATTTAAATTAATATTTCCAAAACTAAAGCTGTGGAGAGGAGTTGCCCTAATGGCTAGGGCGGTCAACCTCGAATCTGGGGAACCGAGTTTGAATCTCTGCAATGACGCTGAACATCCTGTGATTCAGGGCAAATCACTTACTCTTCTTGTGCCTAACAAAAATGAATGTGTCCTTATGTAATGCAACTTGTGCTATGTAAAGCGCTCTGATACCCGATACCGGGTCAAGTTTGCGCTATATAAAACTCCGTAAAAAAAAATAATAATAATAATAAAAAAGTGTTGGCCTTTAAACAAAAAAAGCATTGCTGTTCTTTCCACTGGAATCTCAGTGAAATTTGCTTAGAGAAGGTGAAATCATAAACTTATTTGGGCAGAGTGTTTTCTCGGAACTTGGATAATAAGCTACATTTTTCACATATAGTAAACAAAGCTTTTTTGCACATATCAAAACATTAAATAAATGTTCTAATTATTCTGTCAGGAAACACTTTAATTTGTCATATCTATACAGTAAAAATATTCTGTACTCTCTCATATATGTACTTGAGCACATTCCTCTTGACAACTGATCATTCTTGAACCTGTCTGAAGGGAAGGTTCTTCTTAAATTATCGACAGTAAGCCAAGCAATCCCTGTACAAGCGCTGCACCTGGAATTTGCACTTACCAGCTCTTTAACTTTTAGAATTGTGTAGTGGCGTATAGTTTACTCCATGCATCAGACGGTACCTTGAGCGATTTGCTGAAGCAGGAAACATTTGTTGCATTTAAGAAAGATTAGACTAGAACATAAATCTTATGTCAGGTTTGCGCTCCGCAGGATCAGCACGCAGCAACAATGCTCCTCCTCCGGACCCTCCGAACACCCTGAAGTATATATATACAGGGTGGTCAGACGATACGGCGAGGGAAAAAAACCCAAAAGGGGAAAAACCCAAAAGGAAAGAGAAGAAGGAAAGGGCAGCAGGGAAAAAGAAACTGGAAAACAAAAAGGGAATGGTTAGTACAACATCAATCACTACACTCATGTAATTCTCACTACATCACAGCCTAGAAATCACCTGTATGCTTTGTGAACCGGCCCAATACCGCAGTTTCTCCAACCTTCCTTCTGTCCTATTCAACACAAGAGAAAATATTACACATGTGCCTCCTCATCCCAGTCTCCTAATTGGAAGATGCGTATTAGCAACCTACCCTATAGCCTCCCTCCGCAATTCTAGAGAGTGGTTCCAGGAATCCAGTAAAACACCCAAAGACAAAAAGGAACAGGCACTCCATGAAAGAAAAAGAAACCCGAAAGGACTTCTTTGTTGAAAGCACAAAACAAAACTCCTTTGATTCGCTAGTGTAAATGGCTCCTTTACACTATAAGCAAGTACATGTCATATTTCATTAATCAATCCAAACACGGCATGACGTAGTGTTAACTACCGTCATCCGCTTTGGTAATTATAATCCCATCCAAAGATCGTGAGGCCAACAATGATAATTCATGTCGGTAGTGCGGAGGTCCTCATCCCCCCCTGCACTCCGCCACTTGCACTTCAATGAAAACGTGCCTGGCTCCGCACGCACTACACAGAAGCAGACCGCCTGTCTAGAATATGGACTCCCAAGAATCCTACTGAATGTTTCCTTGCAGCAGCGAGGACAAAAACAAACCAGCAGAACGCTCCTCGTTATCAATCACGAGAAACAGTAAAACAGACATCCACGCTAGCCAGCGTGATATCTCGCAGGGCATTTTTGTGTGTTCTTCCACACTCACCAAATGATTATAAAGAATGTTACGAAGCAAACACCGTACATTTAGGTCATCCTGCCTTTCGCCATAGTGTAGGCGCCAGGAATTGCCTACTCCAAGATGGCGCCCACGTTTACAGTACCCAGCACGTGACCTACTAGTCACTGGGGTGACGCCCCAAACCAACAATATAATCAACACCGGACCGGGGACCCGGTACTATCCGGATCCCGGTAGAGATGGGTAGGCGAAACAGCACTGGTCGAGGCTTTGAGAAGTAAGTAGGCGGCGCGCCTTACCTCAGTGACCCGCATTAGCGCGGATGGGGCGGGATATTGACCTGGACACCCAATATATGATGTGCACACCGGGGCGCGTCCTTAGCAATGGCGGCCACTGCACGGCCAGCGGTAAACGAGAACCCCCGACCTCGGTGTATATGTGTGAACTGGGCACGGTGTAGGCAAAACGAGAACCCCCGACCTTTGTGTATATGTGTGAACTGGGCACGATGTACGCAATGCAAGCCTTTGCTACAACTCCACGATCAGCACGCAGACAGCGTGCTGTTGCTCTTATAGCGTGCTGTTGCTCTTATATCTTTATAGACAATAGACCTGGACACCTCGCATTTGATGTGCGTGCCTGGCGCTTCCTTAGGACTAGTGGGCGCTACATGGCCGGCTTTAAACGAGTACCTTTGGCCGCAGATTGTATGTATGTACTGGGCACGTTGTAGGGCGCAGTATTAATCCCTGCTACACTTTAATATTGGGCATGCAGACAGTGGTACATTGGTGGAAGCGCCTATGTTTCCTTATACAATTGATTGCTCCGCTGCCCAGTCGACCACACAGGAGTACTACTGGCACCTGATTTTAATATAGAGGGAGTACCAAACTTGAGATAAGAGTTGCATGTATGCGCCTATACCACAGATTACTTCACTACTCAGGCAACCACATATGACCACCTTTGGCCTCTGATAGGGAGGTCGCAGTTGTACCAAGGTGTGATTGGGAAGGGCCACAACATCAAACACGAGAGACAGTGGCACGTGTATCTGAAACCGGGTATGCACAGGTGGGATGAATGACACATGCACTTTAATTCACCTAGGGCCATTGTAGGCGACTTGCCTCTTGTCCCATTATTTTGAACCTAGCTCAATATAAGGTTAAGCCACCCTACGAGAATCAAAACGTAGTCACTGGCATTGGTGAACAGAATGTAATATGCCCACGCTGTATGACGGACGTATGTGCCTATGTCTCTGATACTTGAATAAGGATATGGCAATCCTTTTACATAAGCAGTTGATAACATACAATTGCTCACCCACCTACTTATCAGTATTCCTCCTAAGAAACGTTCAGACATTGGGGGTTCTCTGATAACTCTGGATATTGGTGCCTTTATCTCCCCTTTAGCCATTAAACCCCTATTGGCTCTCTCCCTCGAAACCACACCTACCGGGTACTGTTGACACCTGGACTCCTTGACCTATAGGTGAGTATCCGATGAAGCCGAGGGGTCAATAATTAGACACCTTGAATTAAATAACTGCTGCTATCATGTTTTAAGTTTAGTTTTATTTATTTATTTGAGTTCATTTTAGTATTATTTTTCTACTGTGATAGAGATGACTTGTGATACATGTGAATCAAGTGGATACTTACAGGTCACTGCTCACAGAATGCCACAGACACCGAGTCACTTCTCTTCACCTAATCACAGTGTGCTCACGGTCAAGATTGGTTAATTGTTGTCCATGTATTTTGGTAACTTTTCCTTTTGTCTCCTCCAGGCAAGAGCGGTTACACCCAGGTAGTACAACAGTTACAAATTGATGTGTATAGGTTGACACTTTCAGGTCTTCCTTTTGTGATAGATGTAACAATTTAATAAGGTCCTGAAGAATCGCAGCATAATCGCAGAAGCGAGAAACATGTTGACCTCACGTAACGCTGTGTAGTCCTAGATCGTGATACAGAACCTAATTTCTGGCGATCGTAGGCCACCCACTTGTTTTACTTATAGTAGGGGAACCACCAGAATAAATTGCTCTCCGGTATCCCTTGCTATATTTTAACACACCCACCTACACTATCCACTTCTTACCTGGCCCCTCACTTGCACTTCACCCACAGGCTGTTGGAAAAAAGATCTCCGATAAAGAGCCCCTCCTAGAGGTGAGCCCGTTGGACATTGCACCGCCTGCCCAACGAGGAGCAACGGCCGATGATGAAGCATGACACTCGCAAGGGTGTGTGAGGCCATTCATTCCAACTAATGGGATGCCCAGGGGAGCACTCCACTGAGCACTACCCCCTCATCAATGTTCATCCTCTCTTGACCGTATTACTATTACTCTTCGTCTAGGAACAACTGAGTCCCTTTCTTGTTAATCGTAGTGTTAACTACCGTCATCCACTTTGGTAATTATAATCCCATCCAAAGATCGTGAGGCCAACAATGATAATTCATGCCGGTAGTGCGGAGGTCCTCATCCCCCCCTGCACTCCGCCACTTGCACTTCAATGAAAACGTGCCTGGCTCCGCACGCACTACACAGAAGCAGACCGCCTGTCTAGAATATGGACTCCCAAGAATCCTACTGAATGTTTCCTTGCAGCAGCGAGGACAAAAACAAACCAGCAGAACGCTCCTCGTTATCAATCACGAGAAACAGTAAAACAGACATCCACGCTAGCCAGCGTGATATCTCGCAGGGCATACAAACACCAGTCTCAAACCTCATAGACGAGGATCACAAATCCGGAAACAGCACCAGAACACCGGGCTCGAGGAGGAGCAGCGCGTCCTCCTCACGCTCAGATTCGCAAGCCTCGAGCGCCCAACTCCGCCCAGGGATATCCCTCTCGGCGCCGAGGATGCTGGGAATCGTAGTTCAACCCCCGGTCTTGCTGGGAACTGTAGTTCATTGGGCAGGCGCAATGTTCACAACCTGACAGTACGCCCTCCTCCCAAGCGCCTCCTAGGCCCAGGCTTCGTAGGACATCTCCGGTGGAAAGCCAGCACAGCCCGAGGGGCATTGATGTTGTGCACCGGTTCCCATGAATCCTCCTCCGAACCGTACCCCTTCCATGAGACGAGATACCAAAGCGCCCCCCTACGGTATTTGGAGTCTCGAATGGATCTCACCTCATACTCCAGGTTTCCGTCTGCCGCCACTGCAGGAGGCGCTGCACGACGAGAAGAAAGGGCCTTCTTCAACAGATGCACATGGAACACCGGATGTATTCTCAGTGCAGCAGGCAGTTTCAGTTTATATGCCACAGGGTTGATCTGTCGCACAATGGGATATGGACCAATGAACCGCGGATGGAATATGCTCCTCAGTTTGAATCGGATGTATTTGGTGGAAAGCCAAACCATGTCCCCCACCTTGAACTGAGGACCAGGAGTACGATGCCTGTCCTCCCATCGCTTGTACACCTTCTTGGCATGTACCAGACGCTTTTGAACTTCTCTATGCACCCTCCTCAAAGTCTGGACATGCTTCCATACCGAGGGCTGTGTCGCCAAATCCTCTGGGATGGATACTGGCAGGGTGTTAGCATCAAACCCGAAATTGGCCCTGAAAGGGGACATTCCGATGGAGCTGTGACAAGCATTGTTGTACGCCAGTTCCACCATCCACAACAATTCCACCCATGACTCGTGTGCTTCCTTAGAGTAGCAGCGCAAATACTTCTTTAGGGTTTGGTTTAGACGTTCAGTTTGCCCGTCTGTTTGAGGGTGGAAACTGGTGGAGAGCGCTGACTCGATCCCCAATGCCTTACACCACATACGCCAAAACCGAGCGATGAATTGAGGCCCTCTATCAGACACGATGACTCTCGGTATGCCATGCAAACGAATGACTTGCGAGGCCAACAGCTGCGCCGTTTGACTAGCCGTGGGAAGGGTCACGCAAGGGATGAAATGTCCCATTTTAGTTAGATTATCCACCACCACAAGAACAGCTGTGTTGCCCCGATCAGCTGGCAGCCCTGTAATGAAATCTAAGCTGATGTTCTGCCATGGTCGATCGGGTGTGGGCATCGGCATCAACAAGCCCTTCTTTCTGGTGTTTTCCCCTTTTGCTCTGGCACAAGAGTCACACATGTTTACCCAGCGGGTAGCATCTCTGACCAGTGTCTCCCACCAGAAATGTCTCTTGAGCAGGTTCACGGTCTTTGTAACCCCAGGATGTCCAGCCATAGGAGCTTCATGACACCACCGGAAGGCCTTCTTCCTTATCTCCTATGTGGGCAGAAACAGACATCCCCCTGAAATGGCAATCCCTGTTTCATCTCCCGACCTTGTTTGGCAGCCGCCCATCTGATCCATGAACCCATAGACCTGGAGCCTTTGACATCATCCAGAAACCTTTCGGCTCTGACCACACACACCACCTTAGTCGCAGGGATGATGGAACATTCCTCCTCAACCATTCTCCCGGGAATCTCCTGCCGGGACAGAGTATCAGCCTTTCTATTTTCTGAGCCTGGATGAAACGTAACCACGAAGTTGTACTCGGAAAAGAACAACATCCACCGCATCTGCCGTTGCGTGAGATGCCTAGCCGAGGACATATACTGCAGATTCCTGTGATCGGTATACACCGTCACAGCCTGAACAGCCCCCCACAGGTAAGGTCTCCACTCCTGGAATGCCCTTTTTATAGCCAGGAGCTCCTTCTCAGCTATGGAATAGTTGACCTCTGCCGAGCTCAACTTCCGAGAGAGATAGGCAACCGGATGAAGCTGGCCTGTGTGTGCGTTTCTCTGAGACAAAACTGCCCCTATAGCTTCATCCGAAGCATCTGCTTCTACAATGAAAGGATGCTCCAACAACGGATGAGCCAACACAGGTGCCGAAGTGAAAGCTAGTTTCAAGGCCACAAATGCTTCCTCAGCATCCTTTGTCCAATCAAAAACCTTGCCTTTCCGTAACAGCCTAGTGATGGGGATAGCAACCTGGGAAAAATGCAGAATGAATCGGCGATAATAGTTCACGAACCCCAGGAAGCTCTGTACCTCCTTCACATTCTTTGGGGCTGGCCAATCCCTTACCGCCTGTACCTTTCTTTCTGACATCTGCAACCCGTGTGGACTGAGGTTTACTCCCAGAAACTCCACTCCGGTTACGCTGAACTCGCACTTACTCAGTTTCACAAACAAGTGATGTTCTCTTAGCTTGTCCAACACCATGCACACATGAGAGGTATGACAAGACACTTCCTGTGAATATATCAGTATGTCATCTATATACATGACAACAAAAAGGTCCACGTATTCCTTTAGAACATCATTAATAAAAAACTGGAATGCCGCAGGAGCATTGCACAGCCCAAAAGGCATTACTAGATATTCATATAATCCATACCGCGTCTTGAAAGCCGTCTTCCACTCGTCCCCCTCTCTTACTCTGACCAGGTGATACGCTCCCCGGAGGTCCAGTCGAGTGTAGATCTTGGCCTCTCTCACCTGATCAAGCAACACCGAGATGAGGGGGAGAGGGTATCTATTGCGGATGGTGTTTTTATTCAAGACGCGATAGTCCACACACGCTCTCAAGTCCCCATTGGCCTTAGCAATAAAGAAGAGAGGAGAAGCGGCCGGAGAGCGGGATGGCCGGATGAACCCCAAACGAGAGTAATGCTCTATATACTCCTTCAAATGGGCTGTCTCAGGCACCGACAAAGCATACACTCTGCAGGACGGTATCGTGGCCCCCTCCACTAGATCTATACGACAGTCATATTCCCTGTGGGGGGGTAATACTTCTGCCTTTACTTCACTGAATACGTCACCATAACCAGAGTATTCTCTAGGTATGGCGACATTTTTTTCCGCGGCAGTTGCGGCCAAAAAAGGGCTGGCTAGCGTAGTGACATTAGCAGAGACACATGGCACTAAATGTTCGGAACAATGCGCAGGAAGGAAATGAAAGGTTTTTGTCTGCCAATCCACCACCGGATTGTGTTTCCTTAACCAAGGCATACCCAGGATTATTTCATACTGAGGTGCTGCTATGATGTTCAAAGACAACACCTCAGTGTGCACCATGCCTTGTACCACTACAGACAACCCTACTTCGCTGGTTCTTTCGGTGATCTGGCCTGACGTTAAAGGTTGCCCGTCGACCGCCAATACCTCCTCAGGTGTCTCCCTAGAGACACGAGGTAAGGCCAAACGTCTTACCAGGCCCTCATCCACGAAATTACCCGTGGCTCCAGAATCCACCATAACCATCACTCGGTATCTCTCTAGATTACACTCCAGTGTCATAACTATCACCAAATGAGGTTCTGTTTCATCGTCCCCCTTGGAAGACAAAGAAGTGAGCTTCCAAGGTGGCCCTCTCTCTTCGCTAGGCATGTTGTCACCCTTCAGCTCGCCTTCCGGCACCGTATTTGACACCGCAACTTTCTTGAACCTGCTAACGTTGCCGGAGGTCTTGGGTTTGGATGGACATTCTCGAACGTAGTGTCCCTTCCTTCCACAGTACATACACAGGCCCTGTACTCTTCTGGTCTCTCTTTCCTCCCTAGATAAAGGGGCTCTGAGCGCTCCTATCTCCATAGGTTCAGGTGGGGTTTCAGTCCCCCCAGTTACCTTACGCTGGTTTCCTCCACCACTGTAAACCCCTTTTTCCCCTCTCCTTCGATTACACCCCCTGTCTGCCATACGAGCATCCAACCTCAACACCAGATTCACCATGTCAACAAAGGACGTAGGTTGAGGATCCACCTGTGCCACCACATCTTTCAAATCGTCATGTAAACCCTGATAAAATAGGGACATTCTTTTTTCTTCCGGCCATTCCGTTTCAGCCACTAAACGATTGAATGCGGTTAAATAAGTAACCAACTCTCCTCTGCCTTGTCTCAATGTTAACAGTTCTCTATCCGCACTGAACGTAGTCGCTCTGCGGTCGAAAACCCTCTCAAATTCTTTCTTAAATGCGGACCAATCCGAAAGGAGGGCATCATCTCTTTTCACTAATGGTACCGCCCATTCTGCCGCATCCCCCACCAAATAAGAAATCAAAAACGCCACTCTAGAATGGTTAGTGGGGAATGATGACGGTTTACAAGAAAAATGTAAAAGGATTTGAGTCATGAAAACATGCACCTTACGGGGGTCTCCAGAGAACCTTTCAGGAGTGGCTAGTGGAATGGGGGGTGGCACAGTAACCTGAACAGCAGAGGACGGGGCTGAAACATTAAACGGGTTGCTACTCAAACGCTCCACTTTGTCTCTTAAGGCTGCAGTCTCGGCCTTGGATGAGGCCAATTCCTGCTGTACCAACACTAAAGCTTGCAACACATCCTCCATAGACGCCATTGTTGCTACAAGCTGACCGGGCGGAGCGAAAATTCGTGGGCTTGCGATTCTGTCAGGTTTGCGCTCCGCAGGATCAGCACGCAGCAACAATGCTCCACCTCCGGACCCTCCGAACACCCTGAAGTATATATATACAGGGTGGTCAGACGATATGGCGAGGGAAAAAAACCCAAAAGGGGAAAAACCCAAAAGGAAAGAGAAGAAGGAAAGGGCAGCAGGGAAAAAGAAACTGGAAAACAAAAAGGGAATGGTTAGTACAACATCAATCACTACACTCATGTAATTCTCACTACATCACAGCCTAGAAATCACCTGTATGCTTTGTGAACCGGCCCAATACCGCAGTTTCTCCAACCTTCCTTCTGTCCTATTCAACACAAGAGAAAATATTACACATGTGCCTCCTCATCCCAGTCTCCTAATTGGAAGATGCGTATTAGCAACCTACCCTATAGCCTCCCTCCGCAATTCTAGAGAGTGGTTCCAGGAATCCAGTAAAACACCCAAACACCCAAAGACAAAAAGGAACAGGCACTCCATGAAAGAAAAAGAAACCCGAAAGGACTTCTTTGTTGAAAGCACAAAACAAAACTCCTTTGATTCGCTAGTGTAAATGGCTCCTTTACACTATAAGCAAGTACATGTCATATTTCATTAATCAATCCAAACACGGCATGACGTAGTGTTAACTACCGTCATCCGCTTTGGTAATTATAATCCCATCCAAAGATCGTGAGGCCAACAATGATAATTCATGTCGGTAGTGCGGAGGTCCTCATCCCTCCCTGCACTCCGCCACTTGCACTTCAATGAAAACGTGCCTGGCTCCGCACGCACTACACAGAAGCAGACCGCCTGTCTAGAATATGGACTCCCAAGAATCCTACTGAATGTTTCCTTGCAGCAGCGAGGACAAAAACAAACCAGCAGAACGCTCCTCGTTATCAATCACGAGAAACAGTAAAACAGACATCCACGCTAGCCAGCGTGATATCTCGCAGGGCATACAAACACCAGTCTCAAACCTCATAGACGAGGATCACAAATCTGGAAACAGCACCAAAACACCGGGCTCGAGGAGGAGCAGCCGCGTCCTCCTCACGCTCAGAATCGCAAGCCTCGAGCGCCCAACTCCGCCCAGGGATATCCCTCTCGGCGCCGAGGATGCTGGGAATCGTAGTTCAACCCCCGGTCTTGCTGGGAACTGTAGTTCATTGGGCAGGCGCAATGTTCACAACCTGACATCTTAGGCTTGTATTAAAACAACTTGAATGTATAAGAATATTTACAGACATGGTCCTCTGCTCAAATAAAAACAAATGTTTTTTAATGAGGTTCTAGATTAAGTTGCTCTCACAACATTTCTCACTACACAAACTTACAATTGTACTAAACTTTCAAAGATATTGTAGCTTTTAAGCAACCTCAAATGTGCTTATTTTTTACTCTGCAAGACAGTGTATGGTGAGTAATACTCTTGCTCAGACTGGGTATTTTGCCATTGAATACTTAGAGGCATTGCTCTAACTTAAGAAAAGATGACCTTCTATGTGACCTTTGCCAGGATGGGCCAAAAGAATTAAGACGTGCATTTTATATTTGTCCATCTGTTACTGAGGTAGAAGCAAAGAAACATTATTTAACTCCTTTGTATTGTATATTCAATATAACAAAAGTAGATTAATTGATTAATTTAGTAATTTTTCCTACAAATACGTTTGTATGCTATAATTTTCTTTTGTGAATTGTTTTTTTATTCTTAATTATGTTAAATGTGTTAAAATTGCCACAAAGTATTTTATTGTTTTATATTGTTGATCTTAATTGAGGTCTAAATTAATACACCTGGACAAAGGGTGGGGAGCCGTATTTGTGGTTTTGGTGTTTTTATGTGATTGTGTGTGTATGCATGCATAAAAGATACAGTTACATGGTAACTATTTGGGTAGGATTGACTTGAAGAGGATTCTACTATACCTTTGTCATATGCTACATCTGTTTAACGGATCACCCAAGCAGGAAGAAGGATGTACTTGATAGTTGGAATTTCTATAAATGTTCAAACTTACTTATTGAGATGGAAACCTTAATATTGAATAATAGTTATGTATGATTTGAAGGGGTTTTTGTATACAACAGGGTACAGCTATGGGTATGGCATTCACTCCATCATATACCAACCTCGTGAGGTGTTTTCTTTGAAAAGAGCTGTGCCTTGCCCTAAGATCTGGAAGAGTACAGTTTTGATAGCCTGATGTGGAAAAGATGTATAGATTATCTATTTGTAGTATGGAGCGTATTACAAGATACTGTTGAAATGCATACAGAAATGTAATCAACATCCATGGGGTCTGAAGTTGACCTACGCTATACAAAATGACAGTTTAAAGTTCTTTGATTTATGTGTGATAATATGGGATGATAATTTGCCAAAGTCCTTTTTCTTAGAAAACCTACATCTTTAAATGTGATACTTATAGCTCAGTGTAGCCATCCACTTTGTTCTATTGCAGCAATCACCTGTGGTGAGCTAATCAACGAAAAGAGAAACCGTACTTACCGTTAAGATTATATGCAGACTGTGGATTATATGATGCAAAGATTTAGAAGAAGGGGTTACTCTTTGGGTGTCATTACAAATGCGAGGAAGAGAGCGAATGACAAGGATGAGATTGAACATGTAACAGTATAAAATAAAGGTATCAGCCAGTATGAACGAGACACAGAATAGATATATTTCTTAAACAGGTTTTACAGACAAAGTTGCAAATATCCTTTTATTAATAAACGTTGGCATCGATAATAATCTGACCCAATTTTGAAAAGATATATTTTATCTGGAGGTAAAATAACCTTCCTTAGAGTTGAAAGTTTAAAAGATAAATGTACTGGTAACATTTATAAACCCCTTAGCCCACAAGTCTCTTGGTTACCTAAAAAAAAAGATGTGTTGCTGCTATGGTAATTATAATATGTGATACATTCCCCTAGTAAATGCAGAGAAATATGTGGAAGCAGTGTAGTTGTTTTAGTGTCAGAACTGTTCTTAACTGAAAAAGTTATTTTGTAGCTTATGCATTACAATTCCTTTGTAGCTTCCCATATTTCGATAGTACCATTTGACAACTTAAAATCAGAACAGCTGAATATACTGGAAAGAATGAAGAAAAATATCCAATAGTATTATACTATAAAGAAATTCATATTTGTGATCTCTCATTCATTAAATGTATTGGCATTTGTACCCCAAAAAATAACGTAGGCGGTGGAGAGTGGTATTTAATATTGGGCTGCAAATTTAAATCTAGATGGATAATCTAACTTTATTAAAAATAAACTATGTTGAGTACATAACAAGGATTGAACATGATTGAAGTATGTTAAGATGAGTTAGATGTCCAAAATCCAGATATCATTTATGATATAGTATGATTAATATTAAAACATGCAATTTATTTCTTTATTGGAAAGTTTTATTTAGCACGAACATGACCCTTGCGGGTATCGGAGCACTATACAGGTCTTCAGAAAGCAGAAACAAACACGACAAAAAATATATTTATTGCAGGATTAGCATCAAATTGAATTTTATGTTGTGACGTATTTTTGTCATCCTACTGCAAATTAGTTCAATATGGGAATACGATTAACAAGTAAGTTATTTGTAAGATCACAATTGATTCAGAATTACTATTGTGTTTAATTACATATTTGATATATGTGGAGACTATATACAACTATTCTATATAATATTGAAATAGGATTCCATTTGTAGTTTTGGTATATATAAGAACACAAATGATATTTCATTGATTATCATATTACTATTTTATAAATGTTTCCACATAAATTATATCAGATATTGCAGATATCAGCCATTATCTCCAATATAAATCAAGATAAAGAGATGTAATCAGCAGGGCCGGACTGGGAACCAAAAACGGACTTGGAAAATATGCCACCGTAGCCCCCATACTGCATAGATTGACCAAACGAAACAAGAGAGCCCAACCACTTCAGGAGTGGTTTGAAGAGCCCTCTGCTTGTGTTTTTAAGTGGACTTATTGGTTTATTTTTCATAAAATACTACCTTTTGACTGCCTCTTTTTCTCCCACGACTACTCGTTTCTTCTACCCCTTCATTCTTTACTGCTATATCTCTCCTCATACTGTCCGACCATAAGACTTACTTATTCTGCTCCCTCCTTCTTTCATGACACTTTCTTCCCCTTCTTGTTCTTACTTTGGTCTCCCTTTCCCCTTCTCGTCCACACCTTTTTCTTGCTCCCCACGCCTTCTTTCATCACTTGCTTCCCTTTTGAATCCTTTCTCCAGCTTTGCTCCTTCCTGCCCCTTTCTCCTGGTACTTTTCCTTCCCTTCTTTCTCACGTATGCTCTCTTATTGCTCCCTTCTCGCTTGACCTCCTCTCTGCCTCGCATCTCCTTTTGCCTGCTGTTTTCTTTCTCTCTCTTGCACTCTTAAGCAGTAGGGAAGAGTTTGCAACAAGCACCAGGAGAGGAAAGTTATTCAGGCAGGTGCAAGGTATTTTGTGTCCGGTTGTTGTGGTCCAGAGTCTGACGTATGAAAGCCTTGAAATGTTGGCTGCAGCCAGGCCGTCCGTTCTGCTTTTGCTGCGTTGACCTGTCGGTGACAATGCAAGGCTTTTCCTCCGCGTGCTGAGCGGATATCCTGGGCAGCGCCGGAAACTGGGCATTATTTAGGAAGCCACCTGCGCGTCAGCTGCTCTGCGCGTGGATGTTTTTCCAGACCCACACAGTACAAGTTTGTATCATAATGTTATTGCTGTATTCACAAGTCAGTCTCCTACTGTGCGCGGGGACGTTTTAAGTGAAGGTACATGTTCCAGAAGCCTACACAGACCTGAAACTGGAGCGGAGACCGCTCTGAATGTTAATGTCCTCTGATCGGTTCTTGAATACTGCGCCCAGCTCTGGTGGCCTCCTGTGAAGCTTGTGTCTAGCCCGAAAGACGCATGTTGCGTGTGGTGTTTCGGTCTTAAAGCTACCCTGCTGCGGCGGGGTGACCAGGGCTAGCTTCCTTAGCAGGACTGTTCTCTGGTGTTGCCACAAACCGACTGCGCTCAGATGAAGATAGATGTTTGAGGGAAAAGATGGCCTTGCCCTAAATCGTGTGGCTGATGGATTTGTGTTTGTTGTCGTCGGCCTGTCGAGGTGCTTTGGAAGTAACCCTTTGTCTGCCATTTCTAGAGCCCGGTGTGAGTTTCAGTGCGGCCTGCGCACCTGTTGTTTTGTCATCAGCTGCTGGCAGACTGTCACTTTACAAGTCTTGCGTCATTTGTCACTGTGGGCGATCGGAGCCCTGCTTGTCCGCTGCCGGGGGCGAGGGCGGCTCTCCCAGTGCCCAGCGCGGCCTGGCAGCTGTCGGGTCCAGGGAGTGGCAGGTGGGCCTCGTCAATGGGGCTCACAGACTGTAACGTAAACACTTAACATAGCGCCCACTGCTTCGAGCTACGCGAAGGCGCACAGGTCTGAAAAGTGAAAGTCTCGAATATTTGAAGCTAGGGAAGGAGGCCCAAAGAGTCCGGACTCTCAACCAAAATAAAGCTGTGCTCGCTAGGTCACGTGTGTAGTTTGTGCTGCACAAGGCTCATTCCCTTTGGGAACATCCAGCGATATGGCAGTGCTGAAGCCCAGTCACACAATCGAACCCTATAACCGGGCACACAACACACTCAGATACCACTACTGGGCATGTTACCCCAGCTCAGACGATACAGAACAGCTGTCACAAGCTTGCTGTGCGAGGGCTACATGTTTACAACCTGCTTCATTGGACATATGGCCGTATTCACCTCTGAGTCAGAACCTCAAATACTGCTGTACCGGCAACAGAAAGACAAACCTTTAAAAAAGACCCTTGATGGTGGGTTTGCACTTAGTGCAGGACTTGGAAAAGTTTTATTTGCACTTTAGTGAATTCGATTGTTTTCTTTTTCCTAAATAATATAGCATTGAGTAGTTTATTCTGAAATGTTACACATTAAATTGGTTTTTCGATTTGAGTAATAGACATTGATCATGTCAGTACAGGGTGTGATGCAAGTTTACAAGAACTGTAGGCACTATTAGAAGAGGTCACCAGAGTGCAACAAATTGCCTAAACAATAGACTCTTTGGTAGGGATGGAGGAGCACCCAAGCAGCAAAATATAATTTACCTGGGGTTTAGAAAACCTGGCTCCCAAACTGACTCGTATTACTGTTTTAATAACACACAGTAGCTGTTTCAAAAAAATATATTGTACAAAATGAATGTGCATTTGTTCCTTGGTGCTTGCTCTGACCCGAAGTATTTTTGGCGAAGGAAGTGATTTGTCTGTGTGTGAATGTCCATTGTTTATTTGTTATCTTTTTGCGGATGCTCGCCAGGACTTTCGGAATGCCGTCGCCCACGCATCCAGGCAGCAGGGGAAGCCGGTGATCGAGGACAAGATTTTGAACCAAATCCTCTACTACCTGCCTCAGCTCTACGAACTCAACCGGGATGTACTTCGAGAACTTAAAGACAGGATGGCCCACTGGTAACAACACGCAGCTATGCTCTTAAGTTGGCGTCTGCAAATGATGCTTAGTATTTCTCAAATTATAAATGAAAACATCCCACCCCATCCTCCCAGTAGAGTGCTGCTTTATTAATTTTTGTTTATTGAAAAAGAACAAAATCTAGAAAAGTTATATGACTTTCCATCTCAGCAATGTTTTACTCCATTACATCCTAATTTATAGGACATGCACCATAAACGCCTCTGTTTTGTAGTCAGTCATGTCTCTCGCTGAAAAGCTTTTTCAGTAAAACATAATGTCATATGTACTGTCTATTCACTTTGTCGCATTACAAAACATACCAAGAGATTATCCTGCCGGCCCTGTACAACATCACACAACTACTATTTAGATAAATGCTTGCTCCTTCCTTAACGAAAATGATAAAAGGCTACACAAATACATTTACATTAGTGGTCTGTGGTCCTGTAATCCTACAATCACATTAACCTGTTGTTTTTTCTACATAATACCATCTTTAAGTCTTGTAACGGAACTTCAGTTGTAATTTTAAGTGTTGCGATCTCTCATTGACTTTCACACATTTTTTTTGTGTTTAAGAACACTTTCTGTCCAGGATTTTCAGACTATCACAACAAATGCAGAATACAGTTCTGTTTTTTAGTTTTTAAATTGTCATTTCAAGTCTTGTGACAGTAAAAACGTATTAATATTGGCTAATGCATGCTCAGATCTTCAAATTTTGTGTACATCCAAATTTGTCATGGCTGTAGCTGGAGGCATTTCCCAACATTATATGACACTTCTGATGTTGAGCGGTGTTCTCAGGCGGGGATTGAACATTGTTGCTTTTTTGGGATGTTTTAATATAAGCAGAGATTCATAATATTATCTCTTCTCCGGTTTTAGGAGTGAACATCAGAAAATTGCAGATATTTTTGTGACGAAAGGCCCTTATCTGAAAATGTATTCGACATACATTAGAGAATTTGAGAGGAACATTGCCCTGCTAGATGAACACTGTAAAAGGAACCCGGGGTTTGCCGCAGTGGTGAAGGAGTTTGAGGTAATGTCTGGGTTCCCGTTCTGTGCATTGCTTGGTGTTCTCATGGAGTTTCTATTGGCAGTGGTGTAACACAAATAAAGGTCCCACCCCCCCTGCAGAATGTGGTCAGGGGCCTGCTGACTAGAGGACATCCTGAAGTAGGGCCTCCCTGCTCCACAGAGGCTGCAGTGGCCTGTGTTGCACCCCTAGCTTGAGGATGCTTGTGCCTGTGAGGGGAGAGTTAAGGGAGTCTGGGACTGAGGTTATTAAGATGATTAACATTTCGGCAGGTACATCTCTAGTTTCAGGTTAGTTGTTTACCTTTAGTTCTCTGCAGTAAAAATAACACTTGTTAGAGCGAGAGACTCGATTGGCCATGGTTAAGTACCTGTTAGCTGCCTTCTTTGTATGAACTATAAGAAACCAAACGTTACACATTGCAGTCGTGAACGCAAACTCAATCTATCATCTGTCCTTCATGTATGTAGTAAAGTCCAGTTGTTCAATACTAGTACTACCTTTTCCCACCTTCTTCCTTTTGTACTTGTGCTTTATTTTGCACTCCTTCTTTTGCATGCCCATCTCCATTTTCCTAACCGGTTTCTTGTTGCACTCCTACTTCCCGTTGACCACCTGTTAAACTTGACGCGGCCTAGACACAACCAGCCTTTCACAGGCATCATTCTACTGGAGTATCTCCTGATTTCCCTGTAGGTTGGCCTACATCTGTTACATCCAGTGTAGAAATGTCAGCTGAGCTCTATGGAATTAATGCAGCTTCACACCTATTTTTTATTTTTATTTTTTTTACTCAACACTCGCAATGGCGGAATCTTGGGCCCGCACCTCCACAAAGTTCCCTTCAATTTCAAAGTGTAATGCACCACAACCAAAATGTCAGCCATTGCTTGACGCTCCTCTTAAACAGAAATATTTAAGAGAAAATCACTGGCCAAGGATTACAACCAATGCGTTTCGTTCAGGCCATGCTGAACTTCGTCAGGGCTTTCTATCATTTATGCTCCTTTGTACATGTGCTCACAAAAGGTACTTTCAATTGATATTATTTCGATGTTTTTGCAGCAAATTGATCAGTTGTGTAGGCTGGAGTCAGAATATTACCCCAACCCCAGACACCTGATTCCATGTCCAAACATCACTCTGGTCGGCAACCTCTCTATTTACGACTGGCAAAATCTTTTTTTATCATGTTGTCATCTCTAGTTTTTTGGTGGGGTTTCCAATGTATTTGATAGCTGTCTGTGCAAAAATGAACTTGGAGTGTGGCACAGAGTACAACAATGCAGTCTATGGGGTGGCCTTGCTTTGACTGCTCAATAGCTGAACATAAAATTACTTCTTTGTCTGGCTTGCTTTGATTCTTTTTCGATATTTGCCTTTCAGTTGAGCCCTCGTTGTGCAAATCTGGCACTGAAACACTACCTGCTCAAGCCTGTTCAGCGGATACCCCAGTACCGACTGCTGTTGACAGGTACCTATAGCATACTTTTGTTACAAGTCCACAGACCACTGGCTTGTGAGCTTCCGTTGTGCTAGTGATGTGTGTTCGTGTTGCGTGCCGTTAGTATTTCCTGTATTGCTCCTAGAGGATCAGAGTACCTGCCAGCAGGTTCTTACAAACAACAACTATAAACTAGACAGAAAGCTCCTTGCAGGTTGTTGATTGAGTACGTTACATGTGAGGGGTAAATATTACGAATATACAACAAGACACAGACCAGTGAGAAACCACTTTTGTAGGAATGTAGCACGTTACAATGCATGCTTTTACTACGTGGTATGTTACAACTCGGTTGTTACAACGACCACGTTGTTACCACGCGTGCATTACATCGCAAGTTGTTTCAACGACTTGCTCTAGGTGGCTTTCTGGACCTAGGAATAGTATCAATTACTATTCCTACTCCAGATAGCTCAACAGCAGGGAAGGTGTTGGATTTAAAATCCAACACATTCCCTGGTGTTGTACGCCACCTAGCGCAAGTCGTTGAAACTTCTTGCGATGTAAAGGCACGCGCGGTAATAACACGGTTGTTGTAACAACCGCGTTGTTATGTACCTACGTGGTATTGCCAGCGTTGTAAAGGCTGTCTCCCCTTTTGTAGTTATGAGGGAAGTAGTGGAGAGGAGTCACTAGGTAGAGTAAAAAAACTATTTGGTGCAGAGGTTTGAGGTTGGATTCTGCATATATATATATATGTGTGTATATATATATATATATATATATATATATATATATATATATATATATATTATTATTATTTTTTTTTTTTTGGGAGAGATGAGGGCATGATCAATAAAAATGAATTTGATTATTTACAGTGTGAGAACCCAGTGATCCCCACTTTCTATCACTTTCCCAAGGTGCACAAAGACATCAGGAACCCTCCGGGGAGACCGATAGTCTCCTCGATAGGCAGTCTTTTGGAAAATACATCTAGATTCATTGACACGTACCTGGCACCCTTCGTTAAAGACCTGTCATCATACGTGAGGGACACCCAAGATTTCCTTAGGCTAATTGATGACATCAGGTGGGACTCAGACATGCTTCTGATTATCCTTGATGTCGCAAATTTGTATACCTGTATTGGCCACAAGGATGGCATCTCTGCGGTGAAATGGTTCCTTGGCAGAAAACCGCTAAAATTTCACCAACATAACCGCATGCTCCTCAAAATGACGGAATTCTGTCTTAATAACAGCATCTTCCTATTCGCAGGCACCCTGTACAGGCAGACGAGGGGGACGGTGCTGGGCACGTGCTTGGCCCCAGCTACGCAAACCTGTTCGTGGGCTGGTGGGAGAAGCACGTGGCCTGGGGTGGGACCAATGAGAAATGGCTAGATCAAATCATGATCTGGGCCAGATACATCGACGATCTCTTTGTTGTTTGGCGCAGCGACATGGCCTCGTCTGAGGAGTATGTGGCCCCTCTGAACAATAACGATTTAAACCTAAGATTCACTAGTACCATCAGTAACACCTCGGTATATTATCTGGACCTAGAGGTATATGTAGAAGGAAACACACTACATACCAAACTCTACAGAAAGCCGACGGCGGGCAATACCGTGTTACACGCGGCAAGCCACCATCCCAAAAGCATGATCCGAAACATCCCATTTGGAGAATTGCTCCGTCTTAAACGAAACTGCTCAGACAAGAAAGATTTTATACAAGCGAGGGATGCCGCCACAATAAGATTCAAAGAAAGAGGCTATTCTAAAATGTTGTTAGCAAATACAGCAAGTAGAGTAGACCTAATTGACAGAAAGGAACTTCTGAAAGAAAAAAGAAAACTGATTCAGAAGGTGTTATATGGATGATTACCAACTACAACATGAGATCTGGGGAATTAGTACAGGTATTTAACCGAAATTGGCACATCTTAAAAACTGATGCCATTTTGAAAAACATCATACCCCCACATCCGTCTATAACCTATAGACGCTGTCAGTCACTCAATGATCATTTAATTAAGAGCCATTTCGAGGACCCACCCAAAACAACCAGGATGAAACCCGTCAAAGGCTTCTTTCCCTGTATGCACTGCAAGGCATGCAAATATAGCAGTAAAAGAACAAAATATGAAGGGAGACCGAATGACCGACGACCCACAAGAGAAATCATAAAATTTCTCAATTGCAATTCAGACTTTGCTATTTACTGTCTAGAATGCCTGTGCTCGAAAAGATATATCGGAAGCACAATCAACCCGGTAAAGAAGCGCATATTAGAGCACATGCGTGCAATAACAAACCGGGATACCAGTTATCCGGTAGCACGCTCATTCGAAACTCATCATAACAGTAATCGAGATCTGCTTACGTTCTTCTGCCTAGATCAGGTAGATAGAAAAGAGAGAGGTGGGGACCGGATTAAAGCTCTTAGGGTGCTGGAATCTAAATATATAATTGACTTGCAGAGCAAACATCCAACAGGGTTAAACAACGATGAGGAACTGTGGGTCCATCTAGAATAGAAATGAAAGGCAGAAGCATAAAGAAGAAAGTAGCATGAGAAGGTAATGAAAAGACAAGGGAGCAAGACTCAAATGGAGAATTGGCTTTCCAGTGGGACCACATGGAAAACTAACTCTCGATAGGATAGAACAACATCAATTATCCTACAGTCACTGTACTTGAATAAAAAAGATATGAAAAAGAGAAAACAACAACCAATTAAGATGTTTTTGAATTGACCATCCAGCCTCTTTCACTCTCTTAATTTTGGAGTTGATTTGGAACTCAAAGAATTGGCCCATACAGGGCAAAAACGCGAAACAAAAAAACACATAGAGTCGAGCCGGCCCATTCAGGACAACATATGAGGACACACACCAACAACATAAAAGGGGACAAAGAAAGAAATTGCTTAAAATTATGATAGCAATACCTATAATGTAGCAACCACATCTTTGAGATTGCAGTATGGGATTACTCTCTATGTATCTATACATGTATATATACAAAACACGGACATTTGGATTTCCCTGCGTAACATTTTGCTTTTAGGAACCAATTCTAGTCAATAGCGGTGTAACACACAGCTTTCCTCGTGTTTCGGAATATTGTTTTCCCCTAACATTATGTTTGTTGTATGTGTGAAAATGAAATAGCCGATTATGAATAATGTTTAACAACACTGTTTTTAATATTGCACTTGCACTTTCATGAAACCGTTATTTTTATTGGAAATGTGAACCCAAAAAATACTCCTCTACTACATTGTAAGATGGCCACCGTAGGGGACACGGAGGGGTAGTCCACTTTCACTTTCTAGTAGAGAGGTGGAGTAATGGTAGGCGATATAACGGTTTCTTTAGAACACACTTCTACACGTCGACACTGACGAAGCCGAAAGGTGAAACGCATCTGTTGGAGGGAGCAGGGGGTCTGCCAATAAATCATCTTTGAAACACGACCGGAGTGCTGTCTAATTTCGTTTGGAGACATACGGAGTTGTTGCTGGAATATATATAAGAAGATCGACCTTATAGTAGGGGGTGATCTGGGTGGCACCATATGACGGTTTCAGATTGTGTCTTCAGCTGTGGCATTTCTACAATAGACCGAAACTAAATGGAAGCAGAACATAAATATTGCCACCTCGTTATCAGTACCCCACTGTGAACTATCAGTTTCTGTCGAGCATTATTGGGTCTCCTTTCCCCACTCGCTATAACAGAAAAGAAGAAATTGGGGGTCAAGAATCTCAGAGTTGGCACTGGCTATGTACGTCATCATCATCTCTCAAGCTTGGTTGTTCTGATCATTAAAAAGACTACATGTTTTTAATATTTCGCCAGATGGTTTCTAAATGTAACTGTTCCTCAAAATTAGAGTGCACTTATGCAATCCTTGTTTGGCTTTCCAATGAGCTAATCTGAAGACTGAAGGCTGTCTACTATTCTCCCATGTGGAGCCTATTGAAATTGAAAGAGCGCAATGGCCTTGGTCTAGCGCTGTCTGCTTTGCAGCGAGTGTCAGTTCAGCAGCGCCCTTTATCGAGCAGAGCTATCCCTTGTGGCAAATTAGCAGGTAATCATCCAGCTGGTTCCCTTCGTTCTGCAGACAGTATGCATCTTGTCACTCTTACTGCTAGGAAACTGAAACATGAAAAAAGAGCCTTCTCTTTGCAGGTAAGTTAATTCAGGAATATGTCACCAGCAGACTTGTCTCAGCAGCCAAATAACCTGAAGCTCAGAAGATTTTTAAACACTTTGCCGCATTTGCATTAATATCCTTTCGCTTGACCTATTTTGTAATATAAATTCTATAGCGCCATTAACGCCCAGGATGCATAGTGGACTTAGTAATTTACTAACCATAAACAGAGTTGTTAACCTATTGAAAGTAGTTCTACATTGAGGGCCTAAAAAACTGATTCCCACCACAAACCCACCTTTTTAACTACTGTAGTTTTTAAGGCAACTCCAAATTAACAATGCTTGAGGAACATGTTTTTTGTAGTAACGTTTCTGAACTTTACCCTTCCACTAAATTTCCCATTCCACAGGCAAGTTGAAATGGGTGCTTTCGGCAATGGATGTTTCTGGGATCTTTCTGCAATGCTCCTTGAGATGAATTTGTGTGCGTGTGTGTGCATTTCGAGAGATATATTATGTACTGGCCAGTAGGTAGTAATAGTTAGGATGTAGTTTCCATAGGAAGAGCGTTTTTTCATTTACCAATAACTTTAGCGTAGTTTGACGAATCTTCGCGAAATTTTTAAAACTAGTTTGACGCTCTCTTCAGCTGCTGTCTTGAAAATTTTGGGGTGATCCGTCAAGCGGGGGCCGATAAAAAGGGAGGGTCCCAAAACACTTTTTCACCATTTTAATTTTGATAGGAAACTTTAGACACAACTACAGCCCGAACTGCTGAACGGAATGACACCAAATTTGGCAGAAATGTAGCTCTTGGTCCAGAAAGCAACCTTTTTGTTAAATGGTGTAAATCCGTTCAGTAGTTGCTGAGAAAATTAAAAGAAATTCCAATATGTATATATAGGGATGTAGTAGATCTGCGACCTCTCCCGATCTCGTGCTGAGATCTGATTGGCTAACAACACTTCAAACCAGGAAGTGTTGGCAGCCATCTTGTGACTTGGTTGAACAGAGTCACAAGAAAAAAAATGTAAAACATTTTTTTAAAGAAAAGGGCCAGGGTTGAAACACCCTGACCCCCTAGGCCTCTTGGGGTAGTGGGTGCCCACAGAGATCTCTCAGGGCCAAATAAGCATTTTTTAGAAATAAATTAGGCGGGAGTCCCGCTGAATCTGCTACTCACGCCAAATTTGTTTTAAAAATGTAGCACAGGTTCTTGCGCTCGTTAATTCTAGGCCACCGGGTGAGCCAGGTCGTTGGGGGGTTATGAAAATATAGGAGGGAGGCGCATGTGGCCCCCCTCCTCGGGCTGTTCAAAGCCCCGGGGACCGCCATGTCCTCCCAGGGGCAGTCACATAATTATATGTGGGGGAGCCACGCAGCGCCCCTGTTACCTTGGGGACCGCCACCTCCCTGGGGCTTCAATTACAAATAATGCGGGGGTCTGCGTGTAGTTCATTCTGTCCATGGGTGGCTACAGCACATCTTGCTGCTCAGTCAAGACACCATATGTCCGGCTTCTCGTCCATCCACCTAGAAAGGGCAAAACGTCAGTGGCGAAGGTCTGTCTATTCCAGGGATCTCCATCCTTTTCTGTACTGAGAGCTACTTATGTTCAATGAAACTCATTGAGAACTACTAATATAACTAAGGTTGTATAATCTTAATTTTTGTATATGTATAATAATTCAACCAAGCAAACTTTTTCTAATTTAATAAGCTGGACTGCATACAGGTGAGCTACTCGGAGGTAGCCGGAGGGCTGACGTAGCTCACAAGCTACTGGTTGAAGACCCCCTGGTATTCCTTCCCAGATTAGCTCTTTGACACCGGAGGCTGCCTGGTATTTGAGGGGAGGGAAGCAGGGTAAAGCAGTCAGTGGTAAACATCTGGGGGTGTGAAGAGAGCCCTGGTGCTTCTAAACTCGAACTTTACAGTGACGTGCCCTCTCAATCACTCTGCACATCTATCTTACTAGCATTCATGTTCATCTACTGTCTCCTTCTAGTTCTATCTGTTGGTAGGAACTTGGGTTCAGCAGTTCCTTCCCTCTCGTCACCCCAACAGGACTGCTACAACTTTTCAGCTACAATAGACTGCAGGGCTTTCTGTCTCCCACTTTGGGGCTACGCAAGAAGCAGCTCACACTGAGGCCTTCCCTGCCTATTGAACACACTCCATTAACATTATTGTTGCTTTTATCTTTAGAAGGCAGAGTAGATATCAATACAAGTATGCGTCTATCCCAACTCTCAATTAATCCGGTAAGTTAAGTTTTAGGGAGCAATTTAACTCTGAGGCCCAGCATCGGTGTGCACTCCTAGACTCCAGGAGCAGTTCCACCATGAATTTGCCTTGTTCCTTTGGACAAAATGGTCTTCACAGGATAAAGAGCAGGTTTGATGCCAAGGATTTGTTCTCGTCTGGTGGCCATCAAAGAGTGATCATTCTTTTCCTGCATGTGAAATATAACGAGATATGTGTTTTCCTAGGTTTTTGGCTGGTGGTCACGATCTCCTCTACAAAGTGTCCAGGAGAGCTAGAAATGTGTGGCATTAACTTGGTGTTAAATGGCAGTCCTCTCAGAATTAAAGTTTTGATTTTTGTCACTGGACGTGGGCAAGCTTCTGAATGGAATCTGCTGCAGAGCTCTGTCTCACATCCAAATGTCACTGTAGAATCCCAGTGGATGTATGACGTTACAACGCAGGCTATTACAACGCCTGCCTTTACAACGCGGTTTTTACATCGCATACCATTACAACGCATAGCGCTTTTGGGTGTTGGATAGTGAATAGTTTAATTTACTATTCCAACTCCAGTCCCCGTGGACACTAGGGAAGGTTATTGGATAGTAAATTAACCTCTTCCCTATCCTAGAGCGCCCCCCAGCGCAATGCGTTGTAATAGTTTGCGTTGTAATGACCGCGTTGTAATGGTAGTGCGTTGGAAAAGTTTCGTTGTAAGTGATGTTTACCAATCCCAGTAAGTCAATTCTGCTTGTAATCCTACCAGGTCTGTTGGGCATCGGTTGCCCTGTTTCTACACTCTGAAGCCATATTGCGTGCTATAAATGCCACCTTTGTTCCATTCTGTGTACTAGTCAGCATCATGAAATATAAAGGTGCCCTCTTTATGATTTCTGGAGGTAGCTTGAAAAAAAGGCTTGGCTGAGACAGTATGGCGTCGCAGTGACCGCGTTTATGATCACATACTGGAGGCAAGGATTTTTATTCTCTAAGAGATCATTACTGGAAGCACATACTTGAGATACGTTCTGCCTTGTAAAACTTTATCGTCATCTTGGCTTTTCCATTTACATGCTTAAGCATTTTATTACCGTATAATAAGAGGTTGAGTTAGTCACAGCGGTGACTGATGCACTCAGTTTCCACCTACTGTGGCATAAATCCCTATAATGAATTGTACCATGCAAGTGCAGCAAACTCCTTTTGATCCTCCTCTTGCGCCTGTTGTTGAGGGTGTGGTAGCTTTTTCTAGATGCACAATTTGGGTGAAAGATTATTTTTGCATGCTAATGATTTTTATAATGAATATAGTTGTAACCAATGAATTATTAATGTTGCACTTGAAATGAGTTTTATTAGGTACTTAGAAGTGTGTTTCTTAATATAGTTTATTAGAGCCCCATTTTTGTAGAAACCATTTTACAAATATGGATGGTGTTTTGTTCCTCTTGCTCCTGCTCATTACTCCTCCCTATCAATGTCCCTGTGCGTGTCTTTGCTCCCCACAGTCTTGGCAGAGCACAGGACACTGCAGCGCAACTGGCTTTTTTCATTACAGAGCATGTCTTATGAAGGAAACTTTGTTCTTGTGCTAAATGTATCAAATTAAGGACACTTCCGCTTGAAGTTCCTCTGTAGGCCTGCTAGTATACACTATTGTATGAGTCTTTGTTGTAAAATGTTCCTATTGTGTTGTACATGTCCAGACTGGGTTGTTGTTTTTGAAGCTGATAGTTTTGACTTAGAAATGGGTAATGTTAATGTATATGTTATTCCAATCTATATTCTGATTTGCTCAATATGTGTTATCACTATTCATGCCGTGCTAAATTTGCAGCTTTCGCTTGTTAGCTATTCATAAAATTTGTTTAACAACCTGCTTGTTTTGAGGGTGACTTTCATTTTCCTATTGGGTACGTTGTCCATTTATCGAGAGACTTTTCCTTTTGCTCACAGGGCCCTGTCCATTTAATGAGAGCCTTTCCTTATCATTAGAGAGGCTGTCTTTATGACATTTTGTATACTTATTGGGTCTTAGAATAATTTTGACTATATAACCTGTGTCTGAGCCTTCATGGCAGATATTTAGCATTTCATCATAATACCCATTTTGAGTTTTTTTTGTAATAAAACTCTTTAACTTTCCTTTAAACTAGAACTCAGATAATTGAGTGTTCCCAGTTACTATTTTTATTACTCAGCGAATCTGTTGGGCCTGATGTCAAGGAGGGTGGTGACTCGTATCGCAAGATCAAGAGTGCAGGAGCCTAGCCGCCAGAGGTAAATTTTAGAGGGATCAAAATATTGGGGTGCAGTAAAATAATGGGGTTCCGCTCCCACAAGGATGTCTTTCTTATTAGAAAATTGGGGGATATTAAGCCTGGTTGTATCTTTACAGCAAAAATTCAAAAGGTGAAGGGGGAAAAGTTTGCAATAAGCCTAACCACTGACAATCACTCTGTGTGGCACTCTAACCAATTGTTCTTTTGTCCACCATGTTATCTCAGTTTGGGCCTATCCTTGAACAAATCAGCCTGGAACCTGCTCCATAGAACCAGTCCAGACATACCTGCCACAGATTCAAGCTAGCCTGGTTGATGAGGGGTGATAACCCAAAACTGGTCTCAAAATGCTTGTTCCTGATCCAGGCAGCCATGGGCAGCTGGGTTAAGACTGATTTGTATATGGCTGGGTCTGAACTAGAATGGCATGACGAGCAAAAAATAAATAAAAAATGATGGAATTGACCTTGATCTGTGACTGGGGATGAATGTTTGATTTGTTCAGCATTCCGTCTATCATCTATTCTTTTTGCTGACAAAACTGCCAGGCCAGCTCCTCCCTCAACCAGACCACAACCAACCCAAGACTGGTTTCACCCTGATTGAGGCTTTTCGGTCGGGTGTAGCTTGGTTCCAATGGCACCACTTAGGGTGTTACAGCAACACACAAAAGGTGACGGGAGGAATGCTGCAAATCAGTCTAACCACTTGCAATCACTCCATTTCCACCCATAGTTCTTTTGTCTGCCATGCCACCTCAGTTAGGACCCAGCCATATGCATTTGCCAGAAGAACGATGGGTTACAGGCAGACAGAGCTAAAGTGGCAACTCTGCCATATAGCATTCCAAGGTTGAGCCCGACTCACCCTTGGGATATTCTGAGTGGATTCTCCCTTATGAAATATTTGAAAACTAGCTGGTGAAAAGTATAGGGAAAAACGGTATGTTTTACATCTTTCCCCATCCCTAGCAGTTGGTTAAATAAAAGTTTTAACTTCAATTTTTTTGGAGGGTCCGGCAGCTTTAATTTGCCGCTAGGCCACGCAACATTCCAGAAATGGCGTTCAAGCTAATGAAATGTTATTGTTTTTATTTACCAATCTAAGCGGCATATGCAACTTCTTGTATTGGTTGAAAAAGAAAAGAAAACTGGCGTCATTCCGTAGGCACGCACATGCGTAGTGATGTGGCCCTCCTCAGTGTCTGAGCCATAAAGCCAGTGCTGCACAGCTTCATCATAAAGCATTGGCAAAGACAATAGATCAACAAGACTAGCCCTGTTAGCTTTATCAATGTTTGTTACGTACTCTTCTCTTCCTCACCTCGCCGCACTGCAGACTGGGGCTAGTGATGGCTGGCTCCTCCCATGGTCCTGCAGTGGAGGGCCAAAGGTCACTGCATCCTGAGCTAGGATGACGCAGTGTAAGCACCAGTAACGATAAGGGGAAAGGCTGGGGATTACAGTTCAGATGGTAGAAGGACAGGGCACTGAGACAGGGTCAGGGCTGAGAAAGGTGCTGGCTGTTCTCCAGCACCAGTGACCAGGCCCCTCCTCATTTCTGTATTGTTTTAAACCTGTCATACACAGCAAATCTATGCTAATTGGGGCTGTGACATTCACTGTCTATATTTGGCAGAGTCTCTCTCTAATCACTGATAAAACTGCTTTCCTTGGAATTGGGCCCTGCCCTCACCCTGACTTCAAACACATCCTCCCCTTGTGTATTTTTGCGGCCACTAGTCACATGATTAGTGGATGTATTGAGGTGAGGGCAGAATACATTCTACTGGACAATGGTTTAGGCAGTTTAATGGCAGCTATTTGAAGACATGGAGAAGTGGGAGCCCAACCAACCTGTTGGCCACCCAACTGGTTAGTCAATCATACCACAAAGGGGAAGTTGTCTGCTGCAGTGCATGACAGCTAGGCCTTGGAGGAGTTATATTACGTCAGTGAAATTTGCAAAAGTTCCGAATTTTGGGTTGCACGAAATTTCTAGAATGTTTGCATTAGATGATTTTGTTTCATAAAATACCAGCATTCGAAAGGTTCGCACAGAAAATGCTTCAAAGAGTAACATTTTGTGTGTGAACCACTCTATTGCTGGTATCTTGCGAGACACTTCTACTCGAAGTGTGCACTCACTTAAAAAAAGTTTGCAGGAGATAGCGACAAACCACATATCACTTTAAAATGTAATTTTGCAAAAGGTTTCATGCAATTTTGGGAAATTTTACAGGGAACAAATTGTAAGATTTCACACACCCAAGCAAACCCCCAATTGTGTACCCCATTGACGTCCTCCCCATTCTTTCACTGATAAAAATACATACATTTAAATTTTGGTTTGGTTTGGTTTGGAAACAATATGCAGCTGAGGTAGCTCTAAAATATTGTTGAGACAAACTCCAATTGATCTATTTAGTACTGATAGCCTCTTAACAATAATCCATGCTAACAGATAAACAAGTTTAGAGATACCTCGGGATCTCAGATGATGGGAGTGGATAGGTGTACGGAGGCACATTTGTGAAACTGGTGCATACTTGGAACCCCCAGAGCCTAAATGTGCCTCCGAGAGTCGCCAGACCCTGCACTTCCAGCGACTGCGCTGATTGCATGGGGCCTACTGATCAAGCGCTAAAAAATCAATGACCCAATTCGCTTTCTGTGTAATCAAAGTAAGTAATTGAGCACATGCTTGAATTCTGTCATTTCCTTTCTTATTGCTGTTGGCCAAACTGTACTAGGACTTTTCTGAAGTACTCCCTGGCCTCATGCTCACCATTGCACAGCGGGCACATATAATCTGGGAAAACACTGGTTAAACTGAAGTGTAACTGAAGAAGCCTGCCTAAATCCTTTCTTCTTGTGCTCCTCAGAAATGGCTGTGCCTAATTTTGGTCGTACAATCTTAAGTTATCTGTTATTTTGGCATTCTTCCAAAGTCTCTGTGTCTGCTCTGGGAATGTGATGTGCAACATGAAAGCTGACGCTTCTGCATTGTGCTGATGTGCTCCAGATGTGCCCCCCTCCCAAATCACATAACAGATTGAGGAATGCCATGTAAGGCATAATTCCATCACATACCGCGCGCCGCAGGGGGTTTGTGCCATGTGCATGGTAGTCGCGAAGCATATGTGTGCATGAATCTTAGTAACCATGTCGTCTGTGAGGCAAGTCTCCAGGATCCGCTCTGTAGACGAAGATGCGGTTGAGTCCATGGGCCTTTTCTGAAGCCCTGCAGGTTGAGTCGAGCGCCTAGCTCTTCAGGCAGGTCTCTGCAGATGTCAAGTTACCGGAAACGTCCCTGTCCTGCCGAGTATTCCAAGATGCAAGGTATTTGAGGGAAAGTTTAAGTGTTCGAGCTGCAGCCAGGCACATTGCTCCAGACATGGTATGGTTACCTTGGTGCCTTTAAGGACAGGACAAGCAGTGGAAGGTGCCTGGGCCCTTGACTGACACTGCCATGTTGACCAGGAGTCTTCCACCCTTGGAGAGCAAAAGAGTGCTTTGCTCCGGCTGCGGCAGACAGTCAACTTAAGAATTATTAGTTTTGGACCTCTCTGGCACCATAGTGCCATCTCCCTGGAGTTTAGTGATTTTCATATCATTAAAAGAAAAAAAAAACTTACACCTGTCGGTGCCGTTCTTCGATGCCCAGCTCAGGGGCCAAGTAACCAATGGTGCAGGGTGCTGATGTGTCACGCACTTTACAGTTCAGCGTTGTTGGAAAAAGACAAGCAAGTTCGCGCCGTGATGTCGTCGCTGTGGCGTGACACCGTGGACGCCAGCCAGCAATTCGGGTCCATCCCCAGTCTCACTGGTTGTTGTAATGAGCCTCGGCTTAAGTTGCTTTCCTTGAGAGAGGTTGTGGTAAAGGTGTTTACCCTCCTCCATATTACGAGTTTATGGGAGTTTAGCAATATTTTGGTTCAGTTGGTGGACACGTGTGCCAGTTTATCGCTCTGCTGCACGAATCATGCATTGATTTGCGTCCATTCCAGATGTATTCGTGATTAATAGCCGAGGCCCCCCTGGGAGACGGTGAGCCTGTGTGGGAGGGTTCCTCGACATCAGGGAGCCCCCTCTCTGTTAATGGGCTGCCTCGGCCGTGCTTGGTCTGTGGTCCCTCCTCGGCCTGCTCCCGTGGACTGGTGCGAGTGTTGGCGTCCGGCGCTTCCTGCGCGCCCTCGGAGTGCTCGCTTTTAGTTCCGGATTTATGGGTGCATTAGATGCCCGGATGTAGGTGATTGGAATACTTCCCCCAGGGGTCATGCGGCTCCAGAGCGGCGGTGGTAGGGATCTGCGATCAGCCCCCAGTCTGGGGTTTGATGTTCTGCATCAGCAGTGAGTGAGCAGCGGGTGAAATACCATTTCTATCGGCGCACACCATCCGTAGTGCTCTGGCCGCTCCCGGGGCAGCTTTTACTGATGATCGCTGCAGGATACACGGGGCTTCTGCTGCGATCCCTTTAAGGAGGCTTTCTGGAGGAAAGGCATGCTGTGGCATAGACTTGTTTGCACCTGAACAGAGCTTGCTTTTTGTATCGCCAGTTCCAGGAACTGATAATAAAACGTCTACTTTTAACAAATCCAGTTAAGCCTATTTCATTCACCACAGGACTGTGAGAGGCTGAGTTGTCCCCACCGAGAATCAAGCCTGTCCCTCGTGGATTGTGTACAGATTTCAGCAGCAGGACTCTTTATCCCAGTGAGCCGTTCTTGCAACCTTTCTTCCACCTGCTAAATCCAGTAGGTTGCAATTTAAGTGTGATAATCCAAGTGCTCTTTGTTGGGTTTGATGGTCTGTAAACAGACCGTTTCCAAAGTACCTTCGAAGTCACTGAATCCTGTAGCCTGGGTGGTCTTAGCGAAGGAATTCTGGGACCAGGAGTGTAATGTATGCTTCATGGTTGCGGTTTTTGGTTATTGCTCCAGAATAGTTATGTACCAATGTTGATTAATTTTATTGACAAACGGCACCCCTTCTCTAAGGCTATTTTTCTCATAGAAGACCTTCTTCCTCTACCACAGTGCTTCTTAAGCTTTTGACTTCTGTGTACCCCCACTTAATCATTACTGGAACGGGGGTACCCCCCACTGAATCATTACCCCCCCCTAAGTATTTTCAATTATTTGAACCGCAAAACATATTCAGAAACAAACATTCATCAAACAGGCACATAAACAAATATTGAATTCCATTCACAAGCAAATATAAAAATAAAATTTTTTAATAGAAAGGTTGGAGCTTTTACAAATTTAATTGAGACCTCTCATCGTTCATGCTGTATTCGTTTTGATGCACATGCACTGATCCCACGAATCAGTCTGAGGATGCCAACCTAATTATTAGGCCCCAATTTCAGAATCCTTCACATTTACAAAACTTTAAAACATTTTCCACTGTACATTTTGCTTCTTCATTTATATTCACTTTAATTACTTGTTAATATTATTGAATTTTCAAAGCAGTCTTGGACCCCCAGTGTAGGCTTCTGGTTCCCCATACCACAGGTTAAGATTCACTGCTTTACCATATCCGGGTGTGTACTGAGGAGCATACACTGATGCAGAGCTTAATTTGTAAAAAAAAAAATTGTGTACCAGGCCATAAGGTATTTTTCAAGAGGCCACTGGAGTTTGCACCAGTCACTGCGGCTGCCAGCACTGCTAAATAACAGTACCAACAGTAGTACCACGGTCCTACAATCAGTGATGGAACATAAAGTGATTGCCTCTCCCACCAATACCCAAAGAATGGGAAAAGAGGAGCCACTAATATTTATTGGCCTTGGTAAGAATGTGGCCCCTCTGGAGGTTTTGGAGCCCCTGAAGGATTGAGGGGCTCACCAGCACAGCAGGGGCTACAAGGACCTGAGTTATACCCTTGCATACAATTGCTACAATTTAGAGGCTACTCTAGGCCAAACAAAGCTGCAAGAACAATCTGGGCGTGGTGGTAGCAATCATTTTTAATGTAGATTTTTTAAGCACTCTGCTGATGTGTTCACTTCGAAAATAGACAAACAGTGCCACCATGTGGCAAACTGTCATACATGCTGGTGTTGAGAATCGATTGTCGGTACTGAGCACCTGCAAAGAGAGGCTCAAGTTAAGCACCACACTACTGAAACAACTTGGTGAAAATGTGTGTTCTGAGCTGTTCTACAGCTGTCCTTTGTGTGTCCTTTATTTAGTTCTGCAGACCGATAGTTGCTGGACATGTGACCTGCCAGACTTTGAACGGGAAAGGCAAGTCAAAGCTGGGCTGAGTCCAAGGCTTGCTCACAATTAGCCATCATATCTGACGCTCCAGCCCACCTATATGCTCTATAGAGGTTGATTTAGTTTCCTCCTTACATTGGGAAAAATGCTCACTCAGAAGATTGCAGGGAACAGTGATGGATGTGTGTGTTCCCAGCAGCTGAGAATGAATTGGGTCGGGTTGGTCATTCTGCCACTTCCTCGGTTCGGCGTAAGCTAGCGGGCTGCTGCCAGAGGTTGTTGGGTTGTAATGGCCTATATATGACCCCTTGGCCACATTCTGCTGTCAATGTGGGGCGGATCTGCACATTTGTTTTTGAATCTGTTCCTGGAAATGAACCAGACACAGGATAGAGGAATACTTACTCAGCATTACTTATTGTGGTCTAGTTCTGGAGCACAAGATTTGCTCTCCATTATTCTGCGGTCACTGTTTCAAATTCCCGCTCTTTGCGAGGCTCTTTACAAGGACCCCGGTAAAATCTTTATCCCAAACAGTCAGGCACAGGGAAATTTCTTTCCAAGTCCTCCAGAGCGTATTTTTCCCAGTTGCCTAGTTAATTTGACGTTATTTTCAAGGACAGTTCTGGGCAGTTTCTCTTCCAGTAGCTTATGAAACGTAGGTCATGAGAATCTTTTTTCCGTCACCCAAGGGTGGGGGAGTGACAGACACATCAGCTCCTGCTGCAGGTGTGTCTGTCTTCAGATCCTAAGATGTGTTTCTCCAGAAGAGGGAGTGCAATCTGAGCTGCCTCGCTTGTCAGTATAGAGCCAGCATAGAGGAAGTTAGTTTTGCTCAGTAGCGAGAACTCTCTCTCAGGAGTGTATTGGAACCCACCCAGTGCCTCTGGTAATTCATCATTGGCAAGAGTCATGAACCCAACATTCTACAAGCCGCAAACTCAGATTCCATATCTTAGGTATATACGTCTGGGCCTTGATTTGGCAGGTGTCTTACTCTTTAAATAGTTCATATACATATAACTCGGTTTCAGCCTCTTGGGTTTGACTCCAGCTTCAGATCTGAATTTAAGCTCCAACTGTGGGTCGGTGCTGTGTTGATGTTGGAGAGGAAATGTCTGATATGTGGTGCGTGCCCGCTCAGGTGCAAAATAACTGGTGGGCTCCGAAAGTCATACCACTAATGGCCCATCACAGCGCACCCTGAAGTCCGAGTTATCTGTGAGTGGGAGCTACTTTTACAGTAGATCATTTGAAATGTAAAAATGAGTTCTTTATGCATTAAGCACATTATGTGCTGCCGTCGTGAGGGTGGTTCTAGTCTAGAACAATGCTCTGAATTCTCACACCAGTTGACTGAAATCCTGATTCTAAGGGCAATTGTGCATTAATTATGTGCTGTTACAAAGGCCAACAGTACTTAAAGTACTTACGGTAGGTAGGTAGAAAACATGTTTATTAGGACAATTATCCACAGAACATTCTAAATCAATAAAAACATCACCACAGTATACAAATGACTCAAAATCCACCTGCTCTTCCCACAAACCCTGCGCCCTACTGAAGCCCATCCTTGAAACTCCGTTTGAGAGTAAGTATAAAATGAGCAATTCCTACTGCCACATCAAGGGAACGCGTTTCAGACAACAGCTAGACCGCCTCCAACCTTAAAAAAGAGGGTCTTAAAAACTTGATCTGGATGGAAATGTAAAAAACACAATCGATAAGTACATGCAACAAAGAGCATTTTACATCAGGGTGCAGGGGACAGATCATTGCCATCCTGGATCAGGGCCGCACTGGCCGTACCGCGCATCAGGCTCTTTCCCCGGGAGGCTTGAAAGGTGGGACCATGTTCTGCAGCATCTGGGGATTGTTTTGTTACTTTGGGCAGGTTTTGCAGCAGTTCTGCAATATCAGCCACAGTAACACGAGCACCCAGCAATCATTTCAAGCCTCCCCGAGCCAGGTAGTGCGTCCCCAGGGGCTGTCTGAGAAAATTGCCAGGGCTGCTTCGGGTTCCCAGTCCGGCCTTGTCTTGGATCATAGTACATTGGTTGCGGAACCAGTAGATTGGGTTATATCCCACTCGCTCCCTTAAAATGTAATTCCGCAATGTGGGATCAGGTATCTGAGCCAAGTAGGGGAAAACCGTGTTGCGGCCAAGTATGTTTAGTGAGAAGCTGATAGACTGCTTCTTCCTCAGGTAAGCCAAGTCAAGAGACCCGGGGAGCTTTCCCGCAGGTTCTTTCAATACTTGTTTACTAGGTAAAGGGGACAAAGCTGCAATTGTACCACACTCAGAATGCTTGTTTTAAAAATCCTTAACCTTTTGCTTACTTCCTTTGCCTACCTTCTTTCACTGTCTTGGGTCCCATCCCAATACATGTTGGACACATTTGAGGGTTCGCTATCAACTGAAAACGTATTGAGAAATCATAAGACCTGGGAAAACGCCAACAGGTTACAGGAAGTTAAATTCAGTTCCCTCCTTATACCCTTGACCATGATACCACCTGGCAGCGACAGGAGCCTTATCAGAACCACCTTTTCCAACCGATTGCAACCGCAGGAAGGGTCAAGCTCAAAAACCTCAGCGCCAAGAGCGTATTTCCACTTCGTAAGCCTTCATTAAGGGAGTAAGGGCCAGATCTCCGTATTTCCAATTGAATGTAATCAGGCAAATAGCTTCCAACATGGACCTCTGCTTGATACAACTCATGTGTGTGTCCCATTTGAAATACCTGTTGAATGACATGCCTAGGTATTTATAGGAATTTACTAGTTCCACCTCTCCAGTATACAGGTACTATTTAAAACATTTTACCCTTTTCCCAAAGATCAACACCTTGGTCTTCTCCAGATTAATTTTCAACATGTTTTGTCTACTGTAAGCTTCAAGGAAGTCTAATTTTCTCTGCACGCCAATTGGGGTGTAATCCAGCAGAACCAGATCATCTGCATATTGCTATATGCAGATATGCGGATTCCCAACTTTAGGGGAAAACGACTTCGCTTGAATTATAGATGTAGAAGGATCAGCTAGAAATAAGCAAAAAAGCAAGGGTGTTAAGGCACACCCCTGCCGAAGGCCATTCTTGATGTAGATTTTTTTTAGATAGTCTGATGTTTTATCTAGCTTGACCTGTGCCCAATTATCTGTGTGTAAAGCATGTAATACACTAAGGAGGTCGGGTGGGACCTCCCAGGCGACAAGTTTCCTCCATAGGAGTACCCTGTCTACTGAAGGGAAGACTGTCCGGAAGTCAATGAAACCACAATAAAGCCATTGGTTCACTTCCAGGGCCTTCTGAATAATGGCCCAGAGAGCAAAGCAATGGTCAATGGTTGAATGGCCTTTCCGAAATCCTCCTTGCTCAATTGGTATAATTTTATGTTCAGAGGCCCAGTCCTCCAGCCTTGATAAAATAATTTTTGAGAACACCTTAACCGAGATGTCCATGAGGCTAATCAGTCTGTAATGAGAGGGATCCAAACGATTCCCCTTTTAAATATTGGTTTCATTATTGACCCCTTCCATGGCGGGGGTAGAGACCCATTGGAGCTATCCAGAAGGACAGGAGAGAATACACCCTAGCCCACCGGTCGCTACTGGATTTAATTATCACTGCCGGAATACTGTCAGCGCCTGCGGCTCTTGAAAGCTTAATCTGATCAATAACTGCCCTTACCTCTTTTACTAAGAACTAGGTAGGGGGAAGATTCTTATCAGCAGTACACTTAAAGTACTGAAGAGCATTTTTAAATGTGGTTTCTATTGAGTTTGAATTTTTATTTGACTATACATTTTAAAGTGGTTTTGTTTTAAATGCTACGCCTGGTTAACAATCCTATAAATCATGCTCCAAGAAAAAACGGTGTACATGGCCGTGGCTGCCCGCGGAAATGGATAGAAATATGGTCCAGTTGGAATGAATATAGAGGCAACATTTGCGAACCCCCCCGAATTGCTCCAATTGACGAACCGATTGCACCTTAAAGATATTGTGATGCACTATTCTGAATGTTTTTGCACTAAGTATGTTATGTCCCTTATGTGATTACCCGAGATGCACATGTAAATGATATTTGCCTTAACTGTGATGACCACCTCCTATTTATGTTTATAAAAACAATAAAGAGTTTAAAAAAAAACAATCCTATTAATCAAAGTCCCTCTAGCTTCTCAGATGCCCATGTTTTTTACAAGATTATTACCTTTCAGACCCTGCCCTACCCGTAGGCTATTAATGAGAAGAGATGGGCGAGCCACTGAAAGCTTAAGCCTTGCGCTGCTCGAGGTTCTCTTAGACCCTTGAGGCCAAAATGAGCCGAGCTTTCATGTGGCTTTTTAGTTCCACCTATGCTGTAACCTCATCCACAAAGAATGAATTAAAGACAAAGTAGTGAGCACGGACTTGAGATGTGAGAGAGAAGGATATTGTGACCCAGTGGCTGAATTGCAAGGGTAAAATAAGAAAACCTGGGATTAATCCTGGCTTCCCCACTAGACCAAATTGTGTGATCCTAGGCAAATATTTTATTTTACCAAGCCTCCTTTTTCTTCATTCTCACATATGAGAGCACCTTCGAAGACTGGAGTTTAGGATGTGTGCTGTACAAAAACCTCAGTTTTTTTTAAATAGACTTTATTGTTGCTCTATGTAAAATAAGAATGTAGGCACATATAGGGTACACAAGACGCCTGCCTTGCCTCTTGTTCACCAGTGATATTGTCATCAGGGCGAAGGGGGGATCGGGATGTTTCCAAGTTGATGTTTTAAAACTATTACTTTACATTCATACCTCTCAGTGCAGAAATGTAATCTGATGTACTAGTGCAAAACACCTAGGTGTGTTAAATACTTTTTTGAAGTTTTGTTCCATGATTCACCTGCCATGAGGATTCATGGCTTAGAGCCATCACACCTATAGCTCAGCTGAGCTCTGGCTCGCTCGTCCATCTCTTCTAATGAGTGATCATGAATCTTTAGGATATGGTTCGGCCCCAGTGTTGGACTGATCTTTCAGGAGGTCTTGCGCCACTAGAGTGGTCTGCTTGAAATAGTCAGTGGGTGGACCTTTTTTAACAATTATTTGTTGTTGTTGATGGTAGCAAAATCAACCGCCCCCACACTGGCACTTTCAAGCTGGTCTATCTGTTAGTGCCAGACTGCCTGAAGAGCCTCGCAGCCGGCCCTTTTATGAGACCTTTTCAGAGTTGGAGAGGTAGAAATGGCCATTTCTTTTAGTGATATGTTTCTCTGTCTCTCCTATGGATGTGTTTTACTAGAGTAACTTCAGTTGGGTGTTTAGACCTGTCCTCCCTCTCTTGGACCCAACCTGTCCCATGCTTGAGCCTTCTGCAGGGTAAGGTTACATCGCCACACCTGCTATATTGTGCTTTGCTGATGGACGAACCTTTCTTGCTAAGGATGTGAGGGGGGGAGGGGGGGTTGTAAATGAGCGAGAGAGACAATCGGCGAACCCCCTTCCCTTGCACAACCATGTTAAAAAGGGCCTGAAATGCCAGAATGAACTCTTTATTGTACTAGTAGCAGCGCTTTTCTGACAACTTGAAGACATTTGGAGGCAGGCCTCAGTCTTCGCTCTTGAGTGAAAGGTGTGTCTACAAAGACTCGTCTCTTGGTGCCTCTTGCCTGAGTAGGATCATTCAGAATTCATTTCAATCTAACCTTTTATCCAGCTGTAGGCACCCCGATATTGTCATATGAAAGAGCCTCGGTCTAGCCAGATGAAATGAATAAAATGCCAACGATCACACATTTTCAGTCCAGTGTGAAAGCTGCAATTGTGACACAAGTTTCCCCTTTCACAGCACCCCAGGTGGCCAGTAGGCCTCATGAAGGACTTTGCTGTACAGAATAAGCTCTTCTTTCCTTTTGCTCTCCGTGGAAGTCGAAAGAAGAAGAGTAACAGCAAGTCTTGGCTCTGCCTGCACTCGCCAGATGGGCTGGGCGCGCGCTGCACCCCAGGAACTGCACATGTAGGCAAGATAGTGGTGCAGATGCCTGAAAATATACTCCACGTTCACTTCCACAGCCCACAGATATTTATAGAAAGAGCCTCATTCAGAAACCACAATTATACCTCGCTCTTGTATGGCCATCAGAGCCCGTTCGCAGTGTGGCGGGGTGGCGCGGAAGGTGCCAGGCATGGAACCGAGGCTGTGCACCGGGGTGCAGCCAGGCCTTGCCTCAGCATGGAAGGTTCCTCGCCCCAGGTTGTTTGGGCTCTCTCTGGCTGTCACTGGCACTGCTTGTTTGATCTTGCAGAGGTGAATTCCTGCTCCATTGTTGGCCATGTCAGCAGAAACATAATAGCGAGCTGCTTTACATGTCAGCTCTCTCCAGGGCTGAGGTGGCTAGGGAAAGGTTAGTTTACTTTCACAACATTCGCAGCCTGGATTTAGGGAAAAGCTGTGTGTTTAAATGCAACTTTAAATGTATGTATTTTACTCGGAAGAAAAATGAAGGCATGGGTTTGGACAAAAAGCAATCCTACAGATATTAAAGGCATTTACTGCCCTCTCATATGTTAGTACCTCCCTCACCCTCCTCCTCCCCACCACATGTATGCCATCTCCCTGCAATTTTGGGATTAAAAGGACCCATAAGTATCAGATATATTTTCTGCATGTGACTCTTGGCAGGGTTGGTAAGTTGTGAAAAGCCCAACCCGCGGTAAGAATGTAGGGTGGCGTTGGATGCTTGTGGCGGATAATCCAAGTGAAGTCAGTTGAGGGGACAGTCTGTTGGAGGGTTGCAGAGCAGGTGACCGCATTGAAGTCCACCAGAAACAGTTGGCATGATGGGAGGGTGAAGATGGGTAAAGAACACGTGGGTAATTGGAAAGGCATGCAACAAAATCTCCCACCGCGTCACCCGGAACAAGTCGCCTCAGCACTCGAGTTTCTGATATCATGTTCTAATTCATACTGGGTATGGAACAGCTGGCCCATCCAGTACACATGTAGTTATCACCATGTTCCTAAGAAGTTCTTTTTTTACAGTCTGAAGCATGTCTTCTTCATAGTGGCAGGGCTGCTGTAGCTCCCCGTCCTCCTGTGTCTACCACTGAGCTCCCCTTAGCACAGTCCACAGGTAGACTGCTCAGGAGAAACATTTGGAGACATCCCAACATTGCTGGGACCTGTAAAAGATCAGCAGGGGTTGTGGGTCAGATGAACTGTGAGGTTGGCCTGACGTGTGACTGACTCTGCTCCATTCCTGTCAGCAGTTTCAGATTCCCTTACTCATCTTTTTTGTAGATACGTCACCATCTTAGCTTTTATGTTCAAATTGAATGTCTGGATTGACTGCAGTGCATCATGGTCACTTCCAGGAGCTGTGCATATAGTGGGTTTAAGTACAACAGGTTACCTGGCATATCCTCAAAGTATCTGCATGTTTTGTGTAATACCATCAGCCCCTCCTGGCTTGATATCAAGCACCCTTCCACATCCTGAGAATTGAGAGCACAAGCTTGTGATGGTAAAAGGGAACTTCACGTCCAGAATGATGATTGCTGTTTGATAATTAGAAAGCCGGGACTGTTTGAACGTGTCACACGTGGCGTCACTAGCACTGCTAAGAACAATTATCTTCATACATTTTGGGTACCCCCGATCAGTGGTTTTTAACCTTTTGTCCTCTTATGAACCCCCACTTAATCCTTACTGGGATCCTGGGACCTCTCTATTGAATAATTATTGGAATGAGGGGCCCCGCACTGAGTCACTTTTGGAATCCGGGGACCCCCACTGAGTCTGTATTAGAATCTGGGGACCTCAACCTAAGCAATTTTAATTATTTGAATTGCAAAACAATACACAAAAATACAGACACAAGCATTCACCAAACACATAAATAAATGATAAAATATGTCCTTTAATTTGCAAACACTAAAATAATCTACATTTTGATGGGAAGGGTGGGAGCTTTTCTGAATTCAATTTAGTTGAGCCGACCCATCACCCATACTATCTGTTGTTTAATGCACTTGCACTTCTCTAATTAATCAATCCGAGGAAACCAACTTCATTTTTAGCATCCAATTTCAAAGTCCTTCACGTTTCTAGAGTGTAATGTTACACTTTCCTTCTTTAGTTTCTTTCACTTTGTTTAATCTGATATTATTTGATTTTCTAAGGAGTCACTGACCTCTTGAGTAGATGTAGCAGACAACCACAGTTCCCTGGACCACAGGTTACAAACCACTGCGCTAGAAGAAGCCGCGTAACCCTCTTCAGAACTCGGAAATATTCCAGGACCTGTGCCTGATAAGGCACATGTAACTTTATAGAGAACCAGCGCCTATACCCTGGGATCTCAGAAGCCTGAGCATAGCATTTCCAGTGTTGTCTTCCTTTTGGTACCTTTGGCTTCCTCCGTCAGTGCCCTTCTGAAGGAAGGACCTGTGCCCCAATAGAGAAGGGATCTACCTGCCTGTACCAAACTCACAGACCAACTGCAGTCTCTCTACTGTACAGATGTGTTCAGCATTAACAATTATTAGTGATTATTCCGGCAAGTGCCAACAGACATTGGGTGCCATTGTTGTATTGACCAGTGTACAGATATGAAACAGCTGTGGTCTGTTTGCTAAGTTGTTTTGTGGCAAACACAGAGACCTGATCCTTGGCAAGTCATTCTTGTCTTCTACTTTATTTTTTTCATTATCTGCCAACATTGGAGGTGCATAGAAATGGATTTATGGTTTAAAGTGATAAGTACATAAAACCTCCGACGTTGTTTTATTTATACTTTGGTCAAAGCCTTGGCAAAATGTTGCAGCTCCCAAGACTCTGGCTTGTAGTTGCCTATTTACTTTTTTTGAGTGGCTGTTCTAACTAAAGCGCTGTACTGGTTCTTGAATTCATATCAGGTGGTCTGTAGCACCAAAAGCAGGGCAGGACTTGCCGTAGCGGGCATCGGGCATTTCCCCGGGAGGCTGGAAGGGTGGGGGCCGATTTTGCAGAAGTGGGGGCCGTTTTTTTTTATACTGGGGGCTGGAGTTGCAGCATTGCTGCAATATCTATCCCCAGTAAGAAAGGCAGCAGTGCTTCACACTTGCACCCCCACCTACACCCCTCCTCTGGGGAGAAGGGGGAGCTGATCCTACACAATTGCCAGGGATGCTTTAGGTTCCCTGTCCGGCCCTGACCAAAAGAGGTGGTGGAGCAGAGGTGATGAGACTGTGGACAGCGGGAAGAGCACCACACGGCAAGTGTAGTACTGTTATGAGAATTCCACCTGTAAAGCATTCATTATTATTAGGGATCCAAATGAAGATGTTGCTTGGATGCCTTCTTGTGGCTAAAGATGTGGACCTTGAGGTGCATTTGAAAGAATTATATGCGGTGTTTTCTCACCATAGACACTACAGATCTCCATACACTATTAGGTGTCATTCTTATTTAATTCAGACCCATACGTTTCGCAGGAAGAGGTTTGAATTATGTATTTAGTTAACATGTTTGCAAGCACATCTGCACCACAAATGAGTATTAGGACGCTTTACAAGAAACGTCAGTGAAGTGCAGCGAGGTGTACATCGACAGGTTGTATGCTATCGCTAAAAACGCCACCTGCTATATTCTTAAAACCCAGCATGAAAAATTGACCTGACCATGATTTAAACTTTACATTCTAACCCCTCCCTTATTTTCTGAGTCCACTTCTCCTTCCTTTCTGTACGCCTCGTTTATATGGACGACTCTATATTGCAAACCTGTCTTAATCTCTCTTTCTGTGAAACTAACTCCCAACTACCTAACAATATCTATTAAGTCAAGCAGCCATTTGCTTCTCGCATCGCCCCCTCTAATGATCACCCCTAAGTGATGAATGTACCCCAATGAAACTGGAACCAAAGCTTGGGATAGTTTCTTTGAGAGCACAACTCTAATCCCAAAAGCCAATGAAGTGACCACTAACACTGGGCTCGCGGATAGCCTGCTCTCTGCCGCAAAGCAGCAGTTACTGGCGTAAAGTGGCTCACGGATGCACCTGGTGCTGGTGCGATATCCCCCATGGCACTAAAGTGTGTACTGTCACAACATCTATGTGGGCCACTGAGATATCTGCTGAGTTCAGAGAGCGTGTGAACTCCACTGCAGGCAGTCTTATGTTTCCAACAAATGTGTCCCACAGTAACCTGGAGGCAGAATCAATGTGCTGGTCTGACTGGAACTGGCAGCAGCCAAACAGGCAGCCATTTAGAGGCCAAGTAAACCTTTTTGTCGAATGTAACAATAGTTCAGATAAGGCGGACAAATAATATAGTGTAATCCAGCATTAGTTTGCAGGTTTCCTGTGAGATGTATGCTTAGTTTGTGATGTCAGTTTATTTTCTTCCATTAATAAAAATACTTAAAACCACTGATTTAAGGAAAGGGAAACAAATCTTGTGAAATTGCTCTGTTCGTTTCACAGCCCGAGGATCAAATTCAACAGGCAGCGTGTGAGGGACCAGGCGAGATAGGCAGGCAGCTTTTAAAGAAAGCCCTCGTTCAAGTGACATTGTTTAACCTAGGTAACAAAAGCTTCCACATCTATCACTGAATTAGCTTGCCTTTTTTTTCTGGATGAATGCACAGTTTCACAAACTGTCGCACTCAGATCTGTGTTTTCTGAAAGAGGCTGAGTGCTAAACTTGACCTTGTCCTCAGGAACTTATCCAGCTTTGGAAGCAAAAAACTGCTCTGTCAAAGGTAAAGGGTACTCACCTCACATAGCATTACAGACTACCCCATCACTCTGCTTGTGGAAGATCCTTCATCCTGAGCCCCTCCCAAAAAAAACAGCCGTTTGCAAGGTGGGGGCATATTCATTGCATCAGCGCGCTGCTCACCAGGCCTTATTCCGTCAGTATGCACTGCGAAGCTTTTGCGGACTTGGCACGTGTTGAATATGTGTGCTACTCTCTTACTTTCTAAGGTGCGAATTTTTCACTGTGTTATGCACTCTGTTGTTCAAAAGTCATGTTAATGCATTATATGTATGTGCAGGGTTTACCAAGGATGATCCTGACCATGGGGTGCCCGCGTTGGTTTAAGTTTCCACAAACCCCTAGGTATAGTGCAAACGATGGCTCAACCTCCCTACACTTCCTCAGGTTTCCTGCTGTGCATTCTTCCCAACGTTCTTTACCATCAGACGGGGAGGAGGGCCTGCCATGGTATAACTGCTGCTCCCACAGCTTTTTTCTTATATCTGCTTTTTCTTAGCACTGCCAAAAGCCACTTTTAACATTACCCAGTTTAATGCTGCCCTGTAAACTGACTTTGCCAGGATTCATATTCATGGCCTGCAACTCACGGCATATGTCTGTGGCAAGCAGTAACTCGCTGAGCCATCTCTTCAGCTTTTGTACTTCTCTCAATGGTGTCATGTTTTCTTTTCTAACCTCTCATAATTTTGACATTTTCTCTTCAGCCTTCCTAATTGCCCAAAGTTTTAAACACTTTTGAGGTTTTACATTAGCAGGTGTTCAAACTTAAGAAGAAATTGGCAAAACCACAGCAAATGCATTTCAGCTCTGGGGTCACATGGACGCTGTCTTGGTTTCTGTGATGTATCAGGATTTTGGGTTAGGTGATCAGTTTCGTAGAATGTCCAACGAGTAGCAGGTTGTTGTAGTCCAGAATTGATCTGGCTGTTGCACAGACGGTTGCCGTTCCGTGGTTATTGAATATTAATGTTATTGCCAGAAGTTGTTATCTTTGCTCAGTGTGATTGTGGCTGGTTTTGACCTTTGTGTGGCTTCCCGATTACATCGGGGTCTGTTTTTGCTCTTAGTGTTTTTGCGTAGTTCTTACTGAGGGCGTCTTGTTTCTGGCCATTGGTGACCAGTAACTCTAGAGAAGGGTTTTTGGTTGTTGTTTTGAGACAACCAGTAGTAGTTTTTACTCCCTTTGAGGTTCAGGGGTTTAAGTTGTGATTTTACGTAGATGATGAGCAGAGCTGGTGAGAGTCTGGATGTCGACTGGTTTGACATGGACGTTGACGAGAGCTTCTTGAGTGATAAATGGAGTGATTTACATGGATTTAGCAGAGGCTGAAGAGCTTTGAGGTCGGGAGGACTTCAGTCTTTGCTATGGCATTGCGTTTCAAAAAAGTGTTCCTGCCAGGCATAGCTTGAGAGAGATGACAATGATTTGTCGATTTTCTGATATTCTGTTGGAAGGGACTGGACAATCTTAGCTGTAACAAACTGCAGATTCTTTAGGGTGGATAAGCAGTTGAGAGTTTTCACCAGCATTTGGACATATTCCCCCGAAGGACTTTGAATGAGACCAGAGACTAGAAGTGTCTTCTATCTCACCTGGAAATCCTCTGTGAAGAACAATCCCAGCATTGATTGGAGGCCCTCTAGGACTTCATACTACAGAGGCACCTCCAAATTCCTAAGCACCATACTAATAGAATTCACCGACCTTCTACCCTGCCACCAACCTGGCAGATAGCAGGAGCATCGATTTAATTTTAAATGGGTGTCATTTCATCTGACACAGTGCGTCAGGTAAACACTGCTTCTCCTGTGCCACAAATGTTTGCCCACACCCTTGATTTGCTGTTGAGAAATATTACTCACGGGTACGTGGCAGCTCATCAGACACTGGACCATTACTTGAGTTGTGCTTCAGATCTGTATGGAAAAGCAGAATGGCCTCATTCCTGCATGTTTCGCAAAATCTAATGTTCTGGATTATTTTTCACCCATCTTTCAAAGTTAACAATGTTACCGGTATCAGTAACTGTGGGGGAATGAAAAACCTGGCACCAAAACACCTGACTTATAATGAGCCCTTCAAGTGTGAGAGGATGTGGTGTAATGGCTAGAGCTGCAGAGTTTGGAACTGGGGAACCAGGTTCGAGTCTCGGCGTCTGCTCTAACGCCTGGCATTATGGGCAAATCACTCATTCGCCCCGTGTCTACAAACATGAATGTGTCCTTGTGTAATGTAACCGGTGCCCATGTAAAGCGATCCTATACCTTGTGTCAAGTTCGCGCTACATAATATATATATATATATATATATATATATATATATATATATATATATATATAAATGAAAACAAATCTGCTACTAAATGTGAAAAATGGCGCTGTAAATTGAAACAATATGTTATGTTGCAGGGCACAAACCTCTGAGGAGGCCGGTCTTACCTGGTATAAAGGCTGCTCAGTGGGAAAAAAACTGCAGCCAGTCTCTAATGCCTAGCTGAGAGGTCACCTTCGGGTCACCTCCGAGACAAGATAAGCAGCTGTGAAAACTGGGAGGTGATCAAGGCACAGTTGACTCAGAAGCCTGACAAGGGCGGTGGCCAACCAGCACGGCGTCGTCCACGCCCAGCTTGTAATCTCATAACAGACAGGCCAACAAATACCACACAAAAAAATAAATGTGAAAAAGTAGCTGCTTAAAATATGAAGAGTCTAAAGTGACATTAACACGACTAACCGTAAAGTGAGAAATACAAAAGTATGACTAATAACATTCTTTTTGAACTTAAAGAAATACAAAAGTACGATGGAGAAGTTTCTGTGGTCTGTGCACGGCCGATTTGGTGCTTAAATTGTTACAAGTGACGCTGCTGGTTATTGACTACTAATTTTAAAATGCAGAGAGGCAATTCAGCATGACATTTTTAGGTTTTGCCTCGGCAATGCGTACGAAGTACGCATGCGCTAGCAAAATCTTATGTTTTGCTCTGTGGGGTCGGGTATCCGCCCCCTCCTCGCCCCCTCCTCCCATTGGCTAGCTCCATAAATGGAGGCTAGCCATTGGGAGCCGGATCTGTCCGTCAAGGCCGGACCAGATTCGGGGGCGTTCCCGAGAATTTTTCCCTTTTGGCCACGTCATGCAGCGGTGGGCGGGGCTTTTTTTTGGGCTCGTCGAGGTTTGTTTGGGCCATTTGGCGGCCGACCGCCGGCCGAGGAAGTCCAGGTGAGTGGTTCCTTTCCTTTCCTGTCCCCCCTCCCGCTGTTGGTTCGTTTCCCGCCCCCCCCCCCCTCCCGCTGGCCGTTCCTTTCCCGCTCCCCCCCCCTCCCGCTTCCTGCATAGAAAGAGTGTGTTAAGGAGCTCCAGGAGGGAATGCCTGCTCTCAAGCTCCCCTTGTCCCCTCTGTCTACTCCCTGGCACTCTGGCACTGAGGCTGGAGGTTTATCACGCAGGCGGCAAAGAGCTCAGTGGATAAAGCGCCTGCTCCGAGCACCGCAGGTCACAGCACTAGCCCTGACTGGACAAATGAATCATTCTAGGTGGAGGCATTTAGTGCCCGTTAGCTGAGCAATAATACCATCTATCATTAAAGCGCCTGCCGTCAATTCGGTTTCTGGTGTGCGCTACATAAATGGTTATTGTTACTGTAGAGCAACATAATTGCTTTGGCTGTACCCCGACGCACGACGTTCTACCTGTCAATCAACCATCCATTCGGCGCACTTCTGAAAACATCTTTTAATAAGAACGATTTATAAAACGCAAATGAAAACTAAAATATACTACATTAAATCATTCGTTTTTAAAGTTTCTCTGAGAAAGCAACCCCTTCACGACCCCGAGTACCTTAATTGGATATGGCCCTGGGGGTGTGCGGCCCCACACCTTCACCCCGTCTAATTAGAGACAGTTGTACCAAAAAAAGAAATCACACAGTGCAATTGTTTTCAAGGCGGGCATGTCAGCCCTCTACTTTATTATCTGCGATATAAAAATCAGGTAAATAAATAACAAAATGAATGTGCATTCTCGCCTGCCACTAGAGGAGCTTGAGTCACCCGGTCTGACCGGGCCTGGTGCTCGCCGCGTCGGCCCCTTCAGACAACAAGCCGCCCTTTGTGCGCCTGGAAGCCACGCTCAACAACCCTCCCTTACAGGGCAGCCACCGGCTCCCAGAGGTGGCCGGCCTCCACCACTGGAATGAAAACTGCTGAGTGTGCATAATAATGTGCAAGTCAGTGTGAAGTCCGGAGCACCCCTCCAGACTCGCCAGGGCAGCCACCGGCTCCCAGAGGTGACCGGCCGCCACCACTGGAATGAAAACTGCTGAGTGTGCATAATAATGTGCAAGTCATTGTGAAGTCCGGAGCACCCCTCCAGACTCGCCTGTCCTCTCAGGGTCAAGAAACAAGCCCACCAGACTAAAACAAGGGCAGGTTTTCAACATGTTTTCCTTCAGTGCACATTAGTGACAGTCTTGTGCAAGCCCTCGTACCCTTCTCACACATGTATTGCACCAATAACCACCAGCCAGGGGGTGAACAAATCACGGCCTCTGCTTTACAAAGCAGTCCAATCCAATCTCACTTAGTTATGTCCTGTTACACATTTTCTATATTGTTATTTGGTGTGTTAGCGCTTAAGCTTTTTGGGAGCAGGCTTCTGTCGGTGATGTCTTTTCCCAGCAGTTATAATTGTTTCCCCTCGTTTTTGTGTCCTTCTGCCCTCTGTCTGCCTGGTGTTTTGTGCCGTTCCTCCACCTGAACTGAGCCCTTTAAAATAAGGCCATGCTCCAAAAAGTACCGCAGCACCCTGCCCTGAACCATAAAAAACTGCCCCCTACCTCCGTGAAGTACTCTGACTCTGCTCCCTACCCTCCCTTGGCGCCTAAAACTGTCCCCTGCCATGCACCCTACAAAGCCTCGACTTAGTAAACTGTCCCTTGTCTGTGTGCTTCGAGGCCGTAAAATGTAAGCCTAGGCACAAATGGATGGTTGGATTTGTAGGGTAAAGTTTTATTTCATGTGATTTTATGTAGCGCGAACTTTACCCGAAGGTGTCGGAGCGCTTTTACATAAGAACCAGTTGCCAAACCTAAGGACTTTGATTTACATGCGTTAAGTAAAAGATACAAAGAGGAAAACAATTGAAATGTACTAGATGTAGTCACACAAAGAAGAGACTGTTGATTCTCGTTATATTTCTATATACATATGGAAAGGATATGAATAGATGTACTGCAAGAGTCACATAGGAATGTTAGAGTAGAAAGGTCTACTGCATATACTAGTGAATACAGTCATCTCTATATACAGAAAAAATTAGTTATATTTAGAGGGGTCGAAGTGGGGTGCAGTGGGTGGATGGATGCATGATGGATGGATGTATGCATGATGCATGGATGTATGGGTGGATGCATGGATGGGTTGTTGGTTGGATGGGTTGGTGGATTGCATAAATTGTTGAGGGATTGGCTGTATATATGCATCTATCCATCCACCCATCCATGCATCTATCCATACACCCATCCATACACCCATCCATGCATGCACCCATCCATGCATCCACCAACTCATCCATGCAAGCATTACAACAAGAGCCCACAGCTCTCCTTCGTCTCTCCTCGCCCCACCTTCCCTGAGCCCGCAGCTCTCCTTCGTCTCTCCTCGCCCCCCCTTCCCTGTGCCCTGCTATTGTAAATGACAATGCCATTTATTTATGTTAAAAAAAACAAAAATAAAAAAAATGTCAAGAGCAATGCCAATAGCTCTAACTTTAACAAAGGCAAAACCATTGCATTGTAAATGCTTGTTTACTCCTGGTTCCATGATGAACTGTAAAAGGCCACTTTATTAGGACAGGTTTTGCAGTATAATTTTTAACTTCACTACAACTTTATCATAACATCACCTTCTTCAGCAAAATCCTCTCTGTTTGCTAATCATTCACCCCCCAAGTTTCCAAACCCCACCCTCATACTTTCACTTGTCATTCCCTGTCTTCCTTGCATTCAGCAGTCTCTCTCACTTACCCTACCAAACATCCTCCGAATGCAGCTTCCTAGTCCCATTCTAAAGCCCCTCTCCATCTTCCCCTCCACAGTGCTCCCCCGAGGGGGCGGATATGTTTGATCTGACGCGCTATCCCCCCAAACTACCACAGCGTGCTGCACTCAAACCATGTCCTACTGTGGCATGACTGAACAAGAGCCTCTACTCCTACCTCTAAAACATGCAGGGTGGGTGGATGGGGGGCTCAACGCAGATTCCCCCCCACCCCCCCAAGGTGAAGGAGTCACTGAGAGGTTGACTCTTCACCACCCCCTTACTTAGATACTTTGCCTAGCAACTGCCCCTTCCCCTAACTTATCACCTGTCCCGACCTGCTCCATCCCAGGAAGTAGCTCGGAGGGAGTATATTGTGGCCTCAAGACCGCCTCAACACCAGCAGGGATCTCTGATCCCTGGAGGTTGCGGTGGTGCCAATGCGGTCCGACCACCCAAGTCGTAATGGGGCAGTTGGATCGGTGGTGCCCACTCCGTGGCTACAGGGGTCGTATAATAAGTCCCTGAGCTATTTAACTTTGCTTGAAGCCAGTGACCTGTAAAGTAGGTCAAATATATCTCTGCCTTAGGCAAGAGTGTGCAGTGAATTCGATTTTAAATTGTTTTCACCATGGGCATCGCCCTAGTCTGAATTCCCCACTCTTCATAGCGTTGCTGCAGCTTCACTCCGTCTAAAGGCCGATGAAAGCCTGCAGGAAACATGAGCCATTGCACTCTAACCCGGGGGTTTCATGTGGTGTGTGGCACTTCTTGTCTGCTCAACTCTCACAGGCCTACATGGAAGAAGGACCCTACTGCGTTTTCCTGATTTATAACTCAACAGTGCCATCTAGCGGTAAAATAAAATATGAATTTTCATGGCTGCATCTAATTAAGACTACTTTTGATCGACTTTTTTCAAGTGATATAGAATATATCATTAATACTTTAGTTATATCTGACTTCGCTGCTGTGTATATTCGTTTTATTTATTAAAGAAGTACTTGACGCAGAAAGTTGCTTTAACAGTAGCAGTGCCTAAAAAAGTTTCATTTCTTGATTAACAAGCACTGGCGTTGCCAATAGGTCTCGCAGTAGGAAAGTTGGAGCTATTGGTTTTGTAAATGACAAAGCCCATTATGTTTTTAAAATAAAAGGCATTGTTATTTGCAATTGTAATTTGCAATGCAATAGGTCTGCATTAGGAAAGTTTGAGGTATTGGTATTGTAAATGACACAATTTTGATTTATGTTTTGGTTTTGAAAATTGCGAAATTAATAGCTTTGTCATTTACAATGCCAATAGTTTTGACTTTTGCAAACGTGACACCTATAGCATTTGTACTGCAATATGTGTTGTATTTACATGACTTAGATGTATTAATATTACAAATAACAATGGCTTTTTTTAAAATAATTAATACTTAAATAAAAGTTATTGTAATTTATAATGGCAATAGCTTCAACTTTTGTAAATAACTTTTGGGAAGATTATGTTCAGTGCATTCTATTGTGATGAAAATCCAAGAACAGAAATGAAATATTAACATCTTTTTGTGACATTTGTAACAAGATGGCAAGAGAGAGAAGGAAGGGGGGAGAGAGAGAGTGAGGAGAGGGAGGGAAGGGGGAGAGAGAGAAGGAAGGGCCGAGAGATGGAGGGAGGGAAGAGGGAAGGGGAGAGGGAGCAAGAGAGAGAGAAGGAAGGGGCGAGAGAGGGTAGGTAAGAAGGAGGGGGAGAAAGAGAGAGAGGGGTTGGAGGGAGGGAAGAGGAGAGAGGGAGAGAGAGAAAGAAAGAGAGGGAAGGAAGAGAGCAAGAGAGTGAGGGAAGGAGGGGCGGGAAGAGGGAGTGGGAGAGGGAGAGAAAGAAGAGAGGGGGGGTCTAAAAAAATGACTCTCTCTCCATCAGAAAATACTTAGAAGGTCCCAAAAGCGAGACCTGGTGGGCTATGCCAATGCTTGTTTTATTTTCAGTGGGAAGAGGCTCAGAGGAAGCAGCGATGGAGGAGCTGGGTGTTGGGGATGTAAACAAATGGGGGGGGGAAGCATTTGGTTGGAAGAGTAACATAGAGAGCGGGGGCAGGGATGTGAATGGGCAAGCAGCAGATGGCGAGGAAAGAGCAAAGCCAGAATTGCAGAGGAGCATACGAACTGTCCCTGAGGTGAAGCCGGGCACAGAACTCTACCATGTTTTGTCACAATCATCATCTAAGCTGGGTAGCAGTGGTTATTTATGGCGCTTAAATAGGGAGAGTCTTGCACCAGCGTTATATGTAAATACATTATTCTTTCTATAATGCTTGGTTACCGCCGGCTTCCTTTGTTAACACAGAGCACACTGTCTGCTCGTGTGCAATGGAATATTTACTAACTCATCTCATATAAACATAGCGTTAAATTCCCTTTCATCAACACATAGAAGCTGTTTCATAGGAAGCGCCTAGAAAGCAATTTATCCATGCAAACTCTGTTTCAAAACATACTGTATTTTAGATTGTCCTTGCTGCCTCTGGGCGCTAGCAGGCGAAAGGAGATAGCTGATCTCTCTACCTTCTCCCAACCTTCCTTATATCCATATGTTGACGAGTCGTAAAAAGCGCCTAAGGTTGTCTTTAAGGCGGTTTGGGGAAGAGCGCTTGTGTACAGCAGAGTTCTTCACTGGGGGTGTCACTGTGCGGGGGAGCACACCCGCCTGGCAACATTTCCCATGCAAATATGATTCGATCTGTAAGGGGCTCTTTGACAAATCCGAGCAGCGCTTGGAAGGCCTGCCAGATTCCGGGGAATTATGGGGGAGGTTAAAGGCGGTTGTTGATAATTGCGTGAATGAATCATATATCTTTTAAGGTGTGTATTATACTCTAAATAAAGGCGGCCTCTTAAATGTATTTATTTACCTATAAAGTAAAATACAGCAACAGATGTTCATACAGCCACAAACATAAAATAGGTACGTTTGTTGCATTTCCTCATGTATTCCACTGTTCAAAACATAAATGCCAAAGTATTTAGCAGTATTCGAACTGTGCATTACTAACGAGCATAGCACGGAACAAGAATGCAGTACCAGCCGCAGACCCCTTTGAGTTTCTGACACCACAACACAAGTGACCTTCCTTCAACAAATGTCCCACAAAGAGCAGCGGAATCTGGCATTGCTGTGGAGAAGGGGCGTCCGTGAAGTGTGAAACAGTGGGTGGGGAAGCAGATCCCTTTGAAGCTCTCGGAGGCAGGGGGGGGCAGGGATGTGAATCGGCAAGCAGCAGATGGCGAGGAAAGAGCAAAGCCAGAATTGCAGAGGAGCATACGAACGGTCCCTGAGGTGAAGCCGGGCATAGACACACCAGTCAGTGTGGGGGGGGGTGGCGTACGTGTATTGAATTAAAGTGCTTCAAAGCCATGCCAGGGGTAGCGAGCGCTATATCAATGCAATTACAATACATGTACGTAGAATCAAATGCTGCTTTGTTTCTAGCATTTTAAACATGTACAATAACGTCGTACTGCAGGTGTGAATTATAAAAAAAGCCTGTAGGGTACAGGGTACTTACCTCCGGGTTGCAAGCCTCGCTTTGGCATTGCCCCTGTAAGGGCCTTTATGCTGTGGTGTAGCGCTCTACATATGCTCGCCTTGGAAGTTAGCCGCCCATTTAAATGGAGGTATAAAGTGAGGCCATTCATTCGATACTGGCGTGCTATTACCCACCTCGCGCCCACCGCCGTAGGCGCACAGTACAGTTGTGCTGGTGAGCTAATGGCCGGGGTCGATGTAATCACAGTATACGCTGACCTCTGGGGAGTGCAACGGGAGCCCCTCTAGGACTGTGCGTTGCTGACCCCGGTAATTACAGGAGTTCAGATCTCGGTAGCGGTGAGGAAAGAAGTTGAAGGCTGTGCTTAAAGTGAGCTAGCAGCTCGATCGGACGGACAAAAAAATATAAAATGTAAAGAAAAAAACTAGCGCTGCGCGCCTATGAATGCAGGGTCCCGAGGCACCCAGATTCCTTATGTTGCAGCACCACTGACCCATCCTAGACAATCCTTAGTGTGGGGTTGTCTTGCAGCTTGGTGAGCAGAGACCTCCTGTCTCTGTGTGTACCATTGAGCACCGATGTTGGGCTTTACCTCTGCCATGTGCAGTGCACTGCACGGCTCAGCTGTTGCGCCCGGTGCACACCGGATAACTTTATCTCTGCTAATAATTGCCTTTTTATTGCGGCGCTTTCTATGACTTCCTGTTTCCTCCTCTCCCTGGGGCCCTGTCTGCAGGGCTTCTTTCAGTGACCCTGTCCAAGCAGCAGATGGCGAGGAAAGAGCAAAGCCAGAATTGCAGAGGAGCATACAAACTGTCCCTGAGGTGAAGCCGGGCATAGACACACCAGTCAGTGTGGGGGGTGTGGCGTACGTGTATTGAATTAAAGCGCTTCAAAGCCATGCCAGGGGTAGCGAGCGCTATATCAATGCAATTACAATACATGTACGTAGAAAGGCTGTGTTTGCGGGGAGAGAGAGGGGAGGTGCTGGTGTGGGAGGGGGGAGGTGCTGGTGTGGGAGGAGTGCTGCTAGGGCAAGGCTGTGTTTGCGGGGAGAGAGAGGGGAGGTGCTGGTGTGGGAGGGGGGGGGTGCTGGTGTGGGAGGAGTGCTGCTAGGACAAGGCTGTGTTTGCGGGGAGAGAGAGGGGAGGTGCTGGTGTGGGAGGGGGGAGGTGCTGGTGTGGGAGGAGTGCTGCTAGGACAAGGCTGTGTTTGCGGGGAGAGAGAGGGGAGGTGCTGGTGTGGGAGGGGGGAGGTGCTGGTGTGGGAGGAGTGCTGCTAGGGCAAGGCTGTGTTTGCGGGGAGAGAGAGGGGAGGTGCTGGTGTGGGAGGAGTGCTGCTACGGCCTGGGGGAAGCTGGCTGGGGAAGGGGAGGAGAAATGCAAGTTTATGGCCCAAAAGCGCGTGCCTGTGGCCACGTGAACTTCATGAAAACCGCAGCAAAAAGCTAGTGGTTTCATGAGGATTTTGAGCACTTGAATTCTCGATCCCTCAATGCGCTTGCGCGCATTGTAGGTCACGAGACCTAAAAAAAGAAAGTAGTCCAGGCTTGCAGAGGATGGCGTTGATTATTGCGACAGTACTGAAGTTATTTAGTTGCATTTACAAAATATTTTAAAATAATTGTTCGGGTTAGGATTCTTCTTTATTAAGCTCTTTGAAGCCAATAATGGGCTAGAAAAAGGAAACTGATTGAACCACCACTATTAAATGCTGTGCCTTACAACGGATCTCTGATAGTCTACTGGACTCAGGCGCGCAACGCCCATTGGGCTCAAAGCCACTTTGCATGCTAGCTTTTTTGAGGCATACTATATTAAAAACAAAACGCTGTGTCCTAGATTGCTACATACCGAGAAGATGCCCTTTGGCTGCTAGGCAGCATCACTTGAAAATTATGAAATATATGTCTATATATGAGTGGTCGAAGTGGTGGAAAAAAGGTTGGGGAACTGTGGTTGGAAAATCAGATGGCGGGAATAACCCAAGGATTGGGTCAGTGGGCGGAGTCAGAGGTGTGGCCAGAAAGAGCAAAACATCCCAATTTTTGTATTTGTTCAGCATTTCACTGACCAGCTGCAGCTTAGTCCCAGATAGTTTACAAGTGGAATCACAAGCCAATTGTCTCGAGCCATGCAGTTTGTCATTAGCACCTTTTTTCCACAAGAGCAGTTCAAATATAAATGACAAAATATCCTAGTTTGCAAATGTTTTCCACATAATTATGACCCTGCCATATTTGTGACATAATACATCATCTGCTGCATAATCTGTCATTTTAACAAAGAAGTTGTTGTTCAAACGGATCAAAAGTCACTAAATTATGTGACTTGTGTTGCTGGGAAGTGGAGCACCCTTTGCAAAGGTTGCTTGGTCATTTTATTCACTCATACATTTGTATGTTACACTGGTACTAATGAGGCACACTCTGCAGAGGCTGTTAATATGTGTAAAAATGTCAAAATAATAAAGCATCAGAAAATGTACTGCATTATGCTGCAGCTTTTTTTTGCTGCATAATTTAGTCAACAATGCAACATGGTTTTGTCCTCCATTGCTGCATAATTCTAGTGCCCCCAAAGCAGGCAATACATGTTAATAGTGCATGTGCTTTAAGCAGAGAGACCATGAAGTTTGCAAACTTAGTTAGGTGTGCGTGCAAATCCTGCATTGCTGATGCCTGGTGAGTTGCGCTGCTACTGCTGTAATGGAGGTACCAATGGGTGAGGCGGTCTGGCCTCAAGGGTCATGTGACCTCAGTGACAGAGTCACTGTTACTCTAGGGTGTGCTGCTTCGTAAGCCTGCCCACAAGACACAAGGTGAACTTCAGTATGCATTGTGATGGACAGGCCTCCAAGGTTAACCCACACTTCCCACCGCTAGGGTCCACCTGCTAAGACACCAGGGCTTCTAAGGTCTACCGGGGGCTTCAAAGGTCTAGCATGAGAATGTGTTCCCTCAGGAGAGTGGTCTGGTGGGCGGTCATGAAGGCTGAACCTGGTTCCCCAGTTCCAAATTTGGCAGCTCTGACCATAGTGCCACATCCTCTCCCCCATTGAACATCATACCGTCCCACTGAGAGAAACTCACACTGCCTTCAGCTACAGCCCAATTGTGCCCCCCTATAAACACCTGGAAGTAACTCAATTCAAATTATGCGCTAACAAGAGTAATCTGCTGCCTGAAAAAAAAGAAACAACATCCTGGAAAATGCAAACACTCATAGGGAATGCAAGGTTAAGTAAAGCACTGGAAATGTAAGCAGGAAAAACATGGTTACCTTAAAGCTTTTACACTCATTATTCAGAAGTCAATGAGTGTTTTGGCCTGAAAAGTTATGGACATGACTACCGGGCCCAGAAGGAACCTGTTTCAATGCCCTTACTTAAATCCTTACAGAACGTAAGCAGTATGGTTTAAAAAGACCACATCCCTGAACACAGAGCCACAGTACACATTTTATAAACTAAAATAAGGAAAACAGTTGATTAGGATCACATTAAACATTTTCCACTCCTTTCATCAACCAGGTATTGCAGTTCCTTTAGGAATTGTGCACTTCCCCACCCGGGGAAAACAATGCTATTCAAAGAAAGATAAGAAAATGAAAGTAGCTTAGCGATTCACTGGTAAACTCTGTGAAGTGGTGTTAATGTGTTTGGGTGTGAATACAACCAATCTGGTCACTTTATGACCAATCTGTCTTGCTTTATTTAGTTATATATATATTTGTTCTTCGTATTTTGAACCTTTTTTCTCTCCATCCTGAGACTGGACTTTAAAATAGAAAAATTTCAAAAAAATACGACATTTGTAGCAAAAGCGTTTTTCATTTTTTAATCCATTTCACCGGCGAACAAATGAAGGATAGGATAGGGTAAGAGGCATTGGTTGAAATCATGGTTTTCAGCAAGTGAGGAGGAGCAAGACAGAGATGGAAAGAGAGGGAAGAAGAGGAAGAAAGAAAGAAAGGGGGGGAAGTGGCAGCTGTCAGCGCCAGAGCAGGAGAAATGGACACTGTCCTTGTCTACTCCGAGTAAGAAGGAAAAAACAGATTCCTTTTCCTTCTCTGCCCTCCCCGCCCATTCCCAAACAAACGGCCAAGCCTTATCTATAGGTCGTGGCTATTTCTGCCATTCTGGGATGCATTTTTTTAATAAAAAGTAGAGGGACACTCTATTAAATTAGAAAAGTAGAGGCACGCCATGTCCTACCGATCCCGCTCAATTCGACCACCGTTATATATTTATTTTATTTATATAAAGTTTTATATAGCGCAGACATGACCCAAGCGGGTATCACAGCGCTTTACAGCCGATCAAGGACACAAAGAGTTGGGCCCGAAAGTCAGTAACAACAACATTGAAAAGCATGATACTGGAATAAAAAGAGGAACAAGTTATCATGCCATCGCAAAGATAATAGAAGAGCATATCTGAGCAACAGACAAATATAGATGTTGAGACCAGTCATAAGTCATAGACATAGTCAAAGTCATAGGATCAAACGCGAAATACATTGTAGCAGTGTCACTCAGGGCCAGGCAGTCCATGGAGGGGTAGCGAAATCGGCATGTAGCGGAACCAAAAATAAATGGTACCTGGTAGGGGTGGGTGCAATCAATCAAGGGCGTTCATCAATAGAACTTTCTTTTTTTTTTTTTTTAAAGGTGCCGTAGGAGGAATCGGTCTCATTGCCGGAGGCAAGGAGTTCCAGGTTCCCAGGGCAATTCCTGAGAATGCCAGAATATAGGTTTTCTTACTTTGGAATTTTTTAGGTTTAAGAAGCAGGGTGCTGGAGCTCCTAGAAGATCTGCTACCACCAGAGAGTTACAGTTGTTGGGGTAGGTACAGAGGGATGTTAAAGTGAAGGGCCTTTTGCGACATGCACACAATTATAAGATTAATCCTAGTATCAAAAGGCAGCCAGTTTAGGGATTTCAGGTCTGGTGTGATGTGGCTATTTCTTTTGGATCCCGTGATGAGCCTTGCAGCTGAATTCAAGGATGCCATGAGCGGTGCCAACTTGTAGCTGGGTAGCCCACAGAGTGTTGCACTACCATAATCTAACCTGGAAATTACTTGTGCTTGAACATCAGACTTGAAGTCGTCCGGGGGGGGGGAGGAAAGGTTTTATCTTTCTTAGGATACTCATGTGGAAGTTGGGTCCTTTGGTGGCAGAGCTAATGTGCTTCCTTAATGTCTTAACGAGGATTATTCCAAGAGACCTTGTGGAATCAATGATGTGTGGGGTACAGTTGAGAGTTGTTAGGGACTTCAAGGTCTCAACAATGATGGTAGTCTGTTTGGTTGGCGCGATAAGGAGAAATTCCGTTTTGGAGTAATTTAGCTTGAGATGTTGGGAAGTCAGCCAGTGTTGTGTTTTGAGTAGGGTTGAGTTGAGTGAACTGATGTGGTCCGGGGAGGAGGTTTTCAGGTACAGTTGGGTGTCATCGGCATACATGTAATAGCGAATGTTGGATGAATTAAGCATTACCGTTAGAGGCTCTATGAACAAGTTAAAGAGCATGGGTAAGAGTGCAGATACCAGAGGGACCCCAAGTGTGGATGGCATAGAGTTGGGGATTGTTATTAAAAAAATAAGGCAAACCAGTTTAACACTGTGCCTGAGAGACCCATCCTTCGTTTCAGTAAGTCCAGGATGTTGTCATGTTTGACCGTATCAAAAGCTGAAGGTAGCTCAAGGAGGATTAGAAGGCAGACTTCATTCTGATCCTGCATTTCTAGAGCTAATAGCCGATTCACTACTATGGCCCTTGTGAAAACCCAGTTGGAATTGATCTCAAAGCTGTAATTGGTCAATGTGGTTACACAGTAGGACATGAGCACATTTATCTAGGAGCTTCGATAGAGTTGGAATGCTAGTGATAGGACGAAAGTTATTAAAGTCCTCTTGATCCGTGGTGGGTTTTTATGTATATATCAAGAAAACTTTAATCAACCTCTTGTAGGCCATAAAAAACCCAATAGATATAACCACAATCGCCTTTAAAAAATCATAAATTAAATTATTTTAAAACAAACAGCATTTCATGTTTATAAAAAAAGAATCCTGTATTAAAATGCAATTAGTGCTAGAATTCAAGAAAACACAAATCTCTCAATCATAAACATTTCCTTACGCTGTCATACTAAGGTGCATAAAATCAAATATAAACAGTATTAGCCCAACCCAAATGCTATCGCCATTAATTAAACACTTAGTATAACTTTCTTAAACAGCACAAAAGTAAATTCTAGACAAATTAATATATATTATCAATGGTGACCCAACCCATTTGATGCTCCGTTTAATTAAACTATCCAATATAAAACATGGACAAATTTCACAGAGGTTTCCACACAATAAGGTGCAAATAGTGGCGAAATAAATATATATATACACGCTATCAAACATTTCCTTGAATTTTCATACTAAGAATGCTTAAATAGAACTTAATCTGAAAAACCCAGCCCATTTGCTTTCTCCATTTAATCGATCATTCAATATAGCTTACTATATCACATGGGCAGACGCCAAAGTAGCTAGAATGGGCCACCATCTCTTGGACGGCTACCACAAATGTATTGTATTCAGCCTCAGCCTAGTTGACAGATATCTATGATTACTTTTTGTTATCCCCAAGAGCTACTTCTCCATTCCTAACATGCATTTGATTTGTCTATAATATAAAACAGTGTTTTTACTACCCTCTGTGATGTCTTTCATTTGTGCACATTGTTAAAAAGCGAGCTTTCAAAACTGGTTTAAAAGATAGAAAGACTGTCTTAGGGTTGCTAAATAAATCCGGTAGGTTTTATTTATGATTAATCATTTTCATATAATCGATCTATGAGATCTTTGTGGCATTAACAAGCTTTAAAAATCCGATAGAATCAAAAGTTTAAGACCGATCTTTTCCTTGACCAGATAGACCGCTTTAGGAGAAATGGGCACAATCTAATATAGCCACAGAGATATTCTAAACCCAACCCTGATTGACCTATATATGTCGAGGTGTCCTGTGAGACAATCAACCATATTCTTAAGAAACCGTTTTCTATCTGTTAAATTGAGTTGAGGTAATTTATTCCCCATAACCTTGCTCCATTTTGAGAGATTGGTATGTTTTTTGCCTCACTTACCTCAATTAATTCTTTCAGGGGCTGTGCGCCTAATTTCGTGGCAAATAGTGTGTGTGTGTATCTCAATCCGCCTGCACACAGCAGTTGCTGGCTGTCTCCATATCAGCATTTGGGACACTGTGTTGTAAAAAAATAAGGTCACTATTAAGTGATTCCACACACAACTTCTCAGCAAGGGAAATCAAGCGCTTTATGAGCAAGTTAATTGTTTGTGAGCACATTTGCCAAAAGGCATCTTGGCGCTAGGAATCAAAGGAAGGTTGGGATAGCCGACTGCTAATCAAGCAAAACAAATGGCCTGAAGAGCCTTAAAGGTACGGTGACTAGTAATTTGGTAGAGCAATCTGTGTGGTGAGTTTACAGGTATGTACGGTTACAACAGAAAAGGCTCTCACTCAGAGATATATTTGCTTAAATTAGGTAATCGCCAGAAGAAGGGCTTCTGAAGGAGGATGACAAAGTGGGCCGTGACAATAAAGTCTGAAACATATGCAGCTGGGCCCAAGCCCTCAGAAGGCCGGTGTATTCAACAGAATAACTGTAACATAATTCATTGAGCGACGGGGATTGTGCATGGCGAAATATACACCGACCTGAGACAAATTGGCAGTGTCTGTGCCTGCCCCCCACCCCCTGAAGCCAGATAACGAGCAGTTGCATAGCCCATTCCTTTGGGGTCTTCCCCATTCTTAGACGTCATGGAAGCAGATGAACCTTTACTTATTCCTGAAGGTCCTTCCGTTGGGCTCTTCTCAGCACTCCCGGGGTGCCCAAGCCACACGGGGAGGTCAGAAGAAGCCAAGAGTCTCCCCTCTGCACAGGGTTGTTGCACTGAACACATTTTTCATATTGCTTTCAATTCAGATACAATTGGTCTACTACAATACACAAACAAGCATTTACAATGCAACGGTTTCGCCTTTGGAGAAGTTAGAGCTATTGGCATTGTAAATGACAAAATTTGTATTTATGTGTTGGTTTTGAAAACAGATAAATAAATTGCATTGTCATTTACATTGCCAATAGTTTAATCTCTCGCAAATGTGAGAACTATTGTCTCCTACGGACGAGCTCAGCAGACAGCAATTACTACCACACACACACACACACACACCCACACACACCCAGACCCACACACCCAGAGCCAGCCACACCCAGAGCCCCCCCCACACACACACACTGGAGCAGTCACACACACACACACACACTGGAGCAGTCACACACACACACACACACACACACACACACTGGAGCAGTCACACACACTGGAGCAGTCACACACACACACACACACTGGAGCAGTCACACACACACACACACACACACACTGGAGCAGTCACACACACACACACTGGAGCAGTCACACACACACACACACACTAGAGCAGTCACACACACACACACACACACACTCTGGAGCAGTCACATATACACACACACACACACACACTCTGGAGCAGTCACATACACACACACACACACACACACACACACACACTCTGGAGCAGTCACCCACACCCACACCCAGGAGCAGTCACACACACACACACACCCAGGAGCAGTCACACACACACACACACCCAGGAGCAGTCACACACACACACACACACACACACACACACACACACACACACACACACACACACACAGGCGAAACCTAAAAACCTCCCGCCCATGCTCATTACTTGATAAACAGTACCCTCAACTCAACCATACCCGACATGGGTGACCAACGCCTATAACCACCAGCTATTCACAAGGTTTAGGTTACATTTTTAATACAATGAATCAGCTTCCCCAAGGGCTAGTCTGCTCATGGTTCACTAAGCCGCAGTGAGAGCAAAACAGACAGCCTAGTGTCCACAATTTACCTGGCCAAGAAAGATTTGTAATAATTCTTAAAATATTTAAAATGTAACCAACTGAGGCCAGATAGGCTACACCTCCTGATGCTAAAGGGTGTTTGTGCTTGCCTATGTAAAGGAAGCTTTCTAAGCAGTGCAATTAAGCTCCTGGAAACCCCTCGAAGTGATAAGCGCGCTATAAAAATGCTGAATGATTGAAGCTCTGGGAGGCGTGGAATGTACTAACGTCGAACAACGTAAAATACAGTCTGCAGAAGCGCTTATAAAAGTAAATGTCCCTCTTCTACGCAGACCTATGGCGCACCTCATAAAACAAACTGTTAGATGTTTACTGAAGCGTTGGAAGACACATCTGTTGTTAGAAGACATACTTATATGCTGTGCAATTACACAAGCCACCAAAGTAAACATTTCTTGATTCAGCCAATACTGCTTGCACGAAATGTTGCCTCTGAGTCATGCCCCTACGAACAATAAATGAAAGTGCAACACCGGCTCGTAGAGAAACGGCAAGCAAGTGTGCTATGTGTGTGGGGGATTTTCACGCACAACCCTTGTTGCCGCCCCGACTGGGCTGAATGCTCATTGGCTAGCTACTGAATTAAATTCTCTCCCGTGGCTATGAAAAGCAGCATTTTTCAAAGAAATGTGTGCGTGTGTTTTGAAAATTCGTCGAATCCATAGAGTGCTTCGCGCAGCAGATCAGCTGGTTTCCACACAGCAGAAGGCTTCCAGGCATCACTAACACCAGCAAAGTGCCTTTTCAGTATTCAAATTTCGGGTAAAAACGAAGCTCAGAGTACTTAGAAACACAATAGGTTAGCCTCTGAAAATGGGAATCAAATGTGCTCAAAGCACTGGAAACTTGAGATCACGGAAGTCAAAGCACCCATCGGGAATTTGGCAGTCCCCGATTATTCATCCCCATTTGGTGTATTCCTAATAGACGTGCCTTCATCCCTCGCCCTCCATAACCCATCTACAACCCCCCCTGTACCCTAGGAACACAAATGGAACACCTAAAACACTGTCAGAGACGAGGGGCCGTGAAGGAATGAATCGAGGCTGCAGAAGGGATGGGGCGGAAGGGAGAGACGGATGTGGCAGACGCACAAATAAACAAGCATTTACAAGTGGGACACGGACAGCGGGAGGGGGCGGGAACGGGGAGAAGCACACGGACGGGGGGCGGGAACGGACAGGGGGGGGTGGTCGGGAAGGCTTCCTCTGTTGGAGGGGGGTGCGGGAACACACGGAAAGCACTCACCTGTACTTCTTCCGGCGGCCGTGGTCGGCATGGAATGAGGCAAACAAACGAATAAAAAAAAAAACGAAACTCCGCCCACCGCCGCGATGACGACATCGCAGAGGCGGAGACGGAAAAAATCGCGGGAACGCCCACGAATCTGGTCCGGCCATGACGGACAGATCTATGTTCCAATGGCTAGCCTCCATTTATGGAGCTAGCCAATGGAACAGAGGGCAGGATCTAAGCCCTACACTGTAGGGACATAAGATTTCTCCTGGGCGGAGCTAGGAGCTCCGACGCCAGGCGAAACCTAAAAAGGGAGCTTTAACATGTGAATAAGAAAAATAAGAAATTATTCTGCAGACCAAAATAAGAGGTCAGAACCAATACACAGACATCATCCCTTAAAAATTCCTAAAATAGCAATGCAAAAACAGCATGCAAGAGCGAGCCACACGCTGCAATACCCCAGTTTTTTTGTTTGTTTTATTATTCTCAAATTAGGATCCAGAGTTCATAGGACCTTAATGAGATGCCCACTGAAGAGTACCCATCGGAACATCACATTTATCAGACCACACACCACACAGCTGGACAGTATGAAGGAAGCACGGAACAAAATGCAATCCTTGACATTCTGTATGGGCTTAGCATTGATGGCATTCTGTGACTTTAAAGCAGCTTGACCTTCTGGAACCACAGGTTCCCAAGAGTACAGCGGTCTAGATAGAGAATCCCAATTGAAAATCAAAATACCACGTAACATAATCACAGCGCTTGGCAAATTTGAAATATTCTATACAGGTAATTAAGCACTTTATCACAATGCCATGTTAAAGCAATTTTAATTCAATGAGAACTAATCAACCATTTTAAGAAAAAACTAAAGACCACCTGTTGTGCTACGTTTGACCTTGTGTCATTTTGTTTTTTGCAGACTATTTAAAGAACATTTTGGAAGACTCTTCTGACTACAGGGACACCCAAGGTAAATGTTCACTTGGGAGATCTGATTAAGTTACCCTCCCCTTTATTTCATACTAGCCTGATTTTTTCCTGCCACTATATCTTTGGTACATTGTTTGCTGTGCATAGGCAGGTGATTACTTTTCATCGGCTTAAAGCAGAAGGGCAACCCAGTAACCACTTGTGAGCTTGGTTCTTTAAATATAGTGAGGTAAATGGCTGACATGAGAATCATTCAAACAAGAATAACAAAAGTTTCATAATAAATTGCATGTCCAATAAGTGACAAGGAGAATCAAACTAAGTCATTTCATGTCACGATTTTGGAATGAACCAAACTAAAGGGATAAAAAATTATACACGACAGGCACATACAGTGATTCAATTGTAAAAAATAACATATACATTGTCCATATACTAAGAATGGGTTCAATACAGGTGATACTTTTCTCACTGCCTCTGACCTGTCCTCTGTTTATCTTTTAGCTGCACTTGCTGTCGTCATCGAAGTCGCCAACCATGCCAACGACATCATGAAGCAAGGAGTGAGTACAGGGAGTACGTCCTAAACCAGGGGTCTGGAATTATTTCATGTCTGTATCAGTAGTTCATCCAGTCCTGTGTTTTGTTTAATTCTGGTGCTTGTTGTCCAGATATTATAATGAGAATCTTGAAACTACATGTGTCAGAAAGCAATGAAAGACCTCTCAGGCAAAACTTTCACATCTGATGTGCGGCAAGTTGCATGAACTGGGCTATTGCACACACCAGATTAACTATCAAGTTACTGTAAATAACTAACCGGACTGGCTTTTTACTCATGTTTGTTCTTGCCCTAGGATAACTTCCAGAAGCTCATGCAGATCCAGTACAGTCTGAATGGACACCACGAAATTGTGCAGCCGGGACGGGTAAGTCTTAGCAGCTGAGACAACAAAGTCCTGGCACGACTGTTCTGGGCAAGGCAACATTATACAGACACCACCAGGAGAGGTGACCAGAGAGCTCCAATCAGCAGCACATATGTGCCCATGGTCAAAAGCGGGGAATTACCACTTCACTGATGGCATCAGTAACACTGGCTGTGGACCCACAGTCCCCTGCTACGGAGGAAGTGTTAATTTCACTACTTTTTATCACATATTTTATTTGAGTTCAGCCTCATTTACGCTTTTCACTCTGCATAACTTGTGATTTCAGTAGTGAGACAGTACTGATGTGGGGTTTATTATATTTTTATTTTTCGTTTTCTTGGTTACAATACTAGGCAAATACTTACTTGTGGACGCACATATGGTGCTGCTCAGAAGCATGAACAGTCTAGATATAATAGGCATAATAATGTGTGCCCGTACCTTCGGATTCAGGGGTGATCTCTAACGCTTGGCACCCGTCCACATCGCCATGGAGGTTGCAACAGCCTGTTGCTCTCCCAGCCAGCTGACGAACAAAGCTTTCCAGCAGCATTTCTGCTCAGGAAGGAGTGACTTGGAAATGAGAAACTTGCTCCTGCTTCTTTTGTGTGCAGAAGAGTGAGCTCCTGAGGGTCTCCAGTGAGGATCCTGCCTTGGGGTGGGGGCTGAAGGGAGCATTCTGCCCTTGTGCATAGGTGTGGGGGCATTGCACCACTGCTGTTAGTGGAAATATCCTACTTGACAGAGGTCTATTGAGAAGGCTAACCTACTCTGTCAAGGATCTAGTGAAGACACCTCACACTATGCATAGATAGTAGAGTTCCTCCAATAAGTGATGCATAGACGATGTGCATTCCTCAAAACCCTCAGTGTCAAAAAGTGTAGCTGAAGATTGCAGCAGATACTCAACAGTACCAACACCAAGCCTTTGTCATCACCTAATTAGAGGTCATCGCGTGGTCACATCCTCGAGGATTTTCGTTTGCCATCTTCAGGTGATGCCGGTGGCATTTACATACAGGTGTGCAGTGGCTGGCCCTTTTAGAGAAAGATGCCAACTGCTACTCTTTGCGTGCGCATTCGCATATGCAGAGCTGGAAAGGCTTTTGGGAGGTTTGGGCCTTCCCAAGTGACTGAACTCTGTTGTACAGAGTTAACATTGCATGTTGGCCACCGCTGAAAGTGTGTCTTTAACTCTCCCTCTCAAACCTTAACATTGAGTCTAACTGCCTCTGTAATTGGTACCTGAAATCTTCCTCGTGTTGTTGTGCTAAAGCACACTAAGCCTTCAGAGGACAATTTGTTCAATACCATGTGGACTGCTCTACCTGCTGTGTGAATCCCTTATGTTAGACCATGTTAAATCCGTAGGTTGATTGTGGTGAGGGCTGCCCGTCAGTGCTGTTCCCACGCTTGCTGCGTCTAACCCTTCTGTCCACGTTCTCTTGATTTTGGCAGGTGTTCCTGAAAGAGGGGACGTTGATGAAGCTGTCAAGGAAGGTCATGCAGCCGCGAATGTTTTTCCTGGTAAGTTGCCATGCGGTGAGCAGTCTGTGCCCATGACACTGGCCTTCTTGCTCTACAGAGGTGGAAACTATCACACAGTGCGCGGACCTGAGAGGCCTCCTTTGCTCTCCCTTCGCACTTCTGTGAAGGAATCTATCCCGCAGTATCTTTATGGTTAAAGTCTTTTTTAGCAAAATGGACTTCTAGCGCTTTGCTAGTCAAATGTATTCTGAGTACTGTACAAACTACTCTTCTTGAGTATTTTCTTGAGTTTCAGGGACACCGTAAAGCAAAAAAAGAGAGGCCCTAGATCGATGGTAGGCAAACTATGTCTGAACGGTCCAGTGGGGCAATCTAGAGAGGCAAACAGTGCGGAAGAGTACAGCTGTAGGATAGTTCAGGGAATTGAGCATCAGCTGCAGACTTATCCTTGTTAAATGATGGTCACAAGTTTGTCCTAAATTGATTGCATCATCTCCATTGAGTTTAATCAGTAACAAAATCTATTAGGGTGGACCAATTTTAATTTGTGGTGAGCAATATATGAATGGATACTACACTTCCAATCTGGAAAAAACGAGGAGCATTCATAAGCTAAATCCTCTTGTCACATTAGTTAATATATGTGCTACCTTGCAAGGCAGTGGAATTGCAACTATTACCTGAAAATGTCAATAAACAGAGGTTAAAAAAAATCCTCTTGTCACAGCACATCAATAATTCTCCTGTAACAGCAAACCTGTGCCCTTTATTGCAGCAGATTAGAAGTCCTTGCCCGAGTTAGTTGTCAATTTCCCCATAAAGGGCCCACAAAGTACCATTCCTTATGTTTTGTTGATCACAATGAGCCATGACAGACGTATTTTTTTGTTGTTGCAGTTCAATGATGCCCTTTTGTACTCCACGCCATTGCAGTCTGGGATGTACAAACTCAACAACATGCTGTCGCTGGCCGGCATGAAGGTAGGGGGACTTTACCTGTGGTCTGAGTGCTTTTGTGAGAGGTTTGTTTTCAAGAATGTTTGTCGCCTTAAATGAGAGAGTGAGTGAGAACAATGTCTGGTTCTGGAGGATGGTGCAGTGATAGTTCTGGGGGTCTGTGCTGTATATTTTCACCAGTTGTTTCCCCAAACCATCCTATGCTGCTAACGTGGCTTTGATCTGAACTGCCCCGAGTGACCCTGAGTGACATCAAGCTTATTTTTCCGTAATCTACTGGAAAGCTGTAGTGTGGAGGACAAACAGTCTTGCTTGTCTTACCATAACATCTGGCTCTCCCACCTGGGTAAGTGGGCGAAAGTCTAGTGGAACTCACACCTTGTAGGACCATAAAAACTGGCATTGGAAATGCAGGGTAGATGAGTTCAGGTATATTGATGTAAGATCTACAATCTGTGGTGCCAGCTTCAAACCTGATTTTCACACTTTGCAGAGCAATCAAAGACTTCAGTATGAAGACTCTTCACAGTTTTATGGTTTGTGAGGGCATACTTAAACATATCTAATCCCTGGATCCAATGGAAAATCTATAATATTGCATATCATACTATAACTAATGTATAGCATACCTCCCAGCTATTCCTGATGGTTGGACAGTGTTGATTTTAGAACCTTTTTGTTATGGTTTTCTTTATGTATTTCGATAGGATGTGGAAGGATGACGCTTTTAAAACTTTTATTTCCGCTGTGATCATTATGGTGTTGGAAGGCGTGCCATTGCGTGTTTTGCACTTTACTGCAGTGAGGTAGCAACGGCTAGCAGAAAATATTATTAATATCTACAAATGTTAAAGAGTGACAAAGAACCATTGTAATTGTTGTGATTATTGTCATGGTGATGTTTCACGGTTCACTTAGTGCTAATACAGACTAACTTCTCAGTTCCAGGGTATAAAGTAGGCAATGCCCCAATAACATAATAATAACATCCTTTGATTACGAAGTGCTGCTGTTTTTATTCTTTCCTTTGATTTCATAATCTCTGTTATACATTGTCTTGCTTGAAGTAGCCTTTTCTAGGCATCTTGTATTGAATTATCTCATAAATACCCATTGCTGGCAATGGCAGCCCCTGTGAAGGTTACTTTTACCCTCAATAAGTCAAAGGAGGCTGTTAAGCATGTGATGCAGCGCATTGTAGGTAACATATAATGGAAGACTTGTATCATGCACCAATTTTGTCCTGACTTAATGTTTAGACACTGCCACGACAAAGCATTTTACTTTTTTTAAATCCAGAAAATCCTGTGGAAGAAGAATGCACTGCATTCTGTTGTTTTTTTAAATTCTATTGAGTTCTCTGAGCTAGAAGTCTTCATTAAGAGTGTCTTCCTTTCTGCTGTAGGTTCGGAAACCAACTCAGGAAGCCTATCAGAACGAGCTCAACATAGAGAGCGTCCAGAGATCCTTCATTCTGTCCGCAAGGTAAGGGGAAATGCTCAACAAACCAACTAGCCCTGTTAATGCAGTGTTCATTCAGGAGTTTTTTTCCAGTTTGTTGCCAACTCAAATAGGCTCACTTTGGCAAAGCCGAAAGGTGAAATGATTGTATTTGACCGAGTAGGCCACCGTTTTCACACAATAAATCAAAAGTATTTCTGGAAAGGGGAACTGCTTTATTTGATTCAAAGTGCATGTGGAATGGTGGAGCCTAACCTTTTATCCACTTACTTATTGATAACCGAGTTCAACTGGAGTTTTATATCAGTGATGATAATAATAATAATAATAATAATAATAATACTCTTTATTGATTGGTTTAAAAAAACCATTTACAATTTAAAAGATGATAAAATTGAATAATAGAAATGACTGTGATAAAAGTTTTAAAACTGTGAATTTAAAATAACTTAAAATTCGGGGGGCCATTAAGGTCTGATAATGTTCTGATAAAGGACATCGCTCTGGATTTCTTGTAGTCTCTGATTTGATTGTTATGTCTATTAACTCGGCCGCCATGCTATGGTGAGGAGGGTTTGGATTTGATTGTGGCTTCAAGTAGTTTTGACGCTTTATGGACGAATTTCGTAAGCCCAATGTTGAGCTTGGTGTTGTCAGGGTTGAGAGCGCCATTATTGCTTGGCGGCAAGATCGAACTCCCAACGTAATACATCAGTGGTGAAAGAAGGCAGCTATGAGCCCACCAGAGCTTATTCCTGAACATCCGTATCTGGCACAATGTTGGGAAGACCCTGTCTGAGCTATTAAAGGAGAGCATAAGCTGCTGTTTGTCAGTCTGTTTTTGTTCTTTTTTTGGAAGAGGAGGCTAGGAAGTGGGCCAGAAAGCCCCTAGGAAGGCATAGCTAGGGCTTTCGTTCACACCAGTGGTTAATTTGTAAAAAAATAAATAAGTGCCGGGGCACTCGTTAGGAGGCAGCTTGCACCAGCCCGTTTCACCTTTTAGCACTGCCTAAAACAGAACCGTGAAAGTAGCGAGGAGGTGTGGCGTAATGGTCAGAGCTGCCGACTTTGGAGCTGGGGAACTGGGTTCAAGTCTCTGCATCGGCTGAGCATCTGTGATTCTGGGCAAATCACTTAATCCGCTCTCTGCCTATAGCGCCAGTGTTGATGATTAAGTGCCGGTTTTGAGCACCGGAAACCACCAGCTCAAATTAATCACTGGTTCACACTTCTATTGTGTTGCATGTACTAATAAAGGGCCCCCTTAAAGAAACCGCAGGTCCAGAGGTAGTACTCTAGATTGCACCTACTCTCCTTTTTTGAGAAATGTATATGCCTTCAGAGTATTTCAAGCCATCTACGTTTACAGATAGGCCATCACTCTGTGCTGCTAATTTCTCCTTTACTGTCTTATATTATCTTCTTTGCAGAAATGACAAAGAGCAGAATCCCCCATTTAGATAATCGTTCAACACAATTTCGTCCAACTGCACTAAACTACCTGATGGCATTGTGTAAGGAAACGACTCAACCAGTTCTCCATTTTTTGGTGGAATACACAAGTTCATAGTAAATAGTGTCCAACAACCTTAACAGTCATTGATTCTATCATTCTTACTATGGTGCAACACTGGATAAAGGTGTCCCAAATCAAAAGAAGAACTTACAAACATTATATTATACGTTTCTGCAACCAAATTAAAAAAGTATAGAGAGGATAGATGTATGATTTTCCTTAAATTACCTTTCAAAAAGGGGGGTTCCTAACGAATGCAGTGTGTAGGTGCTATCAAATGCCTACCATATAATACCAATATCACTATTTGTGTGTGTCTGTGTGTCCACATGTAAACAGCATGCATGTTGTGTACCAGTCATAACAGCACTTCTGACAATTTGTAAAACGACATTATTTTCCTGTAATCCCAACAGTTCTGCTAGTGAACGGGATGGATGGTTGGAGGCCATTTCACGGGCAATAGAAGAATACACAAAGAAAAGAATTACGTTCAATCCAAGCAAAAGCCTTGAAGAGGTACTTGTAAGTTTTCATATTGGGAGGATTGATATTGTGCATTATGGATTGATAGCTTGGAAAGGGAATGTTGTGCTGAAAATAAATATTAGAATGTGTGGAGAATTCTTAGCAAATCTGTTTTAGTTTAAGGTTAAATCCGATAGTTCAAGATATAGAGGTCAAGCATTAAGAACATAGTTTATCTCTCCAATATATTTACAGTTACACAGTTTGATAAGTCAATGAATGCAATCAGTTTTTTTTCTGCTAATAATAAGGAAATATTGCATGGTTTTGTAACTACACCCATGTATAATCATAAATGAACTGGAAATGCTCTTGTTAGGCTGCCTCCCTGTACAGGCAGCTCTGTTCACATAACTTTTGACTCATTGGTTTCCTGTAAAGACCTGTGTTGAGGATGCCAGGTTATGCCCGTGGCTCTACAAGTAAGTGCAACACTCTTAATTTGGGCAGAATCTAAAATGGAGATCTGAGGTGCAAAAGTAGGGCTTATGTCATGTAGGTGTCATGTCAAATTGGACTAAGGGGGACGGAGGCACTTGCTAGCTTGGTCCAACTTTAATTCACATCCTTCTTGTGCAACAGACACTAGATAGTCCAAATAGCATATTCAAACCAGATGGCTGCCAGTAGCATATAGACTTATTCAAGGATCTTTCCTTTACTTTGGTACCTTCAATCTCCACATGGTAAACCTAAGTGCCCTCTGGGCAGTCACAGAAACCACTTCCACCAATAAGTCAACAACACACAGCTCTACCTGACAGTGTAGTCATTTTGTAACCACCTGAAGTCATGCCTCACTGTTATCCAGTCCTTCGTAGAGGTGGGCAAGCCACTGAAAGCCCGAGCCAGGCTCTACCCAAAGCCTGGCACTGGCTTAGCTCAAATTGCTGATGGAACCTCGGGCCCATAACAAGCCAAGCTTTAATGTGCCTTTTACCTGCCTCTCTTCCTCCCCCCTTAGATGTGGCGATATGGTCAGAGCTGCCAAATAGGGACACCGAGCGTCATGTTTAAATTAGTGAAGTCCATGATAGTAGGATTCCTTGAGGGTCTGGGAGGCGCAGAGTGGCCCTAAAAACACTGTTGAGGCCGAAAGCAGAGGGCGGGCTAGCGGTTCCTGACCTGGAGCTTTACTATATAGCAGCTCAACTACAGGTCCTTACGCAGGCGGTCGCAGTAGAATTTAGGGGCTCTGAGAACTTGAGAGGAAGAGGAATACCGAGACACATCGTATCCTTTATAATATTACAACAAAGGCTTGACCTTCGAGATCTCTCTCTGGAAAAGAAAACATTGAGATTATGCTGGAATCGGAGCCAGCGGAGAGCGGGAGTGCCGCACACATATGCTCCTGAAATTCCACTGGGGATGGCTACAGTATTGCCCCATGGTGGAGACTGGACGTCCTTGCTGGAGTGGGAACAGGCAGGGTGCAGGTACTCGGGGATTTATATGAGGATGGTGAATTAATGACCTATCAGGCATTGCAGGAACGATACGACCTCCCCAGGGGGGATTCCTGGTGCACGCTGCACTGGTGCATGCACTTCAGAAACATTGGAAGGAGGGATTGGTGGAGCCCAAAACCATAATGGCATGTCAGTATGTAGTGATGGCAGCAGGGACTTTTAAGGCAGTTACATGCCTCTATGCGCGAATGTTGAATGAGGGGTTAGCTCCACTAGTTACATTACGACTAAAATGGGAGACAGGCATCCGGAAGCCCATACCAGAGACTGCATGGGGACATATTCTACGCTGGGTTTGGAAAAGCACCAGGAATGCACGATTCCAGCTGGTGCAGTTTTTTATACTACACAGAGCATATCTGACACCTGGCAAGATTAAGAAATATTTTAAGGTTGACACTGCTGTTTGCCCCAGGTGCACAAGTGAAGGGGTGGAACTAGAGAATAAGATGTGGGAATGCCCGAACCTGGGGAGTTACTGGGTTGAAGTGGGAGGTCTATTGAACTCAGTTACAGAGCGCCAGATATATTTTGACATGGCCATGTGTATATTACATTGGTTCCCTCATACCTCCAAGACAAAGGTGACAAGTAAATTTGTAGATATGGAGTTGGTGCTGGCAAAAAGAGAAATAACAATGCACTGGAAATCGGGGTCGAAGCAGCAAGAGGTGGAGGGCCGAGCTGATTAAATGGGCTAGCAGCGAGGGTGTTATTCGGTTTCAACAAGCGCGACGCTCGAATAACGAGAAAGCGCTGGACTCTGCGAGAGCATGGGAGGGACTGGTACAATCTCTGTGCGACCAACAGTCAGTGGAGGACCCATTATAGGATGGTCCAGCCCAAGGAGGCCAATTAATCACCCTTTATGGGAAATCCTGGCTCTCAGTCATCCCGAGAAACACGCTATAAAATTTTTGTAAATACATAGAACACACCTGTGAGAGAGGGAGGGGGAGGGATTTCCTGGGATTAGGGGTAGTTCATAGTTAGGGATGATTAGGTTTTTCTCCAAGGGAGAGGTATATTATACTTTGTGTGTGGAATGATTTGTCCTACTTATCGTGGGAGCAGCAATAGACCGCCCTATAGCATGTAAGCTTGTACAGTTATTTGAAGCAATTGGTCAATTCAAAGGGCTTTGAATATTTACATGTTCACAACACAGTAATCTAACTGATCATTGTTATATAAAACTATAAAATATGTATTCAAAAAATGGTCAGAGCTGCCAACTATGGAACTGGGGAAACAGATTCAAGTCTCGTGTTTGCTCAACCTCCTGTGATTCTGGGCAAATCACATAATCTCCCTGTGCCTATAAACAATGCATGTGTTCTTGTGTACTCTAACTGGTGGTCATGCAGACAGCTCCAATAGTATTTGGTCGAAATTGTGCTATATGTTAAAAATTGCACTAAGAGGTAAAAACTAAGCCTTACCTTAAGAAACAACAAATAGATACCCATTGCTGGCTGATTTGTACAAAGTGTAACCAGAAAACCTGTATAATTCGTGGTTTCCACGCTTCAATAGTGTGATTTATGCAGCTACTTTATTTCACGAAAACTCTTTTTTTCACATATGAAGGCACTTTCAAACATGCGAGTTCAGATTACTAGTTGTACAAAAGTATCACTTTTAAAAAGTACTTCTCAGTGCAATTCTATAATGTGCCCTATTAATTTCAAAGCTTCCATATGTTAAATAAATGACCTTTCAGATTTTGAATAGACTTTATTATATTTTACGTGATGTTTGTTGTATATTTTCCATATCGAATAGTTTCACGGCTTGGCTCGCACACAAGCTTTAAGATTAGAGTCAGACCCTTGGCTCGGTTCTGGCTCGGCTCTCCCTGTTAATTTGTTTGCTCGCCCACTTCTAGTCCTTTGAATGGCAAACATTTCCCCTACAAAGATGAATTTGTGATGGTCTTCACAACTCGAAAGCAAGTTCTCCTTCAATCCCGACATTGATAAAACAAATTGGAACTATATGGCGTCTGCTTTTGCTGCGAAACGTAATGTTATAACTTCCAGAAACTCGCAAATATCCAATCCCTGGTTCTCGGCTTACCACGTGCAGCAGCTCACTTCATCAAAGACGACAAAAGTTTAATCACATCACACCTTCTCTATTTTAAAAATATATATATATATATATATCATTCGAGTCAATGCAACATTGTTCAATATAAACAACCCACTGTCATTCCTTTAATTGCAAAATAGCTCTTTCTTTCTAAACAATAAATAAATAATAGAAGTAGTAACATTTAAAACTCTTTGTTAGAAAGTTTCATATACAAACCCTCCAAGGGACCCTCCATGTATATTTGCAGGGTTGATCTCCCACTGGATCATGGTATGGTATTTCCTCTCCTATGACCCCATGTTCTTTCTCCAGTCCATGAGAGCTTTGCCAGGATCCCCATATCATCTTAACATTTCAAGAATATCCCCTCCCCTCGTCCAGTCTTTTCTGCTTCCACACACCAACCCTATTTGGCCTACCTTGGCTGTCTTTACAAGTCTGTTTGTATCCTCTTCAAAACATGCTGCACCACTAATGAAGTTGTGATGGCAGAATCACCAGCGTACCTAGAGAAGAAGTTGGACATCTTCTATGGACAATGTATTATTGGAAACAAGAAACCTTTCAGACAAGAGCTTAAAAAAATGCAAGCTGCGTAACTAATAGTTCACTCTACAAAACGAGTCTTTGGAACATTACCCCATACTCTAATCAGGATGACCCACACTGCTCTTGCAATACAGAAAATAACCCCAACCCCACCTCTTCATAGAGCACCACCCCATTTCTCCATTAATGCATCCAACTTGGTCATCGATCTTCCAATAGCTCACAGTGCCTCACGCCCACCCTTCCATCATGGACTCAGTCCCTAATTTGTCATTTCAGCCTGATACATCTCTATTAACTTTTACTGTGTCTCTTTGCTACTCTATCCAGTTTTGCACTATAAATATGTGTGTCTAATGCTATGATCGATACGGGATAATATACCCCATGCCGTACATTATAAGGATACTTCAAGTCACCAAGAAGTTCCATGACCGTATAGAGGAACAAGGCTGAGTTCCTTTAGAAGGTTATGGAACTCCGAGGTGACTTGCAATATATCCCTATAATGTACGGCAGGGGGTACTTTATCCCTTATAATCCATGGTCACACCATCACCTTTCCCACAAACCCCTTAAATCCATGGTGCATAGCCCTTTTATGAATGAGAGAGCATGTTTGCAAATATGAAGATTAAAAATGGAATCTCTAGTGCAAAATAAAACACAAAAAAGCTGTAAGGTATTTGTTGCAAAAATGTTTAAGAATCAGTTGAATGCAAGTTTTTTTTTTAAGGTGCAGTAGCTCAGCCTATGTAAAAACATGCAGAAAGATTCAAACTTTTCTATAATTACCTAACTAGTACAAAAAATTAATTTGTTGCCATAAATATCTACTTTCTAAATGTCACTGTACAGCTAGAAAAACAGAGCAAAACAAAAGTCATGTTTGTTTTAATTCTTTAAACATCTGCTTTTGTTATGCTCCGTGACCTGGCCTGCATTTCCCCTCGACTACTGGCATTGTAACGTTAGAACTCAACTGTAATGAGCTATAACAGAGGGTCTGGGTCATTTCTTTATAACAGGAGGCTGGGTGCATCACAAACCGCCTATTATAAAGAATTGAGAGACTAGTTTATATACAGGGATGTCAGAATGCCGTGTATTATATTGCTATGCTAGATTCTCAACAAAACAGAAATTTTTTACATTTTAGCTATAAGCAGTTTCCAAATACTCGTAAGAGAATAGGGGTTCCAAAATAGGTGGCAAATAATCAATCACAGATATACAGCCTTGGAATAAGCAATATTCAAAAGAAAAAACATGATCAGTAGTGGATATGTAGGATCTCGACAAATAGTCCTGTCGAGTATTTGTATTGGTGGAGGTTTGTAATGTAGGATTCTTAAATTGCATTCATTTGAGTGAGCGTGAAGTTGGAGCTAAGCATACGATATATGCACGTGGACCTTTAAGTTTTGCTCTGATGAAATGATAATGTCATAGAAAGAGTATAATATTTAAACATCTAGAGATTTTACAGTGGGGGCGGATGCCAAAAAAAAAGAAAGAATCTTTGGAGTGAACAGAATACCACAGAGCAACTATATTTGGTGCTGCCTTTTTGGCTAGTGCGGTACAAAAGGGGGTGGTGATGGACGGAGCATCTGAACCAATCAAACACTCACACCCAGTCAAAAGATCTGGGTTTAATCCATCACCGTTCTTTAGCCTTTTTGGCTAGTGTCACCTGCTAAATTCCAAGTGGGAATGTAAATCGAGTAGCACGCCTCCAAAAAAGGGGGATCTATTACATAGGTGCCCGGTTGTGCTAAACTTATTTGTTGTTTCAGTGTCTTTGAGAGAGGCCTGGCTTGATTCGATTTTTTGGATCAGGGTGTGGTCATGGTCCATTTTTGAAGAATAGTTTTCTACACTACCACTAAGTCAAATGTTTTATCCTAGGCTGAGCAGGAGAAGGAAAAGGAAGACAGTCCCCTGGGCTCCAAAGCTCCCATCTGGATCCCTGACACCAGAGCGACCATGTGCATGATATGCACAAGTGAATTCACATTGACGTGGCGGAGACACCACTGCAGGGCATGTGGAAAGGTAGGTGCCATGAAAATGTATTTTCCTGGAAAGTTTTGCATACATAGAGAGTGACTTGAATAATCCCCCTACCACTTGCTTCAAACTTTGTGACACTTAAGGTTCATTTCAGTGAAGGGCAATGCATTAATTTGTTCATGAACCAAGAGTACTAATGGGACATAGATACTCCAATGTGCATAAAACTCCCATATCTAAACCTGCTCTATCTTCAGAGGAGCTTGTCCTAGCACAGATGAGTTGTTAGAACTGACGTGCCAATCAGACCGTGTTGGTATTTACAGTATTATGTACACGTTTTGAGGATAGTAGATGGATGCGGCAATTCACAACTACTCTTTACTTCATCTGTGGGACGATACATGATAATTGAATTTGTCCTTTTAGATTGTCTGCCAGGCCTGTTCTGGGAACAAGCACAGCCTGGAATACTTGAAAAATCACCCCGAGCGTGTGTGTGATCACTGCTTCGCAGAGCTGCAGAAACAAGGTAAGATAGCGCTTTTTTCATTGTTCAGAGGGACAAACCCCAATTTGCATAGGTATGCTTTGGTTGTTGGACTAGGCCTCAGGACCTAATGAGCTGGTATTCTGTCTTGGGGATTTTTCCCTGCCTTTTTATATGCATCTGATTATTTGGTCTGTCACTAATTTCTAGTGTGCCTGATGCATTCATAAAGTGCTTTACATCTCTTAAAGTCTGTTGTTCCAGTGATTTGGTCCGTCTTTAAAAACTGGTCTACTGTGTACATTCATAACGGATGTTTTGAGTCTTTTCTGCATGTTGTGCCATTCTTAACGTTATGTCATGCATGTGGCAAATGTATTGTGTTAAACACTCCATAGTAATATACTGTAGAAATCAATGAAGTCTCGGAGACCGCTCTTGTAGATGGTATTGTATTCTTCAAGTTACATCTTCGTAAGTTCCAATGTAAGCCTTAATATAAGCCCCACCAGGAGCAGCCTCCTGGCTGCTCAGCCCATCTTCTCCAACAGCTTCACCTTCAAGTACAAACATCCATAACATTCCAAATGACATCATATAGCTAGAGCATCAGGCAGAGAACCAGGGAGATGCATTACATAAGAAGTAGATTACTACACATCTTCCCCTTTATAATATTTAACAAAATGAAATAGTATCCACATATATAAACATAGGAAGAGAAGATAAACATTCCAGAAGTAAACATAAAAGAACACCATAATAACATGAGCCAAACTCTCCTTATGTAATAATAATAATAATAATGTAAAAGCAATGCAATAATGAGACAATAGTAATGTAAATAATAAAATAGCCTTCCCTATGTAATAATAATAATGATGCAATAGTAATAATATAAGTATTAAACAGTAAGACAGCCTTCTCTATGTAATAATAATGATATTAATAATAATGACATAGTAAATCTAGTAATAAAGTAATAATATAGAAGTCGTAAACTTAAATAAATGACAGGACCAGGGAATACCATATACCCTCTACTGCACACACTATAATATACCGTCCAGTTACCAAGAACATCCTCTACTGCATACTATTGCAGGGCCAGGGAAATTTACATATCCTCTAATGCACATACTATAATGTTCCGTCTGCATACTAGTGCAGGACCACACACGCATTAATACACAGTGACCTTCCAATAAGAGAACAAATACCTCTTCGTAAAGGGGGAATCCACCTCCCTATAAACCACCACACACAGTAACCCAAGGGGGAATCCACCTCCCTATAAACCACCACACACAGTAACCTCCCAAGGGGGAATCCACCTCCCTATAAACCACCACACACAGTAACCCAAGGGGGAATCCACCTCCTTATAAACCACCGCACACAGTAACCTCCCAAGGGGGAATCCACCTCCCTATAAACCACCACACACAGTAACCCAAGGGGGAATCCACCTCCCTATAAACCACCGCACACAGTAACCTCCCAAGGGGGAATCCACCACCCTGTAAACCACCACACACTTGCAGTAACCTCCCAAATAATTATAAAGGAGGAATTCCACCTCCCTATAATAATACTGTAAAATGAAAATACACATTGAGTATCAATTTAGAATATGACACATTGCAAATCAAAAGCAGATGTACATTATATTGGCATATATCACCAAATTCAATGCAGTGTCACTAAGTGACTTAGCCGTCATCACATGCACCACAACAAACGAGTGAGTGACTTAATACTTAATAATCATCTCACACAGTACAGTTCTGGGTTTCCTATTTCCTTTAACCCACAGTCTAACTCCTCATAGCAATATTTATGAATCCTCCTTTCTCTCAGAGTGAACCAGTTAATTCCTTTTGTTGGTGCCATTGAGCTCCATAGCCAGAAGATGGCGCTGTTGCACTAGTTCTAAGTTTTTCCAAAGCGACATTCTCAGTATTATGTAGTTTTCAATTAGTGTAAATGACAGTACCTGTGACGATCTTCAGGCAGCAATGCTCCTGGCAACCCTCACATTAAAATCATCTTTATCACGAGTACCTGACTCACGAAATTAACTCTGATGGCAATCCATGCCAGCTACAGAGCACAGAGACACAACAACAAATTGGGGCCTAATTGCAATTCCATTTCAATACCATGGAGACACCAGTCGTGGTTGGCAAACACTGCACAGTTACAATGGACTGTGCAAAGGCCTGTAGACTACAATCCAAAGTTTTCTCCACATTTGTTCTCTGTCACATTTTTAACAGCTGGACTTGATTCTTTTTAAGCATGTGATCAAAATCTGCCCCCAATTATTTTCTACCATTTGCAGCCACTTCTCATCAGGACACACCGGAGCCTTGTCAGCATTCGACACCGGGGCATGACCTTCGCCCCTACAGGGGCTCGATGTGTGCCCCCGACATCACTACATCAAAGTCCATTTCAACATACCTCTTCATTGGGCTTCACAGTTTTAAAACAGGACTGCAGATACACTTTACAGTTTCATACACAGGTGGATCTGGCACCTAAAATTATTTAGGGCGAACGTTGTCAGGGTCACTGGTGGGGCGGGTGCCAGAAAGCTTAAATAGTTCAATGTCTTTAGTAATATTAGTACCTTAAGTTCCAGTAGCCATCAAATAGCCTTCTTTTCTCCACGCGTAAGTTCTTTTCCTTTTAAATGGTCGCCAATGTAGAAATCAATGAAGTCTTGTAGACCGCTCTTGTAGATGGTATTTTATTCTTTAAGTTGCATCTTAGTAAGTATCAATGTAATCCTTAATATAACCCCCACCAGGAGCAGCCACCTGACTGCTCAGCCCATCTTCTCCACCAGCTCCACCTTCAAGTACAAACATCCATAACATTCCAAATGACATCATATAGCTAGAGCATCAGGCAGAGAACCAGGGCCTGGGAGATGCATTACATAAGAAGCAGATTACTACATATACATCTTGCATGAGCTTAGTATTCTAGAGGGCGCAGTCTTTTCCAAGACATTGTTCGATATGCTCTTGGGTGACGGCCCAAGGCTAAAAACGACTAATTGAATAATGTTTCCATTTTGTGACTCTGTACTACAGATCATCAACAAGCTCTTAAAAATGGCTCCCCTGGAAATCATAAATCACAATCTAGTGCCTTGTCGACTGTGCTGCAGAGCATTCCATCCGTTCGAAAAATGAAAAAAATTCCAGCTGCTCTGAAAGAGGTAATGCATTTTTTTTTATTCGCCACACTAAATGTTCTTCAAAGTTTACAATCTGTAGGGGGTCATTCTATAAATTGAATTAGTTTTTTTTTTAAATGAACTTACCTAGAAGCCCTTTATGGTGGGGAAAATACTACAGCTATTTCTTGAGTTGAAGAAAAACTTCAGCATGAACTTCAAAGCACATTTGTTCACAGTACAGAACGCTTCATTCGGTTTACCCATCACCTGGTCTCATCTTGGTTCTCATTGAGAAAGGACCTGCATAGGTTTCTGTGCTCACTATCGGAAGAGGGGGGCGCAATTCTCCCTGATTTTTTTTTTTTTTTGGTTTTTAAGAAGATCTTTATTATGCAGCATGTGGTTATCTTACAGTTCACAGTTGGTATCTTCGCATAGACTGTGGAAGCAGGTAGTCAACAGATAGATTCTGAACAGGGTTACACAGCCATTCAGCCGACAAACCGGGGGTTCGGCGGCGAGTCCCACATGTCAATTTGTGTAGTCATTTGGCAGCCATTAACGTTATTGGTAGATCTCACAGTTTTACATTTTATCCTCAGGTACTGTGTCGCAATGGTCGCCCAGTATTTGCCTCGTGTGTGCAACTTCCCCAATCCCCATAGGCCGTGTGTGGGTCCTCGTGGGTAGTGTAGAAGTGGGGTGGGGAGTCGGTCGTGTATGCGTTTCTAGTGCTGGGTCAGCTCCGCTGCACTGGTATTGACGGCGCGTGCATTAGTATAGCTCACTGAGGCATAGGAGTGAGCAGGTGTAGTCGGCAAGGTTAGTTCGCAGTCATGCCGGGTGGGTTTCAATTCGCTGAGCAACAGAGTGCCTGTGTGACCTCCCAGTTGCATCACTGAGAGGGCGCTAGGGACATGTCAGCGTCTAGCGGGCAGATTGTCTTATCCATGTGCAACACGTTTGTGGCCAATTGTCTACGTGTACCCCTTGTGGTGTGTGAGCGGTGACGTGTCTCCGCAATTCGCAGACATCACAAGGTCCCGAGGGGGATAGCTTCTGTTCAGTAACGTGCCACCTTCTGCGTCTTCTTGTAAACCAAGGGATATGGGTCCGGTCAGGGAACGTGACCAACAAACAAACTGTCCCCTACGCCTATATACTGGCTGGGTAAACTGGGGGTCGGGAGAATGTGAGGGGCAGGGGGGGGGGATTGGGGGAGATCGTCGTAAGCTTCAGGTGCGGGGCAGCTATTGTAAGGTGGGGTCTAGCGAGGCTTCATGTAGTGTTCAGGGGCAGTCAGGGAGGGGGGGGGCGGAAGAAGAGGGGGGGTCAGGGCCGCATCTACCTCCAGTATCAGTTAGCCTCACAATGGCAATGGTGTCGCGTGTCTCATGGTATTCCCCGCTCCTGGCAGGTGTGGTGGAAGGCCTTCAGGAGGTCGTTCCAGAGCCGGGCGATGGGGAATTTGCGGAGCCCCGCTGTTTCCTCTCGAAGAAGAACCGTACCCTCCGCCCGGGCCCAGTTAGTGAAGGAAGCGCGCCAATGTCGAGCATGGGGGGGGGCCGCTGCCTTCCAGTGTTTGGTGAGCAAGCGTTTGGCCGTTATTAGCCCCATGTCCCAGAAGCGGGTCTGTACCCTGTTAAGCTTCGTGCGTTTGTACAGACCTAAAATGCATGTCTCCCACGTGTGTGGCAATTGCTCGCTAGCGCTGCGCGTAAGGAGTGTCACTATCTCGTTCCAATACGTGTGCACCTCTGGACAACTCCACAGCATATGTATGAGGTCAGCACCCGTCTGAGAGCAGCGCGGGCAGGCAGCATCTGTGGTGGCAAAGTATCTATTGATCTTGTCAGGCGTTAGGTAGGCGCGGTGAAGAATATAGAACTGTATGATCTTAAAGCGGGGGCTGCGCGGAATATACGTCGGCCCGGCGAGTATCATTGCCCATTCTTTGTCGGTCCAGGCCCGCCCCCTATCAGCAGCCCACCCATCGCGCAACCGTAGCACCGATGTCAGCGAGTGCGCCTGCAGGGCCTGCGCCAACCAATGGATGACGTGCGAGCCAGTTCCCATAACATGGAGGTACTGCATAAAGCTGTGCATCGATGGTTCCACATCTCCCCAGAAGGTAGCCAGCATGCGCATTAAGGACGCATGCGTCAGGAACTGCCCTGCTGGGAGCTCCGTGGCAGCTACCAGGTCCTCAAAGGGAAGTAGCGCTCCATCAGCATGTAGGTCCCCCAGGGTGTCCACCCCAGCTCGTGTCCAGTGAGCCAGGCGGGTCGCAGTCAGCGCTCCCGTTGGGCTCGGAGTGCCCAGGATGGGTATGGCCGGGGCGTATGGTGTTGTGGTCCTGGTGAGTTTCAAGCAGCGCAGAAAACATTTGCGCGCCACCGCCAAATATATCTGGGGGGGGCAGGGGGTTCGGGATACCGGGTGGAACAGGGTATTGATCTGCACCTGCGTCCAGGCAGCAGTATCCGAGGTAGTATCCTCAAGGTGATTGCCGCTAAGCCACCCCGACACCCACTGCATCTGTGCCGCAAGGTAGTACAGTTCCATGTTGGGGACCGCCAGGCCTCCCATCTCCGTTGGCATGTAGAGTTTAGCCAGCGCCACCCTGGGTCGACCCTTGTTCCAGATGAGGCTTCGCAGCAGGGTTTCCAGGTCTCGGAAAATCCTGTTCGGAACATAGGTCGGAATATTAGCAAAATAGTATAGCAGCCTAGGCAGCACTATCATTTTGATAAGTGCTATCCGACTCGGGACGTTGAGGGGCAGGGTGTTCCAGAACGCAATCTGCGCCCGGATCGAGGCAATTGCTCTTAGGAGATTCCCTTCCAGGACATCCAGCGGAGTCCGGTAGATTCTTATCCCTAGATAGCGGAACGTGGTGGGATACCACTGTAACCTGCCGCCGCCTAGCCGCACATCACACTCAGGCATATCCGGGTGGAAGGAGTAAGCCCCCGATTTGGACCAGTTGACTCGCAGTCCCGACATCTCCTCAAAAATCCGGAAGGCATCGGCCAGCGAGGTCGGGATATTGGTCATATCTCTGACGTACAGCAGTAAATCATCTGCGTACAGCGACACCGCATGAAGACCGTCTTCCAGCGGGATGCCCCAGTCGGCTCCCTGAGCCCTAAGTATCGTGGCCAGGGGCTCCATGGCTAGAGAGAACAGCAGAGGCGATAGGGGGCAGCCCTGCCTGGTGCCCCTGTAGACTCGGACAGCGTCTGAGAGCAGCGCGCCCGTGCGCACCCTAACTGTCGGCTTGTCATAGAGCAGGTCTACCATAGCCTCGTATCCGCCTCCCAATTGAAACTTGTCTAGCACCGCTCCCAGGTATAGCCATTCCACCGAGTCAAAAGCTTTTTCTAGGTCCAATATCAAGCACCCCGCTCTAGGCCACCGTAAGGAAGCGTACTCCTGCACCCGGAAGAGGCGCCGGATGTTGTGCGAGGTGTGAAGCGTTGGGACAAAGCCATTCTGATCCTGGTGTACCAGTCGGGGCACATAGGGGGCCAATCTCCGAGCCAGAGTGGAGGCCAGTATCTTGTAGTCCGTATTGAGCAGCGCCAGCGGGCGATAAGAGCCCACTTGAGTGCAGTCCTTGTCAGGTTTGGGGATGGAGATCAGGGTTGCTTCGTGTAACGTCAGGGGTAAGGCAGCGTCTTCCATGGCCGCAGCATACATTCTCAAGAGCTCAGGGATGAGTATAGCCGAGCCTGCTTTATAAAATTCGGCCGGGAGCCCGTCTGGGCCCGGGGATTTGCCATTAGACAAGTTAAAGATCGCGTCACGGACCTCCTCAGGGTCGAGCTGGGCACCCAGTTCATCCTGCTGTGCAGCAGTCAGTTGCGGCAGCGGCAGGGGGGCAAGGTAGCCAGCTATGTCGGGACGCGGGTGAGGCAGCTTCGAGCGATACAGCGCGGTGTAGTGTGTGGTGAATGCATCGTGGATCTGACGCTGCGAGTATAGGAGGCCTCTCCCCTCCACCTGAATCGCTGCCACCGGGGTGGAACGCGCCTCTTGGGATATCAGCCAGGCCAGTAATCTGCCAGGTCTATCGCTCTTGTGGTGTGTCCTCGCCGAGTGCGCCGCGTAGTTAATGTCACGGAGTCGCTCCATGAGATTCACATGATCTGCACGTGCCCCCTGCAGTGAGTCAGCGTCCCTTACGAGCAGAGTAGCCTCCAACTTGGTGAGCTCGTTCTCTAGTTGTTGTCTCATGCAGCCCTGCGTTCTCAAGCAGTGGCCCCGAATCACCACCTTGAATGCATCCCACTCCACCTGTGTAGAGGACGCCGTGCCCGCGTTGTCTTCAAAATACTGCGCAGTGCGCGTGAGAAGGGATTCGCGAAAGTCCGCATCTAGCAGCATCGCTGGTTGCATTCTCCAGGTGGGGACAGGAGGGTGTGGTTGGTCCCACGCCATGGTTAGAAAGTGTGGATTGTGGTCCGAGTGTGTGCGGCCCATGTATAGTGCATCAGTCACGAGGGGTAGGAGGTCAGCAGTGGACATAAATCGGTCTAGGCGGACATGTAAGCCGTGGGCGCCGGAATAGTAGGAGTAGATTCGCGTCCCAGGATTGTGTGACCTCCAAACATCAGGGAGGTCCCACTGCTCGGCCCACTCCAGCAGCGCTTTCATGGCACCGCGTGTCGGAGCGCCCACGGGGGGCGGGGAGGATCGATCCAGTGCAGTATCTAGCGTGCAATTGTAGTCCCCACCCAGTAGCCATGGGGTCGCATGCCAGGGTGACAGTACCGCAGAGAGTCGTGTCAAGAAGTCACCTTGGTCAGTGTTTGGAGCGTACAGTGATACCAGCACCATCTGGTGCCCATCGAGCCTGCCCTGTAGTGCAACGAACCTACCCTCCCGATCTATCGTAGTGTCAGTGGTCGTCCAGGGGACCCCAGGGCGGATCCATATCAGTGCACCGCGGGCATATGAGGAATAGGACGTGGCGTAGAGCTGCCCACGCCATTTGCGGTGTAGTGCCCGAACTTCTGCCTCATTCAAGTGTGTTTCCTGCAGCAGCGCTATGCCTATCTTGTGTCTCTTTAAGTATGAGTATATCTGGTAGCGCCGGGCCGGCGTGTGCATCCCCCCGATGTTCCAAGTGCAGAATCGTGTGTCAGCCATTGGTCCACTGGCCGCGTGTCCCCCCCACCCCATAGCCCCCAAGAACTGCCCCCGGCTTGTCCCAGAGTCCTGTCCCCAATACTAGAGCGCCCCAAGGTGTCCATGTCGTGTGTTGTGATCTCCAAGGTAGGGGTTGGGTAGGGAAAGGGATGGAAACACATGGCCGCAACATGGCCGCATAACCTAAAATGCCAAAAGGTCGGCTACAAAACATGTTGCCGTCCAAACGCTCGTATGAGCTCGTAAACTATACAGTTCTAAGGGGTGGTCTGTGGCTCAACTTGTAACAATACAATCGATAGAATCGTCCATAGTGGATGCTGCATCCCTCCCGGGCAGAGTCAAGAGGCCAGTACCGTCTGGCGGTCGCCCAGATCCGCTTAGCTGCAGCGGCTCGCCTCGCACCGGGTAGGAAAAGCAGGATTTCCAGTGGGGGGGGGGGGGGGCAGCCCCCTCCCCAAACAGTTCGAGTGTCCCCAATCAGCACATGCGTAGTAGCCCATCCGGCATTCAGCACTCAACAGGAATCAACCAGGACATGTATACACGAGGGGCACAGTACCTGAGTATGGTTCAATGGTCTAGGGCGAACTGGATCCAGCAATGTAGGGCTGTTAAGGTCTCTTTCCGCAGCGGAGGCCAGCCCAGCCTCCGTGTAAGCACAGCAGTCTCAGCGCGAGGGAGCTGGATCCTGCAAGGGTCCCTTAGCCAAACAAGTCTGCAGTTTGCGGTGTGACGTCTGGAAGGCCGTCGGTGTGTTGGGAGTCTTGAAGTCCATAAATCGCCTCATCATCACTCGGGAGAGGCGTAGGAGTTGTGTCCGGAGCAGGGGATGGGGCCGGGGAGCTGCTGATTTCAACTACCTTACGAAGGGCGTCTCTTTGCTCCTGCATCATCTCATCCGCAGTTGGAGAGTGTGTCGGCGATTCTCTTGCTCCTGGAGGCGTGGGCGCTCTTCGTCGGCGACGCCTCCGCGCCCCACGCGTGCGGTCAGTGGTCGCAGGCCCCTGCGCCCGTCTAGGGGCATCCGGCATGTTCTCATCCAGCCAGGCTTCGACCTCATCAGAATCCATAAAGAAGTGTGTCTTGTCTTTCGCCACCACCCGTAGCTTGGCGGGGAAGAGTAGCGAGTATTTAAGTCCAGCCTGTCGCAATCGCCTCTTCACTTCCAGGAAGGAGTGTCTTTGTCTCTGGACTTGTACTGTGTAGTCCGGGAAGAACATCACTGTGGTGTTGTCGATCCTGATCTCGCCTAGCTTCCTGGCTTCCCGCAAAATAGCGTCTCGGTCCCTGTAGTTAAGGACTCGGAGGATTATTGGCCTGGGGTTCGAGCCTGTGGTTAGGGGTCTCGTGGGCACTCGGTGGGCACGCTCCACCACAAAATGGGGCGACAGTACTCCCTCCGGCAGCAGGTCACGGAGCCAGTCTTCCACCCGCCGTGTGGGGTCCACCCCTTCCCATTTCTCCGGGATGCCCACCAAGCGGATGTTGTTCCTCCTCGCCCTCCCTTCCGCATCCTCCGCGCGATCCTCCAGGAATTCCACCCTGTTAAGGAGGTCCTTTATGTGTTTGTCCGATTGCGACACCTTCGGTTCCATGGTCGTCACCGCACCTTCCAGTGCAGTGGTGCGATCTTGCAATTTCTTGTGATCAGCTCTGAGATGGGTTAGATCAATTGCCACGCCGTCTATCCTGGTCTCCAAGGAGGTGCGAGTCTGCTGAAGTGATTCCTCCATCCGTTCCATGGCAGCCAGTACAGAGTCCAGCTTCGTCGCCACGTGGTCGGCGTTCATTTTGGAAGGCGTTTTCCCCGTTCTCCCCTTCACCGACATGCCCCCTGTACCGGTGCGCGTCTTCACCCCGCCAGACATGGGGCAGGTCACATGCCTGGGCAGTGGCAAGGGCGCCTTTCTCCGTCAAGCGTGAGGGCCGTGGGGGGGGACAAGTTCGCAGGCTGCGTTCAAGGTGTGTCAGGCCTGGCAGGCCAGCAGCTCAATTACACCAGGTCCCTGATGCCCCCCGTCGCCGGTGTGGCGCGAAAGCTATGCGGGCGCACCCACTCGCGCAGCTCCCTCAGTGTGGCACCGCAGCGCGTTCCCCAGTCAAGCGCTTGGGGTCACGTAGTGCCTTGCGAGACTCGCCAGGGCAGATGGCCGCGTTGCTAGGGTGCTCCCCGTGACAGTGTCATTGCAGGCGTGCGTGAGCCAGGGCAGCCGGCGTGGATAGTCCTATCCTCCGAGACACACCGGTCCTGGCCGCCTCTGGTCGGTTCGTGGGTCCGCAAGGGACGGGGGCGTCCAGCTTGTGGCGCCAAGGCAGGGCGGAGTGCAGCGTTGGCGGTGTCGATGGGAGAGTGACCCACCCGGCGGGCAGCACCAAGCACCAGTCGGGCCGCGTCAGGGCAAATAGTGCTGCAGCAGCGCCCCCCCGGGGGCAGTGTGGTTGCAGGTGCGGGGGGGGGGGGTTCCAGGGCACCACAGTGTCTCCACAGCTCTCCGCCAGCAGTCCCCTCAGTGCGGGGGGGGGGGGGGAAGAGTACTCACAGCGTCCGTGCAAGAGCTGGCCAGCCGGGTCTCTCCGTCCGTGTCTCTTGTGATGTTCCCGCAATTGTTAGGAGGTCGCCCTCACTCGTCTGCGCCACCGCAGGGCCGCCTCAGTCCGTGTCTGATGCACTCCGCCCTCAGCTCGCCGTCGTCTCCGTCCACTACCGCCAGGGCCCACCGAGTGGGGGTCGTCAGCCGCGTCTCTGCGGTAATCGCCGCATCCGCCTCAGTCAGCTCCCAGCAGCAGGTGGGCTGTCCCCGATGGGCCGCAGTGTGTGGTCCAGTGGGCCCCGCGGAGCCGGGGCCTCACGTAGTTCCGCACCCGGGTGCAGTGCAGGCAAGCCGGCCACAAGACATCCGTTAGGCGCGGTGCAGAGCCCCGCAGCCGATTTCTCCCAAAGTCAGCCTGGTCGTCGCCAAGGGTTGCGGGCAGACTCGCCAGCAGTTTCAGGCCAAACAGAGCAATGGAAACGGATAAATGGCCCGGTGTAGGGGAGCTCAAGCCGGAGCTCTACCCGAGCACGTCCTCTACCATTGCGTGCTAAGCCACGCCCCCGCAATTCTCCCTGATACCGTTGTTATAAAAAAACTCCCGCAGAAATGCGTAAAATATGAGAAATCATCAAAATTGAACAATAAAAATAAAGAAGGGTCTGAAGTTGTTTACTTTATGAATTACACAGAACATACAGTACCAAGCACTTAAGAAGAAAAACTTACCAATACAGACATAAACCAATACAAGGAAAGCTCATTATGATTCAGTTAATCATTCAACATTTATAAAGCGCAGCAAATCACCCGTGAGGGTCTCGAGGCGCTGGAGATGTTGGCTGCTGCTTTGTGGTTTGTTCATTCGAACATTCTCGAGTTTTTTCCTGAATTGCTGGAGTGATGTGCAGTCCTGAGGGGCAGGGGAAGATTGTTCCATGCGTAGGCCGGCAGGTGCATGAATGAGCGTCATCCGCTGTTGGTTCGGCGGATCCGTGTGGTATGTGCGAGGGAGAGGGAAGCGGATCAATTGTGTCTGGTAGGTTGGTGGAAGATGTGGCGTTTGTTGATGTATGCTGGTCCTTTGTTGTGCAAGGCCTTGTAAGTGTGGAACTGGCATTTCTTCTGGATTGGGAGCCAGTGTAATTTCTTGAGGTGGAGATATGATGTCGGACCTTCTGGGGAGATCGTGAATGAGTCTTGCTGCTGAGTTTTGTATTGTCTCTTCAGGAGGCGTGCAGTCATTCTTACGTAGAGCGAGTATTTCCTTAGTGCAAGGCCTTGTAAATGTGGAACTGGCATCTCTTCTGGATTGGGAGCCAGTGTAGGTTCTTGAGGTGGAGTATGATGTGGAACCTTCTGGGGAGGTCGAGGCTGAGTCTTGCTGCTGAATTTTATATGGTCTCTTCAGGAGGCATGCAGTGATTCCTACGTAAAGAGTGTTTCCGTAGTCCAGTCTGCTGGTGATGAAGGCCTGTGTGACGCTCCTTCTGGTCTTGACTCGTAGCCACCCGAACATCCATCGGAGCATGCAAGGTGGGTGGAAGCAGGCAGATGAGACTACGTTGACTTGTTTCTTCATGGACAGCTTGCTGACAAGGATGATGCCAAGGTTGCGGGCATAGTCGTTCGGGGCGTGAAGTGGGTCGAGTTTCGCATACCACCATGCATCGTTCCATGGCGAGGAAGAGGAGGACTTCTGTGATGTCTGTGTTTAGTTTGAGGTAGTTGTCCTTCATCCAGTCAGAGATCTTCATCATGCATCTATGGAGGCTGGGTTTGGTGGTGGAGGGGTCTTCGGATATTGAGAGGATGAGCTGGGTGTCGTTGGATTAGGAAATGATGTTGAGTCCATGTGAACTGATGGTGTCAGCCAGGGGGTGTCATGCAGGTGTTAAAAAGGGTGGAACCGAAGACGATCCTTGGGTGACTTCGCAAGTTATCTTCTTGGGCTCCGAGCTGAACGAGAGAGACTCCAATCCCAATGGAGTCATTACAATTTATTTATTGGAGGTAATGGAACATGGCTGTTACCTTACTGGTGTTAGCCACACTTTGTGACTCACCATGGTCTTCAACTTAGCTTGTGTGACTTGAGGACCCTGGCAGAAAAACCAAGTAGGAAGAGTCCTGCAAAATCAGAAGACTAGACGTTATAAACAACACTATATAAAATAGTATTTTTGTTTTTGGAAACAGAGTCCAATTGAGAGCTTAGCTAAGAAGTGAGCTCACAAGCAGTTTGTGTATTTTCTTGGTTGTCCGCAAAAAGCAATTGAAAAGGGGTCCCAGTCAAAAAGTGGAGTTACTTACTTGTGAAAGTCCTTTTTAGTGAACATCAAACTTGCTTGCTTATTTTTAGTGAATATCAAGATTGCTTGCCTTTCTGGATCTAGTAACCATGTATTTGTATCAGTTTTAAAATATCTTCTTTGAGATGTGATCTGTCTCTTCAGTCCTCTAAAGCCGGAATCCTCCCCTCTTCATTTCAGAAATGAAACACGCTTGCTTTCCTTTTTAAACAGTCTAAATGATCTTCATTCACTTCAAAGCCGAGTTTTAGAGTAATTTTCCCTGCATCGGGGATATCAGTGGAAACAGTGTTTGGAGGCCATTAGTGCCATGCAGTGTGCTATAGAAAGCTACTTGTATCCCTGTCTCCTGGGTGTCCCGTGACAGGTGCAGCCTTGGTGTGCATTTGCCTTCTGCATGCTTGCAGAATCTCTTTCGTTATCTGCATTTAGGTTTGATGAGCACTTTTTCAACACTAACACTGACTGCGCCTTTCTCCAAACACTTAAGCAAATCATATGCTTTTCTGTACGTTGATGGATAAGTATTCTCTCGCTCGCTCTCTCTCGCTCGCTCTCTCTCTATATATATATATATGTTCGAGGCATGTGGGCTGCTAAATTCATATCTAGTGCATAGATCGCCGCCTAGTGTTGGGTCCGGATGATTGCACATTGTTGTCCTGGAAGAGTCTTCGAAGTATCACGAGATAGGTGGCTCCTCCCCTGGACTACAGTGCGCATGGGCATCGACTCCATCCCCAGATTGTTTTTTTCCGCCATTGGGTTCGGATGTGGTTCTCGACGTCTCCGTGTCGGAACCGATAAACTTTGTTCTTAAGGCCAAAAGGCCTTCGTTACCAGCGTCGGTATTGCTTGCGCACGTTCTCGAGCGTCGTCCGACTCTCGGAGCCGGAAATCAACGGAGTCAAGTTACTCTTCAGACATCGAGGCCCTCTCGTCGCAGCAAGACCCGACAACCTTACCATGGAGCGGAGCCCATTTAAATACTGCCCCATCTGTGGATCCAAATATCCATACATCGATGTGCATCCGGTCTGTAACAAATGCCTGTCACCGGACCACAACGAAGACAACTGTATGGCCTGCTCTCAATTCAGGTCAAAGAAGACGCTCAAGCATCGGCGCGCGGCGCGCCTCGAGGCCCAGCGAGCGGCACCGGCACCCGACGACATATTCGACGACCCCGCGGTGGAAGGCAGTAGCCATCATCTCCAAATTTCGCCTCCGACGACGGAGGTCCAGTCCGATGCCGAAGAACACGTCGAAGGGCACGGCCAGGACACTGAATACGTCGAGGAGGTAGGGGACGACGAAGAAGTTTATGGGGCCGCGGAAGATAGCTCGGAGGAAGAGCTATGCCCCGAAGTCTATATGATTCGGCTCAGGTCACGGGATCGCCACTCGGCCTTACCCACGACCCCGCACCGCTATCCCCGGCCCCGCCTTCTCGCCCGGCCACAGACACTCAAGCGGAGCCGCCATTAACCGTATCGAAACCGAAACCTTCGGTCTCTACGGCACCTAATATGGCCGACGTCCAGCAGAAATCGAAACCGAAACACACGGATTCGACAAAAGACAAAATGGCCGACGTCCAGGCAAAATCGAAAACGAAACTACCGGACGCGACAACACCAAAAACGGACGACGTCCGGCAAACGATATCGAAACCGGCTCCTTCATCGGCTCCGTCCACCTCCGGCCCACAGAAGTCGAAGAAGGCTGTCGAGACGGCAGCGCCACACAAGGTGCACAAGGACTCGTCCTCCAAGAAGGCCGTCCGTCAAGAGTCGGCCTCTGTTGCTCCGGCACGGTCGTCGAAGTCGGTTCACACGCCTTCAGACGCTCCTACGGCGCAGCCAACTAAACGCCCAGTCGAACAAAAGTCGACTACAAGCCACGACCCGAAGGCCGCAGGCACTACGCATCGGCACAAAGATGTCGAATCTGCAGCATCGGCGTCGGCGCCAAAGTCTACAAAGGACCCGCGCCACAATGCGGCTGAAGATTCGTCGACGCAAATACCGTCGACACCGAGGGACTCCGACGCCACCGGACACCGGCCGTCGGCTACCACACCCTCCGCCTCCTTCACCGCGCAGGTCACCGACTCCCTGAAACGGATTCGGGAAAAAGCTTTGTCGACGGCGGCTCCCACGCCGTCGGCTCCAAAGGAGGTGGACGCTCCTCAGAAGTCATCAGCCAAGCTTCTTTACACTCTTCCACCAAAGGTGCCACCAAAGGCGTTTGCACCTAGATCGGTGCCACAGACTTCGGCTCCTTCGGCGCTTCAAGCCTCAGATGACCAATCAGAGCATTACATCGATGCCCACACGGGGAAACTGACCATTTACAAAAGGAAGATCACTTCCCAACCACTGGAATCATATGTTATTCCACTGAAGAAAAAGAGGACAGCACTGGACAGTCCTGCCCTTATTGAGCCCGTTCTACCACCACCAAGAAGGAGTCCATCACCTTCCCCAAACCAATCAGGGGGAGAGGATGATGAGGAAGACGACCAATACAATTTCCCAGTGGACAATGACCCTGATGTTCAGCAGGACACATATGACGACACTGGGGACCAAGGTGGACAGCAGGTGGTACAAGATCCACAAGGTTTTGGGGCACGTACATCTCCAACTGAGGATTCTGCAGCATTTAATGCTTTAATCGAACGGGCAGCAGCAAATCATGATGTAGACATGCATGCTGACCCGGTGGAGGAAGACTTTTTGTTTAACACTTTCTCTGTCTCAGAAAGAACTGTTAAAATACTTCCTATGCTCAAAGGTGTCCTTAGACATGCCCCAGAGATCTTTAAGGAACCTTCCAGGGCAAGAGTGGTGAACCCACGTATCGAGAAAAAATACAGGCCAGCACCTGGGGATCCTGCATATATTCGAGGACAGTTGCCTCTGGACTCGTTGGTGGTCGCCAATGCCCGCAAGAGGGCAAACTCCCAAACTACGGGTGAAGCTCCTCCCCCTGACAAGGAGTCGAAAGTGCTTGAGGCATCTGGCAAGAGGGTGGCTGCGCAGGCTGCCAATGTATGGCGTATAGCAAACACACAGGCACTATTGGCGCGTTACGATAGGGCGCATTACGACACCCTAGAACAGCTCCTTCAACATCTACCTGATGAGTATAAAGAAGCAGCCGAAATGCTCATACAAGAGGGGAAGCTTATATCAAACGCTGCAATAAAGTGTGCGCTTGATGTGGCAGACACGGCGGCTAGGGGGATTAACACTAGCGTCATGCTAAGACGACAAGCTTGGCTTCGTATATCTGGATTTAAGCCTGACATCCAAACTACAATCCTCAACCAGCCCGTCAATCCTGACAGACTGTTTGGCCCAGATGTAGACACCACACTTGAAAAGATTAAAAAGGACAACGAGACTGCTAAGTCCATGGGGGCACTTCAGTCCCAACAATTCAGAGGAAACACTTTTCGTCGCTCAGGAGCGCGTGGTGTTACCAGAGGACACTTGGGTCAACAATCACAATTTACAAAGGGTGGTGCACAATCCTCCTACCCCAAGCAAGGTAGAGGGGGTTACAGAGGTAACAGTGCCAAGGGCAGAGGCAGAGGGAACAACAACTCCCGTTCCTCTGCCGCCAATAAACAGTGACTCTCTGTCACTGCCCCCCGACCATCCAACACCTGTCGGGGGGAGACTCCAGCAGTTCCTGCCAGTCTGGACATCCATCACCACAGACAGGTGGGTGAGAAAACTAATCCAATACGGTTATTGTTTGGAGTTAACATCCACTCCTCCCAACATTCCCCCAAGACACCGTCCTATGTCGGCAGAGCACTTGCACTTATTGCAGCAGGAGGTCTTGGTAATGCTGCAAAAAGGCGCAATAGAGCTCGTACCAATGGAGGAGGAAGGCACAGGGGTCTATTCCCTGTACTTCCTCATCCCAAAAAAGGACGGATCCCTCAGACCTATTCTGGATCTACGCCCCCTCAACATGTATATACTGTCAGAACACTTTCACATGCTGACACTGCAACAAATTCTTCCCCTGCTAAACCAAGGGGACTTCCTGGCAACCTTGGACCTCAAGGATGCTTACTTCCACATCCCACTCCACCCATCCCACAGAAAGTACCTCAGGTTCACCATTCAAAACAAACACTATCATTTCAAAGTCCTACCCTTCGGGGTGACTACTGCCCCCAGAGTGTTTACAAAGTGTCTGGCGACAGTAGCGGCGCACCTCAGACGGCAGAACATACATGTCTACCCCTACCTAGACGACTGGCTTGTTCAAGCGAAGTCGGAAATACAATGCGCCGCGGACATGTCCCACACTATTCAACTCCTTCACAGTCTGGGATTCTCGCTAAACTACCCAAAGTCGCACCTTCAACCAGCCCATGTGCGGCAGTATCTAGGCGCGACAATAAACACCCTGACTGCTATGGCTCAGCCAAACCCAGCCAGGATCAACAGCATCCAGTCACTAATCCAATGGTTCAGACCGCAACACTCCCTACCAGCGAGAGTGTTCATGCAGTTGATAGGCATGATGGCCTCCTGCATTTTCATAGTCCCGCACGCGAGGTTGCACATGCGTCCTCTCCAAGAATGCTTGGCAAATCAGTGGACACAGGCTCGGGGACAACTGACGGACCTAGTGTTGGTGACCGGTCGGGCATACAACTCTCTGCATTGGTGGAATCCACACAACCTTTGCAAGGGACGACCGTTCCAAGAGCCGGTGCCACAGATTATCCTGACGACGGACGCTTCTCTCCAAGGATGGGGAGCTCATGTGCTCCACTACACTGTGCAGGGACTGTGGTCCACTCAACAACAGAAGTTGCACATCAACTACCTGGAATTGATGGCAATCTTCATGGCGCTAAAGTCCTTCAAGGTACATTTGTGCAACAAAGTCGTGTTGATCCGGACGGACAACATGACAGCCATGTACTACATCCAAAAGCAAGGAGGTACTCACTCACCACAGCTGTCTCATCTGGCTCAGAGCATGTGGAAGTGGGCCATTCAGAGGAACATTTTCCTCATGGCAGAACACCTCCCCGGCAAGGACAATCAGATGGCGGATCTGCTCAGCAGGTACAGCCATCAAATGCACGAGTGGGAGATTCATCCATCAGTGCTCCACCCGTACTTCCAGCAGTGGGGTCATCCACAGATAGACATGTTTGCCACAAGGGAAAACGCAAAATGCCAAAGCTTTGCCGCCAGGTTCCCTCATCCGCAATCGCAGGGGAATGCGATATGGATGAACTGGTCAGGCAAATTTGCGTACGCTTTTCCCCCAGCGCCTCTCATTCCGCTGGTGGCAAGAAAGCTAAAGCAACACTCGATGACTCTCATCCTAGTTGCACCAACATGGGCACGCCAACCGTGGTACACCACGTTTCTAGAACTTTCCGTGGTACCGCATCAAAGGCTGCATCTCACACCCAGCCTCTTGACGCAGAGCCATGGCGACATTCAGCATCCAGATCCGCAACAGCTCAATCTGGCGATCTGGCTCCTGAGGTCTTAGAATTTGGCTACCTCAACCTGCCTCCTGAATGCATGGACATCATCCGTGAGGCAAGGAAGCCCACGACCAGAGCTTGCTATGCTGCAAAATGGAAGCGGTTTGTCATTTACTGTACAGACAACAATATCAACCCGCTAGATGCATCCATTCCTAACATCATCTGCTATTTGTTACATCTTTACAAATGCAATCTGGCGTACGCTTCCATTCGGATACATTTATCCGCCATAGCGGCTTACCTCCAGAATCGGCAGCACCTCTCTGTTTTCAGAGTGCCTGCCATTAAAGCCTTCCTAGAGGGAGTGAAACGAGTCATTCCTCCTAGAACTCCACCAGCTCCTGTGTGGAACCTCAATGTGGTCCTCACTAGGCTGATGGGCCCACCTTTCGAGCCACTGCACTCATGCGAACTTCAATTTCTAACATGGAAAGTGGCTTTTCTCATTGCTATCACGTCGCTCAGGCGTGTTAGTGAGCTGCAAGCGCTCACAATCCAAGAGCCATTCATCCAAATACACTCTAACAGGGTAGTGCTCCGCACTAACCCCAAATTCCTTCCAAAGGTGGTGTCGCAGTTTCATATCAACCAAACTATTGACCTGCCTGCTTTTTTCCAAAACCCGCAAACGGTAGCAGAAAGAATGCTTCATACATTAGACGTTAGGAGGGCGCTAATGTACTACATTGACAGGACACAACCCTTTAGGAAGACACAACAACTTTTTGTTGCCTTCTCAGCACAACACAAAGGCAACCCCATTTCCAAAGCAGGAATAGCCAGATGGATTGTTAAATGCATTCAAATCTGTTATCAAAAGGCTAAACGCACTTTAACAATACCCCCAAGGGCACACTCTACACGCAAATTGGGGGCCTCCATGGCTTTCCTGGGGAACATTCCTTTAGAAGACATTTGTAGAGCAGCCACATGGTCTACACCACACACATTTACCAAGCATTATTGCGTAGATGTGCATTCCAAACAGCAAGCAGCTGTAGGACAGGCTGTTCTCAAGACACTTTTTCAAGCTTCTGCAGCTGGCACGGGCAACCGCCCATAATGGAGGGACTGCTGTGTATTCTATGCACTAGATATGAATTTAGCAGCCCACATGCCTCGAACTGAATATGCTACTTACCAGTATGCATCTGTTCTTGGCATGTAGGGCTGCTAACATTCATATCGCCCGCCCTCCTCCCCGGTGCCCGTAGCGGCTGCAGACACTCTCTTGCATTCATCATTAGCATGGACATCCTGTACACTGTTTCACTCCATCTCTGCCACAATGGCTAAAAACAATCTGGGGATGGAGTCGATGCCCATGCGCACTGTAGTCCAGGGGAGGAGCCACCTATCTCGTGATACTTCGAAGACTCTTCCAGGACAACAATGTGCAATCATCCGGACCCAACACTAGGCGGCGATCTATGCACTAGATATGAATGTTAGCAGCCCTACATGCCAAGAACAGATGCATACTGGTAAGTAGCATATTCAATATATATTATATATATATGTTTATATATATATATATATATATATATATATATATATATATATATAATATTTGTCCATAATATATATATAATTCATACATGGACCTTTTTGAGATTCTTAAACCCATTTTAGATCCAGTGCAAGCATCCTCACCAATATCTCTCTCACAGAAAAACTGAGAGGATGTTGCCATGCTCTTTTAGAAGAAGACTGCCAATATTAATTGTCTTTAGCCCTTTCTAGTTACTTGGGGCATATTGTGTCCAAGTAGTTCCCAGACCTATGTCTTGACTAAGTTTTGCCAACTAGACTTCATTACACTAGAGTCCTCTTCCTCCTGAGTTTATAAGGAAGATTAAGCTTATTCTTGATCCCCATTTACTCCACCCCTAAATTAACCTTTGAAAGAAAGCAGGTTTCCCAAAATTTAGAAACACACTATAGTGGTCTCTTTACTTAAAAAGTCCACTCTTGATGCCAGTATATGGGTACATCTCCAGCCTATTTCTCCTCTGACAATTTATGAAAGATTTTGGAAAATAATGGTCAGCTCTCTACTTACTTGGAGACCCGTAATTTATTACCCCGTTCTCAGTCAGGCTTCCGCTGTGGCTTTAACACGGAAACTGCTCTTCTCAATGTGGTGGAGCATCTTAGGAGACAACTGGATAGAGGCAGCACTGCTGCTCTCATCTCCTAGATCTTAGCGCCGCTTTGACACTGTGTAAAAGTCCAATTCTGCGTTAGAGACTAGCTGAAATTGCTCTTCAAGATTCTGCCCCATCTTGGGTTACCTCCTTACTTCAGGATCGCACATTTCTGGTCTTTTCCAAGCTCATAAATCCTCAGTACTTCATCTGCTGTGCGGTGTGCCTCAGGGTTCTTCCCTGATCCCTACACTGTTTAATATTTATGTTCAGCATTTGGCCAAACTAGTTGAGGCCCATGGATTGTCTTTATTTATGTATGCCGATGATACTCAGCTCATTTTCACTTTGTGTGGATGAAGAAAAAGACGTGTCCAATTTCTGCTTCTGCCTCTCTAATGTGGTGAGGTGGGTGAGCTCAAATTACATTAAACTGAATGGCGACAAGACAAAGGTGCTTCGGGCCCTCGACAGTGGGCAACAGATCTTGGGCCGCTACCCACTCCCTGCATGGCGGTTTAGAATTTGGGCGTCAGGCTTGACTCCAAGTTTTCTATGGATCTCCAAATGTTGCGTCATGATACTTAGATGTCTTGGACAAATGTATTAGTGTCTTCCTCTCTATACTCCAAGAACCATTGTATAATCATTTGTCATCTCTAGGCTGGACTACGGAAACGTGCTTTACATAGGTGCACCTAAAAAATTGCTGAGGATACTTCAGATTCTACAAAACGCAGCATCACATTTCCTTTGTCATGTATCTAGGCACTCTTCAGTTGCTATTCATTTACACACCCTTCACTGGCTTCCTATAGAGAAGCAAATTCATTTTAAAATGTGCTATATGCACAAGGCCTTGAACAGATATGGTCCCTTTTACCTTAGTGTGCTAGTTCACTTCGATCCTCTCAGGCGCACTCTTCGTCAGGGAATCCGCTTCTGGCTACTATACCTCGCTATAAAACAGCCAGGCAGGGTGGAAGGTCTTTTGCCTTCCTTGTTCCTACCTTATGGGACTCTCTCCCTTTAAAAATTCGGGCTTGTACTTACTTACTGGAGTTTCGTAAATTGTTGAAACCTTTGCCATTTGAGTACTTCTGTCACTTTGTTCTTGTAGCTCTGGGAAAAACACTGTTGGGGTAGCCATGCGCTTTACAAATGTAATATTATTAATCTAACCTAAACGGCTAGAGTGGTCGGCCTCGAAGCTGGGGAAAACGGTTCGAGCCTCGGCAGGAACGTTCAACATCCTGTGATTTTGGGTAAATAACGTAATCTCCCCGTGCCTTACAAAATGAATGTATCCATCTGTGAAGCAACTGGTGCTCATGTACAGCGCTCTGATACCTTTGGGCCTAGTTTGTGCTATATAATACAGACAAAAATATATATATATATATATTCACTAAAAAAAGCAAAGGTTAAAGTAACCTAGAGGGTGCTCCTTCTCCCATCTCACCTCCAAAGCCTTTCCCCTCCTCTTCACCACCTCACTGACTCACTTCAGGAAGGGGTTCAAGACCTGGCTCTTCGACTGTGACCTGCTGCAAGCACATGGATACCCTCTTGGGTGACAAACCTTTACAAGTACCACCTGATTGATTGATTGATTATAGGCAGGTGAAAATTTTAGTGACAACATGACGTTTTAAACAAAACAAAAACTGAGATTCACCAGTTATAGTAATCTCAAGTAACTATAACTCGTGCCCTAAAGTAACTTTATCTCGTGCCCCCGCACATTGTTATTAATGATGTTCTTTTAGATGTTGCTGTGATGTTATCAATGATGTAATGGCACACATTAAGAGTGATATAATAAGTGAGGAAATTGGCAGTGCATGCCAAGGGTGCGATCAGTGAAGCATTTATTCCGGAGGTTGGGGAAGTAAATTAGTATGAACAATATTATTACTCCTTGATTTTCTCTGTCATAACCTGAGTCTTTGCAAATTCAACATTTGTTAAGTGGAAAAAGGCTCGACAATGCCTACCATTTCGAGCCTTATAGTTAATGTTTGTTTATGAATGGTTCAAATGTCCCTTTTAGGTCTCGGCTGCAGACAACTTTTAGCTGTTTGTTGTCAAAGACTTATTGTGGGCATTTCTAATACGGTGGGCTTTGGACCAGCCCATTCCCTACAATTGGTTGGCTTTCCTCTCATTCTCATTTGCTTGAGTCTTATTCAATGAATTTCCTTCCTGTTTTTGTGTTTGCCCCTCCCACGGAGCATAATCTCTTTACCATCCTTTTGATTGGATGATTTGTATCTTTCCACTGCTTACAATTGGGGAACATCTTTTATCTTTATCTGCCAGCGCTCCCTTCTGGTGCATGTGTGTTTTTGCTCTTTCCCTCTTGTGCTCCATCTCCACTAAAATACCTCCTGCACTTCAGTGATTCTTTTCTTTCACTCTGGCTTGCCTGTAGCTTTTCTCATCCCTCATCGCCCCACTCGTTTTTTTCCTTTCATATTTTGTGCCACCTCAACTTTGCTACGCCATTGCTCCCCCAGCCCCTGCTTACTCACCCTAGTCTTCCCCACCAGTTCCACTATTCCTACCCCATCAACATCTTGTTCCATTATTCATGTATTTATTTATTTATAGGTGGGCCCAAAAGCTGCAATATGCAGCCAGGCTGCTTCCTTCTTTAAAAAAATGTTCATTGGTGCCTTTTAATTTTTTTAATTTTGTTTAGTGATCTAAGATGTGTTTCTTCAATCCTGAACAATAAATTTCACAAAAAAATAAAATGGCTGCTTCGTGATAATGCTTGTGCAATCGTAGTAAATAAACCATGCACATACAGGTGTGATGAGGCCAGGGCCGCTATAGCGTCATTATGCATGCATGCACATGCGTGATGACACATTCAAACATATGCATAATTGCACTTTTTTAATTTTCTTTTTCGTTTTGTTTTTAACAACATCAGCAAAAAGGTTTTTTGGTAAAAAAAAACAAAAAAAAACGCTAACAAAGCCAACAAATGTGTATTTACAAAACCAAAAGGTGAGGCCTATTTGCTTTGCCAGTGCTAGATTTCTTTGTCTATCTTAGTCTCATTCAGTTCATTTAGATTACTCCAACCACAGTCTCTTGCAATGTCTACTCTTGGAAATATTTCTTTGATGGTCATAATTGGCGTATAATTTTAGTAGCTTATATTTGTATGCACAGTTGGCAAAGCAGTAAGGGTTTATCTGGCAAGCCTTGTAAGTATGGTAAAAACGCAGCGGTGTGCATGTAGAACTACGAACTAAGGGCTAGATTTATATTTAGGTGAAAAGCCCTCCATTCCGCCATTGGGATGGAGTAAATTACTCCGTCCCCATAGTGGAGATGCCACCCACTTAATTTATAAATGACCCCCAAGCAGGCACACATTTATTTATAAAGGCATTGGCAGGAACCGCCATCACCGTGGTTCCTGTCCATGCATTTTACTGTTTGCTTCAGTGCTGCGTCGAAAGGACTCCGCCCTGCAGCAAACTGTATTCTTTTTTCCATTTAAAAAAGAAAATCAATCCCATAATGGGATTTTCTTTTTGAAAAGAAAAAAAGTAATGCTCCCCTGCCATGGGAGGCTTCTCTCATGGTTAGGGGAGCATTAGAATGATTTTACTCGTCATTACCGCAAGGTTTTACCTTACAGTAAAAAATAACTACATGTCCTCCCATCTGAATTTGGTGGGCTGCCTTCAGAGAAATTTGCCACGGTGGGGCAAAGTAGTCTGCGCCAGGGTCAAACTTAACGTCTGCCTGTAATTAAATTTGGTGGCGGACCACTATATTGGCGGGGAGGGAACTCCACTGCCGTTCCGAAAGAGTACCCTCTCTGCCAATATATAATTCAGGCCCTTATTCTGTAGAAGTCTTTAACACCAAATTAGCAAGCTAAGAGTTTTTATCGATAGGCTTAGGTTTGTCTGTTTTTTCACTGACCGTCTACAGTGCGTTACTTCCTGCACTTATGTTTTACTTGTATAACCTGACTAGTTCAGGCCTATGCACTCAGTCAAAACTATGGAAGTGTAGCTATTTAAAGGCTCCTTTCTTAGGCAGTCATTTCTTATTCCTACACTAATTTTCTTTTATAGTTGCAGTTCAGTTGGGTTAATTGAGAGATAATAGACTTTTTTTTAAACTACCTAAATAATAAATACATTCACAAATAAATAAATGTAAGCTTATTCTGATGTTACGGGGCTACCAAAATGATAATTGAAAATATGCTGTAAAATGTGGCATTTCCCTGCGTTTAAAAATAATAGTCAGTAGTTCCCCAAATAGGTTACATTCAAAGGTTGTGCTCTCTTATATGCTCAGTATAGTGGGTGTCTAAATAAAACAAGTCTTAATTGCTCTATTGTTTATTAAGGTTTCTGCAAGCACAGAAGACTCCTCAATGAGCGGCTATCTCTACAGGTCAAAGGGTCTAAAGAAACCTTGGAAACACCTATGGTTCGTGATCAAAAACAAGGTGCTGTACACTTACGCTGCCAGTGAGGTAAGGACACAAAATTAAAGATGAAAATTGATTATATTTGAGGGGCATCCACAATTACTCTATTGGTATGCCAAAGGCCTTTTTTTTTTTTTAAATACAGTTAGCCTTTTTCTGCTCTATAGGTGCCCCAAGGAAGGTGCACATTTTAACTACTGGCCAAATTGACCTAATTTAGGATGCACATGCACATATGCAGTGTCTTTGGGCTTCCACGAGGACACATGATGTGCATATCCTAATCCTGAATAGTATGCAGGGAGGCTCAGAAGGACCATAGCTCAGAGCGGCCTACAATGCACCTCTTACCACCTCTGCATCGATCATGCGATGACCGGGGCAGCTCCTGGCCAAGCGGAAGGCTTCCTATTGGCCATTTCTGCACCTGCACATGCGAGCAGTCACCTGTCCCAATGCAGATCACCAGGATGCTGAGGCAGGTAGCCTTCAGGCTAGCGAAGACTTTGATGCTGCTGTGCTGGTCTGCAGCTGTAGGAGAAGAGTGGGGCCGCTGGTGAGCAAGGTGCACTCATTTGGATGGCAGCAGAAACAGACCCTTGAAGTTTGGTTGGAGCCACTATTGTTCTGTAATTGTTGTTTTATTTGTTTTAGTTCAGTCTCAATATGTTTCTTGCGTTTATGCCAGAGCACTGTGCCTCGTTGTAAGAGATGGCAATCTGATGCTCCCTATGATAGTCTGTCTGTCCCATGCTTTGGCGTCTCGTTAATTAATCAGGCACTATTCGACTCCCCGTTTCTGCAGTTAATATCTACTCCCATGGCCCCTCCCCTCACTCTCCCTCACCTACACCTGCTCTCTTGCCATTTCTCACTGTAATTCACCACGATTCTCCAGTTTTCAATAAAATGTACTCACAACAGACCTGCCCCCATCTCCTTATCTGTGAAACTCAGGGAAAAGACCGCCCCTTCTGCGAGTGAGACAAGTGTGGTTGGTACACTGAAGGATGAAGAGACAGCAGTAAAAAGATGGGGTCTTTACGTGATGTTGCTGATTGCATCCACATGACGTTGTGAAACTCTAATGTTTTTGTGTTTATGCCAGTGGCTGACTAACAGACCTCCATAAGGACAATTACATACTTTAAGTAGTTCTTTAAACCATAGTAGTTTCAATTTATGTTTTTCTATTTCATAGAGGTCTGCAGCAATTCTGTCAATCTAGTTCAAGACACTTTGATGCACTTGTATTTATTGTGTCAATGAATGCAAACAGTTGTTACCTAATCGGGGGAGGCCTCCTAGTAGTCTAGAAGACATGGGGTACATGCTAATGCACCCTGTCTCTGGGTGCCAGTCACCTAATGCATACTCTCGTCTGGTCCTATTGTCTAACATGCTGGCTCAGTGAGAACTTGAACACTGGTGCTGTGCTTTCTCCAGTCCCTTCTTAGCTGAGTGTTAACAAGGCATTTGCCTCTCCGGGGACCAACATTCCCCGGGAGATTTGATCTTGTGGTCAGCCGCCCTGCCTGCTGGCCAGCAGTGGGTAAACCCTTAAATAATGAAGGACTTTGGCAGCCACTAATTTCCAGCAGCCGAACCCCCAGTCAATACAGAAAGTATGTCTTCGTGGATTGTGATGTATATCCTTTTCCGTACATGATGTGTAACCTGTTTGCCAGAATAAAACAATGGTTGTGCGATACATTAGAGCAGAAGCTAGTGATCAATTAATCTGAATTAGTATTAAAACTGTTCATTTTTTGTGACTAGGATGTGGCTGCTCTAGAAAGCCAGCCTTTATTGGGATTCACGGTGACAGAAGTAAAGGACGAGAGTTCAGAGTCGAAAGTCTTCCAGCTTTTGCACAAAAACACTTTATTTTATGTCTTCAAAGCAGATGATCAACATAGTGCCCAAAGGTGAGTGAAAGAGCGAATAAATAGAAAAGTGTAATTCTCCATGTATTCCCACATCTTCAAGTGGAACCCGATGGCCATCCCTCACTCAACTAAGAGTAAATTCCATATTGGATCGACTACTGGTCACATATATTGCTTGTGCCAGATTGTCCATACAAGTGCTGTTGAATGTTTATCTACTCCTGTCTTAATTTGAGGTTTTTAAAAGATCAAGAGCAGCACTGGAAAGCTACCAACTGTAATTTAGCATGTGAGTTGAGAATTTAAAAAGAATGTATTGTGTTTGGAGCAGACTTTGTGGGGTGAATTACTTGGTTAAGAGGGGTTTTTGTAACAAGACATACATAGCAATATTGATTTTATGGCAATATAGATAAGCCGGGATTGATAAGAGACTGTACGACACTGCATAGCTGGTAGGGATAAAAGGGGTGTGCATGTAGGGTATTCCTCGTTGTCTTGTTAGATGTAGGGCCAAGGTAAGGGTGGAGATGGAACCTAAAGTTACTTCCAGACACTTTTCCTCTGTGTTACAGAGGTGCTTCACAACTCTCCACAAGACTTCTATCAACATCAGGGCGAGTGAATAGAAGATCAAATAGCTTTGTATGCCTTGAAAGTAAAACACTAGTGCTACAGCAAGTCTGAGGATTGAGGGTATGTGAGCCTCACAGTTAATTATTGTAGGCCTGACGCCTCCTACTTAACTGAAATTGCTCCATATGCTTGTGTCTTTTTGTGTTACTATTTCGGAAGTGGTGTTCTGGTGCACAGGAGCAAGTACCCATGGACCCAGTCCTCTGGCCGGTTCCTCCAGTACAGGGTTTTCATCCAAGGTGTCAGGTGACCTTACATGGAGGTTCAAGTCTCAAAACTCTGACCTCTTTGTTCTCCTGGAGAAGTCTCCAAACCCCCTTTTTTCGTGGTTCACCTTGGCTAACCTTGAGGTATTGTACATGCGTCTTTACAATGCAGCCCACTGTAAGAAACCAGGATACCAAACTTGTACCACATGTTGCTCCAAGGTACTATTTATGCAGTCTTCCACAAGCAAGGTCACCTAATAAGTAGCCACCAAGGTCCCTTTAGAATCTTTCTATGTTATTTGGTCAAGGTTCTCTGGTCAGTTTGACCTCACCTTGCTAACCCAATGCAATGTGACGTGAGGTCCATAACATTTAGCAAGCATTCTTAGGTGACACATGCTAAAAAGAGCTCACAATCTTGAATGGATAGGCTTGAAGATGAACTGTAGCCAATAAAATCAGCCCCTTTTTATGAAGAAGCTAACAAGCTGGTGTTGGAGACTGTCTTCATGCTGTGCTTTTTCACCTCATGTGGCTGGAGGCTGAACACAAGATTTAGCCTCATGGGGCTGCAATGACCCGACATACACTGAGGATGCCTCGAAGAACTCTGTTCCTTCCTGTTTGTTGGGGAGGGGGTTGTGGGATGATGGAGAAAATTCAATTTTGAGTCTTGCTCCAATAGCTGCTGTAAAGTTCTGTGGTTAGACTAACGTCTGTAACCAATGTCTACCAAGGAACCATGACAAAAGTGCCTGCTTGGCTTGTCAGACCTTCCAAACTAAAAATACCATTCAGGACTATAGGGACAGCAGGTGCCCTACACCATTATGCTCCACCACAACTCTGCCACTGATGCCAGTGACGTCAAGGGTTTCAAGTCTTACGACAATGAGGGGAAACCATCCGGTTGCCCATAAGGTCTACAGTAGCAGAGTACATATTTTAACTCCGATTAATATACTGCTGGAGTTAAATCGGCAGGGACACTACTGTAGCCTGTACTCGTGACCAAAACTTCACCTCAGGTTTCCTCACTTGACAATCGAATATCCGCTCCAATAGGACCACCCCATCACAGTGGACAGTCACAGAATGATTAGTCCTGGAAGGGAAGGAGTTTTGACTCCTACAAAGGAACAGTCTCAAAAGCAACACCATGCCTTACTGAAAAAGGCTCAGGCTCTGCAGTCTTAAATCGATAACCGTCATGCCCCAGGAAGCCCCTTCAACATCAGAGGTGGCTTGAGATCGAGGTAAGTCCCGAACTCAAAATCAATCTCAGCTCAAAGATGAAACAAAAAAGTCTATGGTGCTAAAAACGTCAAACTGAAACTATACATGAAGAGGTAGCATTAGATCCACTTGTATCAAACTTGCTCAATGGTCACTACCAGACCATTTATATTGATCTGGATATTTTGTGGGAAAAGATTCTCATGCTCATCAGCCACTCCAACACAAAAAGCATAAGCTTACATTTGAAGACTTCATTTCTTTCAAAAGAAACACTTTTCCCATTTCCAAAAAAACAAAACATAACTGCTGTACCAGAGCCTTTTTCTCCATTGCCAGCTCTTCCACAGAGGATGTCGTGTCCACTGATCCATAAGCTCTCTACCAAGAGACCGTAGAGGGCGGAAATGGGGATGATGCATGGCATCGTAATAGGGTCTATCTCATGGATGAGGAACTGCTGGTAGCACATCCTATCAAGGTTTCTCCACCTGATGAAACGTCAAAATTCCACGCGGTTTTCCTCATGATGACACATAAACACAAAATTCTGGTGCAAACTGACGAAGAAGAGGAGGATTCTTTTATAAAGACTCCGGAACCTGAAAAAATAACCAATATTTGCCTCTCATTATGACAGTATTGACAAACATTACAGAGAGACAACCTTGCCTGAGAGGTCAGCGGCGTGCTTCCACATCCTCCCACATCCTGTTGTCTAAACATTACAGAGAGGTTTAAATATACCGTTATAACACAGATTGTCCAGGAGTGCTAAGTGATCTTAATTCATTTCAGTCTAAAAAATTATAAAGATCTCCAAAAACGCATATATACATGTTTTTTGTAGCCACCACCAGTGTGCAAAAACTACGCTCAAGAGGTAAACTGAATACAAAATGAGATATATTTGGATGTTTCACAATTTTATATCATGAAAAGAATGTTGTGTGGACATGGATTATGTCTTTCCATATTGGGCAAGGCATTAATGCCCTTTCTAAAGCACCACTCCCATCAGAAGAATGGAGAAAGGGCTGAGTTTGTTATTCAAAGAACTTCCATTCCTGTGTGTAGCTCATGACTTGTGTATGAAGTGTGATAGAAGTCGTTGTCTAGTTCTGTTGTTCCTCCAGCATTTCTCTTTCTTAAGTGAAGGGAACTATAGGGCAGTATAAATTAAGCCGAGTTATACATTGAGAATCTGAGAGGATGAACCGGAGAGTGATTAACGGATGTGATCCATATGTTGTGAAATGAAATTGTGTGTGCTTTATGTATTAACACAAATTAGTTTGAGAAAGAAATTGTGGTTCCTAAACCTAAAAGCTGTCCCAGGGCAACCAAAGTAGTGTTTCCCAGTAGTGTGCAATGCCCCTATTCCAGACATACCACCATAAGCCAGAGCTCCTTCAACCTTGTAGAAAAAATGCCTGTATTTTATTTCACTATAGCTTTTGCAGTGCACAGAAGCATACAGTTTGACAGATAAGGAACAGCACAGCAAAATGATCGTATCCTGTAGATAGTGCTGCCTGCAATGAGTCAAAACAGAGCTGGTTTGCTTTTGCCTACTTCTAGTAAATATGGTAAGGAGGTTCAGCAACTTGTACATTTAAATTTAGGGGATGGAAGATGGTTGAAGGAGTTTACTGCTGGTACTCTAGTTAAATCTAGCAGGCTTTGTGGTTTCAACAGCATGTATTTAACTTCCTTTCAGAAGACTGCAACACGGGTCAGCAATGAAATGAAACCATATAGATGCAATATTTTAGTTAATAGGCGGAGCCACTTTGAGAAAACCACATCAACTAATATTCTTTACGGCAAGGTCACCTGCTGCAAACATTTATTGTTTACAATAAATGGTGTTCATTACTTTTGAAAAGATTTAGAAAGTGCTTTGTATCAATACATTTTGGATGGGTTGGTGGACGAGGAGGCTTGTGCTCCATTTATCGGATCTTGAACCAGATCTTCATGCCAAACAACATCTTAATACATGTTTTCTTTCACAGGTGGCTGGAAGCTTTTCAAGAAGGCACAGTTTTGTAGTACTCCATTCCAGCACTGTTTAATGCCAGTTTCATGGTTCTGAAGGAAGGTTCGAGCAGTGTGAAAGAGGCAATCCTCTACTGCCTTGTTGGATCTGTTGGTATGCTGTTGAGTCCATCTGTCACTTTGCCTTTTTGCAAATTCCCATCTTCTCTCCAAACTGAGTGACTCAAGAGAATTCCGGGTTTAGTCGAGAGGAAGAAACCATGGACAAAGGAAGCATGCTACCTCCCTTCGAAAGTACTCTTCAGACTACTTTATGTTTGCAACTGAGAAGGGGACAGAGAAAGATCGCCGAGATGAACAGAAAAATGAAACTTAAGAATTAATGCACATGGAGGTGACTTTTGCTCTGTTTCAGGAGGACTTTGGCCTCAAATAAATGGGGCAGACTAGACCAATCTCATGGAAACCATGCAGTACTGTCAATCAGCACTGACAAAACATGTTTTAATCCTATAGAAAAACAAATAGGGCTGGTATCTTATGTTTTTGTAGGTAATATATGTATATTTTTAAAAGAAATGATCTGTAATGTTTAAGTTTTATTTATTAAAAGCCATCATTTTCCTTTTAAATAGTGTATTTTTTAATGTTAGAGACGATCATAAAGTGCCTTCCTCGGTAACATACAACCTTGTAATTTCTTTTTCCTCACTGCACTCTTGACCACTGGTATCAAACACACTGTGATGCATAGTGAGGTAGTTAAAACAAATCTATCTCTTTCAGGATACATCCGTTTTAAATGTTTGGATACGTTGATTATCATGACAATGGGCAACCTTATTTTGCTTAAGGAGGCACTGGACTGTTTCAGTCAAAAAGCAGAGGTCAGTGAAAAGGCCTGCCGCGTGATACTAAAATGCCCCTTGTTCCTGTTTATGGTAGTGCACCTTTTTGTTTTTAGAAGAGGCCTGGTCTGGCACCAAGCTATGATGCACTATTTAATTTTGATCTAAAATACCAAAGTTTACTTTACATTTTAGGCACATGAGGTCTAAGAATTCATGATGCTTTGATGATGTTTGTTATTCTTGTTGAGGACATTCTTGTATAGGAAAATGAAAAGCCAGGTTAATGAATTGTTAGAAATAAAATAGGTTTATTCCCTCTGCATGCAGTTTTGCCCCTCCATCATTTACCGTCTAATAACACACGGCACCAATGGGTTGGAACATGGCGCACCACCGTGACAGATTTTATGAAGTAGACGGGGTGATGCAACCAGTTGTACTTGTTAGGATTAAGAAGTAGGGAAGGAAGTCGTTTTACACAACTCAGGTCCTCATGAAAGTACTGGTGCTACCATACAGAAAAAAACTAATTAGGACTGCGGAGTAACCAAAATGTTCACAGGAAAGACAATGAACGCAGAAAGACCACCTAGGGTGGTCAGTTAAGAGAGGACCATATGGCTTTGGATCTAGAAAAACTGAAGACTTATCGTTCTAGGACAACCCAACTGTAGTAATCTACAAAATAGGTGTCCAAAGTTGGCCCATGAGGGTTTGAGCAATGATTATTTTTATGAATCTGTTATCAATTTGCATATATTGAATCTAAAGGGCTGCTATGCACAGTTTATAATTGACATGAACATTTTGATTTGCAAAAGTAGTTCTGGTCCAAAAGTGGACACTAAATGATTCTATAAAGACACTGTAAGACCATAAAAAGAAGATAAGCTCGTACATCGAGAGCGAGAATGGTAGAACTGGATTTGGAAGGACAACTGTAAATTAGACTTAGAACTAAGGAAAACGTAAGACTATAGATCAAAATAGACAAGTTCACGTCATAGATTTGGAAGGAGAATATTTGCAAAACCCATTAAATATGGATGTATGTGTGCCCTACAACTGTGAATAGACGTGCAAGTTGTTTACAATGGAAGCTACAGTGAAACGACTCCAATATCACTCTCTTATTGTATATAGGGCAGCCCTGTAGGTTTAACACGTGCACCCGGATATGTGTGCATGTAAATGTGCTTTGCTCCTGCACACAGTTATTATAGATAGATATATGTAGTTCTTGTTTTTTAAATGGAAACTAATATTTATTTAATAATGTATAATGGTTTTGTTGATAACGGTGGATCTGGCTTTATTTTTTTATCTTTCAGAATTGTAGGTGTGTGTGTATGTACATACATACACACACATAAATACATAAATATTTATATGCATATTCACATTCTTTTAAATGTGTACCTGCTTATTTGTACAGAGGAATGACTGGGTTCTCCAGGATAGCACACAAAATTTAGCAGAGTTTATCCAACTCCCCCTCATTCTTCCAAACACGCATTTCAACATCGGTAAAAAGAAAAGAAAGAGCCTTACTATTTGAGTTAAAGAACAGGAGTTGAGAACATTTATTTGCATGTATAGTTTCCTGCTGCACCACATTATATATATATATATATATATATATATATATATATATATATATATATATATATATATTCATTCCCAAGACTCTGAGCCCACACAGCTTCAACACAGTGAATAAACCTTCCTTCCACAGGAGCAAAAAACATGGTCTCAGACAATTCACAATGCAGCAATTTTTATTGCAAACGGCTTACAACGCGTTTAGACTGGAAACCCAGTCTTGCTCAAAATCATGGCATTATAGAAAGATGTGTGTATTGTGTACATAACCTAAATAACGGATTAATAAAAAGCACTCCCACAGTGACACCATCTTGGAATGGTACATCAATAGCAGGTTATAAATGAAAACATTCACAAATGTGGCAGAATCTTTGGCAACTTGACAACAAACGTGTATACTGCTTCGCTGGTATTTTGATGTAGTTGAAGACTTATGGAACTATGGTTTCCATTTTGTTTATTTTACATTATTTAACTGATTAAAAATGAGTGACAGGTTTTTATAGTTAGTCTGATTTATCCTGCTGCTTCTGAAAGGGTGTGGTGCCCAAAGCTGTAAGATTTCCAGCTGTCTATAGTGACTAATTTAGGTTCTTATTCAGTGTTTGCTGGTTTTTAGCTGAAATGTCGAAATAACAAAAGGTGTTACCAGCACTTCAGAGACCCTGACCACAGCATGCGAGGCAGTGTCCTAGGAAGGCATCCATCCCAGAATTGTAAGACTGTCCAAGTACATTGATGTCCGATGTTCAAAGCTGTGCCCAGGGTAATTTAATTACAAGTAAAACTTAATTATTTATTGCAACGAGTTAGACAACATTGATAATTTAAAGAAAGCAGTGAACAATTGTTTTACATTTAATTGAAATAATGTCAGATCTTCGATGTGGAGTTCACTGGCATCTATGCAAATTAATTTTAACAATTTTGGAGGTTTACCACTTAGTCCTTTCGGGGCTTTGAATAAGAGAAACTGTTTTATTTGAAAAAGTAATGCTGGAGAGATGAGACGCAAATGTTTTTTCTTCTTGTCGAACTCTTAAGTTGTTTAGTTTCAGTGTGTTTTAAGAGGTACTTGACAGTCTTTGGTTATATCTCCTTATGTGACACTATATTCCATAGCCGAATGTATGACATTGCAATGTATGCCTTTACCACGCATGGTATGTATATTTAGGTATTCACAATATATTGTTAGTCCTCTCTTCCCAACCTTTCGGTGGCACCACATCAGAGTGTAAGGCACGAATTCCACTCTGGAAGAAAGGGAAAAGTTTCTTAATCCATCAAATATATATTTATTCAATTACAATATGCAACGCCAGTAAAGCTGACATGTTTCGGCATTATCCCTGCCCCTGGACCTGTGATGCATACTCAGACCTCTCTTATATACATTCATAGTGTCCCTTTTCAATTTAATTGGCTCAACAACAACTAAACTGGCAGCCCTATTACAATTTTGGATCTTCACATCCTCCATTTTTCCCACATGTGACATCAGAATATTTACATGCGTTGCAATGTCTTATTTACCATGCAGCATTATAATCACAGTGGAGAAGCGGATATTATTTCAAGCATGAATCATAAAATCTGAACTCACTACGAATTCCACTGGAATCATGTACTCCAAAACATTGCACATAATCTGATACATCATATAGGCCAATCTCAGGCACTATGCATTTACAACTCTAATACTTCTGATTATTGCGCATAATCTGAATACTCCTAAGTATTTGCACATCATACAGTATGTCTACAATGTGATTCTAATTTAGACTGCATCTGGAACATGCGTGCGGCTGATGCATTTTTATTTTACAATCATGAATCTAAATGTATTCACAACTCCAATTCTGTTAAAATATTGAACTAAATGTAATAACTAATACATATTTGATATTACATTTAATTTTTTTTCATTTTGGGTGAGTAAATGTTCCCCCTTTTTAATTTACTTCTAACCTTCCTTTACCACTACCAACCCTTAATCTAAAATTACCCATACCTCAATTTCTCACTTCCCATCACTAAACCCTAAATTTACCCATACCACCCTTTACTACCCACCCCTAAACTATAAAAATTACTTTTACCTCCCTTTACCACTACCCACCCTTAAGCCCTAAAATGACAAATTGCCTCCCTTTCCCACTACCCAGCCCTAATCCTTGAATGTCATTAGAAATGTATATATACATACGTGTGTTTGTATATACACATTAGTGTACTGATAGATTCACCTTACCTATACTTACCACACGTGTTAAAGGCACAAATATTTACCTGCGTGTTAAAGACATTTTTGTAAGGGGTATTTCCCTCCATGCCATTTTGTTGTCTGTACTCTTCTTGTTGAGGGAATCTCTCTACTTTGTTACTCAAACATTATAATATGTTTTTACTTTGTCAGCTAAAATAAGCCTCACGTCTCTGAAAATGTTAGCTCTTCCATCTTTAAAAGGTTGGCATGTATGACATTACATCACAGTTTGGGTCATGGTTCAGTGTTATTAACTCTTTAAAGAGACAGAAAAACAATTAATGGAGAGCAGCCAGCTGATGCCATACCACAGCCAGAATAGCCTTTTTCAGTTCTAATTGTGGCCACCAATCCGAGAGTATAAACTGCAGTTGACTTAAAAGCCAGAACTAGATGAAAGGGGTTCCTGGTGAGATGGGCCAAGGGGCATTTCTGTTATCAACCCTGGTAGACTGCTAAGTCACTTTAGATTCTTTTGCACCCAGGCATTCAGTAATTGTGACTGAAAAAGAACACAGTCGGTGTTGTACCATAAACAGACACACATCCATATTGTTCACCTCACTAAGTCTGCACACACTTGTATATTTAGCTTTTATGTTTAGCTCAACCTTATAACTTTCAAAAAATGTGTACATAACTGTATAGATGGTTGGCCAAATGTTTTTTCAATTGCACAGGCGCAGAGCCAGACTTGTATGTATGTTGTAAAGTTTTGTAATTACACTGTAAAAAATACCTTTGTGTGGAAAGTATTAGTCCTGTTTTCATGAGTGTTTTTCTCGCAAGCACAAAACTGTGTAACATCCTTATAAAATCTGATGTAAACTTACATCTATTGAATTCTAATGTAATTATAAGGTGAAGGTCATCCTTTTCCATGTCTTTTTAATAAACAAGACATAAAACATAGTGTGTTCATGGTTGATTGTCCTGAATAACGAGATTCGATTCTGCTACAATAACTGAGTGACCTTGAGGTTATACATCTTCTGTTTGTAATATTTTAGCTCTGTATCTATTATATTAAAAGAGACCCAGCAACATAGGGCTAGAAAACCTACATTTTCAGGAAGCTGTAGAGGCTCAGTTTATGTGGACCTTTACTTTTTGGAAGTTATGAAAATGTCCTTACATTTGTAAAACTATGCCCCCTATCGTTAGTGGAGATCTCACAGCCTTTCTTTTATAGGTTGTGCCTGAAACAGAGGATGCGCTGTTGCTTGCGATCTATTGTTTCTAAAAAAACAAACTCTAAAAAGGGTCTAGTATCCCCCCGTTATTTAGAATTGGTTGGATTCACTGTCCGACTTATTTTCTTCCTTTTCATTGGTGAGTGCATGTTTGTGGCCATCGGCTTCACTTTGTTTTCGCATGTGTTTTTTCCATCCATGGAGCATGAACCAGATACTAAATAATTTCTGCTGTACTGGCTGCGCTAGATTTGTGGTACCTATTTTGTTTGTTGCTTTTGCTTGCAAAACAACTTGTTTTGGGAGTAGTTGGGAGATTTCTGTTCCAGTACAGGCACTGTGAGCTCTTACAAGGCAGGAATCCCTAGAAGTTCTACCATGCAGAAAAATGGGGAATACTTAGGATTGTCCATGGTTTCTTGGAACTTGGCATGCATCCACTCTAAACTCTCTGATCCAGGTTGGTTTGCTTATGTAGAGAGAAATTATATTTGCATTTTTCAGGAGACATGGGCCGTGGACAGGGTGTATATTAATGGTTTTATAACCTACAGCGTTGAGGCAATTGCACCGACTAAATCAGGTAGAGCTAGCAGGGGACTGGTAATCTTTGTGAAAAATACTATTGCCTGTAAAAACAAACGGCTACCAATCAACTCTGCTGACATACTAGGGATTCTGGTTACCTTTCCTACAAGTTTAATCTTGACTGTGCTCAATGTTTATGCTAGGTCTGTGTCCCCATGTAATGAAACTTTGGTGCTATCCCTCTAATTGGTGTATATCAAATCAATTCTAAAGTTTTGGTGGCTGAGCATTTTAACGTTTCTTTTGAACCTTGAGATTTAGGGTATACCAAACTTAGCATTGAATACTGGTAACTATCGTTCTACAACTGTAACCCTCCAGCTTGCATCTTTAGTTATGTGGAGGAGCCTAAAGGATTGTAAAGGGAGGACCCACTCAGGCTTGAATAGGCAGCCTAATTTTAAATGGGGCCCTAGCTTCAGTGTTATTGATTACATAGATGTTAGAATTTAGTCAGTAATAGAGGACATGATGATTGTTCAAATGTCATAGTGATCATAACCCCCTGCTTCGAAATATGTAAGGTGTCCTTAAAAGAAAGCTACGTAACTACTTTCCAATAGAACAGAACCCTCTTCTAGCTAATACTTGTAGAAGAGTAATCAGGCCCAGGGTTCCTGCCGATAGTGATTTGTATTAGAAGATCTAAGAGCCATTTGTGTATTTTTTGTCTGGCCTAGATAGTGTCCCCCCAATCAACAGGGACAATATTATCAATTCATAGGGACTTCTGTGAGGCTTTGGTATGTTTTTTTTTCTAAAAAAATGGCCGGTAAGAAACCTATTGGTATAACTCAGAGTGCAAATCAGCAAAAAGGGCCCTAAAGAGAGCAGTTAGTAAGTGTAGTCATCCTGGGATAGCTCTGGCACGAAGCAGATAAAAAGCTGCGTTTGCTAATGCCAAGCGATAATTTGCTGATAAAAATTGCCAAGACTTATTACTAGCAGCAAGGTGCAGCGATAATCTCTTCTTCTGGCATATCATCGCACATGGAAGCATGGATAGTATTACGATCCCCTTTCACCAAACCAGCCTGGGGAATGGGTTAGCCACTTTTCTACGCTATATGGTATGGTCGAGGATACTATCCCCACAGAGATTACGGGTACCAATCTTAATACTCTAGACACTTCTTTTTCTTCTAATATTACTGGTACTGGGCTGGTTTTTAGCCTGGATGATAATACATCAGCGATTAACAGATTGAAAGCAGCAAAGGCTCCTGGACCAGATCAGATACTAGGTGACCTGTATAAATCTGAGCCTGTGGTATGGGCTCCTTATATAAATCTCTTCTCAAATTGTATATTAGCTGGAGGAGATATTCCAACAACCTGAAAAGGGGCTGAGATAATTACTATACATAAGCATGGTGCTTCAATCCCTTCTAATTGCAGACCAATTAGTTTGATCGATAATCTGCAAAAGGTTTTTGCAAGGCAAGTTTTAGATGAACTCCAAGCCTGGATAGATGAAAATGCAATCTAGTCCCCCTACCAGGCGGGCTTCCGAACCAAGATAAGTACATGCGATCAGGCCTTGATATTCACATTACTTACGTGGAAGTACTTGTTAAAGAAACACAAATTATACGTAACATTTGTTTATCTGAGGGCTGCGTTTGAGCTTGTGCCCCGTTAAAAGCTATGGAGAGTCATGCTAGGCTTGGGTTTTACAACAAATTTGATAAACCTGATAGCAAGAATGCATGAGAATAACTATGCCCAGGTACGATGGTGGAACCACATTGACCTAACTAACATAAGCTATCTTACCTTATGTCGTAGGTCAAAATCAATATTGAGATTCTATAGACAGTCACAAATTCTGCTGTTGATCCCAGCATTGGAGCTTTACCGTGCCAAAGCCCAAAGTGGCACATTGTACGGCGCTGAGATCTGGGGCTATGTTAATACCCACAAACTGCCGGTGCGTGAAAATATTTTCATCTGATCACTCGTCTCTGTACCAGTTACTACCCCTCTACTTTTTGATTTGGGAATTAAAAGAATCTGGATGTGGCTTCGCTCAAGCCCTTAACGTACTGGTTACGGTTGTGGACCACACCCCAGTTAAATGATTACAACAAGTCATTTTGGGAGATCAAGTCACGCACCGTCATTTTGGGAGATCCTAAAGATTAGTGGCGCAAAAAAAATTACCATGGCTTAAACACATTGCAAATTGGTGTAGATTATTGGAAATGCCGAGTCTGTGGGATTTTCCAGAGAGGGCTAGCAAAGACAATCAGAGTAAAGGCCACGTACTGGGCGTTTGTGGCAAAGCATTATGCAGTGAGAATGACCAGCGGTCACCTAATAACCCAGTTTTTAATTTTTAAGCCCTGTCCCAAGTTTGAACCCTTTTTGGATTTGATCTCAACACCCCTAGCTAAAAGCCTGTTTGTTAGGTTTCGGCCCTGCAACTTACTTTTAAAGACTCCTAACAACCAGGTAATTGATCTAGCAATAGAAATATGTCCTACATGCTGCCTAGCACAAGGATCTGAGGAGCATGTTTTGTTTTTCTGTATCAAGTACCTTTCGAGCCACAGGAGATGGTTATGGCCAATATGCTTGAATTTAGAAATCGGACAATATTGGGTTTCCTATAGAATTTTGATGACCGGAACATCTGATCCAATAGTTTTTGCAGTAAGCCGTTACCTATTTAACGTCTGGATTAGGCTCCAGATGTTTGTAACCAAGGCTGATTAGAATGTTTATGTGCCTGGTGTATTAGTAAATCTTGTTATCACGCTCATGGAGCCAAAGGATATTTGAGGAAGATTGTGCTTAGGGAAAATGGTGAATTGCCTTTTGAATCCTAAATTGTACTCTTTCTTACTTCTATGTGGCTTGGAATTGCTTTTTTAGTGTTTTATCCCTCTTTTGTTATATATATCTACTATGTCATTTATATGGATTTAATTTCTTTTTTAATGAAAATTTTAATGAGGTTGTTCAAATGTATGGATTTTGTATACTTGGTTTTTATTGATTGAATTGAATTTGTTTTGAGATGGGAAAGAAAAGTCTCTTTTGGGAATAGGGAAGCAGAGAATAATCCTTAAAATAAATATCTTTAGCATATATTACTAGTGACCTAGCACTTATCAGCATGCAGTGATTCTATTCGATCCCCATTATTGAGGTTTAATTAGAAAGGTCAATTGAGAGGTGAACCTCTGTAAAGTTTTATGTTCGCACCCCAGGCATGTCCTTGATCCGCTCTGTCCCAGATGTTAAGACTGGCTTGCTTTTGGCACAAAACTGGGGAGCCAGATGGGTGCATCCACTGGGTTTATGTGCTGAAACCATTTTCAATAGGTTGTGTTAAACAAGCCGAAAATAATTAAAGCAACCCTTCCATGTAGATGCAGCCCCCCTCCCTCACACCTAGTTCTGCCACCTGAAGAAGGAAGCTGCCTATTGTTTGCCTCCGGGATTTCTATTGATACCGGACTACTGATTGTCCGAGTTGGATGCAATTAGCAGTGGCTAATCACACCATTAAATCGGGATCTGTGTGGGGCAGTTCGTCTTTGGGGTCCATCCAAATATGGCTCTGCAAACCAGTCCAAGTACATCCCTTTGTCACTTGACTCGCATGGTACGCCACACAGACCTACCTGCTTGCCGTGAGGGGAACGGCCGACGCCCAGGTCTTCTCAGCCGTGAGGGGAACGGCCAGCATCAGTTCTTCATTGCCGTGAGGGGAACGGCCAACGCTGCACTACACTCCCCAGCAGCCCCGGCACCTGTGACGCTCCTGCAGCGCCCGCTAGCGCTTAACAGCGCGGTGCACCGAGCGGGGAGCGAGGGACGCCACACAGACCTACCTGCTTGCCGTGAGGGGAACGGCCGACGCCCAGGTCTTCTCAGCCGTGACGGGAACGGCCAGCATCAGTTCTTCATTGCCGTGAGGGGAACGGCCAACGCTGCACTACACTCCCCAGCAGCCCCGGCACCTCGGCACTCCTGTGACGCTCCTGCAGCGCCCGCTAGCGCTTAACAGCGCGGAACACCTCCCGCTTCGCGGGACGCGCGCGGGCGGCGCCGGGCTGAGCCCGGGCAGAGGGCGGGCCGTCTGAGGCCGTCAGAAGCAAGAGGAGGCTGGGCTGGGCCAGAGACCCTGTGTGAACCCCACGGTGCCCTAAAAACTACACGGTAAAGTGTCTGATATAGCGCTGAAGGTCTACTGTGTATATATTGAGATACTGGGTGCCAAGTTGTTGGTGATATCTACGTCTCGACCCAAATATTCATTATATTAATCAGCCTCATGTCGGGACCAAAGAAAGATAAGCCTTCTACAGGGGTAGGTCCTCTTGACAACTTCTTAGTAAAAAAGGTGAATAAAATCATCAATGACAGAAGGGCCTCACTGGGTAAAGGTGGTTCATTGGATCATGATCGTTCTATAGTGGGTCTAACCTCTTTGCAGGTTCCACTGGAGAACAAAATAGTATTGATTGTGGGGCGGGTGCAGTAAGAGTAGCTAGTGCAGCAGAAGCACTGATCCTTCTGGCTCCCGACACAATAACTTCCGATAAATCATCTTCGGGCTCTGAGGAAGAGGAGATAGTAGAGCATAAAAGCACGAGACCTGTCAGAACCTGCAGAAAGCAGCAAAATAAAAGGGGGGGCAAGACCGCACTCAAGAGAAGGGGAGATACTTATCTGCATGACAGCCATATCTCCCATGAGGTGATCTTGAGCGTGGAGGGTGAAAATGAGGCTAATGTGACTCTGAGCCCTGTGCAGTTTGGCTTGCTAATTAAAACTATAGAAGCCAATATTGAATTAAAACTTGAGGTATCCCTTAACTCTTTAGCGGCCAAACTGGATACTGCCAACGCTGAAATAAAAAGACTAGGAGGTCTGATAGAGCAGTTGGCCCATCCTGTTAAGGTTAACCCCCCGCCCCTTTCAACTTGTATAGTGAATTTAGAGGATGCTGGGAAAAATACTACTAAAGTGTCTAATCCATCTTACTCACCTCGACAGGTCAGCAGAGCCGACATTGATCCCATTGTTCCCTCGGTCCCTTCTCCCTTGCCAGTAGCTACCACTGTTATACATCCTAAGCCAGGTCCCGTTCAAAACCTGAACTCCACGCTAAGTAGGCGAAGCAATTTTATTAACTTACCCCCGGACTGTGCTCCCTACGTAATTGTGCTGACAAATGTCCCGCTTTATAGCCCGGACAGAACCGACTCTCATGAGGAATCTCACGATTCTCTCAAAAATAAAGTGGTAGCTTGGCTAAGTTCAAACTGTGGTTACCCTACAAAATTTGTTGGTGAAATCATCACAACCAGGAGGGTAAACTGGATCGGTCCCTCGAGAAAAACCTGTAGAGGAGATTGTGTGGTAGTTAATTTTAAATATCCACAACACGTGGCCACAGTTTTACTACGGGCGGCATCAATGTCGAATGATGGCAACGGTATTCAAGCGCGACCTTTGGGTTATTTTTATAACCATCTCACTGTAGCCTCTGCCCCTAGACAAGGACTAAGTCCCTTTACTCCAGTCGGGCCCAGGTCGGCATGCCAAAGCCAGGGACAGAGAAGGGATAATTTGTTCAGTTTTGGACCCCCCCATTGTTACACACAATAGATTTGATGCTCTATCGGGACTTGACCTCTGTGACTGACGGGGGGCCGGAGAAGGTATAGCGGACGAAGTCCCTGTGGAAACTGTCTCTGTGGCTCCTGTACCTTCTTCCGGTGAGGTTCGTAACATTCCGATTGAGGTCAGTCCTATAAAAGGGGAGATGGTTAGGTTGTTATCCTGGAACATTGCTGGCTTACGGTCAAAGAAGGGTGACCCAAACTGGTCGAATTTCATAAAGTTTTATGACATTATTGCCATTCAAGAGACTTGGGACATGGAGTGCGATTATTGGTTGGATGGCTTTACTTCCTATTTTGTACCGGCCCTGCCCTCCTCAGTAGGCCGGAATAAAGGAGGTCTTCTGACGCTGGTATCGATTAACATTAAGGGCAAAATAAAAGTGATTGATTGTGCCACTCATAATTTTCTTGTTTTAGAGATAACTTTGGATGATGGCTGTAAAATGCTTCTTATTAATTGTTATAATGCACCGAACGGCTATCCTAACACTGTGCATCTCCTATGGTTAACAGATTTTTTAATCCTTTACAAGGAAAAGCAAACCACTTATTGTTATTTTATTTTGATGGGTGATTTTAATGTACATTTATGTTTAAATTGCGCTCTAACGGATGCAGATGGGCCTGATAGTGTTTCCCCCCCTCATTTAGAACATACTCAGAAGGGACTGGTCCTTGAAAACTTATTAATTGATAATGAATTGTATGAGGCAGAACTTTATGATAATAGGACACGGGTTGCCACATACACGGGAAGGGCCTGTGACTCGATAATTGATTTTATTTTTGTATCTTTAGGTCTCCTTAAGCATGTGTTTTCCTACAATGCTATTGCTATGCCACTGAGTGATCATAATCCCGTGGGGTTGGAGCTGGCAAACGGTTTGCTAAAGTTAAAATCGTTAGTTACCCCTCAGGTTATACTGCCGCTAAAGGTTAAGGATCAGGGGAGAAGAATTAAATGGGAAAAGGTAGTTCCTGAAGTTTTCTTCTTAAACATAACTGCTCTGGCGGTGGCAGATCTGAATGTTTGTGCCAATCCCCTCTCCAGGAGGGAGGAGGTTATATCCTCCTTCGAAGGTGTTTGTCGGTCAGTGGCCATAAACCTAACAGTCAAAGGTCAGGGGGGAAAAAATAAACCGGCGAAGGGCTGGTTTGATAACAACTGTAGTAAGGCCCATAACCTCTTGAAGAAAGCACTTAATACTCGCCCGAGGGATAAAGCTCTAGTAGTGCAACTAAGAAAGGATTTTACTAAGGCAATCAAAACTCATAAAAATGAAATAAAGAGCGATGCCTGGGTAGAACTAATGGATAAAGCCACCCTTAAAAACAGTGCAAAGTTCTGGTCAATTATCAATACTCCTCTGTTTACTGGTGAACAAAATACTGTGCTGGAACTTAATATTTCTGAGGTAGATTGGCTTACCCATTTTGAAAATATATATGGTAGCAGTTTGGAGCCGGAACCCTTTGTAGCCCCTATGTCTGATACCCCCATGGAGCCTGTGAGTTTTGATATAGCTGAAGTGCTAAGAGCATTGGAGGACACTGCAGGACGAAAGGCCCCGGGTCCCGATGGGGTCCCAGCGGACATGTTTAAGGCAGATCCGTTGTTTTGGGCAAATATCCTCACTAAGGTTTTTAATGCTTCTGCTATAGTAGGATTCCCGTACACCTGGTCCTCAGCTACGATAATTCCAGTATTCAAAAAAGGGCAGAGAGGAGACCCTAGATGCTACAGACCTATATCTCTGCTGGACTCCTCTGTTAAAATCCTAGGGAAGGTTGTCCTGGCGAGAATAGCATCTTGGGCCAAAGGGAACAATATCCTATCCGAGGCACAATATGGTTTCAGGTCAGGGAGGAGTACAGAGGATCAATGCCTCAATCTCCACCTGATAATTTCCAAATATACAAAGGCAAAAAGGGGAAAGATATTTTTAGGCTTTATGGATTTGTCCACAGCCTTTGATCTTGTAAATAGATCTAGGCTGTGGGCAATGCTCTTGAAGTTGGGTCTTGATAGTTCCCTGGTACATTTCCTGGCGGTGCTCCATAAAGATCTGAGAGCCTGCATCAGAATGACAACAGAAGGGAAATGTACGGCAAGTTTTAGATCAACCAGAGGGGTCCGTCAGGGCTGTATACTGGCCCCAATGTTATTCACGTTATATGTGAATTCATTGGAGGATGACCTAATGGCAGTCACGCAGGATATTCCGAGCATGGGGGGCGCACCAATCCCGGTGCTCCTCTATGCCGATGATGCGGTGTTAATTGCCAGGACCCCAATAGCCCTGCAAAAGTTACTTGATTCATTTGGAAATGTTATGTCTAGCCTTGACTTGGTGATTAATAGTAATAAATCCCATACCATGACAGTAGGTTGTTCAAAAAATAAAGTAAAAACCTTCCTTTGTGATGGTGAGGTTATCACTAGTGTTAAGGTTTTCACCTACTTGGGTGTTATCTTTGATCAAAGGGGTACTTGGTCACCGCAGTTAACAGCGAAAGTGAATGCGGTGAGAAGTTCTTCCTCTGCAATTCTGGGGTTCGCAAAGAGATTAGGGGGAAAACCCATTGAGGCTATCTTGGCTATTTACAAAGCCAAGACTGCCGCTATTGCCAGATACGGGGCTGCAATTTGGGGATATGTAAAATCTGACCGTATTCAAACTGAGGAAAATAAATTTTTACGTTCATTGTTGGGCCTACCTCAGTCGACCGCTGCCTATTCCCTACACCTTGAGCTTGGTCTTGGTTACATTCTAGACATAATATATCTAGCTCCGCTCTTGATGTGGATCAAGCTCTGGCTAAATCCAAATCTTAGCCTTAACCACAAGATCATTAAAGATTGTCTTACTTTAGACCATTGGAGGGATATTCAATGGCTGTCTTATGTGGAGTCTTTGGCTGCAAAGCTGGGACGCCCTGAGATCTTTGACAGCCCAGAATCCCTTTGTAAAGCAGATCTAATGTGGGTGAAGTCCAACTTTAACAGGCTCAGTGTGGCCGCGCGTGAAACGGACGAGCTATGCAAACCCTCTGTGAGGGCCCATGTAATGATAACTACATCTCTTGAGCTGGCTCCTTACTTGTCAGTGGTCACAAACTTTTTCCATAGGTGGCTACTAACCAAGTTTCGCTTTAACCAAATGTACATGGTTTTGTGGGAGGACAAAGACTGGTGTAGGCTAGAGGAGTCGTCCCCATGTAAATGTGATGGTTTTTCCTCCCAGGACAATGCGCACTTCCTGTTTTTTTGTTAATTTTATGATGTTCCTCGGATGCGATACTTAAAACCAATATTGAAGGAGTTGAGTTTTACGCAGTATAAACCGGCATTGGTATATTTACAGATGTTGGATTCTCCTGTTATTATGTTCTGTACTGCTAGTTTCCTGGCTGCATCTGTAAGAAGTAAAAAACTACGGTTAAGATCGGACTTCCAATGCTGAAAGCTAGTTAAGTCTTGTTTATTGTACTGTTGAGCGCAAACTGAAATGAATTTGTGTAATTATTTTCTTTTACCTGTCTTTTAACCTTTGACATGTTTAATTCTGTATTAACTGATTTTAATATTGTATTAATTGTTTTTAATAAGTCTAGAATACTTTTATGATTTTAACTAATCGAATAAAGTGGTTTTGACTGACTGACTGACTGACTCGCATGGTAGCAAGGGCGAACCGTTAACTGCTCCTCAGGGAGGTAGTGTGCAGAGTAAGACTCAGACCCTAAGCAGTCAAACTGCAGATACAATAATTAGCTCTTCAGCCCTGTGTGTGTCTTATTAAAGCAAGAAGTACTTTAATCTCAGAGTAAAATGCAATTCTACACACATTATGGTGGGGTTCAGCTACAGGGTTCTAACAATATACATCTATGGAGATCTAGCCCAGTTCTGCAGGAGTCTAAAACCAGACTTCAGATTTTTTGCAGCAATGACAAAAGATCAAAGGGAAGAAAGGGGTACAGGTGTGAGCTCACAACTGGACTTTGCAATGAAGTATTCTGTTCAAAAACCCTTAGGTTAGTTTGTATCCTATTTTCATCAAAGGAAATTCTCAATATAGGAAATTACGACTCGAAAGTTGCGATGATGCCAATGTAATTGTATTTGCTGAAACATCGCAAATGAAGAAAAACACTCTTTTAAAAAAATATCAGACATTCATTCATTTCTCTTATGTGCAGAATTAGCTTTGAGAGTCCAAAGTAGCCTATTAGTTTCAGTCCTTCAATGTTACCTGTTTACTTGGATGCGGTCCAGCTTAGGAGTTTGTGGCACTCCTTTTGCGGTTGCACAGTCAGCGACGTAGCCAGCAGGCATGGGATTGTTAGCCGTGCCCACATTCTTGACAGGTTGCAGGCTAGCATGGCAGGCGATACAGTGGTCACTCCTCTTTCGCAGGCATTGTCCTCAGACCAGTGAGGGGGAGGGTCCTCTATGGCAGTGTTTTCGTAACTCCCAACACATTAAGGACACAAGGACAACAGATCCTTCTGGTCACATCACGGTGATGCTAAACGGCACACTTTCACTTGGGAACGATGATGCTTCGCGTAGTTTGCCACTCAAACCACACAGTAAAGGTTGTAGATCCCTTTTAGCTCAGGTCAACTTCTGGTATACTTTTTTGGCATGTCTGCTCTTCTGGTTGTCCTACGCTCCAGGAACACAGCTGCGCTTCTTTGTCTGGACAGTCTCTTCTCCTGCAGGGCTAGGCACTCTCCTTCCTTTCTATACAGGTAGGCTGCCAGGTGCTGGGCTGACCCACAGCTTCCCAGTAAGTTGTGCAGACTTCAGGAGATGTCCCCTCACTTCTGGGAGACTAGTTGTCAGACATACTTCAGCCCTGAATCACAGTAGCTTTTGTAATACTTTGTAGAATACTTCCCTTCCTTGGTCAAGAAGAACACGGATCTGGAACCAAGCGGGATGTTTTTGGTGCCACATTTATACTAATTTTCCCGACAAAGGATGATGATCCACTGTTCAATGTCCAGGAACCAGTTAGCGGTAGTTGTTTTAAAAATTACATTTTCTGGCTGCAGTGTAGTATTTGTGCAAGATGGTGGCTTTCATGGCAAACAGCAATGAGGCTGGTTCCAAGCTGGAGTATCCAAAATGCACGCAGAAAGGAGTGTGAAGCCTCTGCAGGTCCTTCCTTGAACCTTGCCTCCCTCTAACAACACAATTTCCTGCTTCACCCCATCCCCTACCATTAACCAACTGGCACTGTGCAGGAAGGTCCAATCAGCAATTCCCTGCTCAAACGTCCCTATAGACATTTTAAAGGTTGCTCTGTCACCCTCCTTCCACGCTTCTGTGTCTGGGGCTCCTCCTTTCACGAATTCAGATAATATACATCCGCTGCGTATGGACACGGTTCAAACCTCCATCTTGTGCCATGTAAAATCAGGAGCAATTAAAAAGGGAAACCGCTGGTCTCCGCAACCATACACTCACAACAGTCTTGCTATCACCTTCATAACACTCTCTATCACTCACACAGTCTCTATCTCTGTCTTCTTGTAAATAGGATGTCAGCACACGTTTCTGGGTGTCAATTATAAGCAGCATTTTACTCAAGTAGGGCCTGTACCACACTCAGCCTGAACCAGAGAAAAAGGTCTGTTGAATACTATGATCCAAAATGGGATGCTGCCACCACTGCTCTACGTTAGCAGAGCAGTGGTGGCAGCTAACGTAGAGCAGTGGTGGACATGGACTGTAGTCCCATGTCGAGTTAGAGGGTACATTTGGTGTGTCCCTCCAGGTCACAGAACATATTCTGGACCTCAGAATCATCATTCATTAGTGTGTTAGTTGGGCCAAAGAAAAGCCACAATATCAGATTCACATACATATAGGTCAGTCAGGACTGGGGTAAACACCTTTCTACTAAGCTGGAGACATTCCTGTCCCAACAGCATTGCACCAATGTCAATCATCTTCCACCTGAGCAACAGTTCCTTCAAACTCCTATTTAATCTCTCACTTCCCCTATCGCAATGATATCTTCATCTTTAGCTAGCGAATTGGGCAGGTAATATTCCACTACATTTACATGACTAGCCATGTACTACTAGCTATGTTCTCCAGAACCAAAACACTTCCTCGGATATTTGTTAATCTCTCAAGGACACAAAGTTTGGCTTGTCCAAATCTTTTCTTAATTAGTGAAAGAATTAACCATCAATAAACTGAATGAATCTCAAAAGTCGCTCCACACAAAAAGGTCCTAAAATGTTTAAAACTGAACTGTTACCACAGTTTTTTTCCATCGCTGAATATCTTCACATTTCTCTATGCCCTTGTGACACATCACTTGTGCGCACACAATCACGCACGCACGCACGCACACACACACACACACACACACTCTCTCTCTCTCTCTCTCTCTCTCTCTCTCTCTCTCTCTCTCTCTCTCTCTCTCTCTCTCTCTCTCTCTCTCTCTCTCTCTCTCTTTCTTTATCTAATAATATCCGTTAAACCTTTCATAGTAGCATCAGCCTTCAACATCATCTGATTCCTTACATCAAACACGTGGTGTCTTGGAGACTGCTATGTCTATATCAAGTAAGCGGTTAAATATTTCCATAACACTCTTGACTCAGTTCGTACACTTCATCCTTTCTTCAATTATCCTCTCCTAAGTTTGTTTTTCTAAATGATGCTCAAACCACCTGCAAAGACCATCATGCTTTGTTTTTGTTCCTTTTTTGTGTCATAAATGTGTTACATTTGGTACGTTTATTTGATAGTTTTGAACTGGAGTTTTTCCCCTCGGAATCTCAAGTACCAATCTCAACAGTCTTTTGTGGTCCAACTCTGCAGCTGCTAAAACCAAACCATTATCCTGAAAATAAATTACTCCTGAAATTCCTTTAATCATCCATCAATCTTCGGGACACATTAAAAGCACATGCATCACAAGGCGTGACAAATTATGCCAAGTACTCTGAAGTATGATGCAAGGCTACCTGCTGATTGGCAGAAAGTAGGTCTAAAGGGGTGAACCACTCTTCTTTTTCCAAATTGCCAAACACACCCCCACTATGAGGTGGATGATGCCTCCCTGTGCAAATATTACCATATAGTTCTCACAGGTCTTCACAATGGCTTATGCTTCCACTGTGATGGATGGGTATCTCTGAGACTCCTCTTAACATACTATGAGAATATGGAGAGAAAGGATGAAAGCTGTTGGACTACCCTCCTCCTAGACCTATGGCATCTATATTCCTAGAAGTCCACAGTCTCAATCGCACCAAAAGATCTAGCAACATAAAGAAACATATGTCTCCACTAACAGCTGCCAATATCCGATCATCCCCTATTTGAGGAAGGGGTGAAACAACAGATTAGTCTGCTTTTGAGAAGTTCAGATCAATATTAACCAGCAGTGAAGCAGCTACAATGTTCTCCACATTATGGAGGCGTTTCTAGGCTGTCATCCCCCAATTTTACTGACCAAGCTACACACCTGACTGGCTTGTCTTAGCCCATCCCTCTTTTTTTTTTTTAAACCTTTATTATCACTTCACATAAATACAAGCATGGGCCTACAACCATCCCGGCCGGCCGCTAGTCAATACGGAAGTTCAGCAAAGCAATATAGGAAAGTACCGCAGCCCGCAATTCGGGGTCAGGGAAATATCCAGGATATAACTCGTATTTGAGCGTATAGCATGATAATCAGGATTCGAGAAGGTTCATTTTACAGTGAAAAGAAAAAAAAAAAAAGTAAACAGAAAAAATATCAGAATAATCGCCATACGGTCATACATGGTCCTACAATAGCAACATGAAACAGAAATCCGCAAAGAGTGCGAATACACTGAAAAACATGGGGGCAAGGCACACGAGTCAGGATAAATGTAAACAACACATACATGTCATGTCGAACAGCACCCCAGCCCTTAAGAGCAAAACAAACTGTAGGAAACATGAAAGACGACGATACCGAAAAAAGAAAAGACAAAGGGCCATAGGGACAAAGAAAGAACAAATAAACAACCCCTTTCCCCCTACCCCCCACCCTGCACCCCTGCAGAAGGCTACGGCCTACCCCCCCCCAGCAGCGTGCCTATCGCCCTAAATGAGAGACCCGAAATATAGAATAATAGTAAAGAAAAAGAAGGAAAAAATATGGAGAAGGGCCATCGATCAAACTACCCGGCCCCCCCTCACCCATCGCGCACAATAAAACATCGGAAAAGCAAGGTCAGAACAGCCACAGTAAGCAATAAGTATCAAGTCAATCAATAACATCCCCGTTGAGCGTCCCACTAATCACCGTCAGCCAACAATGTGTTCCACTATGCCCTAAACGGTCTCACCCCTGGCCTTCTCTATCAATAGTACCCACATAGGGGAGGAGCCTAACCTGCAACCATGATGGCCGCCTGAGCCCTCGGCTCCGCCGACCCTTCCGCTTCCCTCCCGTACCGCTTCTTATCCTGCTTGCAAATCTGTGTTTATGCTGCGGTACTGGGTTTGGGAAGCGACGCTGTTTCCAGCGATGTGCTCCCCGTCGGTTTTCCTGTGCTGGAAGTGACGGGACGTCCGGTTATCCTGTTGATGCTCGGGGAAGGGGAACGATCCTTTGTTCTCAACTGTGCCCTGCCGGACGACAACTACGGCGGCCATTGACGGCAGGACGGCATCGGCTGGCGAGACGCGGCGACGACTCTGGGTCTCCCGCTGCGGCGCTACAATATCTCCTTTCATCTTCAAGCTATCTGGGTTCCATCGCTGGCGCTGCAACAATTGTATCCCTCTCCCCGGATGATTCCGTGAGTCTCCTTGATGTCGAGCGGAGTAGTGGGGGCCATTTTGGGCGCAGTGAATCGCGTCTTCATCTTTGCCGTGGGCTCCTGTTCTGTCTCACATTATGTTGCCATCACACGCGGCGCTGGAATAGAGGGTGCTGCCATGATCCCCACGCCCTGGCAGTGCTGGTCGGGGAGCCGAATTGTCGGCCGACTGCCTGGAAGTGACTCCGGCGATCGAAGCCGGGGGTCGCCACATATCTGCGAGCCCCATGGGCGGGGGACTGCTGTGTCATCCTTTTACGAGGCGCCCTTGACTACTGGCGACGTTTTGTGTGCTCTGGCCGACTTGCGTGATGCTCTGTGTTGCAACGCCCGAGATCTGGAGGTTCGATTAGATATCATTTTGCCCCCACTCTCCTCGCCTTGCCGAACTGGCGCTCGCGTGCGGAGCGTTTCGCCATACCCTGGGCTCAACTCTTACAGGCCACTGCCTCAGAGATCCGGGGATGTGCTGCGGGAGAGGGAACCATACACTATCATAGCTCTGCCGGTTGCGGCACTGGTGGATGTTATGCGTCCTGCGCTGCTACAGATGTTGGGAGATCGCCTTAGGACGCCATCTTTGATACCTCTGTTGGGGTCTATTTGCGAGACTGACGTTCTTCACCTGGATATTTTGTCTGCGCTTGGACTGTCCCACTTTGTTGGACTGTTGCTGTGGACTTGCCTGTGCTGTGCATCTCTGGAACACATTGCCCTGCGTCGGATGGCCGTGGGTGGATGGCGCCGTGTCTTGCTGTGGTCCTTCTGGCTGCCTCCACGGTTTCGTGGGACTACCTCGCTTCAGTACTTCATGGGCACGTTGGATCGTAAGGGACAAGGTTGACTCTGTTTTTTCCCCTTCCTACTTATTGATGATGGATGGACGGTGGAGCTGGACGTTGGTTATGTTTCATTAGGGGTCGGGGGTGGGGTGGCCGATACTATTCTGCTTGGTTGTTTTGGATACTTGTGGATGGCCCTCCTCCGGTAATATATGCCTCCTTTTTCTTTCTGTTCTTTTCTCTTCTTCTTCATTTCGGGTACTCTTTTGGGGCGACAGACACATTGCAAGGGGGGGGTAGGCCGTAGCCTTTGCATGCATGTAGGGTGGGGGGTTATTTCGTTCTTTTTGGTTTCTATGGGCCTTTATTTCCTTTTTATTTTAAGCCTTTTTCTTTCCCTTTTTCTGGGTCAAGGGTTTTAGCTGTCCGGGGGTGGGTAGCTATTGGCGCACGACGTGTTCTGCGAATGTCAATCCTTATGTATTGTGTTGGTGCCGCCATTTTGACGATGTTCTCATGCGCGCTGGATCTTTGCTGTGAGTTGCCCGCTTCAATTTTGTTGATCTGTCTGGTCCTTGATCCTTTCTAGTCCTTCCAGCTTACTATTTTATTTACAAGTATAAAAAAAGAAAACCTTTAACGATGGTCCTTCCCCTTCTCCTGTTTCCCAGTGGTATATGTCTGCCGATGTGATATGAATCGACTGTAATTTGTTTGACGTACTGCTGCGATGCCATGTTGTGCGCTTATGTGCTTCGAAACGTTGTTGAGGCCGGCCGGATGGTTGTAGGCCCGTATTTGTTTCTGACGTTTTACAATAAAGGTTTTTAAAAAAATAAAAAAATAAAAATAGTACCCACATACGGCCACCCATCAGTCGGCATACAAAGCAGTGCGGTGGTCCAACCGATCCGGGCGGACCGGGCGGCGCCAATACTCCATGGGACTGTAGCCCCCAAAACCAAGCCGAAGACGTGTGGCAAAAGTCCAACTGTGTCAGTATCGATACCGGAAACATCCCCCAGTCCGAACACAGTTTCACCGGCCAGGAAGAGAAGGTCACACAATCCGGTACTCGTTGAAACGTCGCCGGGGCAGCCCAAACCATGAATCGATGTCGTTTCTTCAGCCGCCGTACAGACAAGGGCCCCGACGAGTCACTCACATATACGACTGAGCAGTCCAAAGCGGTATCACACACCGGGTCCATCGCCGTCTCCACGAACGTAGGCGCAGCTGGAACATTCAGCACTGACGCAGAGGCGAGCACAACGGCGCTTCCTTGTGAGTCAACCATGCCCATGTGGATCGACGGGACAACAATGGCGGCCATCCTCCTTCCCAGATCCCGGGCGTCCCGGATCAGGGTCATATGCAGAGTTGTTAACGCAGCCAATATATCTCTGGACGTGGGCTCTTTCTCGTGTCGCCAGACCCCAGGACTCTCTCGCACAACGGCTTCTCTGTCCCGATGAGGTGTGCGTACGAGGGCGCCATCCGCCATCTTAGCTGATCCGGCCTCGTCCTTCTCCACCTCACCGCGGGACCGGGCCTCACACCAGGGGGGAACAGGATTCACAACGGGGATCTCAAAAGTCAAGGCAGGTTTCTCTGCAGAGAGTCACCGAAAGGCTAAAAACTCCGCCTCTCCCTGGGGCCCGCACGCTGACTCAGGGAAAAGTCGGTGATGTGCCCGGGTACAACACTGGAATGGGGGGCCAAGTATCATGCACTCCCCTCGACCCAGCTGTATCGCACTCCCCACATGGGTCTCCGCTAGTTGTGCTGGGTCGGCACTGTCACCATCGGCCACCAGGGCTTCAGTTCCCTCCGGTCGACACCACACCATCACCAGAGGCCGCTGTTGTTGCAGTCGCGGCCGGCCACTCTCCGCACTCGAGACCCCGGTCCCAACTCTGTGAAGGCCGCAAAACAGTTGGGGACATTTCAACGGGTCTGCAGCACGCAGAAGCCTCGGGAGCAAACGGTAAGTGAAAGTTATCCTTCGCCTACATAAATATGCCGTTACAGCTCAGGATAAGTGCCAGGATGTATGCGCGGGGTGAGAAGGCTCACGGAGCCGAGCGTTTACGCCGCCATCTCGGTCGCCATCTTGCCCATCCCTCTTTTAATTCAGACTCCACTCTTCGCCCCGAGGATAAATCTTTCATGGGGACTGGCCAGATGGCTTTAAGGGCGTTCAGCTCCTGTGTCTTTGTGGTATTCATGCCACCACCTCCCACTCCCCAACCAAACTCTTGGCACCGAACCTGCCCCGGACGTCCCTTGGAATGTAGAGTCATCTTCGGCTACCACTGTGGTCGTACTACCTGTTTGGACTGCTGACTTTGTGCATCTGTACTCTGATTCTCTGAAGTGCTACATGTGAAATGTGTCTCTAAAGGAGAACAAGGGGCCTTAATTATAATGCTGTATGCCACTCTATGTATCATGTGTCTCCTTCAAACACATTTGCTGTAGGAACTGAGGCGTCTTCAAACTTATTAAGGCAGGTTACGGGTAATAGCTCTACAATAGTAAGGGTGAGTAGGATGGGATTACATGCCCAAGAAACAGGAAAGCTGGCCTGGGGCATTGCCACCAGCCTTGAAATACTAGGGAGTAGTTTGATTTAGTTTTTTTCATGAAAATACCCTTTAGGGCCCCAAGACCAGAGTTATTAGCTGAACAAGGCGTGCAAAGACTCAGGGCCAGATGTACAAACATTAGGATTACTGATTTCCTTCCCAATCACAAATAGGAAATCTGTATTCCTAAGTTTCATTTAGGGATTCCTTGTGGGTTGCAAATCGACCTGCCGCATGAATATTAATGAGGTAGGTTGCAGTTTGTGAACTCATTAGGAATCACAGCCATCACTATGATTGTGGCCTGCTGAGCATGTCTGCGATTGCTTTTTAATAAAGTAATCATTTTCTTCTCTAAATGTAGGACATATTGCTTGAAACGAAAAAAAAATGAAAACTTGAAGTATCATTTTTAAAGAGTTGGCAGTGGTCCATGGGACCACTGCTAGATCTTAAAAAATATTTTTATATACTTTCTCATAGAGGAAGGGGTCCTTAAGTGACCCCTTCCCCTTTGCGGATGGGTTACCGCTAGTTTTAAACTGGTGCTAAAGTATTACTGTTTTGTGATTGGAATTAGGTCGCAAAACAATAATACATCCATACCAATTTGGTACTTGGAAGGGACGCCCTAAACACACCCCTTCCAAAAACCGAATCAGAAATGTAAAATGTGATTCAGTAACAAGTTATCAAATTGCAGTTTGCATTTTATACATTTGAGGAAGTATTTTTCCCACTATGCGAATTGGGTCATTTGCTAAATGAAAAGATGCTTTGTACATCTCGCCTTCAGTTCTCTCAGAGCAGACATAAACTGCAGTGTGCAGGAAGTTCAAAAAAACACTTTGCTAAGCTAGATCTGTCATTCCGCGATGTTTAAATAGGAGTTGTCCAGAACAGAAAACAACACCAATTGGGTTGGAGAAGGTTTGCAGCAGTCACGTCTGCTGCCAATGAAATGTGGTGGGGCGGCGGGGCAGCAAATGCGAGGGACGGGGTGGAATTAATCAAAAAAGTACCTGTTGGGGGGCGTGGCTGGGCAAGATGGCCGATCGGATGTAGACCGCCTCGCTCCCGGTCCACGTGCTGTCCCGGCCCAGCTCCTGGCAACTGAACGAAGCCCTGAGAGTAGCAGGTGTTCCCTACCTGAGGTGGAGGATGTGGGGCACCCGCAGAGCTACTCAGATCACCCCAGGCACTGCGGAGTCGGCTATGACCTTCCTGGCGAGGAGAGGACGGCAGCAGTTAAAATGGCGGCCGTAGTCCTGCCGTGAGCAACGACGATCTCGGCCCTCTACTGGAGGTATGCTTGACAGGTAGCATTTCTGAGGCGAGGGGGCGGTCGCTGGTGGAGATCAATCTCTGGGGCCTCTGAAGCGACACGATCCCGGGGTCGGCCCCATCGCAATCTGCCTTCCCGCACCTGCCTGACCTTAAAATGGCGGCTGGGTCTCACCTGCATCTACCGATCGGCGCCACTGAGTGATCATCCGGACCTGGAGCCTACTTTCTGTCCCGTGGCGGATCCTACTCCTGCTGCTATGACCCGCGCCCCCTCCGTTAGTACAGCTGCTGGGCTGACGACGCCACATACCCTCTCTGCGGTGGCGCACATCTGGTACTGAAATGGAGACTGCAAGTTCACAGTGGAACCTTCTCCAAGTTCCCCTAGCCTGCTGAAGACATAAGTGTCTAGCAGCCTTGAGCTGGTGGCTGCCAACTACACCCGGTGCGCTCTCTTCCCCCATTCCCCCTGACTGAGCAGCGTACGGACTACAACTCCTTTCATCGCTCCTCAAGTGGCAGTTACACTCCCATGCATAGGCGACGGCGCCAGTCGAATAGTGTGCAGTAGACGTAGCAAGTGCCTGGCTGGGGGATCACCGCTCTTCTGAAGGTACCGTACCTAGATGTCCTGCGGCCCTTCCCCAGATTGACTCTCTTCACTTGACGCATTGAAGCATGGGCTCCACACATCTTCTCCGCCTTTGACAGCTTTACAGGGGCCAGCTTGGTCTGCTCCATATGCCGCCGAAGAAGGGTACGAGCAAGACGCCGAGTAGAGTGTCCGACTTCTTCGTGGCCTCCGTTAACGCCCGACGCTGCGAGGGGACACTGGAACCGTAGCTATGGCACTCACAAAGACAGAATTACTGAATTTGTTTAAAGACTTCAAAACTGAACTTCGCAACGATCTTAGCCAAGACATCAAAGCCTCGATGGAACAATTGCGAACTGATCTAACGGAACGCCTGACCTCCCTCCAGAATGATGTGGACTCTGTGGGCACCAGAGTAATGGACCTGGAGGCGCATCACCAAGAGCATGAGCAACTCTCCACTGAACTACGTGAGGGTGTTAGCACTCTTCGGGAGCAGTTGCATCAGACCCAACTCAGGGCAGAAAACCTTGAAAATAGAACACAGAGGGAAAACATACGAGTCAGGGACCTGGAGGAGGGCGCGGAGGGGCCAGACTTGGAGAGCTTCATAGAGGGGCTGTTCGCAGAGATTCCCCAGTCCCTTAAAATTAACTAGACAGGGTGCACCATGTATGAAATGTACAGTCTAACGGGAAGAAGAGACCCCGCGACATCCTGGCGAAATTCCACTTGTATAAAGTTAAGGAGGCAGTGCTGCAAGCGGCCAGGACAAAGGTATCCATCTCCTTCCAGGATCATTCCTGCACCATCTACCAGGACGTGGCGCCGACTACACTGGCGCGGAGGCAGCTGTTTTGACCTGTCACTGCTAAACTAGGAGATGATAAAATTAGGTACAGACAGACCTATCCGTTCGGACTCAGTTTTGAATTTAAAAACAAACGCCGTCATATTACTGACCTAAAGGAAAACTTGGAGCTTCTGGGCCTCCCTTCCAATGACCACGACCCTACGCAGGATGAAACAGGAGAGTCTTCCTGGGGCCCTCCGTCGGCTTCTGCCTGGTCTACAGGGGCCGCCGATGATCTCCCACCGACTACATCATGGGAGTTGTGATGCTCATCTTCTCTGCCTGGACTGGGTCTCCTAGTATTACGAACATTTCTTGCTGTGGCCGACATCCTGGGGAACATCCAGTACCAGCGGAGACCCCCCGGCTCCTTTTCACAATCCACATCTTCGTATCTCCCTAGGTCCCTGCCCTGGGGCCCCTGTAAACTGATGGGGTGATGGAGATGCCGTGGTCTACCTGATCTCCCCTTTATTTTTACTATAAAGTTAGTTCAGTTTGAATGCTGATGCCACAACCGCACGGTGACCTTTCATACTGCCCTGGGGCCCGCACCGTGTCTTGCTTTCCGATGCAGGTGAACTATCTGTGCTTTCTCTCTCAAGACTGGATCTATATTATTAGCTAGACTTCAGCCACACTCGGTTGTGTTTTCATTTGCGATTGGAGCCGGGGCGGGTGTGGACGGGGTCCTCTGATCCGTTGTCCCCCCTAGTCCCTGAGGGGACACCAACCCCCCCCCCCCCCTGTGGGGATCTAGCAGCTGTTTTTGTTATTGCATTTCTGTTTGACTTTTTTCTTTTCTTGGGGGTTTGGTGGGGCATGGGTGAGACATGGTGGCGGCTGTTGAACAGTTTGCTCTGGTGAGCTCTTTGACATCTATGTACCAACAATTGATGTGAGATGGCAGTACACGCTCCTCCGGAGGCCGGCGGCGATACAGGACATGACAGGGCTAATGGGGCTTTCAAAAAATTGTTGTCTTTCCCTCTAATATCATGACGATCACTATTGGAACTTGGAACGTGAAAGGTCTTAATTCCCCTCAAAAACGCCAAAAGGGTCCCGGCAATTCGAAGAGAAATCCGCAAGGCCACTAAACACTTTTTTGCAGAAAACACGTCATCGGTGGACTCCCCAACAACCCTATGGGAGGCCTACAAGGCAGTAATTAGGGGCCAGGCTATAGACTCCATCACAGGGCACAAACGAGAGAAACCGAGAGAACTCACAGAGATGGAGCTAGACTTACACTTAGCGGACACGAGGCACTCCGAAAACCCCACCCCCGATTCAGCACATGTATTGCACCTCAAGCAGCAGAAATATAGGGACTATTTGAAACAGGAGACGGTGTCCCACATCACAGCGACGAGACATAAAATATACGATGTGGGGGACAAGGCAGGACGGCTCCTGGCATGGCTGGATAGGCGAGAGCGGGGCACTAGGGGAGGGACAGCTCACGGCAGATCCACGGGCCATAGTGCAAGAGCTGGCAGGCTATTTCCGAAAGGTTTATACCTCAGAGTTGGATGTCTCGGAAATGGAGGTGGAGGCCTCCATGCACGATACAGACATGCCCAAACTCACATGGGAGGCTTCCTTAGCACTCGAGGCAGATATCACAGAGGAGGAGATTCAAGCAGCGATCCGCTTGTTGCAGTCGGGTAAGGCGTTGGGTCCCAACGGGATCCCGATAGAATTGTATAAGCAACTGGCGGGCACTGTTAGCCCGCACCTTCTGAGAATGTACATGAATAGTCTAGATAGAGGCGAGTTCCCGCCTGACCAAAGATTGGCTACGATAGTGGCTATCCCGAAACCCAGTAAGCCTCCGTCCGAATGTACCTCGTACCGCCCTATCTTCCTGCTTAACACAGAGGCAAAAATTCTTGCCAAGGCTCTAGCGACTAGGCTATTGACACACCTTCCACAGTTGATCCACCTGGATCAGTCCGGCTTCATGCCCAACAGAAACACCACTTTAAATCTTCGACACCTACACGGCGCGTTGGCAAGGGCGCCAGTCCTGTCCGAGCCAGCGGTCGGCCTCTCTCTAGACGCGAGGATGGCCTTTGACATGGTGGAATGGAATTATCTATTTGCAGTTCTATCTCACCTGGGTTTTGGCCCAAAGTTTTGTTCCTGGGTACGTCTCCTGTACACCAAACCGATGGCGTGTGTAACTGCAAACGGCCATATTTCAGATACTATCCCACTGGCGAGAGGGACGCGCCAGGGATGCCCCCTGTCACCACTCCTTTTTGCGTTCGTATTAGAACCCCTCGTGACGCGCATTAGAGGACATTCATTGCTCAGAGGCATTCAATGGACAGAGGGGTGGGAAGACCGCGTTTCCCTATACGCTGATGACATTTTGGTGTATCTGACGGAACCGGAAAGCTCAATCCCAGTACTCCTTGAGATGTGCGACCACTTTGGTAAATTGTCAGGGTACACGATCAACTGGACTAAGTCGGTGTTATATGTACTGAAGGGTCCTCCGCCGCGGCTCCCCGAGACCTGCCCACTGGTGATTGTGCAGGATTCCTTTAAATACCTAGGTATCTATATTACAGCGGATCCAGCGGCGTTCTTCTCTAAAAATCTGGTGCCCCCCTTAGAGCGATTGAAAAGGGACGTGACGTATTGGGAATCACTTCCCCTCATGCTGCTGGGTAAGCCGCCTTGTTCAAAATGATGGCTTTACCACGGTTCCTATACACCCTGGAAAATGCCCCATTCCCTGTACCGCTTAAGTATTTCAAACAGATAGCTGCTCAGGTATCCACACTGCTCTGGGGCGGAAAGACTGCCCGCATAGCACAGGCGAAACTGCACCGCGGATGGTACGACGGAGGCATTGCACTCCCTAACGTCCACATGTACTATTGGGCTGCACATCTCAAGGTCATAAACCAATGGATACACTCCTCTCAGGCGGACCCAGCATACGGGGCAGACAGAGTGCAGTTAGGGGCAGGCAACGTACTGGCAGTCCTGTACAACAGGGGACAGACCACGAGATTAGTGGGTCCGACAAACCATACAGTCCTGCTCTGGCACGTGGTGCAGACACGATTGGGATGGAGGGGAGTGATCACTAGACTGACTCCGCTCTGGGACACAAAGCGGTTAGGGCAGTTGGGGAACAGCAGGGGCTTTGATCGGTGGGATGATATAGGTATTTCGACAGTGGGGGACATGTGGGACAAAGGGACTGTAATATTGTTTGCCCAACTGCAGCAGCAGTATGAGCTGGCCCCCACTGAGACCTTTCGGTACACTCAAATATGTCATGCTCTATTGACGATCCTGCCACCAGACTCGGACGTGCCTGAAGCTTCCCCGCTAGAAGACCGCCTACTAACAGACCACATGCCAAAACGCGCCACATCCCTCACCTACCGCAAACTTATCAACAACCTACCAGACCTCATGGGCACACTGAGAGAAAAGTGGACGGCCGAGGTGGGAGACATGGACAACACTGAGTGGTAAGCTGCACTGGCCTCTCCCAACGAAATAGGTATACCCTCGCGGTTCAGGCTTGTGCAACTTAAAATCCTCCACCGCACATATTACACTAGACACGCATTATTTAAAATGGGCGGAGCACAACACCCGTATTGCCTTAGAGCAGAGGTCTTCAATCTGTGGGGCGCGACCCTCAGGAGGGTCGTGGAGTCCTTGGAAGGGGGTCGCAGAGTCTGTCAGAGCATGCAGTTCCTGGCGTTGGGCTGATTGAGGGTGCTCACGGCGGAGGCCGAGTTCACACAGAGGGGTGAAAAACATCAAAGCCTCATTAACAAGTAAAAGGTCTTTTAAAGACCTGTCAAGTACTCGGGTGTGGCTGTGTGTGTACACAATCCTGTCATCTACCACATACCAGTCTGAAATGCCAGGAACTATCACAAGGAATCTGCTGCCCTTCGGGCCTGCAGGAAAGGTAAATTAGGATTTTAAACACAATTGCTTCACAGAATAGCAGCTCCTTTTCTGCATGATAGTATCAAGAACAGAAAGGGTGTGACTAATGATTGATTATTTTGTGAAACAAAATCACAATTCACATGTGCTACCTACATTAGATATGCAGTAAAAGAACACATTTTAATTTTAGTCCTCATTTTGAAATTATATTAATGAAATAATTCATAATTTAGTCGCATCGGGTTTCGTTTCGTTCCGGAAAGGAAAGGTTGATAAATAGAAGTTTAGATTAATTAAAGATTGTTTCTCCGTTTCTGCTGCTCCCAAAATGGAAAACACACCTCTCAGGAAGTTGGAAATCATGGAAACTCATATTAGTTCATCTTTGGTCTATCGTAGCATGCGAACTCCCAGTGTTTACGGTAGCTAATAGTTGCAGTTAGTGGTAGTATGTGTTCGTCTTAAGCACCTTCTGGTTTCCTTTTAGGCAGCAACCGTTTTGAAGAAAAATAGGCTGACATATGGCTTATTCGGGACCATTCTGTTTTTCCTGCATTTCTTTTAAATGTATTCACGTCTTGAGGAAGATGATCACTGCTTTGTTACAATTGCATACTGCTCATATAATAGGAAGCTTGTTATATGCTGCTTTTTATGAGCGGGCTTCACAGCGCAGCTTTCGCCAGACAAATGTGAGCATCTTCTACAGAGGTTCGCTCCGCCCACATTTTGAGAGCCAGGAGTACAGTAGGTATTGGAATTCTTTCCCTTTTTCAAAAGAGGCTCCCTGTAATGAGAATTCCTCGTTTACAGCTTTTCTTGCTTCTTTACTATCGATTGAGGACTGAATATGTTGTTCTGTAAAGAAATAGATTGGTTTTAGATTTGTGAATCTCCAATTCTTGCTATATTCTTTCCCCGACTTCTATTTTGCTGGTAATCACTTGTTTATACATCTATCTTGTTGTTATTTTATCTTGGACAGATCCATTACACAAGACCCCTAAAGGCTATTTTTTTCCGTGAGCCACAGTATAGGAGTTTGAAGATTGCCTTGTATATTTAATATTTGGAACTCTAGGCCTAAGAGCCTGTGATATCTAGTGCCTATACATTTCCTTTTTTTTTTTAGATTTAAATACGTTGTTATTCATCAAAAGGAGTAAAGGTTGGATGGATGGATGAATGATGGATGGATGTGTGAAAAGATGGGTGGATGAATGATGGGTGAATGGATGGATGAAAGGGTGTATGGATGAAGGATGGATGTATGGATGGAAGGATAAAAGGGTGGATGGATGAAGGATAGATGTATGGATGGAAGGATGAAAGGGTGGACGGATGAAGGATGGATGGATGGATGGATGAAAGGATGGATGGATGTATGGATGGATAAAAGGTTGCATGGATGAATGATGCATGGATGGATGTGTGAAAAGGTGGGTGGATGTATGATGGGTGGATGGATGTATGGATGTATGGATGAAAGGGTGGATGTAAATGTACAGGAATTTTATATAGCGCAAATCACCAAGCGGTTTCTAAGCGCTTGCTTAGGGAACCCGTCCTGGTATTCCCCTGTGAGATAACCCCGGCAGGGTATCCGCAAGGTGAAAGCCAGGCATCCCGCCGTGAGGGGCCGTTGTGGAGATTAAGCAAGCTATTGCCCAGAGTCGCAGAGTGTGAACCCGTGAATCGAGTAGGCACCGGAGCGAGAATTGTCGAGTCCATGGACATTTTAGGACTCAAGACCCCGCCGAGCCGGGAATTGAACCCTGGTCCCGGGCTGACCTCTGCTTCCAGGTCTGCCTCCTCTAACCAGTGAGCCACACTTCTCCACCCTGGATGAAGGATAGGTGCATGGCTGGGAGGATGAAAGGGTGGATGGATGTATGGATGCATAAAAGGTTGCATGGATGAATCATGGATGGATGTGTGAAAAGGTGGGTGGATGGATGGATGGGTGGATGGGTAAAGGATGGATGTATGGATGGAAGGATGAAAGGGTGGATGGATGAAGGATGAATGTATGGCTGGAAGGATGAAAGGGTGGATGGATGGATGTGTGAAAGTGTGGGTGGATGAATGATGGATGGATGGATGTGATGAGTTCTAACAGGCGCATTTATGGTTGTCAAAAGTTGATGATGAGGAGTACCAGTTTCTAGAAACGTTTGTCGGAAGGGGGTCCTTACGCCTAAAAAGGTTTTACAAGGGGGTCTCGGTATCAAAAAGTTTGAAGACCTCTGCCTTAGAGGGTGCGGGGAGGAAGGGTCTTTATTTCATACGCTGGTGGACTGTAACAGGATAGCTGATTATTGGCGTAAAGTATTGCGTACAATATCACAGGCAATGAATGTATCGCTTACACCAGAACCACGCCTCCTGAACGTGTGGGAGCCCAATGACCTCACGAGACACGCACAGACATGGGTTACATTGGGACTCATAGTAGCGAAACGCAACATTGCGCAACATTGGGGGGCAGTAGAAGTACAGTCAGTAACAAACTGGTGTAAAGACATGGACCTCATCATGTCAACGGAGAGAACAGTTTATATAAGCCGGAAATGCCCTGTGATGCGGTCCCACTATCTTCCCCGCCAGGACTGGACCCTCTTAGAAACATACCGCTATCTGGTGTACCAGGTGCAAGCCCCTTCGGTCATTCTCCTGTGTCGGGAAATAGTCCCGCAAAAGTAACCATGACAAGGAGACCCCCGCCCCTCTCTGTATTGCAGGAACCAACCAGAGGTCGCAATCGACAGGAAGCACTTCATTCCGAACCCGGAAGTCCCAACCCTGAGGCAGCGGCAGAACAAGTGAAAATCGAACGCGTAGCCCAGAACGCAGTCAGAGCATCGTGGCAGGACACTTGGACTGGCGCAGAAGACAGAGAAGAGGCGAACCCCGAGGAAGACGTGTGGTCGGAAGATTGGTGGAGTCCCTAGGAGGTGGCTGAAGAGCGGCCGCGACTCACTGGAGAGTTGCGGCGGACCGTGTCAGTACCCGTAATCCCACCTCAGAGTACGCTAGGTGCTCGTTGTAATGACTGTGTAAATATCTCTTTCTTAGGCACGATCCTCGTAGTAATTTCACTGAATGATATTTGTAAAGCACCCTCACTGTATAGAAAGCCCTTCCTCCCCTCATGTACGTATCTGACACACCCTCGCTGTATACCTATCCTTCGTTTCTTTCCCCCCCCTTGCGATACCTCCCTTCCTCACGGTCTTCTCTCTCCTTTCCTCACTACCCGGGTGTCGGTGAATGTAAACTCATCAGAGTCCCCGCCAGGACTAACGGTACCTTGTTTCTCTTATTGCCCTCCGAGGTTCATCCCCGACGTCAGAACCGCCACAAGAACACCAAGAAAGGAACCGGACTCAAGCCCCGAAGAAGGACCCGGACTCTTCTTTGGATCCCTTTTTTTTTTTGTGACCCTCGTGTTCCCTGACTTTGTGTATAATAAATACCGGCATAGCCCACTATATCCGGCCTCCTTGCCTGATTTTCCAGCCTGCGGCACACCCACCATCACATGCCCCCAAAAATGGACTAAGATATGGGCAGCATGGAACACTTATAGAGGGGACATGTGAACCAGTACCAGAAATTGAAGATGATAGCATAGCACTGAGGATGAACCCGAGGAGTATTAAGGGCCACGGGTAAACAATGGCAGCCAAACCAGAGTGGGAGCTGCAGTAGAAATACTTGAATGGTTTTATAATATATTTCTACTATGTGCGTATATGTATGCCGATATGCTTGTCGATGTTTTGCTGAAAAACAATAAAACAGATTTTTTTTTAAACGCCAAAAGGTATGGAAGTACATTGATCATCACCTTGATATAGTGGCCTTGCAAGAGAGACACCTAGCCAGAGCCGAAGACACACGCCTTAGACACAAACAATATCTGCTAATTTACAGGTCCTCTGCCCTTACGAAACATAGAGGAGTGGCGATTATGTTTCATTCTTTCATACAATTTCAACCCTTAGATGTCCATAGCGACAAAGATGGATGCTGGGTTATGGTTAAGGGCCGTCTAAGAGGGAAGATTTGCACCTTTGTAGCAGTATACGCCCCCAACATGAGGAAGTTAAGCAAAAAGTGGTTCTGTTGGGTAAGAGACATCACTTTGTTAATGCTGATTAATGCAATCAAGAACAAGTACTCTCTGATACACACCTAACTTGAGAAATGAATGCTCAAATTACAAAGTCGTGAGATCAAATTATTATATTGTGTAATTTATAACAGAATTCATTCATTTTATATCTGAATTACTTCATTCAAAGATAACATACAATGCATGATACGACTGCCAGAAAAAGTGCAATAAGGTGACTTTTTGTGAAGAGTGCTCAATGCGTGAAAAAAATATACAGTGCAAAGAGATTTCCTATATACAAATATATACAAGTGTTTCATTGGCCAGATGTTGATTTTCAACCAAGGAGTCCTAGTGTTCCTATTGGGATCCGGGTTACGAATCAAGAATCAATCGTATGGGAAAGGAGGTGCTTCGCCCCTCCTGTCAGCTGCACTAGTCCGTAGCTGCCGGCTCCTTTGGAGCCGGCAGCTATGGACTAGTGCTCCTTTGGAGCCGGCAGCTACGGACTAGTGCAGCTGACAGGAGGGACGAAGCACCTCCTTTCCCATACAATTGATTCTTGATTCGTAACCCGGATACGATTGGCCATTGCGCCGCACTGATTCAGGCTGAGAATCCCCGGTCTGAACCTTAAACTGTCACCAATACTTACCTGTATTCCTGTCTTGAGAAAGACCCGCTGCGACCACCCACTGGGGCGCAAGAGGGTCGAAACGTCGACGCATGTCAATAGGTCCAGAACCACCAGGATCCCAATAGGAACACTAGGACTCCTTGGTTGAAAATCAACATCTGGCCAATTAAACACTTGTATATATTTGTATATAGGAAATCATTTTGCACTGTATATTTTTTCACTCATTGAGCACTCTTCACAAAAAGCCACCTTATTGCACTTTTTCTGACAGTCGTATCTTGCATTGTTTGTTTTCTTTGAATGAAGTAATTCAGATATAAAATGAATGAATTCTGTTATAAATTACACAATATAATCATTTGATCTCACGACTTTGTAATTTGAGCATTCATTTCTCAAGTAAGGTGTGTATCAGAGAGTACTTGTTCTTGATTGCATTAATCAGCATTAACAAAGTAATGTGTCTTACCCAACAGAACCACTTTTTGCTTAACCATTAAATACCCAGGTTCTGAGGGAATCGGGTTACCCCTTTTTCTTTACCCAACATGAGGCAGAGAAGTTTCTTACACAGGCTACTGGGGAGGCTACTGGATTTTGTGGGAGGGCCGATGGTCCTCATGGGGGATTTCAACCTGACTTGGCAGAAAGAGATGGACAGCACACACCCACATCGTTCAGACGTGGGCTCTTTTTTCATTGACACTCAACAGCGCATCCATGACATGGGCCTTCTGGTCACCTGGCGTACTCTTTACCCACGCACTCGAGACTACACATTTTATTCTCATGTCCACCATACATACTCCCGACTGGACTATATCTTTATTAGCCAATCCCTAATGGGTACCCTTCAGGAGGCCAAGATATTCCCCCTTTCGGTATCAGACCATAGCCTACTTTCCATATGTCTGTCCTGGTGTGGGAACGCTTCGACTATTCCCAGGTGGTACTTCCCGGCCTCGCTAGTGTGGGACAAGGAATGTTGTACTATGCTCAGAGAAGCCATTACAGAATACTTTGATATTAATAAACCAGAGGATACGTCGGAATTTACCACTTGGGACGCGTTTAAGGCAGTCTTCTGGGGAAAATGTGTTGCCCTCAACTCTGCTCTAAATGCGCACCACACTAGAGAGAGAGAGAGCAACTAGAGCAGGAACTATTCTCAATTGAAAACTCAAACAAATTGAATCCCACAAGGCAAATCCTTCGCAACCTGACAGCGCTTCGCAGTAAACTTCGAGCTATTTATAAGAATAGGGCAGAATTCATACTACTTAAACTCCACCATCTATCCTATTCCCAGGGCAACAAGATTGGTAAGCATCTAGCTAGACCACTAAAAGATAAGCGAGAGAGGGAGTACATAGGGAGTATTCAAGGGCCCTCTAGAGAGGTTACGCACAGGGATGAGGACAAAGCCGAGATCTTTGGCTCCTTCTACGAAACCCTTGATTCTAGGAATGTTCTTGACTTAAACGCCCAACGGGACTACCTCCAAACATTAAACTTTCCTCAAGTCTCAAAGGAATGGAATGAGTTACTCACGGCTCCAATCACTCAAGATGAAGTCAATACTGCTTTTAAAGTTTGCACGCCCCACAAAGCCCTGGGCCCGGACGGGTACACCGCCCTCTTTTATAAAACTGTTGCTCCTGACATCTGCCCCCACCTCCCGCGTCTCTTTAATAAGATGGCTGAAGAGGGCGAAACCGCTGACTGAGGCGAAGATCTCCGTGATACTCAAACCAGGGAAGGATCCCCGTCAATGCGCCTCCTATCGGCCTATTGCGCTATTAAATCTCATCGCGAAACTGTACTCCTCTATTTTAGCTAACCTATTAAACAACCTTATGCCTGACCTCCTACATCCTGATCAGTAGGGGTTTATTAAAGGGCGTCAAACACACAACAACACCCGCCGAATCATACATTTAATAGAGAAGGCCAACAGACGTCAGATCCCCGCTGTCTTGGTGGGACTGGATGCTGAGAAAGCCTTTGATAGGGTAGATTGGGCATTCCTGTTCCACACACTCACGGTGTTAGGCTTTGCACCCACATTTTTAACTATGATTCGAGCTAACTATCTCCAACCTTGCTCTAAAGTGGTGGTCAATGGGGTACAGTCATCCTCCTTCTTCCACTTTAGAGGCACCAGACAGGGGTGTCCCATTTCACATCTACGCTTTGCCCTTAGCATAGAACTCCTTGCGATGGCGATTAGAGCTAATCCCGAAGTTCAGGGGATACCATTGAGTGGGGAATCACATAAAATTTCCCTCTTCGCAGATGATGTCCTTTTGTCCCTTTCCGACCCTGCCTTGTTCCTCCTGCCTTTACAGTCAGAACTTGAATGCTTTGAAGTGGTAGCAGGTTTTAAAATTAACTTAGGCATATCATACATCCTCAACCTCACACTACCGCCAACGGAAGTCTGCAGCCTCCAGTCTCTTACCCCGCTCCCGTGGGCCACTTCCTCTATACAATATTTGGTAGTCCAGCTAATGCCGAGGATAGGAGCACAGTTAGGAGTCCTGATTGAGTGGTCAAAATGGGAATCCGGTAAGCACTGGTTACTTATGGACCGACCGTAGTGTGACGGGGAGGACTATATGGGACCTGGTTTGGCGCCCTAAAAGAGACAGACCCAAGAATACCTACATTGCCTCTCCTACACGCACTACCCTGAAAATTTGGGATACGGTCACAGGAGATGATTGGTGGACCTCTTTCCCCTCACCATTTATGCCACTCCATTTTAACTCCGCATCCCCCCCCCGGGACTGCAAGAGGGACCTTTTTATGCCTGGAGGGAGGGAGGGTGCCTTGCCCTGGCTCATCTTTTTCACAATTTTGACCCTCACACCTTTGACAACTGCCAGCAAGAATATGGCCTAGGGAACACAGAGAGATACCGCTATACTCAGGTAATGCATTGGGCACCTTACACCTCGGGTGCGAGAGGCAGACACCCGCCCCCTCATGAAGTTTAAATCCTCACCAAGACCACTACCATGAAGGGGGCGATTTCATTCATATACAAATTTCTGCTCCATACCACACTCTCCCCGCGACCATGTTAAATGTCTATGTGGGACGGGATACTACATTGCGGTATTTCTGATGAAGTATGGGCACACTTGTGGACCGACATCATGAGATTCAAACACTCCGCAGAGCTTCAGGAAGCCCACCATAAGACTATGATGGACTGGTATCTTCACCCGTCCAAGCTTAGGCAGATCTTTCCCACCACTTCCGAAAGATGCTAGAGAGGGTGTGGGCTCCTGGGGAACTTCCAACACATATGGTGGGATTGCCCGACTATCCACCCCTTTTGGGAAGTAATACTTGCACATATTAAAGACATGTTAGGATACCCCATCCCGACTACCATGATGGGGATCCTTCTGGGGCTTCACAAGCCTTCCCTAGAGCACCAGACCTGAGCAGACAAGATGATCATGTGGCTCTGTATAGGTGTGGCAAAGGTTACCCTGGGAGCTGCCTGGAAGAGGAAGGAAGCACCAGCAATCTCCCTCTGGCACTCTCGACTATGGAAGCTGCTTAGTCTGGAACAAATGTCGGATATTTTTAGGGGCGACTTTAAGAACTTTTAATTTAGGTGAGGCCCACCAGTCACCTTCCTCTCACGTGGACTGCCATTGGTTGTCTGTCCTTCCACCATCAGAGCCCTTCATCTCTTTCAATTTTCTCACTTACCACGGTTACATACACCGTATCGATGTTGCTGCCACCATTGTAGGGGAGGGGGAGGGGTTTTCTTTGTATTTGTCTCTGTTGCCCGCCAGTTGGGGGCTGTTTATACGTGACTGTAGGTTACTCCCGGTGGCACCTTCCGATTGGAAGATCTAGGATACTTACCATCGCAAAAGAAAGATGGGATATATGCTGAATTGTTTGCTATCACCCACTGCTTATAAAATCTTGCCCCAAGCTCCGCCATTGTAAGAAGCTGTAACCTTCATTTAAGCAGACCTCCGAGAACGGGGTTGGGCTAACATTGGACACTGTGCACCTCTAGCCAATTTCAGCCTTGTCACATTCTGCAAAACCTCCTGTGAGTGGTGATGTGATGGTACCGTAAGTGATGTACTTTAGAAAAAGTTTATTAAAAATATGTTTGACAAAAAAAAAGTACCTGTTGCAGCCAGCCGCCTCGGTGCTCCTCTGCTCTCCTGCTCCCAACAGTCCCTGTGAAACATCACAGACTTCCCATCCAATCCCTGCACTGCTCTCATGCTATACCAAGCATGACAGCAATGCAGGGATTGGCCTGAGCAGGCTGGTTCAACACTTGCTCAGACACAGGGAGTTTGTGCCGTTCCTCCACCCGGCTGTGGAACACAGCTGAGTTGGAGAAGCCTAACTGCGCATGTCTGTTTGCCGGAGTAAGATGGCGGGCCTAACTGACAAGCACACCTATAAGTGCACTCTACTCCTGCTCCTTGCCATGGCTCAGCCCCGTCCCTCCCTGCGCACGCTTGGCTCCGTTAGTTGCCGAAAAATAAAATATTAATAAAATATAATTGTATTTTTATGTTGCTTGCTCTGAGGCAATGGTGCGAGGCTCCTACTCCATTGCGGAGGAGCTGCCGCTAGTTTGCTACATGGATCTCAAGAGTGCAAACCCTTGTCTTGATTTCAATATAGTGTGCTTGTATTGTTTTTTTAATTTTGCTGCAGCACACTCATTCAGTGTCACATGTATGCAGTGTGATAGAAAATGAGACCTACAGCTGGGCTTTGTGGTCTAGAAAGATACACAAAGTCTGATCTCCTTTTATTAGGGTGACTACTCTCAGCTCCCCAAATTATAGAAGACAGACATCGTTAGCAGCAACATTTTATAGGGGCAAAACAGGCCTTTTCACCTGTCTGGCATAGTGGCCACTAGGCCCTTCCTGTATTGTAAATTAGTCTGGCAGTACCTCGCAACTTGGTCCTTAACTCTATTCAAGTATGATAAGTGTGTAGTTTATGAATGTGATTGAAGAGTTTGCGGTGTATGATTTTTAACATTTAGGGCCAGATGTAGGTAAATCTAATTTACCGATTCTAAAATACCGAGTCATACCGAATCGGTATTTCAGAATCGGAAAATGAGATGTAGATAAAAAATCGGTAAAAATTACCGATTCGGAATCACTCGGTATCTGAAATCGGTATTTACCGAATCGGTATTTACCAACTCTGTAAAATCCGATTCGGTAAAACCCATACATACCAACGGGCCCATGGCCCATAGGAATGAATGAGTAGTACCGAATCGGAAAATATCGAATCGGTAAATACCGAATCGGTAAAATCCGATTCGGAAATTTGAAATTGACAAACATGTGAGCCTGTGAACCAATCAAGAACTCCAACCACACCCAATTCCAAATGCACTGGGGAATCAACCAATCAGAATCAAGCACCCCTCCCCAGTACCTGGGACTGGCCACGCCCATGCAGGTGCAGAAACCAACAGTCAGGAGAGCAGGAAGACAGAGTGTGGAGCAGGCTTCCCTGAGCTAACCAACACAGCACCATGGAGAGTCAGGATGCACAGAGGGATGCTGCAGAGCGCAAAAGGAAGAAGAAGTTCAGCCAAGAAGAACTGCAGGTGCTTGTTGCAGAGGTTGCAAGAAATTACAGCAAGATATTTGGGAAGCAATCACTGCATGTAGCTGAATCCATCAAGCGCAGCACCTGGATTGAAATACAAGGCAAGGTAAATGCCATTGGTGTCACCCACCGTGACCTGGAAGATCTTAAAAAAAACGGTGGTATGACATCCGCATTATCACTAAAAAGAAACTAGCTGCCCACCGCAAGGAATGTGCTGTAACAGGTGGAGGAAGAAACCGAGCCCCACGACTCACTGACATAGAGGAGCTGGTGGCATCCACCCTTGAGGCTGAATGCATCCATGGCATCGGGGACGCTGACAGCTCAGCAAGAAGTGCGAAGAAACAAGGTAAGATGCAAGTACATTGTCAATTACACATTTAACTATTCCCCTCACACACTCTGTGTGCCCACATCATACTCCTGAACAGGTTTTAAAAATGTTCTGCAATGCATCATGGGAAATGTAGTAATGTGTAGAAACCCCTAAGCAGTCTGCATGCCATGCAGCAAGGGAAGCAACAGACAACTAGCATAGGCAAATTGAGAGACAGGCAAAAGTGCAATAGTAGTGTGTTTAATCATGAGACACAGGTGAACCACTCCACTGACACAATGTCCATGTCTGTCCACAGGAGAGTCAATGCGCAGCACAGCAGAGGATAGAGAGAAGAGGAGGGAACAAGCTGGACCCAGCACATTACACGGAGGGAAGGACCAAGAGCAGGCAGCCCACTCACCTGAGGAGCCAACAGCACCACAGGCACAGTCCCCTCTGTTATTTGGGAGTCAGGAGACAGGAGCGGCTGCACAGTCCCCCACCCCCACAACACCATCCCCAGTGCTGGGAAGGGCAAGGCGCCTTGATGTGCCCCCTCGCAGAATACTGGAAACATCTGAGGAGGAGGAGGAGGGTGACACACAGGAAACAGCCAACACTGAGCAGCTGCCCACTCCCAGAGTTTTGCGGGCCAGTGTCCGAGGGCGAAGGCCACGGGAGGCAGATGATGTGCGTCAGGATCAGGGGGTCTTCTGCGGACTGGAGGCCACCATGGTCAAAGTACAGCGCCTGCAGGCGAAAGCAATGATGGGGGTTCAGAGGCAGGCACGCACAACAAACAAGAAGCTCGATGCAGTAGGCAAGGGCATTGGGGAAATATCTGAGAGCATGCAGTCAATGGCGTCTGGCATTTCCGACATAACACAGTGCATGACTGTCCTGTGTGACAAGTTGGACTCGTGTTGATGTGCGGCAGCAGACAAAAGCCCTGAACAGGTTTGCTACTGCTACCACCGTGCTGTGCAGACGGTCAGTGGCGATGCAGGATGCCATTGTGCAGTGCTGCACCAATTTATCAGTAGGGATGGCCAGAATGACCTCTGCAATGGAGCTCATGCTCGCTCAACAGACTGGCACTGGAGGCGACACTTGTGTGTTGGAAAGTGAGGGGTCCACCAGCAGGAGTGGCGCAAGCACTCCTGTACAAGACTTACGTAGGAGCGGCAGGCGTCGGGCAAGTGACACAGGCCACACCGAGAACATTGACACACAGCCACAGCAGTCCCGCCCTGTGGTCCGTGGCCACAAACAATGACTTTGCCCTCCCTCCAAGTAAGAGGTCAGGGTGGTGTTAACCGTGACAACACAGTCATGGACAGTTTGATATTGTGTGACCGATGTGTGCTATCAATGCAGTAGCATAGTGAATAATAAACTACGTACACCATTAACTTTGCCTGCCTGTGTCTCATTACTCACTCAGAAATATTGCTGTGTGACCTCTTCCCGTCTCAGTCTCCCATCTGTAGCTGCTGCTGCTACTGTACCATGGGGCTCTGCCACTTCTGTGTCATCATCAATGTCCTCATGATGTGTGATCTCCACCTCTGTGCCTTCCTTTGTGGCGAGATTATGTAACATTGCACAGGTCGCTATGATTTTGCAGCAGATGATTGGGGTGTACTGCCGTGCCCCTCCACTCTTGTGGAGGCAGCGAAACCTGCTCTTAAGGAGTCCAAATTTGCGCTCCACAACGTTTCGTGTAGATCTGTGAGCTACATTGTACCGCCTTTCACTCCTGGTGGATGGGTTGAGGTAGGGGGTGAGCACAAAGGACCACATGGCATATGCACTGTCGCCTAGGGGGGAGAAAGAATGACATTAATTGCATGTACATGATACGTAGATCTGCTGTGAGTGTCATGGTGTGTCAATGTGATTTACCTAGCAGGTATCCATTTCCAAATTCTCCGGCAAGTAGGCGTCTGTATATTCCACTATTCTGGAATATGTAAGAATCATGGGTACTTCGGGGAACTTCGCAACGATGTCTGTGATGAGGTTCCCTGGGTTACATATGACCTGTACGTTGATGGAGTGCGTTGACTTGCGGTTTCTGTATATGTGCTCTGTGGCTGCAGGTGGACAGAGTGGTACGTGGGTACCATCAATGCAGCCTATCACGTGAGGGAAGTGTGCCAGGTAATAGAAGTCTGTCTTGGTTTTTGCTAGTTCTGCTGGTGTAGCAGGGAATGAAATGTAATGCTCCATCCTCTGCATCATGGCGTCAAGAAACCTCCTGAAGAAGCGGGACAGGCAGCCCTGGGACACACCACCAACTGCAGCTATCACACTCTGGTAGCTCCCAGAGGCCAGCAGGTGTAAGCTACATAGCACCTGGACATGGGGTGGGATGGCGTGGGCCCTGGGTGTTGGGTGCTCCAGGAGTGGGTGTAGGTCCCTGATCAAGTCCTTGATGGTGTCAGGGTGTAGCCTGTACCTCTGGAGTATTTCTGGCTCTGTCAGTTGGAACAGTGGTATCCTCTGCCTGTACACTTGTTCCTCCCTTTGCCATTCTCTCTCTTCTGCTGCCTGTAGTCTTTGCCATCTTGCTATGATGTAAAAAGCCGCCATTATGGTTCCAGAGGTGCATTTTGGGACTCTTTTTATGGCCCTCCCCTGGTTACCACCTGCATTCAATCCATGGTAAATACCGACTCATAAATACCGAATATCCGCAAATTCGGTATTTTTGGGCTTTCCTACATCTCCATGGCCATTTTTTACCGTTTCTTATTTACCGATTCGGAAAATAAGAATTCGGTAAATATGAATTCGGTATATTCCGCCTCGGTAATTATACCGACTCATATTTACCGAGTCGGAATTATACCGACTCATATTTACCGAGTCGGAATTATACCGACTCTTGTTTTCCGATTCGGTAAATATTAGGCTCCTACATCTCATTTCATGGATACCGGTCGGTAACGGCCAAAATTACCGATTTTCGGCCGTTACAGACCGGTATTGGGCTACCTACATCTGGCCCTCAGAATCCGTTTTCATTTCCTGGGCCAGAATGGTACAGATGATGGAGGTTGTAGAGAGCCTCGGACATCAATGTGAATTGCAGGGATACTTAGAAGCATTCCTGAGAGCCTTTGTCATGTATCAGATCTGGGGTGTTGAGGGTAGGGGACAGAGAGTCCTTCTGAAGTTTAGGAAAAATACACTGACCTTTTCTGCACAACTGTTCCCTGTAACTGTTATCACCAACAGGTTTTGTTTCGTGTCCTACCACCTGGGACAGAAACTATCAGAAGGGGTGCTACAACTTCTCTACCAGTGATCCGAACCAGTGGCCACAGAGAAAACCATTTGTGCTCCAGGGTTGGGGGTTCACTGACTGCCAACTCCCTTTAACCAGATTGAGGATCAGGAACTAAGACATTCTGCAACCTGTCGAGAGGAGCTGATTTGAGAGAAGTTCCTGGGTGACTGCTGAGTAGGGGGTTCTGTGGATGTCCTTGCATGAGGAAGACACATCTAGGAGAATGTGAGGAGCTAAGGAAGTAGGAGAGGAATCCAGCCCACTGCGACCAGGAAAGAGTCTGCAATGCCAGGCTGCGTGGTGAGGGTTTGAGACCCTGTTGCCCCAGCAGTGTGCCAAGAAAATTAAGGGGCACGTGTACAACTGTTTTTAGAAGTTGCAAACAGAGATTCAGCCAGTTTACAACAGCTAAAATGGCGTAATCAATTTATCAACCCTATTTTGTGAGTCAATCACCTATCACTGACTTACAAAATAGGGTTTGCAAGTCGCTATTAGGAAGGTGCATGCCAAGGGCGTCCCTTCCTAATAGTGAGTGGCAATGGCATGTACGATTGTTTCGCGACCGGAATGCAGTTACAAACCAATTGCTGTTTACTGCCTAATTCAATTAGGTGGTAAGCCAGTCGCAAATGAGAAGGGGTGCGAAGGGGACCCCTTCCCTTTTGTAACTGGCAGCGAAAATGTTTTTCAAGAGCAGGCAGGGGTGCAACGGACCACTGCCTACTGTTAAAAAATGAAACAGAAACTTTCATTTTTATTTTTTAAACAGGATGTTTTCCTTTAAGGAAAACAAGCTGCATTTCAAAAAAGAATGTTGCTTTGTTTGAAAGCAAACACAGACATAGTGGTCTGCTCTCCCCAGGAGTCCACCATCCCCATTGTTATTGCCCATTCCCAAATTGTTGCAAATAGCGACCTGCTTCATAAACATTGTTGAGGCAGATCCATTATGACTCCATTGGGAATCGCTAATGTGTATGAGACACATTAGTACATTTTGTTTTGAGAGTCTCTAATTGCGAGTCACAAAAATCACAATTATAGGCTTGCAAAATTAAATGGTTGAACATGTGGTCCCTAGTATCTGTGGTGGGTTAGTGCTCATAAAGATCTCAACTACATGCCACTGTTTCCTCAAAATGAGACAAAGATCCTGTGACTGTATGGTGCCCAAAGTCAACACTATATTCAGACCCTCCAGGATTTCGCGATTTGCAAAATAATCGCGAAATCAGCACTTTTGTAAAAAGGCAGCACTTTTTACAAAAGTGCCCAAGAAAGCAGGTGTTGCAAGCTCCTCGGGGCTGATTAGTGGTAACCGGCTTCAACTGTTAACATTCCTCAGACCCAGCGCCTCCAGTTTACATCAAAGAGATAGAGCGCTGTGATAGGAGGACACACAGGAGTCACTGTGAGCAGGGAGGATTTCGAACTTGATAGTTTTAAATCGCTCTTAAATGACATGTGGCATTGTGGGCGTAATCCGGGCAAGTGGTAGGGGCCCATCCAGTCCTTGTTGGGTCTGGTTGGGTGCAACTTTCATAATATTCAGAGATAAGAAAATGGTGTTTTTGACATTTCTCCGAAGGTTTTTTTTTGCGCTTCTGTTTTCATTGTGGTGCTGTAATAAAGACATTCAGTCTTTACAGAAATCATTTGAGTTTAGCAGTGCATTCAGCAAATCAACCATCTTTTGCACACTCATTGGCAGTGATTTACAGCACTGAAAGCTTGGTGCCTACACTGAGATTAAGATACTCCCTCCTTCTTCGCAGCCAATGTGTTGTTACAGCGTGGAGTGGTTCTGCCTCTTTTGCATCCGCAATGAACGGGTAAGTTTATCCCCCCCACGTTTCTAGCAAGAACAGTGTGGACCTTTATACATGTTTAGTTAAGTAATATTAGGGATTATTCATTTTTCTTCAGACGTACTTACTTTGTGGTTCGGTTCTGGACATTTGGCGTACTTGACACCATACATTTGACTCTTTCAGTGTGGAATTATTGAAAGGGCTGGTGGGTTTTCACATGGTTGCATCAAATTCACTCAGAATTTTCTTTGTAATGGTTAGCAGTTATCTCTTTCAGAATGATGTACGCTCTTGTTTACCCATTGACCTCCTTTCCGACTTTATATAAATTCTATCAGTTGACCTTCCTCTTTCCTTGGATATCATTTCCATCGATATCATTTCCATCTGCAGAGGCTTAAATCAATCTGCTCCTGTATATTCTGTTTCTCTTATACAATGTTCATTTTCACAGGCTTCTTGCAGGCGCTGTTATTGAGAATAATAGGCATCTGGGATATTCCTTCAAATACCAGACATTATAGACAATTTAACACTACGAAGTGCCGCATGTCATTTGTTCCCTTCAGAGTGGTTCTTTTGTTGTTGAGTCGGCGAGTCTTTCTTCAGCAATAGATAAATGTATTGTGTCTGCCGTCTCATATTTCGTCCTGTTCATATAATGTTCATGTTCACAGGCATTCTGCTGCCATCCAGTTATTCATTACAGTGGACATTTGTAACATTACCACACATCGATTTGAAGTGGGTTATATCCACTACGGTAAATTATTAGCCAGCAGTTCACTTCTGCAGGGCCACTCTTATGGTTTCTTAACACGCCAAGTGCACTTGGCACAACATGGGATTGCTCCCTTTTGTGCTGATTGTCTCTTTCATCAGTAATCTGTTTTATAGTTGGGATACTTGCTCCTTACCAGTGTACAAGAGCTTTATCTAGCTCAATTTGTTTCCATTGCCACAAGACACTCCTAGTACCACTAGGATGGCCACTAGTGTTCGCTCCCTATCATCCTTGGCGATCCCAGCCTGATATAGGGTCTTTTACTATTTTTCTTTTTTACTCTTTGAGGCACTTAAGGTATTAGGGCACTTGGCCCAACTTGGATGTTTGCATGTCTCTCTTTGTGGTAACTATGCCAGTCTTGGATTCTTTTCTGTTTTGGTGCTGCGATCCGTTGACACCGCTTATCTATTAGGGGCTACACAGTGCAGCGATGCGAGTGTCTGCATCGCTCTGCATTAGACCCGGTGCAGTCACTGATCAGGAGCTGAGGGGTACTGTGGAACGAGGCTCTGTGTCGGATCCTGTGAAGCTGCCAATGAGGTGCTGCGCGGTGCTGTGATGATTGACTGCGTCGATCTGCTGCGGATCTAGTGAAACCCTAAGGTCAGCCAGGAGAGTACACTCTGACTCCAGTCAAGGGTCCAGGACCTCAAGGACAGCCCTTGGGGGTCAGGACTCACTCCCACAGAGGCAGCAGAATGAACAGCAACCCTATGCTATTGTGCTTGGCTTAAACGATGCTCCCAAATTTTACTACAAAGGAGAATATAGCAAACAAACACTCTCAGACCCTTTTTTTTTTCTTTTTTTTAGTTATGTTTATTGCGGCGAAGATAGTAAAAAGGCACAAATTGTACAGTCATCAAGCCAGTTGATATGTAGAGAACAGGGAGGTTAGCCCCAAAGTAAATACACAGCCAAGCACGGCCCACATCCCGGAGGCAGGGCGGCGTCAGAGTGAACCCATGTACGAGTAGAGAAAATTGCATTTGTGCTTCAAATATCAGAAAAACAGTATCAATGTCTACGCCAACTTTCTTATGTTACATTCCCACACTATATAACGGTATAACAGTAACGAAGAACCCCATGAATGGCATTTCTAGTGCTGATCCGAATACAGGAGGAGACGAATGCAAGGGCCAGTTAGGACGCGGTCAACACAATGTAGGGTGGTCAAATGGGAATCACCGCTAAAGACAAACATAGCTATCAAGGAATATCAGCGTGGCACAGGGGACCTCTACACTGCCTCCCGACACCCCGCCCCAGACCCCCCCCCTCATCGCCCAACTCTGAGGAAGCGGAGGAAAACAACTCAGCGCTAGTGGCCTCCGAATCATTCTCCTCCATCCCCTCCATACACATAGTTCTCCAGGCGAGTAAGTCATCCTGGAGCTTCCCATCTCTGCGAGTGCGCTGCATGTGTGTCTCTTCTGCCAAGGCCCATTCCTTGGCGTCTCGTAACCAGTGAGAGAGTTCAGGCGCCCTCTGGCCCATCCATGTAATGGCCACCCGTCTCCTTGCCAGAACCAACAGAAGTTGCAACAATTTGTAAGACAGACCTTTTTTCTTTGGCTTGGGCACTAGCGCCAGCAGACAGTGCAGCGGGTCCAGCTGCAACCTAAGATGCGTGGTCCGGGCAATGTGTACCACCACCCTGCGCCAAAAATCGTATACCAAGGGACATTCCCATGCTAGGTGCAGGAATCCCGCCCTCGCCATTCCACATCTAGGGCAGTTATGGCGTCTATCTGACGAAATACGGTGGAGGGAGACGGGTGTCATGGAGGTGCGATGAACATAATTGAAGTGAATAAGTTTGAAACGCGCATTGCAGGACACTTTACGAGTCAACAGTCCAATCCGCTTTCTCTGGGCAGGATCCAATTCTATCCCCAGGTCTGCCTTCCAAGCCACCCAGGCCGGCGCCAACGGGGGAGTCGAGTCTCTGCGCATGGCAGAGTAAAGGAGGGAGACCAGACGCCTAACCCTTCCACAGGATAAAATAATGTCCAGGGTATTAGTGAGCTGGGGTGCCTCTGGGAATTGGGGCCATGTTGTTCTGGCCACGTCCCTAAGACTTCCGTAATGGAGGCATTGGCCCTCACCGAGTCCAAAAGAGTCCACGGCTCTCTCAAAGGACACAAAAGAGTTGTCCGGGTAGAGATCCGCGAGGGTCTCGCAACCGCCCAGGCGCCACTCTCGGAAGGACATACTTGCCTCCAGTTTGAGTATCGGGGCCAAGATCCAAATTGGGAGCTCCCTATGAAACGGCGCACGTCACAGTACCTTCTCGACGAACCGCTGCCAAATGTCAGCCGTATGCCTTACCACATAGGGCAGAGTATCATCAGCGCCCCGGCCCTGCATGAAAGCCTCCCGCAGGTCCTTGTCCGTAGCCGCACCAGCCAACAATGCCAGCTCCCAGTTCTCGTCCTCAGCAAACCACCTGGCTGCCGGGAGAAGCTGCGCCGCCTAGTAATATAGATCAAACCTCGGGGCCTCGAGGCCGCCTCCATCCCAACACCTTGTTACCGTATGCAACGCGACCCTACTGCGTCCACCCGCCCAGAGCAGGGAGGTGAGGAGGGAGTTCAGCGTGCGAAACACCCGGGGTGGCAATGGGCATAGAGTATTCTGCAGCACATAGAGGACTCTAGGGAGCATCACCATCTTGGCAACTGCCAGCCGCCCCATGAGAGAGAGAGGGAGTGTGTTCCAAAAGGCAACAGATTTACTGAGGGCTGCGAGAATTTTGTCAATATTGTGAGCCAGGAGAGTCTCGTCAGAGGCGGCCACCTGAATACCCAGGTACCGGAACGCCAGCCGTTCACAGCGGAGGCCGAAATAGTGAGAATCCGCATCCGGGTCAGGGACAGCAGCATTCAGTGGGAACACCAGAGATTTGTTGACATTCATGCGCAGTCCAGAGGCTGCGCCAAAGCGGTCCAAAAGCCGCAACAAAGCGGGGAGGGCCTCCTTTGGGGAAGTCAGATAGAAGAGCGCATCATCAGCGTATAGGGAGATGACATTGGTAGTCCCCCCCACTACTATGCCCCAGTCGTGCAACTTCTTGCGGGCAGATACGGCCAGAGGCTCAATCGCGAGAGCAAACAGGAGGGGGGAGAGGGGAGAGGGGACAGCCCTGTCGGGTGCCCCTCCCCAGCGACCATTCGTCGGAGCGGGCTGATCCCAGGCGCACCCTGGCCCGGGGCGCTCCGTAGAGCACCCGGATCCAGTCGCGAAAACCAGGGCCAAATCCCATTTTCAGAAGCACATGCATCAGATAACCCCAGTGCACCGTATCAAAGGCTTTAGCCAAATCCACGGAGACCAACACGTGAGGGACCTCACGTCCCCGGACCACATGTAATATGTGATTTAGGCAACGCAAATTCATCGCCGTATTACGACCGAGGACAAAGCCACACTGGTCTGGATGGACGAGCTGGGTCACGTGCGGGGCAAGGCGATTGGCTAGCAGTTTAGTGAGGATTTTTGCGTCTGAGTTTATCAAAGTGATAGGGCGGTAAGCTGCGGGGTCTGTTTTGTCCCCGCCCGGCTTCAAGATCATACAGACCTCGCCCTGATTCAAAGTGGGTGGAAGGGTGCCCGTACGCAAAGCTTCATTATAAACTTGTAGGAGGAGGGGGGCTAGGGTATGTCCGAAAGCATGATAAAACTCCGCTGGGAATCCATCCCCGCCAGGAGTCCTGGCCCGGGGGAGGGCAGCTATCGCCGCGGTAATTTCACCGACATCAAGTTCCTTCTCCGCCGCCTCCGGCAGGGTCTGTAGGCAGAGGTCTTCAAGATACAAGCGATAGACATCCTCCGATATGGACGGGTCAGCCTCATATACGAGTCGTAGATGACCTCGCAGGACTGCGAGGACATCAGCTTCCGAGTGGACCATATCACCACTGGGATTCCGTAGGGCTACGATTCGTTCGGGCGTGAACTGACGACGAAGTATCCAGGCCAACAAGCGTCCAGACTTATCTCCTTCACGATGTAGTCTCTGCCTGTATTGGCCCAGTGTAAATTTATCAAGCCGCGTGAGTATGTCGTGGATCGATACCAGGGCAAGGCCCTCCGCCTGTTGATCCGACGCGTCCGGATCAGACTGGGATTGAGCTCGCAGGAGCGCAGTCTCCACAGTCTGCAAGTCCGAGAGCAGTTGTTTCCTAACCCCGTACGACAGGCCCATACACGCTCCACGCACGACTGCCTTCAGTGCCTCCCACTTGGTGGAGTAGGACAGATCATTCCCCGCCCAGTTGAGTTCTAGGTAGTCGGAGAGCGACGACGCCACATGGTCCCGGGCCACCGGATCCTGAAGCAGGTCAGTCGGCAGTCTCCACGTGCGCGGACGCTCCGTGCGATCAGGCCACTGCGCCACGTACGTGACTGGAGTATGATCCGACAGGTATCGGGCCTGGTGTGTAACCGTCAGTGTAAGAGAGGAGGGAAGGTTGGCCGCGAGCACTCGGTCTAGCCTACTATGTGTACCATGCGTCGGGGTATAACATGTGTAAAGCTTCAGTGCGGGGTGGCAGGTACGCCACACATCCACTGCCCCGATATTATGCATCACTTCCCGTAAGCGCGCCGTCATACGGGGCTTAGTGCCCGCTCTGGGTGGATGACGGTCCAGCTCATGATGCAGTACGCAATTGAAATCCCCGAACCAGAGGAGGGGTGCGTCTAGGCTCGGAGCCACAAGATCCTGTATCAGGGAAAAGAAAGCTGGGTCATCAATGTTCGGTGCATACGTGTTAAGGAGCCCGAAGTCTTTGTCATCCAATCTGAGTCTCGCTAGTATGTACCTGCCTCTCACATCCGCATCTATATATTGAACAGCACAGGGAATCCCTGGGGCCACCCAAATTAGAACCCCCCTAGCATATGTAGAATAGGAGGAGTGGAAAATCTGACCTCTCCACTTCTTGGCCAGCCGTTGTACTCCGTCATCATCTAAATGGGTCTCCTGTAAACAAGCAATCGAAACCCCATGGCACTTAAGGAAGGTGAGGACCCTGTGTCTCTTAGTGCACGTGCCCAAGCCACGCACATTCCACGTTAAAAACTTAAATCCCATGACCAACAATCACGCCCAAACGGGCTGCAGTGCAAGCGCAACCTGAACCCTCTCCGTTTGGCCCCCGCAACATAGAAATTTAGGGATGCAGCACATAGGACAAGCTCCCCACAAATCGGAATCAATACGCACATAATGCCAGTGTCATCTGTGCCACGAACTCTCAGACACTTTAAACATGCCTATTTCAAATTGGAATACTCTGCTAAAAAAGTTTTTATTGATCCAAGGCTGAAAAGGAATGATTATGAGTAAAATAAAGTGCAACAATAATGCTGCAACATTAAAATTTTGGTGCCGCAGAATTTCAATTATTGTGCCACAAAATTTGCACATTTATGCCACAATATCCTGGGTGGTCTGTATAATGAAATAGCATACCTAAATTCATATTTTTTTTATTGACCTCTGTTGGATCACCACTGTGACCAATGGTGGGCTAGCCATCTATTTTGTGTGTGTGCCGCCCCACCTCCTTAGCCAGAGAAAAAGCCTGCACACTGGACATGAACAAGTACTTCAGTTCAAACACCAACTGAACATCAGGCCAGAGATGCTAGCAGTGTTGTCTGAGATAAGTCAGAGCAGCTGTTCCTGGTGACCCATGTGGAACACACACCCCCTAGAGCTCTGCAAACCTCACCCATAGCGACCTGAAGCAGGGTGACCTGCTAAAATCTGAACAGCAAGATACTGTGCAAGCATAACGCATTGGAGGGAGGACTGGAAACTTTTGGGAATTACGTTTATTTGCTACCAAGAACATATCCGGGATAAACTTTGGGAAGGGCTATGCAGGAATCCAAGAGGTTTTCAAGAAAGCCAGATCAACAGCTTCCCCAAGAGGTAAATACCTAGCGTTAACTATATTTTGCTACATGACATGCTCACTGGGGAGTAGCCCAAGCTAGTACCGACTAGCCCCCGCATATAGTGATTGCTACTTTAACCAATGTGCACCATATGTCTGCCCTCTGAATTGTATCTGTTCAGTATTAAGTTGTGTTTGAAGTGAATTACTTGTTTATAAATGCAAAATAACTGTCTGGCATGAATTTATTGACTACTGTTACATGTTTCACTGAGTTCTGGGTTTCTACCTGTCCCAGGGTAGGGGAAGCAGCTATGTTAGATTCGGGGTTCGTTGGACTAACCAGGGGGGGAGAAGGTAAGGTAGAGACGGAGTCTTTCAATAGAGCTTTTAAAGAGGGTTTTATTTTTATATAGCAGCGTCTCTGCCGACTAGTTATCCGTTCGCGGGCAAAAGCTGCAGAGTCAAAGGGCGGCTTTCGCGGTGGCTCCAGTTTGCTTCACAGGATCCACTGGGCTGTCTTCGTCTCTCCTCGTCTCCAATCACGCCGGGTTTGCAAAAAAAAGAGAGAAACGGGGGTCAGGCAGCCATATGCGACCATACAGATCTTTAGGGCTGGGGGTGAGGAAACAACCGGTGAAGGTGCTCAGCCCGTACAAGCGGTGAAGGAGTGCTCGTGCAGGGAAGGTTCTTGGTGGGAGATAGTTTACAAGGGGCTGTACAACTACTCAGTCGGCTGGACGTGTTGCGCCACCCAACCCGCTACGTGGCCCCATACCTGTTGCAGCCACGCCCCTCCCGTGGGTGCGTGGTGAGGCGAATCGTGGGTCCGTTGGCCTCCTGGCTTCGGTTCTACTCCTCCGCTCCACGCCTCTCATCTCTGTTCTCCTTCGCCAGCCTCTCCTCTGCTCTCCGCTCTCGATTCACCTCTCTCCTCCAGGGAAACGCCGTTCGCTGTTTCCGGGGCTGGGCTCTCCTTAGATGTTCCCTGCCTCTTGAGGGGCGGGGCTTCGTCTGTCCATGCCGAGTATTTAAAGGGACCTCCGTCCACAGTCTCACTCGGCCAACCTGGTTCCGGCTCTTCCTTCCATGGGGGGGTCAGGCATCTGTTGAGAAGCAAAGGCAGTGGGTAATAGGGGAGTGGTTTCCCACCACTCGATGTTTCGCTCATTGTCCGGAGGACAGACCCCGTCACACTACCTCACACTGCTTCCCTCGAATATATATCTTGGACTGCTCGACTTTGCTACCCTGAGGGTTAAGTGCTAAAGGAGTGTACTTGCTGCTCAGATTTGGGTAAACAGTAAGGTAAAGTCCCAGAACACAAGTGATAAATGGCCCTGATTGTTATAAATTGTGTTTAGTAACCCCTGTCCGCTCGGGGACTCCCGAAAAGGGTTATCTTCTATCATTTGGATCAAAGGCCTCTTGCTAGAGGTGGTAACAGAGTTAATTGCGGGAAGAGGGGAGAGAGAGGTCAGGTATCAGGTATCAGGCAGAGGAGATCAGAGGGAAAGGGAACTTGTGTGGATCTATACAAAAACTGTTTTTGTAAGTGTAACGACCGGATTTTTATTACAGGTAGCTCACCAACCATGGCTAACCCAGTCGTCACGCAAACACACTCTTCTCAGGTCACTATTTACAAGATATTTGGAGGACTTGCCTGAGAAGGTGATTATTAGCTATTTACAAGCCTGTACAATTAAAACTACTCATGTTTTATCCTATGCTTACCTCATCTTGTTTGACTCTTGTCTTTCTCCTTATTTAATTCTTATTATTCTTATCTGTCTTTCAAATTATTTAATTATCTTCTCTGTCTTTTGACTTATTTAATTCTCTATTCTGTCTTTCGGCTTATTTAATTCTCTATTCTGTCTTTTGACTTATTTAATTCTTATTCATCGTTTAATGTCCGTCGACTTAGTCCCTAACTCTTAGGATCAATACCATCTACGCTTCCCGCTGGTGAACCTGTTGTCTCCCAGTGGGGTGTTCTATAGGGGTCGGCGGTACACCTAAGGTGCAACGACGATATGTACTATTCCTAATTTAGAAGAGTTATCTGATTGTCTCATTTGGGAGTTCTCTCCTGTCCTAAACTACCCAGTCCTCCATTTCTCAGTTACCTGCTAGAAGGGAACTCCTCATCCTTCTAGATGACAGCACCTGGTTAAAAAGAAAGGTTAGTCCTGTCATGGAAACAACACTCAAATATATGTATTGGACATTATATCTTTATTCTGCAATTAAACATAATAGCATTAGCGATTTAGACATAGTTGAAATTAGTCACCATCTACAACCTAAAAAGGGAGGAAAATGAATGATTATATGTATTCTACACTAACTCAGAACGCCTCACCTTATACGTGCGTCTTTCCATCCCAGCAGCGGAGCTGGTCCCTCTCTCCCTCTCGGATCTTCACTCGCTCAGGACTCTGCTCTCCCACTATGGCTCACGAATACACGTCTGCACCGCTACGCCTCGTCTACGCTGCCTTGGTTCCGAAACTCGAACCCTCTTCTGGACTCAGTCTCTGTCTCTACCACTCCTGCATGTTGGCCTTACAGGATTCTTGATCTCTCCCTCATCTCTTGGACCAACTTCATCTGTCTGCTCCACACGTTGCTCTCTCTCTTTCTGCTACTTGCTCTTTGATAATATATCTCTCCCTTTCTCTACGGAAATTTCCAGTCTTAGGCCGACTCCCACCGAATTCCTGTACCAGTCTCCGGCTTCTCACGCATTCCGCAGTGGCCACCTGCACGTTGCGTCTTCCACCAAAGAGCAAAATACATTCTTTCGATAAGGGCCGGTCTTGACCGGTTCCTCACTAGCGAATAATAAGTTAAACTCTAAACATTACCTTTGCTCTGCAAGCGCCTCGGACAGACGAGGCAGCTATCTAAAATGGATGAGGCAGCTATCCAGTTGATGGCTGCCCTATGGTTTTCGGGCCTGCAGGCCTGACTAACGGGAAAAAGGCACTAGACCCTGTCAAAGCGCATAGCTAAGCCCTATTAATGAACGAAAATGTTACTAAGACTGAAATACTAGTAGATTATAGTCACTATTAGTCTAAGAATAGGCCAGAATTTACCCTGGCGTTACACTCCACTCCTGACTATATGTACTAGCATTGAAGGATTAGAAGAATAGCTAATCTAGGGGGAGGAATCTCACACTGAATATATGTCATTTGTGGAATAATAGGAAACAATACTAAATGATCTAGCCATAACATGTGAACGGAACATATGGAAAAAGGATGGTATACATTGGATACAACAACAAATGGCAATTAAAATGCAAATTACCAAAACAATCGCACCTAAAATTTGGCGTAGGGAATGTAAATCTGGCAGCCAACTGAAGAGCCAGTCAAACCACCCTCCATTTAAATGTTCCCTCACTTCTTGGGTCAGCTCATGTAATTTGTTAAGATGGGATCTAATCGATTGGGAATGGTCTGAAAAGTTAAAACAACACAGACCCTCAAAATATGAGCAGCCATGATCATGTTTCAATAATAAGTAATCAATAGCGGCTCTAATCTGCAAGATGGCACGGCGTTCTCCTTGGTTATCTAATAACAGGTCAGTTAAAATAGTAGAGGTACTATTGAGGGATTTTACCATCCAGCAGGCAAGTTTACTTATAGTTTTGGCATTATGTGCAGATAAAGCAGGAACACCCACAATGGACATAGCTAAACTAAGATATTCAGTTTTGGAGAAAAGGTGAAGTGAAGAATCACAATCACTTGAAAGTGTAACATCACGTGCAACACGGGATGACATTGTTCCATCAGGGGAAAACATTAAAAGACTTAATCGTGTTAAGGCACATGGACCTTCAGAAATATTTGCCGGGATGTAGGACCAGGATACATTGCCACAGGAAAAGAGCCATCCAGTTGGTAATAACACATGATAATAATGACTCGCAGTTACTATTATACGTTTACAGCTCATGCCATTGTGGAGGGAAGTGCATAAATTAGCAGTTCTGGTCTGACACAAAATTCTTTCATGTATAGAGAATGAATTAGAACGTTCTAATCGTAATTGGGCACATTTACCTATGTATCTGGGGTCACACGTGAACTTATAGCAGACATCACTTTCAGTGATGTTATAGGTTTAAATTTGAAAAGTCATTGGGGGTTCTGGTTCACTTAGAACAGTACATGAGGCACAATAACTGTAGGGTGTAAAGTCTGAATAAATAAACTCGGGATGAACTTCAGATACATTAAAGAAATGTAGAAGAGAAGCTGTGGATATTGGGACAGCCATAAGGCATGTAGTGAGGAGGTCATTGACGGACCTCATAGATGCTAAGCAGAAATGGGATGAATTCGTAATAGTTCGGGCCAAGCTGGCCCAGACATTTTTAGTAATGTCCCACGAAGCAACAGAACGATGTCCTCTGTCCACATGGTTAATCCGGTCCTGGACACTTTCTTGACTCTCGTCGCAGCAGACCCACGGGAGTCCAACGACGACACATCCGGCAGCAGCAATCCATACAATGATCTGCAATTCAAATAACAAGCATCACTTATTCTCGCAGATAACATTTATCAGCCGGGACTACATCCCAGCCTTCCTGCCCTGGCCTCATCACTAGTACTGTGTTATCAGATCCTGTTGCAATAATTTCGGCCTGTTCAGGGGGATTATTCGGCGACTGCACCCACACTCTAGCTCCAGGGTTGTCAGTGGAACCAAAACCACCCGTTCCACGCATTGTTAACAGAGTTGGAGCAGTGGCCTTTTGAATCGCACCACTGAAAACAGGCATAATGACCAATTGGGCAATTCTATCAAATTCCTTAATCATTATTTCAGAATCGCCACTGTTCAACAGGATAACTTTGATTTCTCCATGATAATCACTGTCAATTACTCCACCAAGCACCTGGATGCCTTTTAAAGCTAAACCAGATCTCGGGGCAATCAAGCCAAAATGTTCTGTAGATATTTGGACACCTATTCCTGTTTCAATTATGGTACTCATATTAATTTTCAAAATTGTGGTTTTTAAAGAATGCAGGTCTAAGCCTGCAGATCCAGGGGTAGCTCTACGTGGAGCCAAGGCTCCGGGGGTGATTTCCCAATAGGACACTGTACATTTAATCGTATTAGGTTTGACATCAGCTGCTGGAGGAAATAAACGCATTAAAGGAGAATTTGCATACAAATATGGTCTGTTATTAAAACTCAATAAAGCATCTGATAAATGATCTCTCCAATTCTTTAAGGTAGCATCTGACAACTTGCGTAATTGATCTTTCAGTAATCCGTTCATCCGCTCAATCAAACCGGATGCTTGTGGGTAATAGGGTATATGAAACACCCAATTTGTTATTTTCGGCACAATAATTTTGTACTAATCTTCCTTTGAAATGTGATGCATTGTCAGATTTCACCTGAAGTGGAGTACCATAATACAATGTAATTAGATCTAAAGTTTTTAAAGTATTCACTTGTGTAGCATTCTTACAGGGGAAAGCGATTAAGAAACCGCTAAAAGTATCAACAACTGTGCAAACATATTGGCAGTTTCTGCTCATGGGTAAAGGACCAATATAATCAATCTGCCAAATCTGTGCAGGGGATTTGCCTCGATACAACTGGCCTTTCACTATTCGAGGCACCTCTCTGTGTCGGGAATGTTGGCATATAGGACAGTGGAGTATGGCTGTTTTAATCAAATCAAGGGGAATATAAATGCCTCTCTCAGCAGCCCACCTGATAGTAATGTTCTCGCCATAATGTCCTGCCTTTTGGTGAGCCCATTTCGCCAAGCCTGCCAAATCAGAATTTCGTTGGTCCACCACTGCCTCAGAAATTTTAGATTTCTCATCTGCAATATTATTGAACAATTTGTCAAGAGAATCAATAGGCATATGAGCATCAACATGAAAAACTGTCACATTGCTTTGAGGAAGTAACTCCCAAATTTCCTGCCATAATTCTTTACCCCAAATCTCTTTGTTGTGAACTCTCCAATTATGGGACTGCCACGTGGGCAACCACATCACTAATCCATTTGCAGTTGACCATGAATCAGTAAAAATATAGCATTTTCCAGGTAACTCTTGTTTTAGAACTTGATAAACAGCATATAATTCTGCAAACTGACTACTTCGCCCTTCACCAGTAGTGCTCAATAACTTTTGAGTTGTAGGATTATACGAGACTGCTTTCCAATGTCTCTTCTCTCCTATGTACCTGGCTGAACCATCCGTAAACCAAAAGTGTTTTCTATCCTCCACGGACAGATCATCGAACGGCATACCCCATTTAACAGGTGATTCCTGTACTACAGGTACGGAGAACTCATTCTCTCTCTCTCTCTCTCCCATCGGCGCCTGCGCCACTTTCTCATGCAACATTGCCACTCCTTTTGGACCCATACGAGCCCGGTCTTGTATATACCATTTCCACTTTATTATGCTCACTTCTTGAGCATGTCCAATTCTATGAGTTTTCGGCGAACTCAAAACCCATTGCATAATAGGAATCTCTGGTCTCAAAATCCCATCATGTCCCAATGTCAATTGCTCAGTGTCTACTAAAGCCCAGTAACATGCAAGCAACTGTTTCTCAAAAGGAGTATAACGCTCACCAGCTTCCGGTAACTTTTTAGTCCAAAAACCTAGGGGTACTCTAGTAGTACCTTGCTTCTGCCATAAACTCCAATTTGCATACATATCTTGTACAGATACATGCAGATCCACATCACCATCACGCACTGGCCACAAATCCAAAGCATGCTGAATCGCTTCTTTCGACAAATCAAACGCATCTTGCTGTGCTTTGTTCCATTCAAATGCATTCTTTTTACGTGTAACTTTGTACAAGGGGGCCAAAATCTGACTCAAATGTGGAATATGTTGGCGCCAAAAGCCAAATAAACCAATGAATTTTTGGGCTTCCTTCCTATTCTTAGGGACTGCAAATTCTGCAATTTTCTGTTTCACTTGAGGAATTACTTCTCTATTTCCTTCATGCCAATGAATACCTAAAAATTTCACATGTTGCGCTGGACCCTGCAATTTGTCAGGATTAATCTCCCAGCCTTTGCTTTGTAAGTGTGCAATGATTTGTTCAAATTGTGTTCGCACCTGATCTTGTGTCTCACCTTGGATTAGTATATCATCAATATAATGACACACCTGAACTTTGAGGTCAACAGTCACCTCATCTAAATGCTCTGCCACTATCCGATAACAGATTGTCGGACTATGCACGTAACCCTGGGGAAGACTTCTGAACGTCATTTGACGGCCATTCCATGTAAAACTGAATTGTTCCTGACATTCGGGAGCAATTGGGATGGAAAAGAAAGCATTAGCAATATCAATGGTTGCATACCATGTTCCTGAATGTTTCTGAATTCTCTCAATCAAAGTAATAACATCAGGGACTGCAACAGTCAAAGAAGGTGTATGTTTGTTCAATTCTCGATAATCAACTGTCATGCGCCAAGAATTATCACTCTTATGGACCGGCCAAACGGGATTATTCCAAGCCGAAGTGACAGGAATTATTACTCCTGCGTCCATTAAATCTTGAATGGTAGCACTGATCTCATCGTGCCCACCGGGAATGCGGTATTGTTTCATTGAAACCACTTTCGTGGCTTGAGGAATCTTAATCGGAGGCATTATTAAACGCCCAACTCTCACAGCTTTTGTTGATCTGTAATAGTCATGTCCGAATTTGTAACATCCATCATCTAAATACAATGTCATACCTTTTAAAATATCAATGCTGATTATATATTCATCAAGAGGTACCACCAGTACATGATACTCTCTTCGGGGATTCCTTCCTATTTTTAACTCAAGTTTAGTTTGTATTGCGGGGGTCTCTTTACCACCGAATCCAGTAATCGTGTAGCCCTGTCCTTTAAACTTTTTTGGATTTCCAGAAATTAGAGTGGCCTCCGCTCCAGTATCCACCAATGCTCGGGCCCTCTGTATATTTCGATGTTTCCAATAAATTTCAATATCTACATAAGGCCTGTGGTCTTTACGAGACCAATTTCGCACTGGAGCTTGACCTACTTCCTAGTCTCGTTTACTGTGTTCTTGCGCCCAAGACAAATCAGGATAAAGACTCTCATATCGTTTGGGGAGTGTCGCATCTCGTTCATATCCTTTATCCTCATGAAAAGGATTTTTGTCATTCGAAAAATATTGTGATCTTCTCTCAAGAGATCGTGATCTTTTATATCTCATCCTCACCTCTGGGGATTGATCTCTCTGTATGTATGTGTGTATGTATTGCGACTTATATAGCACACGTATCACCCGAAGGCATCAAGGCGCTTGCCTTGGGAACCCGTCCTGGTTTTTCCCTGTGAGATAACCCCTACTGGGTATCCCCAGGGTGAAAGCCAGGCATCCCGCAGCGGGTGGGCCGCCGTAGTGGAGATTAAGCAACTATTGCCCAGAGTTGCAGCGTGGGGCCCCATGATTAGAATAGGCACCGAGGCGAGAATTATCGAGTCCGTGGACATTTTGGGCTCAGGACCCTGCCGCGTCGGGAATTAAACCCTGGTCCCGGGCCAGACCTCTGCATCAGGGTCTGCCGCTCTAATCAGTGAGCCACACTCCTCCACTCTCTCTCTCCCTCTTTCTCGTACAGAATGGTCTCTTCTTTCCTCTCTCTCTCTCTCTTTCTCTCTCTCTCTCTCTTCTGGAATAAGACGATTCATCTCGTGTCCTATCCCACTCTCTTTCTCTCCCACTCTCTCTCTCTTTCTCTCGATACGATCTAGTATCATTGTCATCAGAGTGATTGTGGTCAAGGTCCTGTTTACGACCCTTCCTAGCACCTTCCTTCTTATCCAAGCCGCGCTTACGGAACATAGCCCACAGCACATTATTAGGCTTATCACGAATGTCCTCTTCATGGACACCATCCTTAATCAGAGCTAGATACATATCACGTCTAGTGAATAGGTAATTATTAGTGCGACCTTCCGGTCGACACTGTCTTTCAGGTTTAATCCATTCACCCAACTCACCAAGTTCACGCACAGCTTCAATCACGTCAGACAAAGGATTACCAGTCTGATTAATCAACAAAGTCATCATCACTTGTTTGTAAGCAGGAGGAGAAGTACGAATTATCCTATTCCTCACAGAAGCATTAGGCAAACCATCCATCAATCTATGTGCCGTACCTAAAAAGATAGCGGTCTTCATGCATTCCTCTTTCAATCGCTGAGACGCATCTCTCAGGGCATACCATGGCTTGTCATTCAGAGGCTAATCAGATTCTGTTGGGTACTTATGATTGCAGCCATCAACTGCCAACTGCAAGAGATTAGTCTGATTATTGCCATTATAATGGCGAAAAGTCTCCTGAATAGTAGAATCAGAACTCAAAGTACAAAACTTCATCGCATCACCCTAATCTAACGAGATAGCTGAAGCATCTGTGTCAAAAAGACGGACCATCCAAGTCAGTAAGGATTCACCCGACTTCTGCCGGAAACGGTCCAAAATGTCATTCAATTCTTGTTGTGTGTAATCTTCCAAGCTATCAAGCGGAATACCCTGGGGTGCATTAGGATTGCCCTGTAATTTACGTCGATAAATCGGATGAGCAGAAATGTCAGTACGATCTTTAGAAGGGTCTCGACATGCAGCGCGAGAAGGCGCACGCGCAAAATTCTCTTCAGTCGAAGAAAATTAATCAGATGAATTCCAAATATCACCTTCCCATTCGTCGGGATTCCAATCGAGCCCTGCCTTCGCAACAACCATACGAACTTTCCTGGTATTAACCTTTACACGTCTGTGTCTATATTTGTACTTCGCAATGCGGACAGCAGCCCTTTCGGCTACAGCCTGATACGTCTCAAGTTTGTCAGCGAGCAATTTATTTTGACATCGCAAAAGAGTAATATCATTCTGAACTTGAACAAACTGTTCTTCCAAAGACTTATTCTCACTTTGTAATCGAGCACAATTCTCATGTACAAGCCTGTACGCATTCAACAAAATCCAACCTCTCCGTCCCAAAATGGGAAGCTCATTGCCCTTCGCAACCGGGACTTTCTGCAAGCACGCAACCACCTGAGCTGGCTCGGCATTTTCCAAGCACGAAGTCCAGTTCTCACTCAGACCAGTAGAATTAGCCCATTCATGAGCAAGCGGTTCATAAGCAGTTGCCTCCCAACCAGGAATTTCCACAGGCAATTGAAAAGGCGGTTTCACTTTCTTCGAAAACATTTTTATACTTAAAACAAAAACAATATCGATCAAGAACTGTACAATAAGCAAATATATACAAAATCAATCACGGCGAGAACCCACGGATCCTCTCAAGAGATCACGAAGGCATACCCGCACCCATCAATCGAAAACTGTTCGTGACGCCAAGTGTAACGACCGGATTTTTATAACAGGTAGCTCACCAACCGTGGCTAACCCAGTCGTCACGCAAACACACTCTTCTCAGGTCACTATTTACAAGAGATTTGGAGGACTTGCCTGAGAAGGTGATTATTAGCTATTTACAGGCCTGTACAATTAAAACTACTCTCATGTTTTATCCTATGCTAACCTCATCTTGTTTGACTCTTGTCTTTCTCCTTATTTAATTCTTAATATTCTTATCTTTTCTGTCTTTCGACTTATTTAATTATCTTCTCTGTCTTTCGACTTATTTAATTCTCTATTCTGTCTTTCGACTTATTTAATTCTCTATTCTGTCTTTCGGCTTATTTAATTCTCTATTCTGTCTTTCGACTTATTTAATTCTTATTCATCGTTTAATGTCCGACGACTTAGTCCCTAACTCTTAGGATCAATACCATCTACGCTTCCCGCTGGTGAACCTGTTGTCTCCCAGTGGGGTGTTCTATAGGGGTCGGCGGTACACCTAAGGTACAACGACGATATGTACTATTCCTAATTTAGAAGAGTTATCTGATTGTCTCATTTGGGAGTTCTCTCCTGTCATAAACTACCCAGTCCTCCATTTCTCAGTTACCTGCTAGAAGGGAACTCCTCATCCTTCTAGATGACAGCACCTGGTTAAAAAGAAAGGTTAGTCCTGTCATGGAAACAACACTCAAATATATGTATTGGACATTATATCTTTATTCTACAATTAAACATAATATCATTAGTGATTTAGACATAGTTGAAATTAGTCACCATCTACAACCTAAAAAGGGAGGAAAATGAATGATTATATGTATTCTACACTAACTCAGAACGCCTCACCTTATACGTGCGTCTTTCCATCTCAGCAGCGGAGCTGATCCCTCTCTCCCTCTCGGGTCTTCACTCGCTCGGGACTCTGCTCTCCCACTATGGCTCACGAATACACGTCTGCACCGCTACGCCTCGTCTACGCTGCCTTGGTTCCGAAACTGGAACCCTCTTTTGGACTCAGTCTCTGTCTCTACCACTCCTGCATGTTGGCCTTACAGGATTCTTGATCTCTCCCTCAGCTCTTGGACCAACTTCATCTGTCTGCTCCACACGTTGCTCTCTCTCTGTCTGCTACTTGCTCTTTGATAATATATCTCTCCCTTTCTCTACGGAAATTTCCAGTCTTAGGTCGACTCCCACCGAATTCCTGTACCAGTCTCCGGCTTCTCACGCCTTCCGCAGTGGCCACCTGCATGTTGCGTCTTCCACCAAAGAGCAAAATACATTCTTTTGATAAGGGCCGGTCTTGACCGGTTCCTCACTAGCGAATAATAAGTTAAACTCTAAACATTACCTTTGCTCTGCAAGCGCCTCGGACAGACGAGGCATCTATCTAAAATGGATGAGGCAGCTATCCAGTTGATGGCTGCCCTATGGTTTTCGGGCCTGCAGGCCTGACTAACGGGAAAAAGGCACTAGACCCTGTCAAAGCGCATAGCTAAGCCCTGTTAATGAACGAAAATGTTACTAACACTGAAATACTAGTAGATTATAGTCACTATTAGTCTAAGAATAGGCCAGAAATTACCCTGGCGTTACAGTAAGGGTCGCAGATCAGGGAAGAGCTGTGCTAAAACTTGAACTATCCAATCCTCTTTCACTACCATTTCTCTTTTTTACCTTGATATGTTATTCCCTATCAACTATGAAAGTGGAAATTGTCCGGGAGGAAACTGGCTGGGCAGGAGGGTGCCTCTTTGCTGACATGCCGCCATGTCATATGACCTCTGAAATCTCGCCAAAAGAACACAAGATTTTGGTATTCAAGTATTTGGATAGGCCATAGTTTGAATCTGTAACGGTTATTGAAGATTCCTAACCCTAAGCAGCATTAGAGTCAAAAAGAAACATGCTGTAACCATATCAAAGGATGGGTCGCAGAATACAGAACATGGAGTTTCTCCAGTTTCACAGATATTTTGTAAGGATTGGTGGAGCAGGGTATGAGCAGATGGACTAGAATGCAAAAAGAACACATGAGGAAGGCTGTGGTGGTTCTCGTCCCGCCCCCAAAAAACGTGACTTCTAGCTTGCCATGATGTAGTGTGAACAGAATGCACAGGTCTAGGAACATATACATTGTTAACAGGTTCTTATCATTCAGCATCCAGATCATAGCATTTGCAGTCAATGAGATAAAACAGTTTTCCATTATTTCTCTTCAAGTCCAGGATAGCCTTTTGTTATCACTTAATATTTTCTCCCACTACTGTTGGTGCGGTTGAAGGATCTGAACAACAGTTTTTTCTAAATGGCTTTAGTAGTGACATGTGAAACATTGGGTGAATTTTAAAATCTTCAGGTAACTGTAGTGTGGAGGTGACTAGATTTATTATATGTGGAATCAGATACGGACCCATGAATCCAGGTTGCAATTTTCATGGACCTTCTAGTCTCCAATTTCTCATTGCAGCCATACTTGATCTCCTGGTTTATATTCAGGTTCCATTTTACGACGCATATCAAACTGTTTCTTTATATATTCCTAATACACCTGTAATTGATCTTTTGTTTATTTTATGATTGTTCGAGCTGAGTTTTAGGCAGGGTATTGTCCCGAAAATGTCAATCACATTGTGATCTAGGAAAATGTAGGCTACATTACACTGTTAACAGGATAGGACAAAGGTTATGTTAAGGTAAGATGTTAAGGAATCAAGGCCATGATATTTGCTAGATATTTCAAGAATGATTTATTTCTGCCATTCAGGTCTTTTTGTTTACTGCGCATTCCCCTTTTCTGGAACTACCATTTCTACTTCTATAGCCTAACCACTGTTATTGGGGTTTTTGGGTTAGCTGGACAATCCATAATGAAATGCCAAGGTTTGCCACTGTGAGGATTCTTTTTCTTGAAAGAGTGCTCCTAACTCCCCCTATTTGGGCTACTCTGATACATAGATAGAGAGATGCCTAAAACCAATATGATCTGAACCTTGCTTCTTTTTATAAGAGTCCTTCCTTTAGACCAAACCTGCGCTGGAGCAAGTACCTCAGAATTATGAGACTCCCCTTCCTTTTTGTCTTGATGAACCTCAATACTTGTTGTGTCATCTCTGGATCTTTTTCCCTTTCTCTCTGCCAAAACTAGTTTATCAACCAAATCAATGAAGTCAGAACAGTTGACGGAAGGGTTGGAAATTTGTGTTAAGGCATCTTCCACTTCCTTTCTTCTCTTTTTAACTATGCATTTTACTAGATAGTAGGATGCTTGGGATAAAGGGAACAGAATATTAAATTGGAAGAGGGATCCTGATAAAGGGACAGAGTATATTAACATCCCTAGGAGTACGCCACGGGGTGGGTGCTACCATTGAAATCCACATAAAAGTTTTCAAAAGCAGCGTCAGGTCACATAGTTGTGCTGAATCAGCGAGTGGGGGCTTGACCTGATCGCTACAGTGCGCCTATAGCTCCTTGTTGAAAATAATGTTGAGAACGGCAGATTAGCCGTGAGAGCTGTATTAATTTTTATCTGAATGTATAGTAGGAATGCATATATATATATATATATATATATATATATATATATATATATATATATATATTACCTACTGGCGGTCGCCAGTAGGTATATATAGTTAGGATTTTTTCTCTATGGGATTTTTGAAAATTCTATGTCTAATAACTTTGGCGTTTGTGGACGGAATTGGCTGAAATTTTCAGGAAAATGGAACATTTTGTTTCTGAGCAGCCCCTGAAAATTTGGGGGGGGGGGGTTTGTCAAGGGGGGGCCGAGAAAAACGGGGGGTCCCAAAACGCGTTTTTCCCATGTTAATTTCCATAGGGCGGTTGGCCTCACTTTTAGCCCGAACGGCTGAATGGATTTGTACGAAACTTGGCAAAATTGTAGGGACTGTTAGCCCGATGTGCCTTTGCTAGGTCTCAATATATGTGCTCCAGTGGATTTTGAGAAATTAACGTTCAAAAAAAGATATATATCTGTGACAGCGTCCCGGGTAGCGCTCCGGTTCGCGTACTTGACGCGTAACGGAACTTCGCAAAACGAAGCTGATTGGTTCTCCGGTGTCTGTCAACATTCTAAACAGTCCGGAGCGGCCGCCATCTTGTCTCTCGGTAGGATCGAGAGACAAGAGGAGGCCAAAACAAAGGGGGAAATGACCATAAGGGGGCATAGTAGATCCTACCTGACCCCCTAGGTTTGATGTGGAGGCTTTAAAAGGGCCCCGTGGGTTAGCGAACCGGGAAGCGGCCCGGGGAGCGTACTATTAGGAAAAAAGAATGATAGACTTTTTAAATATTGTATGTTAATTGATTGTTTGTTTTGTTGATTTTTTTTTTTTTTTTAAACAATTATTTATTATTGTCATTGTGTTTCAAAATTTAATAAAATGTCTACCATTTCACTGTCTGAAATGTCGTTATTTTCATTGAACATAGCTTGTAATGTTTGAGTGTGTAAAATGTCCTCATTTTCAAGGAGGACATCTACTGATTGCACACATTGCAGTAGTTCTTGGTCCCAAGTTTCATCCATAAATTCAATATCATTTGGATCAATGATTTCTTCGTTGGTCTCTGCAAGGACAATTTCAAATGATACTTTCTGTTCGCCTTCCATTTTGCCTGAAATTTGCATTAAAAAATATATATTAGTAGAGATAGGGCACTGTTGGGATTAATTTTAGATAGGCAGTTTTTAACAGTGAATTTATCTTTGGGCAGTGTATAGTATCAGAGTGGAAGTAGGAATATAAAAAAGTGTATGTGATTTAACGTAAGTAAATTCATAATTATAAAAGACAAGCCTAACTCCATCCATAACTATAACAGAGAAGTCTATCTAAATCTATAACTACTACAGAGGGATAGTATATAACTATCAGAAAAAGTTTACCATATTAACTTAAAGTACACAATATACTTCAGTTTTTAAAATAACAACTTACCTTTAAAAAGAAGTTGAAGGTATTAGTGAAAATCCTATTGAAATGTACACCAGGAAGTAGTAGTCATAATGGCTATGTTTCCTTCTCTTCCTTCATATATATATTCAGGTACATAACCAATCAAATGTCAGGTAAAAAAAAATAGAAAATGAAAGTAACATTTTAATTGGTTGTCAATTCCAACACTTCAGATGTGTTTTGTGAAGTAATTTACCTCAGGGTATTTAGAGAGGTCTACAGGCTAAATGGCTAAATGGAATTCCAACCAAATTTGTGAAAATGGTAGGGATTGGTATGTAGTATGAGCAAATCTATATTTGGTGAAAGTGTCTCCAGGGTTTCTTCTGTAAATTACTTTCCCACCTTTTTTAATGGAGCGCTTCCCGGTGAGCGCCCCGGTACGCGAACCTGCAGCGTTACGGGAGTCCACCATTTTGTGTTTCGGTCGAATTAAAATACAAGATGGAGGGCAAATAATGTTCAGAATGGGTAGAAGGGGGCACGGTAGACGTATCTTGACCCCCTAGGTTTTCTGAGGATGGCTGAGGAGGCCCATATGTGCGAAAAAAAAACCATTTTTTTTAAAAATTAGCTTCCGGTTCGCGTACCGGGTAGCGCTCCGGGGAGCGTACTTTGTTGAAAATTAGTGAAAAAAGTTAGAGTAAAATAATAATTGTGAGTGATCAGATGTGGGGCAGCTCTGAGAAGAGCTTTTGGGTTTATGGTACATTTAGGTACTTATAAGTAAGTACCAATGCACAGTCTTAAATTCAGAGTGAAAACTCTGTTCCCTTCATCTGAGAAGTGAACTCCATCTCCTCTGTAGATATCTTGCATGTAGTAACGCAAGTTATTGTTGTACATGGAGCCCATTCCATGGTCTCTCATGTAAGCTGAAACAGATTTGTTTACATGCTTCCTCGATTTCTCAATTTGTGGACAAAATTGGTTCGACCACCTCCATTTCTGTCTTTGGCATATATTTGAATATACCAAGGCAGTTTGAGGAAATAGTGCCATCAATTGCTCAAAGGTGTCCTTTAAAAGCATTTCCAGACCTACACCAGTCAAAGTGCCCAAGTCATTACCTCCACAGTGCAAAATTAACAGGTCAGGTTTAGGCAAATGCATAAAGGTTTTCACCAATGGTATCAATTGGTGACATTTTAATCCTCTGTGGCCAAACCACTTAATTTCCACATCTTGTAAATTGAGGTTAGGTAAATTTCTGTTATCAGCATACCTCTGAGCCCAATAGATGTAACTATGTCCAACAATCCAGACAGAAAACATGGTGAGAGAAGGTTCTGCTGCAGTCAGATGAAGTGTGGCAATGAAATGGCAGTTGGAAAAATAAGAGTTTAAAATGAAAAAAACTGTGGAGTTTCTGTGTTAAGGAAGCAGTAGCAGTGATTGGTGGATTTTGATTGCTGAAAACAGAAAGTTAGGGTGCATGGATGAGTTCTTTGAAAGATGTAATTTGAATGGTCAAGAAAAAATCATTTTATGAAAGATTGCACTGGATATGCAGGTGCACTGAGAGTTCAGAGTTCAATTGAAACATTGTTGTGTGAACTTGCAAACATCAGAGGTCTTTCAGGAGGTGGTTGCTATGCAAAAAAGGCAGAAAGGGCAGAGGGGGGAAGGGTGTTGATTTGAAAAAAGTGAGGGAAGAGTTTTGATTGGGTGACATGAGAGATATGTGTGAAGAATTACAGCATTTCTGTGCTTTTGATAGCTGCAGACTCTGGAGTGCATACCTTTTGCTCTGCTGAAGACAAATTGGTGTGTTTCTGAGACTGTTTTGAAATTCATAAAGTATTTGCTAAGGTGAGAAAAGATTCATTTAATTTAGATAGACAATAGTATGCTTTAGGGAGAAAATTATGAAGAAAGTTCTGTATTTAAAATGTTGCTTTGTGTAAAGTGTTTTACAAATAGATTTTGTTTCTTTGAGTTACATAGCCATGTTAAAAGTGACCCTTAAAAAAACGCTTTCATGTGTCCTAGGGCATTGTAAGTCATTTACCGATGAATGTAGGTATATAATTGATTTATATGATGTGTTTAAAATCGTTTTTTGAAAAATATTAGGTTTCTTGATATGTACTGCTAGAGCTTCGTAGGTTGTTTGGGGCATATTTATAAGGCATTTGAGTCTCTCTGATGTTATTTTTCCCATTTTATTTTAAGACCTTTCCCCGTGGAGCAAGGTCCTTGTAAATATGCCCCCATCTGTGCTTGGCAAATTTAGATTTTAATTCTTTGACTAACATAGCCATGTTAAAAGCGACCCAGAAATGGTGCAAGGGCCTTAAAAAAACGCTTTCATGTGTCTTAGGCCATTTTAAGTCATTTCCCCTTGAATATAGGTATATAATTGATTTATATGATGTGTTTAAAATCATTTTTTGAAAAATATTAGGTTTCTTGATATGTACTGCTAGAGCTTCATAGGTTGCTTGGGGCATATTTATAAGGCATTTGAGTCTCTCTGATGTTATTTTTCCCATTTTAATTTAAGACCTTTCCCCGTGGAGCAAGGTCCTTGTAAATATGCCCCCATCTGTGCTTGGCAAATTTAGATTTTAATTCTTTGACTAACATAGCCATGTTAAAAGTGACCCAGAAATGGTGCAAGGGCCTTAAAAAAACGCTTTCATGTGTCTTAGGCCATTTTAAGTCATTTCCCCTTGAATGTAGGTATATAATTGATTTAGATGACGTGTTTAAAAACGATTTTTGAAATCAATTAGTTTACTTGATATGTAGTGCTAGAGTTTCATAGGTTGCTTGGGGTATATTTAAAAGGCATTTGAGTCTCTCTGATGTTATTTTTCACATTTTAATTAAAGACCTTTCCCCATGGTGCAAGGTCCTTGTAAATACGCCCCCATCTGTGCTTGGCAAATTTAGATTTTAATTCTTTGACTATCATAGCCATGTTAAAAGTGACCCAAAAATGGTGCAAGGACCTTAAAAAAACGCTTTCATGTGTCTTAGGCCATTTTAAGTCATTTCGCCTTGAATGTATTTGAATAACTGCTTTACTTGATGTGTTTAAAAACGTTTATTGACGTCATTTAAGTTTCTTGATATGTACTGCTAGAGTTTCATAGGTTGCTTGGGGTACATTTAAAAGGCATTTGAGTCCCTTTGATGTTATTTCTCCCTTTTTAATTAAAGACATTTCCTCGTGGTGGAAGGTCCTTGTAAATACACACCCATGTGTGCTTGGCAAATTTAGATTTTGATTATTTAACTTACATAGCCATGTATGCCTCTTTTGCATCACTGTGCGTCATTTTTGTGACGCAGCGGCGGTGCAAAAGATTTGCTATGTGGCGACATATTTACAACTTGATGCATCTAGGCAGATGTGTCATGCTGTAAAGTCCCGTGCCACATGAAACCGATGCAGCAGTGATGCAAAAGATGCACCATGTTGCAAGACAGGCCTCATTTGATCTGCAACAAGATAAGAAGCTGAATCTTTTGTAAATGTCAAAATTGTTGTATACACTGCTCAACTTATGTGTACTCTTTGATATGCTAGAGTCCATGTGCAGTATGAGATACCTAAGCAAAGGAAACACAGGTGATGTGATTGTGAAATGAGGAAAAGAAACTCCACATTTTTCAATTACATCACCTGTGTTTCCTAAGTTTACGAATGACATTGTGCAGATGAGGTTTAGGTCTGTCCACGGACACAGAAGAGGTCTGGCCTTTGTTCAAGAGTGAAGTGGACATGACTTACTTCATTGGTAGGTCTTCACATGTATTATCTCCTCTATACTCTTCAACAAGCGTAAATTTAATCAGCAACCCTGAGTAGGCCTTACCTTAAACAAACCTCTGGATAGGCCACACCTTAATGTCATCCTGAATCAATCATTTAACATGTTAGGGACTGATTTATGATAGGTGTATGACTCTTTTGCGTCACTGTGCGTCACTTTTGTGACGCAGCGGCGGTGCAAAAGATTTGCTATGTGGCGACATATTTAAAAATTGATGCATCTAGGCAGATGTGTCATGCTGTAAAGTCCCGTGCCACATGAAACCGATGCAGCAGTGATGGAAAAGGTGCACCATGTTGCAAGACAGGCCTCATTTCATCTCCAACAAGATAAGAAGCTGAATCTTCTGTGAATGTCAAATTTGTTGTATACACTGCTCAACTTATGTGTAGTCTTTGATATGCTAGAATCCATCTGCACTATGAGATACCTAAGCAAAGGAAACACAGGTGATGTGATTGTGAAATGAGGAAAAGAAACTCCACATTTTTCAATTACATCACCTGTGTTTCCTAAGTTTACGAATGACATTGTGCAGATGAAGTTTAGGTCTGTCCATGGACACAGAAAAGGTTTGGCCTTTGTTCAAGAGTGAAGTGGATATGACTTACTTTATTGGTAGGCCTTCACATGTATTATCTCTTCTGTACTCTTCAACAAGCGTAAATTTCATCTGCAACTCTGAATAGGCCTCACCTGAAACAAACCTCTGGATAGGCCACACTTTATCGTAATCTTGAATCAATCATTTAAAATGTTAGGGACAGATTTATGATAGGTGTATGTCTCTTTTGCGTCACTGTGCGTCACTTTTGTGACGCAGCGGCGGTGCAAAAGATTTGCTATGTGGCGACATATTTACAACTTGATGCATCTAGGCAGATGTGTCATGTTGTAAAGTCCTGTGCCACATGAAACCTGCGTCAGTTTTTATATAAGTGTTTTGTTGCAAGGTATGCATTAATTTGCATGAAAGCCCTGTAAAACTAACACAGTGAAATTTAGAAGATTTCACTGAGTCAGCTTTATAGCATTGCTGAATCAAATCCTTACGCCTGTTTGAAACAGGCATAAGAAGTGATGCACCATGCAATGTGAGGCTTCCTCCTGTGCATTGCAGTAGACATGTTGCGCTTATGACGTGATTCCTGGAATGTGCTGCTTTTGCGGCACAGATGCATGACGCATCTGTGCTGTTTTTGCTCAATGGTGCTCCACATTGTAAATGTGGCACACTATGGGTGGCAGAGCAGCGGTGCACATTAACTGGTGCATCCGTGGGGATGCGCCACTTAGCATAAATCTGCCCCTGTACATTTAAGTATGAGCAGGGGACACAGAGTCGGTGAGGCTTATCCAAGGTTAAGAAGAGATGAGTCCTGTTCATTGAAAACTTGGACATAGGCCTCACCTCCTCAGCATCGCTGGACATGGCTAAATAATAGCTGCAAAATGTTACTCTTGTTAAACAAATTTACTATTATAATCTCTGAGATTTGTCTCTTACTCTGCAACATCTCATTGTTGTTCTCTTTCTTTAAAGATAATGACAACATCAACATGAGTGACAATCAGCAATCAGTTGATCTCGACCTCATCATTGAAATTGTAATTGAAACGTCAGTGGAAGTAGATCCCTTGGATGATTTAAATCTTGAGGATGATGAAGAATATGATGAGGATGCCGATTTGTCAGAATTGTATGAGATAGGGTGGGAAGCTGACCTGCTTGAGCCTATGGAACTATAAACATTTATTTTTAAAATTTACAATAAATAAAAAGTAAAAATGTAAACTGTTTAATTTTAAATTAAACACACCTTCAAAAACAGGTTATGTGTAGTGTCTTCAATAAAATATTAAAATATGCTCATAAAATTAGATCAGATTCACATATAAAACAGGACAGGTAAAATGAAGAAGAATTCCATTTCTTTTCTGCTATTTCTGTATTCTAAATTTGCCAAAGCACTAAAAAATATTATATGTAAAAATGTTAAGTAGTGTGTTAAGTTTTTGATGACTGTTATTGATTTACTGTTTGGTAATAGTGGTTAATAACATTTTTTATTATATTTTACCACAGATTCAACTGCAGATCATTTCAAATTTTGAGAATGCCAACTAAGGAGAGAATGAGAAAGGCTACAAAACGTCAAACACAGCAGGTCCATCATTTACTGCAGCAGTCCTCTACCATAAAAAATCGTCAAGTCACCAAGAAAGCACCGGGTAAGACCACGAAAACATTCATAAGAAACATTTCTAGAAAAAAAAGTAGTACTACAGAAAATGTTTTTGTCCAGAAAAAGAGAAGCAATTTAAACGGAAAGGAAAGGCCAATCAAAAATGTTACTGCTAGAGCAAGAGATAACTCTGTGCATGATAGTAGAAGGAAACAACAGTTTAGGGACATTCGTAAACGAATGTTCCGCAACAGGATAATTGGCAATTTGTTAAAAAATATTAAGAAAGGTCAACAGAAAGTGGTTTTTTATAAGAGAAAAAAAAATTTGAGAAAGTTATTGATCAGGCATTTGAAATTAAACGAAAGTTATTTATTTTGATAATCAATAGAATTAGGAAGCTAAACAAGGCAATTTATGATTTCAAAAGAAATAGTAGATGGAAGAGAATAGTTAATCGTAGTAATTTTTGTGAAGTTTTTTCCGGAGAATGGATGCATAGTTCAAGTTGTGAGGCATTTTTCAATGAGGAGAGTTATTTCCAGGATAATGATTTGGTGCATGCAGTTGACACCAGCGGTCGAGCTTATGAGGTGAAAGATGGTTGTCCAGTTGAAAAAGAAAAACTTGTGACAACAGAGGCAGAAGAGATGTTAGGTAATGAGGTTTTAGGAAGACGTCCTAAGGGACCTGTGTACACCTGGAAGTGTAGTAGTATTTGCAGTGTGCGACAGGATTCCATCAATTTGCTTTGTGATTTTGTACGGACATTTAATAAGAAAAGTTTGAAGCAGAAAATGAAGTTGTTGCAAGAATTAGATCCTTGCAGAGTGAGAGAAGTGACAGGTTTGCATGGTCATTCACTGGCTTGTCTTTCCAGGAGAGTATGCCAGAATGTTTTTCATCATTTCAGGATGCTAGCAGTGCATCATAATAAAGTGAGGAAATTAGTTAGAATGTTGTATTATGCTAAGAGTCCAGCAGTTATGCTTAAACAATTATGCGATGCTCTTTTGCATGGTTCTGAAATAGATGTGAAGAATATGTGTGAAGAAATTGAGTTTTGTTACTTTGGAAGTAAAGAAGAGAATGTTGAAATTGACCCAGAAGAAGAGGGTAATGTGGAAGATAGTGTACAGGTTTCCAGTACAGATAATTTTCAGAAGGAAATTGCCACGTTTCAGGTGAAATCAAGTGAGAGGCCTAATTTCACTTGTGTGTGTTGTCGACGCACTTATTATAAGAATCAGACTAAGTTAGTGGATTTATATGCAAGAAGTGAAAGGGAAAATAATAGTGAATGGAAGGATTTCGCTACATACTTGATGGTAGAAAATTGTTTTGATTTGGGATCGGATCAACGTGTGTGTACTTATTGTTGTAACAAATTAAATCAAAACCAGATGCCTGCTAGAGCGGTTCATAATAATCTGGAATTGGTTGAGATTCCTTCTGAATTGAAGGATTTAAATACTTATGAATCTATTTTGATTCAAAGTATCCATCCCTTTCAGGCTATTGTAAGAATGGAGCCAAAGACAGGGAAATTGCCTCCATCAGATTTACAGAGAGGATTAAAGGGAAGAGTTGTTTATTTGCCTCTAGATTTGAAGAAAAACATTAACACAATTGGAGTAGAAAAAGTGGAAGAGGAACCTCTGGTTATCTTAGTTAATGGGGTTCCGACAAAGAATAAAAAAATATGGCAAGATTTAGTGGATGTTAGGAAAGTCAAAAAGGCAACACTGTATTTGAAAAAAAATAATAAGTACTATAAGAATGTATATGTTGCAGAAGAGGAAGTAAGTGAGGAAGAGGATAGCGATTTGTGTGCTGGTCAAATTGAGAAAGTAGAATCCTCTAAAAGTGAAGAAATATATGAACATTATAGTGTTCATCCTTTGCATTCCAAGGAAGTCATGGGGAATGCTATTGAGTTGTTTCAAATGAAACAAGCCAAAGGGAGTCCCATTAGTGTCTGGGAGGAAAGTTTGGAAGCTCGGTGTTTCCCACAGCTATTTCCAACAGGTCAAGGAGGAAGATATGATGAGCGACCTCATCAAATTCCTGCTTCTGAATACCGGACTTTACGATTGTATGCGGAAGATGCTAGGTTTCGACAATGCATTCCCTATTTGTTTCATCTCCTGTTTGAAAGCGATCTGTCTGGACTGTCATATGCAGTGAACCACATCTTGAAAAGTGGTATACAGATGCAAAACATCTCGGCAAGTGACTTTATGGATAAAGTCAATGTCCAAGACAGTATTTTGGATTGTCACCTGATTAATCTCATGGCGTGTCAGCGTGGTACTAATGAGTACTGGTACCGTCGTCATGGTGATTTAAAATGTATGCTGAGGAACTTAGGAACTCCCACATGGTTCCTCACTCTGAGCTGTGCCGAGTATGGGTGGGAAGACTCACTTGAATTTCTACGAGAGGCAAATGGAAACATCGAAAACATCGAATCCAAGACACCTGGAGAACTGTGCTCTTTGGATCCAGTCAATGTATGCAGGTACTTCAATCATAGATTTGAAGCTATGATGTCTTTCATCATGAATAAGAAGAATCCACCTCTTGGAGAGGTGTTGGATTTCTTCTGGAGAAAGGAGTACCAAGCAAGAGGTGCTCCTCATATACATATGCTGCTGTGGATCAAGGATGCACCTAAATTTGGAACGGATCCAGAAGACTTAGTGATGAGTTTCATAGAACAGTATTCTACATGTGCAGTTCCAAACGCAAAGGAGGACAAAAGCCTAAGAGAACAAGTTCTACGCTTCCAAAGCCATCGTTGCGGAAAGTACTGTCGTCGTAAATTCAGAAACAAGGACAAGTTCTACACCAAATGTCGTTTCGCCTTTCCACGACCGGTGATTTCTAAAGGAAGAGTGAACAGTTTGATGTCTTCGCTGCGACATAATGTGATGAAGAAATCACCTAAAAACACATACAATTTGAAGAGGAACGAAGAGTCCAAGTACATCAACGACTACAACCCAGTGATTTTGTCCATGTGGAATGCTAACATGGATATACAGTTTGTGGCTGATAACTGTATGGCTGTGGCTCGGTATGCGACATCTTACATCACCAAAAAAGAAAAGACAGAATTGAAGGATATGTGGGAGGACATTTCCCATGAAAAGAGCCTCAGTAAGAAGTTGTACAGTTTCAGTCTGAAGATGTTGTCGCATCGAGAAATCGGAGCTTACGAATGTTCTGACCGGTTGTCTTCAGCAAGTCTCTATGCCAAATCTAGGAGTATCGTTTGGGCGAGTCTTGGTCTTGCTGCAACGCGTAATCGAGTTCTGAAACCTGTGCGGGAAATTGAGTACCGACATTTTGAAGACCAACATGTTGGATACAAATTATCCAAATCGAAGCAGTCACCTCGAGAATGTTTGTCTGTATGAGGTTCTACAAAATTACATATTCAAGAGGAACATCAAAGAAGATATTGATAAAGGAGTGTATGCTGTAATTGGAAGTGAGGGATGTCTGGTCAAGCAAAGAAAATGCCACTTGGTAAACCATCGAAAATTGAGTGGCGAATTTCCTGAAAAAAAGGAGTTTTTCTATTTAGCACTTTTGCAACTTTTCAAGCCTTGGCGTGCAGAAGAGGAACTGCTTGGAGATTTCCTCTGTTATGAAGACTCTTTCACTGCCGCCAAGGAGACCATAGAATGTCCTGCTTTTCCCAAATATGTACAAATGTTGAATGCGGAAATCGAGCAGGAAGCAACGATTGCAGCCGAGATTGCCAGAGACAGTTCTCAGGACAGTCAGAGTTCTGTTTCATTGAGTCAGGATCCACTAGGAGGACCTGTTATCGAAAATGAAGCTGCCACTGCCATGAATGAAGTGGAAAGAGCCATGGCACATGCTCAGGAGGATGCGGTTAACTTAGAAGACTTGGAAAGACAACTCAACGTTGAGCAGAGGAAAATATATGACGAAGTTACCAAGCAAATTGATCATGGATTAAGTCATGAGAAGAAAGAGTGCTCATGTACATCGTTGAAGCCTGTCCGACTTTACGTGAGTGGAGAAGCGGGAACTGGAAAGAGTTTCCTCATTAAAGCAATTTCATGTTATTTGAAGGAAAGGACTGAGTCATCGCTGTCTTGTGTTGTCACCGCTCCAACTGGACTGGCAGCACATAAAATTAAAGGTATTACTTTGCATCGTCTACTGATGCTGCCAGTGGAGCATGATAACAAATTACAATACCACAAGTTATCTGGAGATGCTTGTTGTGAAGTTTCAAGAGTCTTGAGGAAAATGAAACTTCTTATCATTGACGAAGTAAGCATGGTTTCCAATGTCATGCTTGCCTTTGTGCATTTCAGAATGCAAGAAGTTCTTAAAACAGAGTATGATGTGTTATTTGGTGGCAAACACATCATTGTTTTCGGAGATCTTCTGCAGCTGACACCAGTGAAAGGACAACCTGTGTTCAAAATGCTCACGAATGAAGATACCAGGAAGTGCCTAGGGAGCATTGGCAACGTCAATATATGGTTAAACTTCAATTATGCTGAACTACATGAAAATATGCGTCAGGCGAAGGATGAAGTTTACAAGAATATTCTACAAGATGTTAGAATTGGAAAAGTGACCGAGCATGGGAAACAAGCTTTACATGCACGATTACTGTCAAATTTATATCCAGAACAAGACGTTGTGCCTGAGAATATTTTTCAGAAAATTACTGAGAAGAAATCTGGAATATGTTTGATGCCAACTCTTGCAGAATGTGCCATCTTCAACAACAAAATGTTGTATTTAGAAAACCAAGAGATTGTGAAACTGGAAGCTATTGACAGAGTAGAGCATATGGGATCAACAATTATTTTGTCTGAGAATTTGAAAACAAAATTGGATTCATTAGAGAAGACTATATCTAAAACTGCAGGTTTTGAAAAGACTCTGAATGTGTGCTTAAATTGCCGTATAATTTTAAGAAGGAATTTACATGTTGAAAGAGGTCTGGTAAATGGATCAATGGGTAATGTTGTTGATTTTGTGAAATACAGAATTAGAGATGGGATTGAATTTTTAAAAATTAAATTTGATGGCATTGAGGAAGTACAGCTAATTGGTCGTTGTTCTGCTAGATTTTTGCTTGTAAAAGAATTATATGTTCGCCGTAAGCAGTTTCCTGTTTGCTTGGCATATGCGGTGACAATCCATAAATCACAAGGTTTAAGTGTAGACAGTGCATTGGTGAATATTGGCAGTTCTGTGTTCAAGGAGGGTATGGCATATGTGGCATTGTCACGAGTTAGAACTTTATCGGGATTGTACTTGATTGAGTGTGATGTCACAAACATTTGTGCGGATCTAGATTGTGTTAAGGAATACAATAGGTTAAGAAGAGAGTATGCGCCACAATTGCCTCAATATCCTTTGTTTGAGAAACGTGTGGTAGGCCGGAAACGAAGAAATGTGACCAATACTAGGGAGGTTGTACCAAAAAGACGAAAAGTTGATGAACCTGAAATTATAAGCAGAAACAAAAAGGATTCTGTTGAAGATGTTGTTGGTTTTCAATTTGAAAACAGTTCTGGTGTCAACTGCTATGCTAATGTAGTGGTTAATGTTTTGTTTTCTCTAGAAAATGTAAAAGAAGAGATTGTGGTCAATTCGGATCATAGATTTTGCAGTTTGTTAAATTCTGTGTTAGAGAAATGTAGCACTGATAGAACAAAAATAGAAAGTGTGTCTGAAATTCGAAATCTGTTAGACAGATGTTCAGGTCAAACACAATTCTCTCAAAATATTCAGCAAGATTGTCAGGAGTTTTTAATGTATATGCTTGATGTATTGCATGCTGAAGGTGTAGATGTAGATCACCTGTTTGGGCTTTCTTATCAATGGCAGCATGACTGCGAGAACTGTAGGGTATCAAGTACTACTAGTGTAGACTCAGAAAGATTTATATATTTAACTTTGCCAGACAGTAAATCAGTGTCCTTTAATAAGCTAGTAAAAGCAGCTGATCACAACATGGAGTGTAGCCAATGTAAATCTGAAATGATGTCAACATTAATTATACGAACATATGGCCAGTATGTCATTTTAATGTTCCAACGATGTAGGGCTGATGGAACAAAATTGACAACTTTAATTAAAAATTTTGTAGCTTCGCAGTTGTCAATATCAGGAAGGACTTTTGTAACTGCAGCAATTATATATCATGACGGTCCTTCAATAACATCAGGACATTACACAGCTTATTTAAAATCTAGAAACGGCTGGTCATTCTGCAACGATTCTGTTTTAACTTTAAAAAAAAAAATTGCCGTATGACCCTAAAAATTCTTACCTGGTGTTTTTAAAACCAAAATTTTTAGGGAAAGAATCTCGGGATGTGCTCTGAGGATTTTGAAGAGGTTCTAATGGCTCCTACACGATTTGGCCTTGAGGATAAGCGTAGTACAGAGACATAAGTTCTTACCATAACACTTGACGTCATGGAAAAATAACTGCACTTTGAATGAGTTCAGAAAAACTGTTTCTTTTTATAAGCTAATTCAAGCAGTCAATCAAAACGTGGAGTTGAGGGAATGTAAGTCTGCAATGCTGTCTACTGTTTTATATTGCTTTGTGATTAAAAGTGATGTAGAGAATTAAATAATTGTAGTAGTCATAGAGGTAGTGTAAGTCTGCTTCATAGTAAGCAGTATCAGTGTCATAGGAAATGTAGAACATGAGCAAGAAGGGTAAGATATTACTAGTCCAGGATTGTGAAAGTGATCTTGAACGTTTTCTTTCTGAAAGTTGCGGAAATACAAAATGACGGGATTTGCTTACAAGAATTCCAAGAGTTATAAATGGCTCTTACATGATTTGGCCTTGTGGAAACGTGTGGTAGAGAGCGAGAAGTCATTTATTGTATGTAACATATTTTTCAAAACGATGGAGGTTTTCTTTCAGAAAGTGGCGGGCTGAAAATAAAAACAGCACAACCGAGTGTAAGCTGTTCATAGGACATCCTTCGACGTCATGGAAAGTAAGTTACTTTTCAGGAGTTCTGATTTCTGATTGGTTATGTTATATGGGTTTTTTAAACACAATCATTTTGATTGTGTTTTTTTTTCCACGCTGTTATATGATGAATACCTTCAAGTCAATGTTTTTAGTGAAATTTGATAAATTCTGAGAACAGCAAAAATAAACCATTTAACATGTATAAATAATTCTGTACTGTTTGTATTTATGATGTACATGTAGAACTGTGTAGGAGGCATGGAGAAGGTGAGGCTTCTGTAAGTGTCAAAGTTGTTGCATACAGTACTCACATTCTACGTAGTCTTTCATATGATAGACTACATTTCCACAATGAGATACCTAAGCAAAGGAAACACAGGTGATGTGATTGTGGAATGAGCAAAAAAAATTACACGTTTTTCAATTACATTACCTGTGTTTCCTAACATTACACATCACATTGTGTAGATGAGGTTTAAGCCTGTTCCAGGAGACAGAGGAGGTCTGACATTTGTTCAAGAGTGCAGTGGACATGACTCACTTCGTTAGTAGGCCTGCACATGTATTACATCCTCTATACTCTTCAACAATCCTAAATTTCATCTGCAACCCTGAGTAGGACTTACCTGAAACAAATCTGTGGATAGGTTACACCTTATCAGCATCTAGAAACAATTATTTAAAATGGTAAGGGCAGTTTTACGAAGGCTGTGTGCCTCTTTTACGCCGCTGTTCCGTCACTTTTGTGTAAAAGATGCACCATGTTGCAAGATAGGCCTCAGTTCATTTCCAGCAAGATACCGTCAGTTTAAAATGTATATATTTAGGACTGTGTAGGGGGTATGGAGAAGCTGAGGCTTCAGTAAGTGTCAAAGTTGTTGCATGCAGTGCGTACTCTTTCATATGCTGGACTACATCTGCACAATGAGATACCTAACCAAAGGAAACACAAGTGATGTGATTGTGAAATGAGCAAAAGAAATTTCACGTTTTTCAAATACATTACCTGTGTTTCCTAACATTACGAATCACATTGTGCAGATGAAGTTTAGGCCTGTCCAGGGAAACAGAGGAAGTCTGAACTTTACTGGTAGGCCTGCACATGTATTATCTCCTCTGTACTCTTCAACAAGTCTAAATTTGATCTGCAACCCTGAGTAGGCCTCACCTGAAACAAACGTCTGGATAGGACACACCTTATTGCCATCATGAAACAATCCTTTAAAATGTTAGGAACAGTTTTATGATGATTGTGCACCTCTTTTGCGCTGCCATTGCGTCACTTTTGTGAGACAACAGCAGTGCAAAAGATGCACCATGTTCCAAGATAGGCCTCACTTCATCTGCATCAAGATACTGTTAGTTTAAAATGTATATCTTTAGGACTGTGTAGGGGGCCTGGAGAAGCAGAAGCTTCTGTAAGTGTCAAAGTTGTTGAAAAACTGTTTGTCCTTCAATCTTTTCCCTTCTCTTTTCTAATTTTTAAATACATGTTTTAATATTTTTCAAATGTTTGTTATCTCTTTCACAGATTGAAAGTATAAAAATAACAAGTGAGTAAGTTAACGACAATTATAAGGTAAATGTTTTGTACTCTTTTCGTTACATTTCTATCACATTCACCTACTATTAGTTCCACAGCTTCATTTCTTTAACCCTCAGTTTCGTGCCTTTGCTACTTCCCTCATTCCTTTCTCTATTACCTACTTACTCTACTCCTTCCACTCCTTTTCTCAGTCCCTCTCTTCTCATAGTTCCTCACTCTTGTTCACTCACTCCATCTCTATTACTCTTAGTGTCTTTGACTGATCACTCTTTCACTACTTGTTCATTATGCTTTTTCTGTGTAGTTGAAGCACACTAAGGGGCATATTATGAACACAGCCAATAAAATTATTGCTGTTTTTATCGGCAGAAAACTGTGGCAAAAGTGGTTTTAGCGGCAGTTTTCTGCCGATAAAAGCTGCAAAACTTTTATTGCCTATGTTGATAATATGGCCCTATGTTATTTACATTTCTTAGCTGTTTCAATTATTCTTTTTCTGTTACTTCTTCTTTTCTGCTTTCTGTTTTTTCTCTCTGTTATTCCACATGTTTTAATCTTATTTTGAACATTCACTCATATTCTCTAAGAAACTCTTCTTTGTTATTCTTCTACTCTCTTTTTTTTCTTTCACTTCCTTATCTATTTTGTTTTTCACAATTATACCCTCTTCCATTTTTCCTTCGGTAAATAAATCTATTAAACAGTATCTCTGGTTTACTCCCTATAGCTGTCTTTCTTTTAACATTACTCTCTGTTTACTTCCCTTATACTTACTCTTCTTTTTTTTTTTTTTGGTTCGCTCCCGGTTCGCGTACCGGGGAGCGAACGGGGAAGCGAACCAAAAGAAATAGAGGTTGCCAGAGTGCTAAACATTCTAGCAATTTTTTTATAAAGGGGAGGTAGTTCTGAAAAGAACTTTATTTTTTATTTTTTGTTGTTTTATATTTTTTTTGTGTTTTTTTGGAGGGGGGGGAAACAAAAATGATTCAGTACAAAGGGCTCAACAGGAGCAGCCAAAAAAAAAGAAAATTTAGTTTCGGTGACGTTTTGAACATTGATGATGTTCATATGCTGTATTTATTAGAGTAACACTCATCTGTCCACATGAAATTAATTTGCCACAATCTAAACATGTCATTTTAATTTTTCCAAAGTTCTTCTGAATATTTGGGACCGTTTCCCTTGCCTCTGATGCTGTCAGTGCCACTTCATTGGTGGATGTACTGGCAGGTCGGGGTTGTCCACCAAATCTCTCATTTGTGCAGCACTATAATTAAGCGGGTGCCACCTCTCCATGTGTCGATGCATGGTATAATTACCATAACTATATTTTTTTTCGGTCCCTCTGGAGAGTTGTTCGTGGCAGATCAGGCAGGTAACGTATCTGGCATTTACTTTCTTTTCATGTGGAGGCAAAGAAAAAAATTGCCAAATAAAATTGACTTTAACATGGGACGTCCTTGGCATTTCTTTCAAAAACCCCCTTGTCCCTTGCTCCTGTTCCTCGTCTTCCTCTTCTTCCTCCTCTTGTTGGAAGATGACCTGGCCAGTTCGACCTCTCTTCTTTGGTGGTGGTGGAGGTGGTGGGGAGCCATCAGCTGCAGCTACTACAGATGCCATGAGTAAGCACGCAAAAACAGGTCTTTCTCTCATAAAAATGAAAGTCGGAGTGAAGAAAAAAAGTGGGACTTTCATCATTTGGGAAAAAAAAATGTTGTAAACCAATGAAAAGTGATAATTTTACGTCATATGATCAAACGTTCCATCATTAGGAAACTAAAAGTAAAATGAACCAATGAAAAGTTTTATGAACTAGTCACATGACCTGTTGTTACGCGCTCTGCGCCGCGCCTCGGATCGTTTCCGGGGCTCTGCGTTTCGCGCCTTGGTTCGCGTTCCAGAGCGCTTCCGGGTGCGCTAACGAAGGGTGTTATAAGGCGCATTACGCAGTAACGCGATACGTTGTGATTACGCGACGCGTCACGATGTGGCTTTCTAACGTGGTACTTGCACTAACGGGACGTTTACCGGTTCGCGTACCGGCTGGAAAAATAAAAAATAATTTAAATTATAATATAAATTAAATTAAAAAAAAATATAATACAAAAATAAATAAAATATATTTTTCCTTTACAAGAAGAATACATTTTACAGCTTTTCATATTTGCTATTAAAAAACCATTGAAATTCACTGAAAAAACCATAGGTTAGAGACCATATATAGTTAGGAATTAGCATTTACAAAACCTTGAAAATTCACTGAAAAAACCATAGGTTATAGACCATATACAGTTAGGGATTAGCATTTAAAAAACCTTTTTTTACTCGCACAAAACCATTGAAATTCCATATATAGTTAGTTGCGCTAACTATATATCGCGCACCCGCAATCCACTGCTGATGATGTCACATATTACATCATTCATGACATGGTCAGTGACATCACTGATGACATCACTGATGACAACCCAAATGACATCACTGATGACATCACTGATGACATCAATCATGTGATAATACGATCAACCTCTTCCGACTCTAATATAACCTTAGATACATTCAGAGTAAACAGACACTCACAGATTATCACTCATCCATGGAGTTACTCACACACCTAGTCAGTCATGCACTGAATCAATCACACCTCCATTTCCTCAACTATACAGTTATATACACCTTACTTATTGAAACATGTTCTAACACATATTTACTGTCTTATACAATCCCTGATACAAGTTCACAATGATCCATACAGCCACTCACACATTCAGTGGCTCTCATGCACAGTTATTTATATATGCCAACTCTCACATGTACTGTGTTTTACATATGTACTTACTATGACATGTAGCATTGAGATATCCATTCACTCATCAATACACTCATGCACACAGTCAACCGCCCATGTAGCTGTTTCCACATGCACTCTTGAACTCATACACCTACTGAATCAACTGCTCACACATCTATGCACAGAGTCACACACCTCCCAGCCACCCCCACACAAACTCAATCTCCCATACAAATACTTGGGCAACCAATCAATAACACATATAGCCTCTCGTATAGCTAATGATCAACACATGCAGCAGTTTACATCACAACAGACATACTGATGCACACATTCAGACAGTTTAGTCACTAACCCATGCATTTAGTACGACACATTTATTCACTCACTCATACAGTCAGTCACGCACCTACTAAATCCTTCATCCAGACACTTATACATCCACTCATTCTTCAATATATCAAACATATTTAAACTTTACAGAAACACACAGTCACTGGATGATGTCATCAGTGATGTCATCAGTGATGTCATTTGGGTTGTCATCAGTGATGTCATCAGTGATGTCACTGACCATGTCATGAATGATGTAATATGTGACATCATCAGCAGTGGATTGCGGGTGCGCGATATATAGTTAGCGCAACTAACTATATATGGAATTTCAATGGTTTTGTGCGAGTAAAAAAAGGTTTTTTAAATGCTAATCCCTAACTATATATGGTCTATAACCTATGGTTTTTTCAGTGAATTTTCAAGGTTTTGTAAATGCTAATTCCTAACTATATATGGTCTCTAACCTAAGGTTTTTTCAGTGAATATATATATATATATGTACATGGCTGAGGGGAGGGAAGAACAAGCCCCCAGAACCAAACGCAAGCGCAGGAAGACCAGGAGAGCCGGCGGTGGTAGAAAAACCAAAAAGTTCGACTTGGACCAACCGCAGAAGAAACAACAGGAGGTAGTTGAAACGAGTAATCTTACAGTGGTAAATTTAACACAGAGACCACTAACTGCCGCGGAACACAAAGTACTAAGTCTTGGACTGACTTTCTGTCCGGACGCACACCTGGAGTACACCCAAACCAGGATCGACTTGTTCAGTTTCATCAGGAAATTGAAACTTCATAAGTACTTTAAAATCAGGACTCATTTGACCAGAAGTAAAAAACAAACTACGAGGCTAACAGCAACAGATATACTGACTGTGAAGGATCTCGCAGGAATAGAAACATTGGAAGATCTCAGAAACGAATTAACAACAAATACACGAAGCAGCCAAGAAATAGTGGAACGAGCTAGGGAGGTTGGAATTGAACAGGATAGAGAAGAGAGCCCGTACAAACCATCCTCCACTTTCAATCCACAAATGCCATTTGATGCCCTGGATACATTTTCGGATGCTATGATTAAAGATCTGCAATATTTCCGCAAAAATCAAAAAAATGGAAAAAAGGAAAATTGTGGGTTAAATCTGTCTCAGGAAGAAAAAATGGCTTTAACAAACTTGGCACAGGATCATACCATCATCATAAAGCCCTCGGACAAAGGGGGAAATGTCGTGGTGCAAGCAAGGGATGAATACTATAAAGAGGCGATAAGACAATTGTCAGATGGAAAAAGCTACGAAGTGACCACTTTTAAAATATACCAACAAAGCATCCAAGCATATGATGAACTAATAAGCAAGTGGTATAAGAAAGGAATGCTTGGAGACGATGAACATCTATACCTCCGTAGCTCTAACCCAACCTGCCCAACCTTCTATCATATTCCCAAGCTGCATAAAGACAGAACACACCCCCCGGGAAGACCAATCGTTTCTTCAATGCAAGGACTGACGGAACATGTTTCCAAGTTTCTTGATTTTTTCCTAGCGAGTCTTGTTAAAAGGTTAACCTCCTATGTAAAAGACACCAAAGACTTTCTCTCAAAAATCCAAAATATGCAATGGCAACCTGACTATCTATTGATCGTCCTGGATATAACAAGTCTCTACACTTGTATTGAACACTCAAAGGGGATTAAAGCAGTTAATGAGTATCTACAAAAAAGACCACTGAGATATGCACAGCATAACTGCATGTTATTAGAATTTTTAGAATTCTGTTTAAATAACAATATTTTTCTCTTTGAAACCACCTATTACAAACAAGTGTCGGGCACGGCGATGGGTACCTGCTTTGCCCCCAGCTACGCGAACTTGTTCGTCGGCTGGTGGGAGGAGCAGGTACCCAGAACCTACAGGGACGACATGTCGGACGGTAAAGTAATCAGATGGCATCGATATATCGATGACTTGTTTATCGTGTGGCAGGGAACTGAGGAGACCGCCTTGAAGTACATCGCTAGTTTAAATAACAACGATCTAAACCTGCACCTTGCGGGCACCATCAGTCCATGTACCGTGGACTATTTGGACCTTAAGGTACAGATAATAGAGGGTAGGATTGAGACTTCATTGTATCGCAAAAAAACTGCTGGCAATTCGATACTTCACTCAACCAGCAGCCACCCACCTAAACTAGTGCAAAGCATCCCCTACGGGGAACTGCTAAGAATAAAAAGAAATTGCACACGCGATTGTGACTTCGAACAGGCCGCCTCCGAATGTATTGCCAGGTTTGCCATCCGTGGGTACAATCCCACATCATTAAATAAAACACTGTGTAAAGTGAAGAATATGACCAGGGAAAGTCTGCTGTGTGAAAAAGAGAACAAAAAGCTTGAAACCGGCAAATTTAGACTAATCACCCCCTATTCATCGGAAGCTAATCATTTAAAATCTATGCTTAGAAAAAATTGGCACATTCTAAAAACCGATAGTGTCATAGGTGAGGATGTCCCAAACTTTCCCTTAGTCACATTCAGAAAATCTAGATCTATCCGTGACAAACTAGTACATAGCCACCTTGAAAAAATACCCCCTAAAACCAACACCCTGAAACATATGAGAGGCTTTTTTCCATGTCATAAGTGCAAAGCTTGCAGCAACAGTAAAAGGACCCTTACATATACCATCCAAGATACTGGTAGGGTGAAAAAAATCAGCAAGTTTATCACTTGCAGTACACCATATGTTGTGTACTGCTTAGTGTGCCCCTGCGGACTCCAATATATTGGAAGTACAGTACATCCATTTAAAATCAGGATACTGGAACACATGAGGGCCATTGATAAAGTGGATCAAGCCTATCCTGTGGCAAGGCACTTTGCCGACAAGCATAAGGGTGACCGCAATCAACTGCAGTGTTATGGTTTAGACCTAGTCCCTGATAACATCAGAGGGGGGGACAGGCTTAGAAAACTCCGCAGGTTGGAATCAAGATACATCATTGATCTCCATACCAAAACGCCCTGGGGTCTGAACAGTGGGGAAGATATGATGGTACATATAGGCATCTGATAAAATCTGAATGTGTACCTAATATGATATATAACGAGTAGGGTGGAGAATAACGGATCAAAGAGGCAATACTGAATACAGAATATAAAGTGGCCGCCATACCAGTGTATATATATATTTTTCTGAAATTGAGAATGCATAATTGCTTACATGTAAATACATATGTACATAGGGTTTCATCTTTTGGATTAAGGGATATCAGCATTGTAAATAAGAGAGGATTAATTTTGAAGTACCTTGGTGTCCTTCAAGTGAACCATTTCTGAGTTACTTTGGTGTGGTTTGCTTCTAATGAAAAATGTGATTAATGAATGAATTTGATTTCAATTGCCTTTTTTACGTAAATTGCTGTTTTTCGATATGTAAATAGTAACGATGAAAAACGCAAATGAAACAGGGGAGGAATAAGAAAATGTCTAATGGTTTAGAAAATGACAGATGGTTGATTTGTTTTGAATATGCAATTTGAAATGTTGGTATAAGGAGGGAGAATTGCCGATACACGGCTCTATTCTTTTTGCGTTGACACATGAGTTAATTAGATAAATAGCACGAGGCAAGTGCTTGGGATACAGTTATGAATTTTCAAATGTATCACTGGTCTACAAGACTCATGTTTATGGAGTATGGACTTGTTTTGCAAGAAAACTAAAATGTAAAAGCATGTTTATAGCACAATTTATTTGTAAATATGTAAATACGCACCACTCCAAGATGGCGCTGGCTATTACCAGCTGGCCTGTAGTCCTTCCTTTACCTAATTAATTGTTAAAAACAGGATGTTGCTAGAGGGCAATTGACATTGAGAAAGGCAATCTGCCGAAACGCGAGGGCGTCTGTCACTGCAATAAAGCAACTGTTGGAGAAATTACCCCGGAGTGCGGAGAATTCTTTGTCCTTAGACTGAGGAGTTGGAGCAGTAATGTATATATATATATATATATTCTCCAGATGCACATATGTGAGTACAATTAGTTTCCTATACAGTTTTTCAACAAGCTTTGTTTCTGCACATTATGGATAAATATTGCTTGGCATTTACAGAAGATCATATTGCAGCAATACTTTCAGGCCCATTATTTCTACGAGATGCACCACTAGCAGGAGTGACAAACGCCCAAGAAGAGTGGGAAAAACTATCAAATATTAAAAAGCGGCAAATTCGGATTGCGCTTCATGGCGCCTTAATGACTGAGTACCTCAGGGCAGGCACAGCACCAGCCAGCCTTTTGGTTTGGATTGAACCTAAGATATTCTTGGAAGACAAAAGATTTCGATTAGACTGGAGCTACGTCGCTAATAAATGTACAAGAGATTGGCTCATTTTAATAATTAATACCGCGAAAAGACTCAGCGAGGAGCTCCTCAAGGAAATCTTAGAGATTAAGGAAGCCATCAACGCTGACACCACCATCAGTGACACGAAAGAGCAGCTAGCCAAGATACAAAGTGACCTGGGTGAATACAAAACCTACCTAGTCAACCAAAAAATTAATGGACTGAAAAAGAATTTGGAAAGATACAGCCACGAGTGGGCTTTCCCCTATACAGAGGATAAATATTATTCTTCTGCAACAGAACAGAGATATCAGGGACAAAGCCACCGAGGCGGCCGGCACCAAGGTAGGAGAACACCCAATAACTGGATGTTCGAAAACGCCAGCAGTGAAGAGGACGATCCTATTAATCAACCCTCTACCTCTAACCAGAATAGGGTTAGGTTTAACCCACAAGAGAGATCTAACGAAGACCTTGGGGACTATTTCGTTGTTTTTCAGGGCAGCAAACATTGGACCAGAGAGGAAGAGGGGGAGGCCACAGGGGCAGAGGACGAGGCCAAGCACATCACAGTGCGAACCCCACATGGCAGGCATTCTCCCCCAGGATCACTCGCAGTAGAGGCAGAACCCCGCTATGACCACAAATAATATAATGGTCAACCTGTCAGATTATCCACTCACAGAAAATGAGCTAGGGGTTTTAAATAAGGGATTAGGGTTTGTCCCCACCCCCAAACATGACAACTTCTAATGTCGTAATGAGCTCAGCAGACTGATGCTCAAAATCAAACTAAAAAAATTCTTTGAGGGGGAAGAACAAGACCCCCCCATCAGTGTTCTCTACCAACCTTCATCGACCTTCCAATTCCTGTCCCACTAACAACATGGTTGGCCCGGAAGTCCAGGTATTTAAAGGAAAGGTCCTGGAGGATATTATGAACCTGGAACAAGCAGGTGCGGCACATACCCAATCAAACATGAAGAAGAAAGACTGGGATGCCCTCAGGAGTATCCAAGACAATGTGCTGATAACCATCAAACTCGCTGATAAGGGTGGAGCGGTGGTGGTTATGAATACATCAGATTATGACAGGAAGTCGAGCGTTGAAATAACTCTACGGCGAGGAGGAAACAATTGGGAGGGCTGTGCATAGCCCAAAACTCCAAAAAACAAGCCCCATTTGGCTACGCACGTCCAAGGCTCTACGTTAAAATCTGGCCTGATATTAGGGAAGGCATCGATTAGTCACATGGGACACAGCCGCAGAAACACTGCTCCAAGGAGCGAGGGCAGAACAAATACTCCTGAGAACGCGAGAGTGAGCTGTACAAACAATGCAGCAATGAGGACAGATTTTTTTTTTAAAGATCAGGTGACTCCATTTTCCCGAAGGACGAAAACATTGAAGCATCAGCTATTTTAGGCATGAAACAGCAAAAAGAAAGCCATTTTTGACTGAAAAAATTTAGATTCTCCCGTTTACACCAGGTCGATTGGTATGTATGTGGCTGTTTGAGGATTGCAAAAAATGGCCAGTATTTCTCTTAACCGCTTCAGCGCGGCGCTGAACGTTCTAATGAGCCAACAGGCTCATGACGGAACGGTTCCGTCATGGGCACAGGCCAACCGACGCTCATGACTGAACTGTTCCGTCATGAGCATCGAAGGGGTTAAGAAAGGTGGCACCTCAAACATGCCAGCATTTTAAAAATGGAAAGTGTTGGATTTAGAAAAAAAACAGAGGGAATGTATTTTCCTCATTGACATATATTGAAAGAGAGGCAATTTTAGGCGAGAGACAGCTAAAATAAAGCCATTTCTTGCTTCAAAATTGGGATACTATATCGGAACCGGAGGCTCTGATTGCGCTTTACTTAACTGTTTTTCTCACGGAAGCCATTAAACACACTACATTACCCTGTAGGCATGTGTCAAGAACAACCAACACAAGACACAAAACTGTCCAATCATAGCCACAGTAACCATATAAAACAGTCTGAATGTAGTCCTTCCCCCTCTTTGCTTGATGCTCACAGCAGCTCAAATAAGTACCTTTACTTACATACACAAATTAAACTGCTTGTTTGTTAAAATCGTGTGCTTTTTATATGGGTTTCTCTAACGATTCTTTTATAGCTTACAGTCAGCGCTCTGTTATCAAGGCAGAATATAAAATGAAAAGTAGAAGGGTATGGAATGCGCTAAGTCATGCATGGTAAATATAGTCAAGTAGGAAGGCTCAAGGATATTGGGTAATGACCACCCTTCGTTACCAGCTGTGTAGACAAATGTCCACACATAAAATGAAAAAAAGGAATTAATATCCTGAGCAAAGAAAGTCCATAGTAATCAGAAAAGTCCACACAAATTACTTCACAGAATTTTTCTTCTGTTCTTTATTTATTTCAAGCTTTGCTCTTAGTAGTCACTTCTGGCCACCAGCATAGCAGTACATAACCTGTGGCTTCAACCAACGGCAAAAGGACTCCTAGCTAACCTGTGTTTCGTCTACGCGGAAATATCCACTGACTTCTTCAGGGCTAAAATTGAAAAAAGGAAGCCCATATTATAACCTCTGTAGTTGCTAAAGCAAGTATCTATATATACAGTAAGTAATAGAGAGAGAAAATAGTAAAAGTCAGAAGACCACCAAGTGTTATGAATCCATTGAGGAAAAATAAATATTAAAAGCCATGAATCCAAAGTGTGAAAGTTGTCAACGCGACTACGACCCAAGGAAAAGGAACACAATGTGCTAATATTTTTAAAAAATGGTGATCAAAGTAACTCGAAGAGTGTTCATTATTAGTACATAAGTAGATCAAAAAGACCCGTACGCACACCACAACTGACCTAATATAGTACAATGGACTTACTACCAAGCTTATGTATATCAAATAAATAATGCAGAAATTATTATGTGTGTACTCAGATACTCATATTCAATCCTAATGTCTCTAAGCCCAAATACAGGTATGATCCTGCAATGCAATGCAGACAAAACAGGAATCATCAGAGAGTGAACTGAATCTATGGTTGGACTAAACCATACAATCGGGGTAATAGCACCTAACACAAGTGAAAAAGTGCTCATATTAATAAAAAAGGTTGATCTAAAACGGCTCCTCAAAATCAATATGAACGTCATATAGATGAAATAACTCACCAAATGTTATGTATAATTCAGATACAGAGTGTAGAAAGATAGTGCAAGTACTGGCTTAGGTACTTGTGTTCAGTCGTACCGCCTGCAAACAGCTCCCAGGCGTGATCCTACAGTATAATACAACAGAAATAGGACCAGATCTATGATGAAAAACCAACACAGATATAGCAATTGCACTTATTAGTCATGATTTAATAGCCAGCTGTTCTATAAGTTGGTCTTAGTGCGCAAAAAAAGGGCCTGCTTTGATGGCCAGTTGCCCCAATACGAGCAAATGCAATATAGCCCTGAATATCGTTTCACATATATTGGCCGAAGTTAATCAACAAACTATAAACAAATAGGCAAACCTGCTATGATAGCTACCTGTCCATATGAGCATGTACATAGTCACAAACATCCTTGTGACTCATAAGTATCGATTCACATTTGATGACCGAAAAATAAAGCAACATACTATACACATAAGGAGCAAGTCCAGTAAAGAAACCGACCAAGCCCAATTCAATAAATATTAATTGAAAAAACCCGTTCTGAGTGCAAACATACCGAACAAGCGGCTCCAGTCCAAAAGAGAGTACTCCTTCAGACAGCGTGGTGTCTCGTACGGGCGCATCTGTGTCTTGTTTTCGTCTGTCAGATTCCTTCTGACAGTGGTGAGTTTTTGGATACCGAGGCAGTAGCCTCATTACTCACATTCATTTTGAATTTTTTAGTCGCTGTTTAGGTTGTCTTATTGATGTGTGACGCGTTGTCACTGTTGAGGTTGTATCACAAGGTCAGCTCAGTGATGGGCCGTGGGTAGCGGTCAACTGAGTTTGCAGAATTGTCAGCATGTTTCCTCAAAGAGTCTCGTCTTTGTCTATCTAGTACCTTCTGATAGTGTTGAGTTTTGGGTGCCTGCCGAGGCGATTATGCCGTCAGACAGTGAAAGGGTTTTGGTTGCCTGCCGGGGCGGTTGCCGTCAGCCAGTGGTGAGTTTTGCGTACCTGCCGGGCGTTTGCCTTCAGGCAGTGATGAGTTTTTGGATGCTGCGTTGCTGTTTCAGTTTCACAAGGTTAGCGCTTCGATGGGCCGCAGGTAGAGGTCAAATGGGTTTGTAGCGATGTCTGCGAGTTTCCTGATCAGTGGGTTCTCTTTTTGATCCAATCCTTTGTAGAATGTCCTGTTGAGTTTGAGGAGATGGTCGTCCAACATCTCAACGCCTAGGTCTCTGTGGAGGTCTGCTGTTCATGTGAACATAGGAGCACCTGCTGCAATCCGTAAGGCCTTGCTCTGTAGTCTCTGTAGGTCTTTCCGAACCTGCGGGCGGCAGCTACTCCAAACTCCAAAGCTTGATAGGCTACACGCATCCCAAGATTCCTAGAGCACCATATGTAACTCCCTCCGGAGTGTGTAAAAGGAGTTGTATACTAGAACACATATAACGGAACTGCAACATTCAGTAATTAAATCACCATCCTTCAGGTTTAGGCAAACCCAGCATGAAATAAAATGTACTCGTGTTCAAGTTCCCGCAAAAGTTGTTCCCTATTAATGGATGTGAGAGGAAACAAAGTAAAAGAACATAAAGTACAGTAACAACCAGAAAGTAAACCCAAATATATAGTACAAAAAAGAATCCACTAATACATTGGAGAAAGACTCACCAATTAAGTACATTACTAGTAACATCAATCAATAACAGAATACAGTTCTAAAGATGAAGCACATTGGAACGGGCAAACAAGCCAGCAGAACAGTATTGGTATACAGAATATTTTCATACATTAAGTTCCCAAAAATTACTGTAGTTTGTTGTATGTTAAGACCCTTATCTACAGCCTGTAGTTTCAGGATCCATTGTCTGAGTTTAAGTTCATGGTTACTACCCGTCATCTAATTTCACAGACTCATTACCATGAAACTTAAAGGTCAGCTGTTTGATTTGTGCTCCATGTTGGACTTGGCTCTTTTTGCAAGGTCATCCCTGAACTTTTTGCCTTCCTACTGTATTGTTTCTGACCTGTTTTTGTTGTTTTTAGGACTGTGGGCACTTTACTACTGCTGATCAGTGATAAAGTGCATATGCTCTCTGTATAAAGTGTTATGGTAATTTATTTGTCCATAATTGGTATGTTTGTCTTACTAGTAAAGTCCCTAGTAAAGTGCACTATGTGGGCCAGGGCTGGTAATGCAAATGCTACTAGTGGGCCTGCAGCACTAAATGTGCCACCCACACAAGTTGCCCTAAAAAGAGATCTCAGGCCTGCCACTGCAGTTTGTTAACTGCCTTGTTGTCCTGACAAGTGCACCCACTTGCCAGGCCTTACCCTTCCCTTTTTTTTTTATAATTCTTTTTATTGGAGAAATAAAAAAGGATAAACAATAACAGGTGGCTTACATCGCGGAATGAAGGATCAATAATATACATACAGGAGATTTAGACGGAGAATCATCAATAAAGTCTGCACACGTGTTACAACTGGTATGTGGTCGCACTACAATCAGGATATTCAAACGAAACGTCTACCCCCACCTCCCCAGGAAAACAGGATAAACATTGAGTAACAGGCCAGAGTAGAAGGGAGGGGGAAGGGTGCAGCAATAAGAAGGTTACGATGTTACACCCACATACCGAACACAGTGATAAATTAAGCAACAAGTGGCTACCTCACGTAAGTAATATCTCCACCAGAACCCGTCTATCCCATTACGCGAATCCGCTACTCAATAAGACCACCTATATCAGGATTTAGAAGGATTTCAAACATAAAACTACAAATACTAACAAAACAAACACCCCCCCCCACCCTGCACCCCAGCATATGGCTTGTGCGCTATCCCCAACTAGCTGTGTGCCTGTCGCCCGGTCTAACTAGGTACTAAATGTAGTAAAAGTTGGAGGAGGACATCTCAGTATGGGCCCCCGGTCCCCCCCCCCACCAGAACCAAGAATCCCCGTAATACACACTCAACTCCAATGAAAGCAAATGTAAAACTAAACAGGGGAAACAGTAGTCACCACCCTACCTCCCGTAAATACAATAGTAACAAATCCTACTTAAGAAAACTCATGGTGCCAAACCCCAACAAACAGTCTCATCCTTGACCCTTCCGATCAGTCGTACAAGTCCCTTCCAGACAAGTTTTCATCTCCGCATGATAGTCGAAGTGTGAAAACAGTTCAGTAAAGTTCAGTATGAGGCGAAGCAAAGTTGTAGAGTCTCTGGGAACCCTATCGGCATCTGCGACGACCCTCATCGACATGAGCTCCCAGTGTCGTTGTCTCTGTGATGATGGTGAAAACGTCGAAGAGGAAAAAAACACTGAATCGTTCCATAGATAGTTCCCATCAAGAGTGTCCGGAAGGGGGGCAACAATTACACCACACTCAGTAGGCGATGATGGTGGGCTTGGCAATCCGTAAAGCACGTCGAGTACACGGTTGTAGACCATCACATTGCCATGAAGCTCCGACACCTCTCGTGGCACAGGGACCACTGCCGTTACAACGACCGCCGTGGGTGGGATAAGCTGATCAGGATAATGAAACGGTGCAGGGTCCGGTCCCACTTGTCCAGGTCCGTGTGCAACCACAATCATTTTCCGGACAATGGACTCCACATGGGTATGTAGTGACCGATAGCTGCCAATACAGATCGTATCGACGGTTCAGACTCAGTCCGTCCCATCGAAGCTTGTTCCGAAACACCCATGTTCGCGTCCCCCGAGGCCCGGCCCACCCCGGGGGAATCGGCAAATTTGGGACAGACTGTCGCGGAGGGAGACCGAGGACTTACCAAGGTCGCGATCCAGGCTCCAGTGCCATAAGCGTAGATCCCAACCTGGCAAACACCGGTGGAGGCAAACTGGGTCTTCGGGCCAGGGACCCACACCCACAGCGCACTGTCGTGCCTCATCAACCCTCCGTCGATTGTAGGCTGGAGCAAAAACCGCCGTCGAAATCGGGCTTAAAAATTTTTCCACGTCCAAGGACCGGACCCTGATGATCACCGACAGCCGATGTTGTTCAACTGGAACCCGGCTGGGCCAGTACTCGAGTCCCCGGCTCACAAGCAGGTGTAGGCCCCAAACTAAAACTCGACGTAACTTCGTCCACAAAGCTGGGAGAACTCCCGGGATCACACCAAAATATAACGTAGCAGTTCACACACCCGGAGGCAGGGTGGAAATTCAGGATCTGTAGCAGGATTATCCGGCGGGGGACGGAGGTCGATGGAGCCGGGAGCCTAAGCGGCCATCTTGGTTGCAAGCGTAGCTCCTCCTCTCACCCCTGCCCTTTTTATGCATATTGGACACCCCTATAGTAGGCCTAAGGAACCCCCAGGGCAGGGTACAGTGTATGTGAAAGATAGGACATCTACTGAGGTGTGTACCATGTCCTCACAGTGAAGTACTGCCAAATTCGTTTTTCACTGTTGCAAGGCTATCTTGCCATAGGACAGAATGGGGAATGCTGTATCACATGTTTCCAGCATATCTTCCCATAGGCATAAGATGGAGAGATGGAGTTTAGTGTGCCTGAACTCAGAATTTAATATCACATCTTTTTGTGAAGATGATATTTGAATTGTGGGTTTAGAAATCACGCTTTGAGAAGTGGCTGGTTTCTTGTCCTAGTAAAGAAAGCGTTCCCTTTCTCTAGGGAGCGACCCTCTGGGCGCTGCTATGTTGGATCGACACTGCGATCTGTAAAATGTTGAAAACCATATTTGTCATACAATTGTCAAAGACTTCAATGAAAAAGTTCATCAGTTTTGAATTTTAATGAAATCGTATTCATCAATTTCCAATGTTGTAATTCACATCGTAGAATTTATCATATTCATAAATCCATGAAAACACTAATAAATGCTTTTCCCAATGCATTTCGTACCCATGACAGGTACTTCGTCAGGGGAATCGCTAATCAGTGTGTGGTCTCAGTCTAACCCCAAGGTGAGATAACGTAACACACTGGAAATTGATGAATACGACTTCATTAAAATTCAAAACTGATGAACTTTTTCATTGAAGTCTTTGACAATTGTATGACAAATCTGGTTTTCAACATTTTATAGATCGCAGTGTCGATCCAACATAGCAGCGCCCAGAGGGTCGCTCCCTAGAGAAAGGGAACGCTTTCTTTACTTGTTCAATTTCACACCTAAAGTCCGACTAGGTGATACCTCCGAGGCACGCAACAACTTACATTTTTTGAATCAAATACTGAGCTTGTGCCCAACCATCCCTATCATAACATTGGTTTCTTGTCCTAACCATCATGTGTGCCTCTGCCTGGTTGTGCATAGACTGTCTGGGTAGGAATGTGACAGGGTCTAGGAAGTGTCCTGAAACTAGGGAAAAGTAGGGGAGACAGCAACAGGCTGGCCTGCATTTGGTGTGGTGGGAGTAGCCCCTTTGATGAGGAGAGGCCTGTGCGGCTGCCATAAAAGAATTGCTCCACCTCCTGCATAGCGTCTGGGGCCCAGACCCTCACTATTAAAGAAAGAAGGTGTGCACTGGCACGAAGACACCCAGGTCTGGTTTGGACCGGACTCACAGCCCCCCTGAACACAAAGACTTCAAAGGCATTTAGGGGTATAAATGTGAGAGCTGAAATCCCTGAACTCAAGACTGAAAAAGGATTGAAACTACTTTGTGATCAAGAGGAACCTCTACCAAAGTAGAACAACTGAAGAGACGGACTGCCCTTGCTGTGTGTTCTGTGGCTGGCCTGCAGTTTGCTGATTTGACTAAGGAGAGGACAAGGGACTTTGCTGTGTACTGTGTGCCCCTGCTTGAAAGGACTTTGCTGTGTCCTGAAGTAACTTGTCTCCAAGGGCCCGTGGAGAGCAGGTCCCCTGTTGTGGAAACTCAGGAACATCAAAGTTTCCAACCATGTCTCAGCGACACTTGATGTGTGTGCTTTTGCATGCCTGAGACTGCCGTGTGGTCTGTGGTGCAGTTTACGAGGTGCCCCGTGACCGCATTGCCCTCACAGCGTGAAACATTGTCCACTCGGCTGCATTGCTATTTGTAGCCCGAGCCGTCATCATAACTGAGGCTGTGAGTAAGGATCGCCGCCGCCGGTCCGACCTGCAACATGCTAAAGGATTTCTTGAAGCTAAGGAAGCTGCAAGGTGAAAGGGATCGTGATCATTGTTCACCTAGAGGAATCTGCCCAAGATCGTCAACGAAGGAGAAGGCAGCGCCGTAACCCGTCCAGCTACAGCATCGCCTAGCAATGGAGCTGTAATGTCAACGGGACCGCTCACCAGGATGTCCTACAAGCGGGGAGAGAGAGAGAGAGAGAGAGAGAGAGAGAGAGAGAGAGAGAGAGAGAGAGCGAGACAGCGCACCCCTCCAGGTAAGGCTTGGACTCCGGTCGGGAGCCGCAAGCGTGTGTGGCCTGAGGAGGCATGCAGAAGGAGTACAGGAGCGGCCCGTACATGCCCAGCTTATGACCGTTGTCTCTGCTGTTGGGGCCTAGTGGTGCCCGAGCTGATTGTGCAGATTGGCTTATAAGCATTATTTCTTGCATTAGGAACTGCCTTATTCCTTGCCTTAAGAACTGCATTATCCTTTCATTAAGAACTGCATTATCCTTGCATTAAGAACTGCATTCTCCTTGCATTAAGAACTGCATTATCCTTGCATTAAGAACCACATTATTCTTGCATTACGAACTGCAATATTCTTGCATTACGAACCGCATTATTCTTGTATTACGGACTGCATTATTCCTGCGTTACGAACTGCATTAGTACTTGCATTAAGGACTGTCTTATTTCTAACTTACTTAATCATCGTGAACTGCTCATTAATACCGCAAGAACCTACAAGTGATTGTTGGCTTAATAACCGGCAAAGTGAAATATTATGAATACGCATATGTTGGAATTCTATTGTTTTGTCTCATTGTATTACTTTTTATAAAGATACTGCTCTTTTTATAAATTCAGTGTTGTGTCGATTTCTGGTGTTATCACTGTGTCACTGGCAGTGTGGTTGGAAATACTTTACACATTGCCTTGGAGGTAAGCCTGGCTGCGCGTGCCAAGCTACCGGGGGTGAGCAGGGGTTATCTAAGAGTGTGGCCTCCTTTTCCTGACTAGAAGCAAGGGTTCCTATTTGGACTAAGGTACCTATTTCTGCCAACTAGAGACCCCCAGTTCTAACACTCCACATTCTAGAGCATGAACAGCAATGGGAAATCTGATATCCAAATTCTTCAGAATCCTGAAGTATTCTGAGATACGATCTTTAAGACTTCTAACAGTGCTGCCTATACAGATCGTATCACATTTGCAAATGATGGCATACATCACAAACGTTGTTGTACAATCAATGTGCTTATCTATGTGAAACTTCCTTGAGCCATTATATTCAAAGTCATGGATATCATGAATTGCGAATCTACACATGCTACAGTTACCACATCTATATGATCCTTCATTCCGTTTGTGTAACCATGTCTGATCACGATCCCGCACCCTAGGATAACTTGGGCTGAGAATACTATGTTTCGATTTGCCTTTACAGTAGGTAACACTCTGATGACTCAGTACATGTGGTTGTAATGTGGTATCTGATGTAAGGAGATACCAATAACGTTTGAGTATGCCATATATGTTATGTGACCATAGGTGGTAACCTGTGATTAATCTGATTGGGTGAATATTACTTCCCTTAGTCTTAGTTCCTGTTTTCAATGTTTCACTTCTGGCTAGGTTGGCGGCTCTCTTTCTCGCTTTCAAAATAATGCCTTTCTCATATCCCCTTGCCAGGAACCTCTCTCCTATATCACTCGCACAGTTTGCAAATTCAGCATCGTCACTGCAATTCCGATGTGCTCTGAATAGTTCACCATATGGAATCAAGTTAATTTGAGATTTCGGGTGTGCACTTCTGGCATGTAACACAGCATTACACGATGTACACTTCCTAAACATTTTCTACCTTGGTGTATATACAGTTCAACATCCAAGAATACAATTTTATCCCTGCCATGTGTCATAGTGAATGCCCTGTTAAAAGAATTCTGATTCATATGTGCAAAGAATCCCTATAATTCTTCTTCTCTACCCGTCCAAATAAAGAGGCAATCATCAATGTACCTGCCATAGTAACAGATGCAAGCTAGCCTTTTGGCTCCTGTGTGCCCCAGATATGCGCCGTCTCTAACCACCCCATAAAGAGGCAAGCAAAGGACGGCACAAATATGGAACCTATCGCAGTCCCACATATTTGCTGATACCATTTGCCATTAATCATAAAGACATTATATTCCAAGATCAGTTGTGCCATGTTGATTATTCCAGTCGGAGGAGCGCAGCATCCATTTTGTGAATCCTCGGTGAGGTCTCTCACAATTGGTGTGTGTAACATATCTCTTGCTCTATGGCAGCTCAAATGATGCTCTTTGGGCACATTACTGGGAAATTCCTGTGGAATTTTGTAAATTCACTCTGGGAATTCATCCTATTTACAGCCACTCCTCTAAATTTACAAAGGACAGCTAGTCATGTTTGTTTCCCCTTATACTCTCTGGGGTGTATACAGATAGTACACCTTGGACAACAGTATGCCAGAAAACCACAGATATTTTAGACAGGACTCTGAGTTAGAGTCTTTTGAGTCGGTTCCCGAAATAAAGCACATGATACGCCAAGAGGTCTGTACATTTTTTGCATGGGGGAAAGCCCTGCAGAAACTGTTTGCATGGTGGACCAACACAGATGCACTGCATGGACGCAGGTAGGCCAGCCATTAGGCCATTCTGGTAAGACAGAACCCTTTTGCAAAACTGTACCTCTCCCAGCTAGACCTGGGGTCAGAGGAAGTAGCTGGTCCTGGTGGGCTTTTCTCATCTGCAAAAATAACACCTCCTTCCACTACCACACAAGACAGAGGAGCCACAGACTCCCCCTCATCAGACAACTTTTATACAGAGCCCAAGAGATCAAGGGATGCGCATCCCTGCGTAGGGGTCAGCAAAAAAAACAAGGAGAGACCTTGGCAAAACCTCCAAAGACCGGGATCAACACCCTGACCTGTTTGATCCCAAAATAATCCGCCATCCTTGTTCCTCCGAATGGGAATCTATCCCCAAGGTTGCCTACCACCTGAAACAGTGTCTTAGACTACCCGTGGTTAAGGAGGTCAGAAATAGACTGTGGGCTGAGTTCCCCAGGCCATCTACTGAGGGAAAAGTGGCAGCAACACCTGAGCTAAAAATCACAATTGTCATTCCTCTAGCTAAATTAATCAAGGACCCCAAATGAGGCAGTGACCATTCCTGGCATGCTTGCCAGGAAAAGCTTTTAGACCTGGTGGGGCACATAACAATGATAATGGAGATAGCTGAGGAGTAAGGGGATCCTACTGATCCTGACATTTTATCAGGATAGGTGCACAGAGCGGTTTGCATCTTAGTAAATGGAAATTGCTTTTTGTCCACAGAATGTAGATGTTCTATCCTCTTCAGACTCAAACCCAAACTAGGGGAACTGGCAACTATAGAGGAGGGCCCCAAAGCCAAGGAATATTTTTTTGGGGAGGCATATGTCAATGACCTGTCAACATTTTTTCAACCCTATACAACATTAGACAAGGCCCAGCCTCACTCAAGAGAGTGTTCACACTTATGTTTTTTGGCTGGGCCGGGCGTGGTAGGAGACGTTCAACAGCTGTTTTCCCTCCTGTAGTCTACGAGGAGCTCAGGGTCCAAACAGAAACAACTAGTTGGACCTGAAGAGCTACAACCCCTTTTTCCTTTCCATAAATAAGTGCCAGAGAGGATGTTAGGAAGAGGTTCAGGCCAGGGACCCCCAACTGTGGCAGATTCAGTATTCTTCCCAAACAAACCTAGGAGCAAGACTGCAGAATGCCAGTAGAGGTAGAGAGAAATCTCTCCCAGATGGTACAGGGGTTTTACATAGAGTTTTGGCAGTCTCTCCAGCAACCCATCCGACTGACACCAATATCTTTCTCACTGGAGGTCTCAGAACTGATAGATCTGGGGATTCAGAACTTGAAAGCAAAAGGTGCCATGAAAAAATCCTTTCTACAACCAAAAGGGTTCCTAAGCAACATTTTTTGTAGTCAAGCAAAAAAAAAAAAAAGGAAGTGAGACCAGTCATCATCTTAAGAGAATTTAATGGCTGGATGTTCTACAGACATTTCAAGATCGAGGGAATGTTATGTATGTATGGCGCCACGAGGTTCCCCCTGTCCCTGCTTGGCGCTTGCACCCTGCGACGTTGAGAGAAGGGACATTTTGGGTAGATATACAGGAGGCCCTGAAACATTACCTCACACACAATTGGGGGGGCACTTCAACCAGAGATAATAAATGGGACACACTAAAGGTTGTATTACATGGGGAGTGCCTCACTAAGGCTTACAGAATCAAACAGCAGTTGACCAGGGAGTTATGGATCCGGGAAGATTGCATGGCTCTAGAAGGGCAAGCATGGACAATTCGCTACACAGGGTGAGATAGTGGCTGCTAGGTGCGGGGAGGGGAAGCGTCGGACCAATTTGATTGCTTTACCCAAAAAGAATACAGGCAGCCATTGCACAGAAAGGGGGATAGGCCTGGTAATTTTTTGGTGCGGCTACTGAGATGGAAGGATCCTGCATGACTGATTATGTCCTTTAAGATGGACAACATCAGATTAGTGGTGACACAGGCATCTGTTAATAGAGAGCTCTGCAACTATTTGCGGATAGTCTATCAGAGGCAGGAAGGTTGTGATCAGAGTGCCATAGAGGAGTTTTCTGGGTGGGACTAGAATTACCACACCTAGAGCCTTCGCAGAGGGAAGAGTTAGAGGAAGCGCTTACCGAAGAGTAGATCAGGACAGTTATTAAGGATATGCCCAGGTGAAAACACCAAGCACAGATGGGCTCCCTGCAGAATTTTATGCTGTATAAAATTGCTGGAGGTCTTCAACGAAGCAAGGGAGATGGGGGTCCTTCTGTGGTCTATGAGAGAGCTCTTGTCGTCATGCTCCCCGAACCGAATAGAGACCTGGAGAAGCTTGGCTCCTACTGATCAACTTGGATGTAAAGATCTTAGAAAAAATCATAGCGAACAGAATATACGGGGTTATTGAACAGTTAGTACACAAAGGCCAATTTGACTTTATCTCCAACAGGAGTACATTCCTGAATTTCCGTGAGCTTACTCATGTCATGTACACAGAGCTGGACTCCCAAGAAGAGATGAATTGATCACATCGTTCAATAGGCAGCCAGTGCAGGTCAAGAAGCATACTGGGTGTAGTGGTACATTTGAGGAGGATGGAGCAGGAGGCGAGCAGCAGCATTTTGTACTATCTGGAGGCATTTGAGAAGGGTTTTTGCCACACCCAGAAAAAGGATATTTCCATAGTCAAACCTGGAAATAACCAGGGCCTGGACTACAGTTCTCTGGCTGAGGTGGGGAGACAGGTGTGAATTTTCTTGAGCTATTTCAGGATGCCAAAACAAGTGACTGCCACTGTGTTAATCTGATAGCTCGTGGTTAGTTTGTCATTAAGCCAGACTCCTACATTTTTCACTACCAATACTAGAATAAGGATATTACCAAAAGTCGCGGGCCACAAAGGATGTTGGTGGTTGTGGACCTGAAAGGTGTGATCCTTCAGGAAGGATCTTAACTAGAACAGGGTAGTATGCGGTACTTCCTTTTCCCATAGTCTTAGTAGGAGTATGGTGTCATTTACAGTGTAAATATTTGCACTGAGATCTAAGAGGATCAGTGCAGCAGACCCACCAGTATCTAACAGATGCCTTAGGTATTCAGTAACACTGAGGAGGGCCAATTCGGTGCTGTGGCCTGCTCTGAAATCTGATTGTGATGGGTGGAGCAGGCCATTGAGTTCTGTGTAAGATGTAAGTTGCTGATTCACATGTTTTTCTATCATCTTGGCTGGTGTAGGCAAGAAAGCTATGGGTCTGTAATTTGACCATGTAAACGGATCCAAGTTAGACTTTTTTAGCAATGGGGCAACCAGGGCAAGTTTCTAGGGTTTGAGGACGATGCCCTCTACCAGTGATGAATTCAGCAATTGGATGAATTACTTCAGGGCAAGATAGGTAAGCTTGTTAAACACTGAAGGGGACAAGGATCCAGTGATGAGACAGATTTGGTGGATGCAAGAAACCACGTGAAAGAAGACATATCTATGGGGTTAATCATGCACATAGAGCTGGGGAGGAATACTTGAATGCTTGCCTCCACTGTGTTGGAGAAAGTTGTCTGGATGTCTGCTACTTTTTTTAAGGAAAAGATAGGCTAGCTCATCACACTGTAGTTTGGGAGCAGGGTAACTGCGGTGTTGTTTGCAGAGTCAGAGAGTGTTTTCACTACCTTGAAGAGTGTTTTAGGGCAGTTCTGGCCCGTAGTTATTTTATCTGTGTAGAACGACTCTCTGGAAATACAACAATTTTTTTGATAGTCCTATAAAGCCTACTTGTACTTTTGTTTAAGCTCCTTACTGCACATTTTGCGTAATGCTCTTTCTAGGCATTTTCAGGACTTTTTTATTTTCATACAGGGAGGCACTTAACCAAGGGCACGGGGGAGGGTTCTATGGTGCTTTCTATTAGAAATAGGAATTAAGGAATCCAGAGAGGGTCTGAGCCACAAGTCTATGATAATGATGTCTGATTCCACTGAGTTGCTCAACAGAGGAAGGGTGGCCTCTAAGATAGAATTCCATGTGGGAACGTTGAATTTTAACTAACTCATACCAGAGGAAATTGACTGATTCTCTCAAGCCTGAGACCTTGCATCTACTGAAAGGAAGAAAGGGAAGGCGAAATGACTGGACCACGACAAAGGTGTAGGTGGATCTGTCTGCATGTTTGTTAGACTTGGCATCTTTTGGCGTGTTTCCCCTGAGTTTTTGCTTTCTACCCTCCCGGTTTTGACTGTTTTTGCTGCCGTAGTGTTTCTGACCACTTTTCTCACTGCTGATCAGTGGTAGTGCTCCTGTGGTAAATTGTGTTATGGATTGGTGTTTCCAGGATTGGGTCTTTGATTTACTTGTTAGTCCCTAGTAACGTGCACTGAGTGTGCCAGGGCCTGTAAATCAACTGCTAGTAGTGGGCCTGCAGCACTGATTGTGCCACCCATGTGAGTAGCCCTAAAAAGGTAACTCAGACTTGCCCAGTCTGCACGCAGTTTGTAACTGCCATGTAGACTTGGAGAGTGCACCCACTTGCCAGGCCCTAAACCTTCCCTTTTCTACATGTCAGTCACCCCTCAGGTAGGCCCAAGGTACCTCTGTGGGCAGGGTGCAGTGTATGTGAAAGGTAGGACATTCCCTGGTGTGTGTGTCATGTCCTGATAGTGAATTACAGCCCATTTTGTTTTTCACTATTGCAAGACTACCTGTTCCCCAAAGGACAGAATGGGAAGTTTGTTTATAACATCTTATAAACATAACTGGCCCTGGGAACTAGGTAGGAAAATAAAGTTTAGTATGCTTGAACTCAGAATCTAAAGATGCATCTTTTAGTGAAGTTGATTTTTACATTCTGTGTTTGAAAATACCACTTTTAGAAAGTAGGTATTTTCTTGCTCAGTCATCCCGTGTGCCTCTTCTGGAATGGGGATTGCCTGTCTGGGTTTTGGATGACAGAAGTCTAGGTAGGGTCAGGAAGGGGCTAGATAGACCTTGGCTACAATGGGGGAAGGGGGGGGGGGAGATTTCCTTGCACCCTAAAGAGCCTGGTCTGCCTCTGACAATGCCGTCTCCTGCCAGGAAATCACAGCAGAGAAGGCAGAACTGGTTCTGGCTGGACACAGAAACTCTCTACCTACGAGATCAATGGATTTTGGGGTAAACATATTGGGGGCCAGACCCCTGAACTTTAGAACTCTTTTGGATCAAGAAGACTGCCAAGAAGAGGAGCTGGAGAAGCTATGTACTTTGCTTTGTTGGCCTGCAGTTGCTGCTTCTGTCTTGGGCAGTGAAAGGACTGGACTGAACTTTCTGCAATCTACTTTAGTGAGTTTCTCCAAGGGCTTGAGGTAGAGCTTGCCTCCTGTTCACGAAGTCTCAGGAACAGCAAAACTTTCAAGCTCTTCTACCCTCAGCACTGGGGACTGAGTGTTTTGTGCTGCATCAGAAGAAAAGCACTCGACGGCGACGCTGCTGACTCCGTGTCCCGAAGGCCCCACAGAGGGCACCGCGGCAACACCGCAATGCGACCCTGGTCTCACCGACACTGCCACCAAGCCACTGGACCGCTTAACTTCATGACGACGCCTTGGCACGGCAGAGGGCACCGCCGCAACGCGACCCTGGTCTCACCGACGATGCCTGCTGACCCCTCCACCAAACCGTTGCTCGCACCGTGACCTGTGGGCACCGCACTCTAGTATCCTTGACGACGCTGCTCCACGAGTGAAGTAGTGTGGCTCACTGGTTAGAGGCGGCAGACCCGAGAGCAGAGGACGGCCCGGGACCAGGGTTCGATTCCCGGCGCGGCAGGTTTCTGGACCAGGGTCAGCGGACTCGATAATTCTCTCGCCTCGGTGCCCACTCTGATCAGCGTTCACACTCGGCAACTCTGGGCATTAGCTTGCCTCATCTTCACTAACGGCCCCACCAGACCGCCGGGGATGCCTGGTCTCACCCTGGAGATACCCATTAAGGGACCATCTCTCAGGGAAGCCAGGAAGGGTTTCGCAGCGGTCGAAGCGCCTTGGGACCCTACGGGTAAGTAGCGCGCTATATAAATGCCTATACATTTACATTTACATTCACGCCGAAATCGACGCCGCTGCTTGCACTTTGGCTCGAGGGCACCCCTCGTAAAGATACACGACGCACCGCCCTCATCCCGCACCACAGCCTTGGCCTACCAACGCCGGCTAAGTATAATGTGCCGGCTGAGAATAAGTGAAGTTCGATAAAGAAGTGAACCGGCATTCTGCATCAGTTGTTGCAACTGCAACTGCAACTGATGCAGAATGCCGGTTCACTTCTTTATCGAACTTCACTTCTAAATTTGAGTTTCAGCAGTTCGAAAGAGTTCAATACATGCTCTCAGAAGAAGGGCAGCAGGCCCGAAATGCATTGGAGCAACTTGAGCTCTTGATGAAATGAAATTTAATTGGTGATGGAATCTAAATAAGAAATGATGCTAATTTCTTAAATGGAAGCACAAATATTATGAAAAGATAATAAAACAAAATATATGCTTCAACTTATCCACAAATGTTTGTGAAATCCTTCAGGAATTGCAAAAGTGTGCCCAAGGGGATGTAACCAATTGTCAATTGGAAACACATCATACTCATTTGATATTAGACGTTACAGGACGGGAGACGTCACCAGTGGAGCACCTTAATTTTCGCGAGTGACATAATCAGACCTACAAGGGCTGTGCACCAACCGTCAGAAATTATATTTGATTCCACCAACGCCGGTGCCATCGAGTCCAATTCATCAGCCGACAATAGCGCTTTAGCAACGACAACACCGCTGCTTGCACTGTGACCTGCCAGCACCGTGACGAGCACCACCTTCATCTCGCACCGCGACCCTAGTCTCACCGACGCCACCACCTGACGCCGCCACCGAGCCGCTGCTCGCACCGCGACCTGAGGGCACCGCACGCCGCACCTCTGCACTTCGCACCGCAGCACACAATGCCTGCCGACACCAGCGCTCCTGACTCCATCAGAGAGGAGATCGATCTGCAACGCGTGTGACTTCGAGGGCCATGACGACTCCTGCACCAAACCCCGGTACCGACGCCTGCGGATGCCGTGTTTTCGGAAGCTCAACGAGAGATTATCGAAGCCCTGCAATTCTAAAAGTTACTATTTGCGGGTCTTCCTGACACCGTAGCTGGCCCGCAACGCCGCGGTCAGCCAGAACTGTTTGGATTTGTTGCCGTGATAGCCCCGGACGGAGCTATTGACATAAAGGAACTGTTTTTCAAGGTTATTTTGATAACTGAAAATTCTTAAGTACTGTAATGTGGATTTTTATCATTTTTGGTCTTGTCTTAAGTATATAAAAATATTGAATATATTTCTAAACTGGTGTGGTGTCCTTTTGTAGTGCTTACACTGTATTACTGTTGGTTATGGGCAAATGCTTTACACACTGCATCTAAAACAAGCCTGATTGCTCGTGCCAAGTTACCAAGGGGGTGAGCAGGGGTTATTTTAAGAGTGTAACTCCCTTATCCTGACTAGGAAGAAGGTTGTCAGTGGTAAGGATAGGACTTGCGTTTGCACTTACAGTGATTGGCGTGCACTACTACCATATCGCAGACCATTACGTGCCACATATTGGTTCTTTTGGCCTACTTTTTGATCTTGCCAGTTTGAACTTACTACTTCATCATGCTGGAATCAAGAGCATCATCCGTTGCATCCCTGGAAATTGTGTCAAGTACCACAAACCTGAAACTTGGCTTCCAGGAAGCAGATGAACTTTTCTTAAATCCCCAACTCCACTGCAATCTAACTACCACAGTCCACCATCAGTAGAGAGGGGGAAAGGGGATTGGGAGAGACAAGAGAGACTGCCACTGCTATGCTTCTTCCTCACAGCTATCTAGCGAGAGTTCTTCGTGAGCATCTGAAATCACAAACACAAAGGATTACTACTTAACATTAAGCCCCTACTCTCCTGTATGATTTTCCACACTCAAATGAAACTTTTCTGGTTACCTGTATTTAGCAATGGACTAGCTGCTCTCTTAAGTTTATTAGTATATATATATATCTACTTAAGAACACTGCTAGTCTGTGAGCCAATTGATCTGGATATTCCTTGTGCAGTTTCTATGAAGGCTGAGTATGCAGATAGTCTCAAACACTTAGCAGTTCTTCACTTAATGTTAGGAAAAGTCGCTAGTATTCCTTTACTCCATCAGCAAGTGAATAAGAATTGGAATTCTGTCATAGAGTAAGTCTTTTTAACTGACAAACTACAGACTAAATTATGAGCTCTCAGGACACACTGCCAACTGAATTATGAGAGTGCTAGACTGGCGGAATAGAGATTGGAAACGCTAATCTCTTACTGATAATTTCCGGACTAAAAAACGTCCTGCGCGATACTCAGCCACTGCTCACTCTTCAGGAATGTCAGTTGAAGTGCGCCGAGCGCCGCCGGGGCGAGCGCTAAATCAGAACACTTCTCAAGCTGCTGAAAGACACTAGACTGCCAACCGCGACAGACATAAGCGATTGGCCGCCATCTTGGAATTCCGCCAGGCGCCTCTTCTGCAGAAAAGCCCTGCATGAAAATGGATGCTGCCTGACTGACATGAATCAGGTAATCTCTTGTATCTGAGGCCACACCTGACCTGGAATCGCCTAGTATTGAGCCTGAATTGGGTAGACTAGTGCCCCCCACCAAAGCCCCTCCTCCTCCCTTCTTGGGCTTATTTGGATGTGTTCTATGAAATTCTCAAACTAATTAGGGGGCACGAACATTAGAGCTTGGTTCCCATGAACTTTCTTCTGGGCCATAAGTTTTCCCGTCCACCAAATACAACAACCTTCCTCTTGTTATCTTAGAATCTATAATGCATTTTACCTCAAATTCGTCTTCTGATTGGAACTGAACTGGATCGGGTGGCAAATCTTTCCTCAAATCAGGTGGATTTCTTTTGATCAAAGATACATGGAATACTGGATGCATTCTGACCCTGCCGGGGAAGTTAATTTTTACACTGACTGTGTTCATCATCTTTTCTACCTGAAAGGGTCAATAAGTTTAGGCTGGAATTTCTTATTCCCCTTCAAGCGCATATTGCGCGTGGAGACCCATACCTTATCTCCTGGCTCAAAACCTGGGCTTTCCCTCCTCTTCTTGTCTGCCTGCTTCTTAAAGGAACTTTTTGCTTTTGTCAAATTACTACTGGCTACTTGGTAGGTCCTTTGCAACTCTTTCACGACTTCCTATACTGCAGGTACCTCACTCTCAAGTTTCCCCACTAACATGTTCTGATGCCTGCCGGAGTTTAAAAAGAATGGAGTATAGACCTGTTGAAGAATGTTCCGCATTATTGTAGGCAAATTCTTCTGCCCAAATCAAGTTGGGCCAATCTCCTTCTTGATCCATCAAATACAGGTGCAAATATTGCTCCAGATCTTGATTCACTCTCTCCGTTTGACCATAGGTCTCGGGGTGGAAACCAGTGGACAAACGAGAATCAACTCCCAGTCTTTTCAGAAATGCCCTCCAAAATCAGGAGATAAACTGTGGTCCCCAATCGGGAATAACCACCTTGGGGATCCCATGTGCCTTCACTATGTGTTGATTGAAAAGTATGGCTAATTAAGCAGAATTTGGGATGTTTTTCAAAGGGACAGCATGGCTTATCTTGGAAGAATTATCAACCACTACCCATATGGTAGAATAGCTTTGACTTGAGGGCAAATCAACAATAAAATACATGGCAACTGTATGCCGTGGATACGGGACAACAGGAAAAGGCATGATTAACCCTTGGGATTTTTCCTTTGGCACACTGCTCACAAGATGCCAAATATTGTCTCACCTGAGCTTCAACTCCTGGCCACCAGAATTCTCTCTTGATCAACTCCAATGTCTTCTTAACTCCTTTGTGGCCAGCCAATGGGTTATCATGACAAAGTTGAATGACTTCTTTGCGTAGTTCCTCATTTGGAACATAGAGTTTTCCTTGATGAAATGGTTTCCCATTCTTAATTTCTCTTTAGAAACCTTCCTTAACCCATTCTAACATCATCTCTTCTGGAAAGTAAATCTTAAGTCTTTCTTACAAATCAGTGAACAAGAGGGCCCCAATGATCTTTTCTACTGGGATAATCACCCTTCTTTCGTATTCTCCTTAACTTCACTTGTATTTAAATGGAACAAGGCATCTGCCTTTCTGTTAGCTGGTCCTGGCTTGTAAGTGAGAATAAAGTTATAATCGGCGAAGAAGAGGGACCACCACAATTGTCTGGGGGTGAGTGTTGGTGCTGACTTTAAAATTTGCACATTTCTATAGTCAGTAAAGACTGTGATCTCATGTTTCGTTCCCAAAAGGTAATGTCTCCATTCCTGAAAGGCGTCTTTTACTGCCAACAATTCTTTATGCGCAATAGAATATTTAACTTCTGCTGCTGTTAACTTCCGGGATCGATAAGCGACCGGGTGGAGTTGACCTGTTTTCAAATGTCGCTGTGACAGGATTCCTCCAATGGATAAATTGGAAACATATGCTTCAACAAAGAAGGGTTCATCTGTATTTGGATGCAAAAGAACTGGGGCAGTGGTGAAACTTTCAGTAACTGAAAAGCCTTTTCTGTTTCGGGATTCCATTCGAACTTCTCTTTCTTCTTCAGCAGACGGGTTAGAGGGCAGACCTTTTCAGAAAAATTGAGGATAAAACGTCTGTAAAAATTTGCAAAACCAATGAAGCTTTGTATTTCCTTGACATTTTGAGGGGGAGGCCAATCCTTGATTGCTCTTACTTTAGCTTCATCAATAGACACTCCATCTGGAGAGAATATAAACCCCAAAAATTCCACTCTACTCGTATGAAACACACACTTCTCCAGCTTTACATACAGTTGGTTGTTAGCAATTTCTTCAGATTAGTCCAAACATGCAAAACATGCTCCTCCATGTTCGCAGAGAAAATGAGAATATCATCAATGTAAACTACTGCGAAGCGATCCAAAAATTCTCCAAGAATGTCATTGACGAAAAGCTGGAAGGCTGCAGGAGCGTTATACGGGCCGAATGGCATTACGTGATATTCGAAAAGGCCAAATCAAGTACCAAATGCCCTCTTCCACTCGTCTCCTTCAACCATTCTCACAAGATAGTAGGCCCCTCTCAAATCAAATTTTGTATAGATCTGAGCTTCCTTTACTTGATCCAAGAGTTCAGAAATCAGGGGCAGTGGGTATTGATTTTTCTTGGTCACTTGGTTCAGAGCTCGATAATCTATACAAGTCCTAAGTTTCCCATCTTTTTTGGGAATGAAAAACAAAGGTGAAGAGACTGGGGATTGGGAAGGTCGGATGAAACCATTGTCAACATATTAATCTATGTAGTCTTTTAAATGTCGATTCTCAGCTTCCGATAGGGCATAGATATGACTACAGGGTAACGATGCGCCAGGTTCCAATTCAATCCTACAATCGTACTCTCGATGTGAGAGCAGTTTCTTGGCCTCCTGCTCATCAAAAATAGAAGCTAAATCGTGATATTCACTGGGTATCTCTTGTATTTCTACAGTTCCTATTACATGACTCTGCTCAGCCAACAAAGACAAAGAGGATGATTGATTGTCCAGAATATTCAAGTGAAAGCAATGATTGTTACAGTATTCTGAGTTCATTTCAACTGTTCTTTGTGCACAATTGATCTTGGGATTGTGGTTCAGTAAGCCACAGTAAACCAAGAATGAGCTGAAATTGAGGGGCATTAATAAGACTGAATTTCAACAATCTTTGATGCTGGCCAGGTCCAATTAACAAAATCTCCTCTGCGCTAAATCAGAACACTTCTCAAGCTGCCAAAAAACACTAGACTGCCAACCGCGAGAGACATAAGCGACTGGCCCCCATCTTGGAATTCCGCTAGGAGTTTAAAAGAAAAGACCGTCTCTTTTCTGCAGAAACGCCCTGCATGAAAATGAATGCTGCCTGACTGACATGAATCAGGTAATCTCTTGTATCTGAGGCCACACCTGGAATCACCTAGTATTGAGCCTGAATTGGGTAGACCTGACAAATTGCCTTTGAGGAGGATAGGTTTGAAACCTACAATGTCAGGGAATTGAAATCAATTTGCAAAAACCTAAAAGTCCAAGTCAGAGGCCTCACTAGGAAGGACGAGCTACAAAAGGCGCTGAGGGCCTGGGTAGCAGCCGGACATGCCAGCGAGCAGTCTGGTGATCTCAGTGGAGAGGCGGAGGAGCCTATTTCTAGTGTGGATGTGCTTTTGGGAGGGGGGAACCCTCCAGGAAGGCAGCAGTGAACTGTCCCCAGAAGAGCTGGAGGACAGGCGGGAAGCAAGGAGAGTGGCAGTAGAACTGGAGAAGCTTAAGTTAGCCATGGGAGAGAAAAGGATGGTGTTAGATCACGAGATCAGGATAAAGGACCTGGATCAGAGGAGTAGAGCCAGCTCAGATGGTGGCAGCAATCCGTCAAGACAGGCAGATAGAATTGCGCACATCCCTAAGAATGTAGGCAAGGAATTCAAGAAGAGGGATGACATACAAAGGTGGTTTCAGGGGTACGAGGCAGCAATCCACATGAATGGGGTCCATGAGGAGAATTGGGGAGCAGGATTGTGGCCTCTCTTCCCAGAGGAAGCAAGGGATACTTTAACAGCATTGGGTAAGGGGTATCACCTCACCTATCCAGACATGAAGGATGCCCTTCTCACTAAGTATGGTCTTGCTCCTGAAAAGTACAGGGATCAGTTCAGCTCCAGTAAGAAGTCTGATGCCAACACTTGGTTGGAATGCGTGGATGTCTTTGGAAGGTCACTGGATGGCTGGGTGAAGGGCAGTATTGTGACACATTTTCAGGGGCTCTACAATTTGATTGCATGGGAGCACTTGTCTAGTCTATGTTTTGCAGCTCTGCACCAGCACCTAGTTGATAGTAAGCTGACTGACCCCAAAAGCTTGCTATGGAGGCGGACCGCTGTAGGGGTACCAGGGTCCACAAGAAAACGTTTGGGGGAGACTCAGCCAAAGGTGGGCAGGGTCCCCAGCAGAAAAGTGGGGGGACAAGGGTAAAGCACAGGAGTTCTCCCAAGGGCCCAAAACTAACACCCAGGATAAAGGTTCCCATCCCCCCGGAGATAAAAAACAAGGGGTCTCGTCAGGAAAGCCTGCCGAGACCAGCCCCTGCAAGTGTTTTGCATGTACCAGGTGGGGCACCTGAAGGGGGAGGCCAGGTGCTCAAAGGGGGCTCAGCCACCCACCGGTGGGCAGTCCAAAGTGTTGGCGGCTAGTGGAGGAGGAGGAGTACCCACAGCCCACAGGAGGGAGGGAATCCCGTAGAAATGACCTTCGTCTCACTAGGGGACAGTGAGATGGTCCCAGGAAACCAGGTGCCCCCTAACACAAAGAAATACCGCACCTTGGTGACCATCGATGGGAAAAGGGTAGAGGGTAGAGGCTCTCAGATATACGGGAGCCAGTGTGACCTCAGTCCAGTGTCACCTGGTCTCTGAGAAGCAGATAGTCCCAGGGACATTCTACCAAGTAATTGCAGTAGACAATTCAGAGTGCCAGTGTCTGGTGGCGCAGGTTCCCTTCGAGTGGGGGGAGGTCTCAGGTCCCTTGAGGGTGGTTGTGAGCCCTTCCATGCCTATAGATTGTCTGCTAGGTAACGACCTGGAGCTGTCCTTGTAAAGGATGCTGAGCTCAGGTCTCACATGGAGATGCTTGGGCTGGTAGAGTGGGCATGTGTGACCACTCGGTCAATGGCAGCCCGAGAGGGTGGTCAAGAGGACTTGGAGCCTGAAATGCTGGCCCAACTCCCCGCCAAGAGAAAGGGCAAGGGGTGTGGGAAACCAGCCCATGAAGTTCCCACGGACCGAGAGGAGGCGGACCTTGAGGGGGACGCCCCAGTGCCTACAGGGGAGCAGGTATCTGAACTGGGGGACATCTCTGAGCTGACCCATTGGCAGGAAGAAATGGGTCCCACTAGGGAGGAATTCTGCAAGGAGCAGAAAGAGAGCCCTTCTCTAGAGGGTCTGCGGCGGCAGGCTGCAGACGAGGCAGTTGGTGATCAGTCCAGATCACATTGGATCTACTGGAAGATTGATCTCCTGTATAGTGAGCCTAAGGTCGCTGAGCCTGGGTCAGCCCGTGTGCTGATGGTACCTCAGCGTTTCAGGACCTTCCTGTAGGTCTGGCTCATGACGTGCCTTCCGCAGGACATTTGGGGCAGGAAAAGACCTTTGACAGGCTTGTCACCCACTTCTTCTGGCCCCAAATGCGAAGGCAGTCAGATGGACATTGCTGTTCTTGCCAAACTTTCCAGGTAAGTGGTAAGAGTGGGAGGAAGGTCAAAGCTCCTCTCCAACTGTTTCCAGTTGCTGGGACACCCTTTGAAAGGGTAGGGATGGACATTGTGGGGCCACTGGATCCCATGACCACTATGAGCAACAGGTAAATCCTGGTCTTGGTGGATCATGCCACCCGGTACCCAGAGGCAATCCCTCTCAGGACAACGATGGCGTCAGTGGTGGGCCGGGCATTAATGGGGATCTTTTCCCGAGTGGGGTTCCCCAGAGAGGTGGTTTGGTTTCTGACAGGAGGACCAACTTCATATATAAGTATATGACATCCCTGTGGATGGAGTGTGGTGTAACTTACACGTTCACCACTCCCACAAGGTATCGGTCTGGTAGAGAGATTCAACCAGACCCTGAAGGGCATGATTAAGGGTCTAACAGAACCCCTGAGGCATAAGTGGGACGTCCTCTTGCTGTGCCTCTCTTTGCATACAGGGAAGTGCCACAGACGTCCCTTGAGTTCAGTCCCTTTGAGCTTCTGTATTGTCACCTCTGAGTTTGGAGAAGGAAGGCTGGGAGGCAGGGAGGCAGTTCCCAGGAAAAATCCCCAGGATGTGTTTAGTTACATGCTGGCCCTCCGAAACCAAACTGCCCACTTCAGGAAACTCGCTCAGGCGAACCTGGAAGCAAGTCAGGAAGAAATGAAGAAGTGGTATGACCAGAATGCCACTCTGGTCGAATTTCAACCTGGTCAAAAAGTATGGGTTATGACCCAGTGGAACCTTGTGCCTTGCAGGACAAGTGGACTGGGCCGTTTGAGGTGGTAGAGTGCAAAAGTGATGTCACCTACCCGGTGGGTTTGCAGGCTCTCAGAAACTCTTTGAGGGTCCTCCTCGTGAACCGCCTCAAGGCCCACTTCGAGAGGTCCGAAGTGAGCATGCTCTTGGCGACAGATGATGGGGTGGAAGAGGAGAGTGAGCCTCTCCCTGACCTCCTGTATGCCAAGAAAGGTGATGGGTCAGTAAAAGGTGTGATCGTCCCCCCTACCCTGACCGCAGAGCAGCAGAGCGACTGTCATTTGTTGTTGGGACAGTTTGCCCCACTGTTCTCCCTGACCCCCGGTGTACCTCACTAGTGTATCCATGACGTGGACAGCCCGCCTGTGAAGCACAAGATTTACAGGCTGACTGACCGGGTCAACGCCAGCATCAAAGAGGAGGTCTCTAAGATGTCGGCGTTAGGGGTGGTCGAGCCTTCCAACAGTCCTTAGGCCAGCCCAGTGGTCCTGGTACCAAAGGCTGCTGCACCTGGTGCCACTCCAGAACTGCGGTTTTGTGTGAACAACCGTGGGCTCAATGCTGTCACCCGGACTAACGCACACCCCGTCCCCATAGCTGATGAGCTCATTGATCGGTTGGGAGCAGCCATGTTCCTCAGCATGTTTGATTTAACGTCTGGGTACTGCCAGATTGCCTTAACCGATCGGGCCAAGGGGAGGACAGCATTTTCAACCCCCGAAGGACATTACCAGTTACGGGTGATGCCCTTTGGGTTGAAGAAGGACGCCGCCGCCTTTCAGAGGTTGGTCAACCAGGTGTTGGATAGGCTGGAGGATTTCAGTGCCGCCTACCTGGACGACAATGTAGTGTTCTGTTCCAGCTGGAAAGAACACTTGCAGCACCTCAGTGAAGTGTTGAGGGCGCTGCAGAGGGCAGGCCTCACGATCAAGGCCAGTAAGTGCCAGATCGGGCAGAGTTCGGTGGTGTACTCGGTACACCAGGTAGGAAGCGGCCAGGTGGCACCCCTACACCCCAAGATTGACACCATTCTGGCTTGGGAGCCCCCACGACTCAGCGAGAGGTGAGAGCCTTCTTAGGACTCACCGGGTACTACCGGAGATTTGTTAAGGATTATGGCACCATTGTTGCCCCCTTAACAGAGCTGACTTCCAGGAAGCAGCCCAAGAAGGTGATTTGGACTGAGTCCTGCCAGAAGGCTTTTGATGCCCCGAAGGCTGCCATGTGCACGGCACCCATGCTCAAGGCACCCGACTTCTCCAAGGAATTTGTCATGCAGACCGACGCTTCAGAGCATGGTGTGGGAACGATGCTCTCACAGCTGAACAAAGAGGGCCTAGACCAGACTGTAGTCTTCCTTAGCAGGAGACTACTCCCCAGGGAACAGAGGTGGAGTGCCATAGAAAGGGAAGCTTTCGCTGTGGTCTGGGCACTGAAGAAGCTGAGGCCCTACAGACCACAGGCCCCTTGGGTGGTTAATGCAAATGATGGGTGAGAATCCAAAACTGCTGAGGTGGTCCATCTCCCTACAGGGAACGGACGTTATGGTAGAACACCGTCCTGGCACAGAACACACCAATGCAGATGGTCTGTCCAGGTTCTTCCGCCTTAATGAAGAGAACTACCAGGAGGTTGGGTAGTTCTCCCTACTTTCAGCTGGAGGGGACATGTGTTAGACTTGGCATCAATCAATCAATCAATCAAAATGTCTTTATTTAGACATAACACAGATATCTTTAAAAGAAGAATACAGAATTCACATTATTATACAAATATTAAAAAAGTACAAAAACGCAATTGATTATTTAACAGTCGTATAAAAAGTAGAAGTTATCCACAACTTGATCCTTCTTATTGAATAACATTATAAGATGAACGCAACCAGTGGTATCTTATGTATTAAAACAGCCCAATACTCTTACAATACATTTATATAGTCGTTTCATTTTTTACTTCCTTAGAAGTTAATAGATGTTGTAAGGTATATTAATAGTTAAAAGGATCTGGGCAAGGCTCAGTGGGGACTCAATTGGTTAAAATTATGATATGCTTGCTGAAAAAAATTGGCTAGCCTTATATTTAAAACGGTGTTTTCTGGGTTCAAGGCCATGATGATGACTTGCTGGCAGGTCCGGGCACCCAACCTGTTCCATTCAGCTTTTAGTTTGCACCTACGTTGAGAATTATAAAAAGGGCAAAGGCAGACCACATGCAGCAAAGTTTCCCCCGTTTTGCCACATCCTCTACAGGTTGTATCTTCCACCGTACATTGCCAGGAGGGCCGGTCTTGCAAGAAACGCCAGTCACCCATTCTGATAGCTATAAGGCTACGTTTAAGATACAGTGAGTATGTACAAGACAGATAAGTTGCGGGAGCTAGCCGTCTGTATGAGTTTATAAGTGCCCAGGAGTGGCTACGTTTTGCAAAAAGTGCTTTATCCATGTTTAGCGATCTCATTCTCACACATTTTTTAATAGCCATTTTAAAAGCTACAATGAAAGCGCGGTAACTGTTTAAACTTGAGCGCACAGCATGTAAAGGAACGTCAAATTACACAGTATAGGTGTGGTGCTCTAGACGAAACTAGTCGGTTACCACGACCAGAACAAAGTGCTAACGATGTAGCTCAAACAAGGCAATTATTTTCATCGAGCACTCAAAGTCCAAATAGAATTTTTCAAATTAGAGTAATTGAATTTTTTAATATTGAAATGTTCCAATTCTCATCTTCATTGAAAACAATCTTCAATACAATCTTCAGCCCAAATGCAGCCAACACGTGTTTCGTCTGGTCGAATTAGACCAAAGACTTCCTCAGGGCTGCAACACAAACAGAGTATAATAATACCATTATATTCATGATTTTGCCATCAATATGACATCAACAGTATGAAAGCTTTGTTCTAATATCAAGAGGATACATCCTAAAACATCCTTGTGCTCAAAAATAACGATATAAATCATAGTTTAGCTCACCACCAAGTATAAGCTAGAAGCACCCAAGTGTGGTATTATTATTATTATTAGATGGGAAATGTGACCTCCATGTAATTTGAAAGTACATTATCTGTTTACTAAGGCTACTTGCAGTGAGTTAGTATAAAGTAAAGATGCGACCATGATGCAGGGCGTCATACCTATATTCGTCCACGTTGCTCTGTATTTAATAGGTCCAAATCCGTATCACAATTCTACCTGTAAGAGTTATTAAATTCCTAAGTAGTCTAGTTAAATAATGATCTCTGCTCGCACTCTATATATCATATAGCTAAATTGCTAATCGCTGTTAAAGTACCGCTGAGCTTTCTTACCTAATTACTTTTCGAGTCTCCCATGTATACCGGGCTGTAGTGATAAGGTGTCGTAATCCCTCACCTAATTTGCTTTACGGTCCAAATTCGTAGACCATTTCAACCTATAAAAATTATTTTTGACCTTAATAATTAGGCATTATTCTGAATTCGCAATCTATAATTCATACAGCAAAGTTAGTAGTCGCTGTTACTATATCAACTGACTCTCTTACCTATTTCCTTCTTAAATCTCCCATGTATCACAGGCTGTAGTGTCAAAGTTTCATGTTCCGTCACCTAAAGAGACGAGAACCCGTATTAGGGATACTACTGCTTGCGTTATAAAACAGTCTCATGTTGCCCTCTCCGGAATGAAAGCTCTCTCACCTCTTGTACCGTATCTCGTACTTCGGTGCGCGTATCTCCGTTGTGGCGTCCTAGTTTCGCGCCATCTTGCTTTTCTTATTTATACTTAGGTGAAGTAGGGGGGCGCGCCATCTTAGTTATACGCGTAAGTGTTATATAAACGAATGTCCCTTCTATAAAGAGTTTCATACATGTCTCTATTTCTTAAGTTACAAATATTAAAGTGTATAAATTAAAGTCGCTATTTTATAATGGTCCTCCTGTTCGATCGGCCATAGTAAAGAGGAGTATGTGTAAAAAATAGTCACCATCTTGGAATAGGTCAATATCATAGATACCGTCTCTAATATACTCATGGTTAGGTTTAACCAGGCTTACAATATAAGTCTCAAGCTGAAATATGGCGAGTACGTCTTATGAAGTATTATTTAGTAGTTTCCACTCTTACAGTTTGTGTTAAACGCGTAGATGTTATATAAGCGATTATGACTTCTAATAAACGTTTCAAGCATATCTCTAATTCTTAGGTTACATGTTTTAAAGTATGTAAATTAAAATCGCTATTATATAATGGTCCTTCTATTCGATCGTCCATAGTAGAGCTAAACGCGTACAAAATATATTCACCATCTTGGAAAGGTCAGTACCATAGGGACCGTCTCTAATATATTCATGGTTGATTTTAACCACGCTTACAATGTAAGTCTCAAACTAAAGTATGGCGAGTACGTCTTATGAGGTGTTGTTTGATTTAATTCCACGCTAACAATTTGTTCAATATGAATATTAAGTTAAAATACGACGAGTACGTCTTATGAAATAGTTGTTGTTTTGTATACTAGTACACCACTCCATATTATTGTGATGTATTCATATACAACGCGTATACTAGGTGGAGCAACCTTCAACTATGTCTCTACTAATTGTTATCTAATGGATATGTAAGGATTATATTTGTTTTGTTATTTATTTATATATTAGTTGGTAGTGCAATGTGGAGGGACACTAGCATTCTGCCCTGCTATCATATCACAACGAGAAGAGTTAGGAATTATATGCAAGATTGCAGATGATTTAGGTTTAGAGGTAGCGAGTTTTCATATCTCAATCAAAACATGGTGGACATGTAAGACATGAATATAAGATAAATACATATAGCTTGCTGCATTATACAGCAATTAGATACAGTTTCAGTAGTCTGTTCTGACAAGATCAAACAATTCATGTCTTCTAACACATTCCATTAATTAGTACACATTACTGTAAACAAAGTCATCTAATACATTGTATGTTACTAATTCTTAAGCATTACAGTAGGTCAGGTCATCTCATAATAAATACACAGTTATTCATTCCCTAGGAAGAATTCATATTCATGGTCAACATTTAGACCCATTTCTACAGCTTTCAGTTTAATTAGCCAGGTTACTTCCTTCCTTCTGAGTGTAAGTGTCCTGTTACCTCCTCTAGGGTCTGGTTCTATGTGATCTATGCCATTATAACTGAAAGTATGTTTTGTTCTGTCAAGAGAGTTTCTAATCAGGTGAGCTGAGGTTGGGTACCGGGTATCCCCCTGTTTTATTGCTCTAAAATGCTCAGACATCCTATCTCTGAGCCTTCTTTTGGTACTCCCAACATATATCTTTCCACAGCTACATGCAATTACATAAACAACAAAGGTTGTGTCACAATTGATGAATTTCTCTATGGTGATTTCACCTGTGCCATTATAGTTAAAACTAACTACTTTTTTCTTAGCCCATCTGCACGAAGAACATTTTCCACATTTATGGAAACCTCTAAATTTAGATAGCCAATCTTTATTCACAGGTTTCTTAGGGTAACTAGGGCTAAGTATGTTGGCAAGTGTCAACCCTTTCTTGAATGTTAAGGAGGGATATCGGGTAATGTATGGTGGAATGTCTTGATCTAACATCAGCAAGTGCCAATGTCTCTTAAGAATTGAGTATAGTTTAGCACTCTCTGTACTGTATTGTGTAATCAATCTAACTTTGATTTCTTTATCATCAGTGGCTTTCTCTGATTTGACTTTTAATGTATCTTTACGTCTTAGTTTATTAACTCTGGTAACTGCTTTATCAACCACTTTTTTCTTATATCCTCTCCTCATAAAGCGTACTGATATATCTTTCAAGTTCTTTTCAAAATCACGGTCTAGGGAACAGTTTCGCCTGGCTCTCACCATTTCGCCATAGGGTATTGCTTTCAGTTGACTGTTCGGATGACAACTTTTGGCGTGAAGTACTGCATTGCAACTTGTTGGTTTTCTAAACATCCTACTCTTGAGATGACCTTCTTCTACAAATAACTCAATGTCTAAAAAGGTAATTTTGTTATAATCATACTGAGTTGTAAACTGTAGATTGTATGGATTGTCGTTTAGATAGTCAAAAAATCCTTTTAGTTGTTCAACGGATCCTGTCCATACTAGGAGGCAATCGTCGATGAATCGACCCCAGTAATGTATATACTGGATCCATTCACTATTACCAGGGCCCCAGATTCGCTCCGCCTCATACCACCCCATGAAGAGGTTAGCTAGCGACGGAGCGAATCTGGCTCCCATCGCAGTTCCGAGTTGTTGCCGATACCAGATTCCATCAAAGAGAAAGACATTATTTTTCAATACCAGTTCTGTCATTTGGAGTAACATTTGTGAGTGATCATATAATTCAGCTGATCTTTTGCTCAAAATAAAGTCTAGTGCTGTTATTCCCAAGTCATGATCTATATTGGAGTATAGGGATACTACGTCTAGCATAGCTAATATCATCCCTTCCTCCCATGGCATGTCATCAAGTAAATTCAGTATAAACTTAGTGTCCTCTACAAAGGACGGTAAGTTATATACATATTCTCTCAGGGAAGTATCTATGTATTCTGAAAGGTGTTCGGTCGGCCCACCAATGCCGGAGACAATCGGCCTACCAGGCGGTCTGTCCCGGCATTTGTGGACCTTTGGTAAAGTGTAGAAACATGGTGATTTGGGGTAAGTGGTTTGAAGGTAAAGGTATTCATCACGATCTATTAGAGATAGGTCATACCATTCCTTAACCTTATTATTGATGGTCTCCATAAGGTTTTTCATTGGGTTAGTCTCTAATTTGACATAATATTGTTTGTCATTGAGATGTGTTAGAACGTCATTCTTTTAATCTATGGTATTTTGAATTACAAGGTTACCACCTTTGTCTGCGCTGCGTATTATGATTTCCTTGTTAGTCATGAGTTCTTTAAGACCTTTCCTCTCTCCTGGTGATAAGTTATCCTCTCTTGGGTTTAGATATCTCTGTTGTTGACGATCTAGTTCCTTGTCTATGTCTGTGTTAACTGCCTTAAAGAACACATCTATCGTGTTACCCTGTGCAAGTCGGGGAGTCCATTTAGATCGTAACTTTAGACCACTACCCTCCGTCAAGTACCGTTCTACTTCTAGGTCTTCCATTAGTCTGGATATTGTTACAGGATCATCTTCACTTTCTGTCAGGGACAATAAGAGCTGTGTATCTTTCAGTTCTGTATCGTGAGGTTGCTCAACCCCCTAGGTGTGGATATGACATTTTTCTCTGGGGTATTTGAAAAGAATTTTTTAAGTTTAAGCCTCCTAGTAAATTTAAAAATGGACTCCCCGACTTGCACAGGGTAACCTTGTAATTCAAAATACTATAGATTACAAGAATGACGTTCTAACACAACTCAATGACAAACGATATTATGTCAAATTAGAGACTAACCCAATGAAAAACCTTATGGAGACCATCAATAATAAGGTTAAGGAATGGTATGACCTATCTCTAATAGATCGTGATGAATACCTTTACCTTCAAACCACTTACCCCAAATCACCATGTCTCTACACTTTACCAAAGGTCCACAAATGCCGGGACAGACCGCCTGGTAGGCCGATTGTCTCCGGCATTGGTGGGCCGACCGAACACCTTTCAGAATACATAGATACTTTCCTGAGAGAATATGTATATAACTTACCGTCCTTTGTAGAGGACACTAAGTTTATACTGAATTTACTTGATGACATGCCATGGGAGGAAGGGATGATATTAGCTACGCTAGACGTAGTATCCCTATACTCCAATATAGATCATGACTTGGGAATAACAGCACTAGACTTTTTTTTTAGCAAAAGATCAGCTGAATTATATGATCACTCACAAATGTTACTCCAAATGACAGAACTGGTATTGAAAAATAATGTCTTTCTCTTTGATGGAATCTGGTATCGGCAACAACTCGGAACTGCGATGGGAGCCAGATTCGCTCCGTCGCTAGCTAACCTCTTCATGGGGTGGTATGAGGCGGAGCGAATCTGGGGCCCTGGTAATAGTGAATGGATCCAGTATATACATTACTGGGGTCGATTCATCGACGATTGCCTCCTAGTATGGACAGGATCCGTTGAACAACTAAAAGGATTTTTTGACTATCTAAACGACAATCCATACAATCTACAGTTTACAACTCAGTATGATTATAACAAAATTACCTTTTTAGAGATTGAGTTATTTGTAGAAGAAGGTCATCTCAAGAGTAGGATGTTTAGAAAACCAACAAGTTGCAATGCAGTACTTCACACCAAAAGTTGTCATCCGAACAGTCAACTGAAAGCAATACCCTATGGCGAAATGGTGAGAGCCAGGCGAAACTGTTCCCTAGACCATGATTTTGAAAAGAACTTGAAAGATATATCAGTACGCTTTATGAGGAGAGGATATAAGAAAAAAGTGGTTGATAAAGCAGTTACCAGAGTTAATAAACTAAGATGTAAAGATACATTAAAAGTCAAATCAGAGAAAGCCACTGATGATAAAGAAATCAAAGTTAGATTGATTACACAATACAGTACAGAGAGTGCTAAACTATACTCAATTCTTAAGAGACATTGGCACTTGCTGATGTTAGATCAAGAAATTACACCATACATTACCCGATATCCCTCCGTAACATTCAAGAAAGGGTTGACACTTGCCAACATACTTAGCCCTAGTTACCCTAAGAAACCTGTGAATAAAGATTGGCTATCTAAATTTAGAGGTTTCCATAAATGTGGAAAATGTTCTTCGTGCAGATGGGCTAAGAAAAAAGTAGTTCGTTTTAACTATCATGGCACAGGTGAAATCACCATAGAGAAATTCATCAATTGTGACACAACCTTTGTTGTTTATGTAATTGCATGTAGCTGTGGAAAGATATATGTTGGGAGTACCAAAAGAAGGCTCAGAGATAGGATGTCTGAGCATTTTAGAGCAATAAAACAGGGGGATACCCGGTACCCAACCTCAGCTCACCTGATTAGAAACTCTCTTGACAGAACAAAACATACTTTCAGTTATCATGGCATAGATCACATAGAACTAGACCCTAGAGGAGGTAACAGGACACTTACACTCAGAAGGAAGGAAGTAACCTGGCTAATTAAACTGAAAGCTGTAGAAATGGGTCTAAATGTTGACCATGAATATGAATTCTTCCTAGGGAATGAATAACTGTGTATTTATTATGAGATGACCTGACCTACTGTAATGCTTAAGAATTAGTAACATACAATGTATTAGATGACTTTGTTTACAGTAATGTGTACTAATTAATGGAATGTGTTAGAAGACATGAATTGTTTGATCTTGTCAGAACAGACTACTGAAACTGTATCTAATTGCTGTATAATGCAGCAAGCTATATGTATTTATCTTATATTCATGTCTTACATGTCCACCATGTTTTGATTGAGATATGAAAACTCGCTACCGCTAAACCTAAATCATCTGCAATCTTGCATATAATTCCTAACTCTTCTCGTTGCGATATGATAGCAGGGCAGAATGCTAGTGTCCCTCCACATTGCACTACCAACTAATATATAAATAAATAACAAAACAAATATAATCCTTACATATCCATTAGATAACAATTAGTAGAGACATAGTTGAAGGTTGCTCCACCTAGTATACGCGTTGTATATGAATACATCACAATAATATGGAGTGGTGTACTAGTATACAAAACAACAACTATTTCATAAGACGTACTCGTCGTATTTTAACTTAATATTCATATTGAAATGGTCCAGCGCGAATAGCCTATGACAGATTGGTGAAAAGTTGGTATGAGGGGGGGGATTGCACTTCCCAATATTCAGCTATATTACTGGGCAGCTCAACTCAAAATAATTAACCAGTGGATCCACACCCCGAGAGACGACCCAGCATACAGGGCAGATTGGGCACAATTAGGAACAGACTGCATGCTCTCGGTACTGTATGACAAATCGCTACTTAAAAATCTACACGGCCCGACACGACACACAGCAACCCTCTGGCATATAGCACAGGCGCGACTGGGCTGGAAAGGAAGAATCACCAAAATGACACCATTATGGGACACAAAGTCACTGGGAAACCTTAGAACATGCAAAGGGTTTGCGCAGTGGGACTTGATAGGTATCTCCACGGTGGGGGACCTCTGGGACAAAGGCACAGTAATACCGTTCCCACAACTCCAGCAGCAGTATGACCTCAGACCCACTGAAACATTTCGATATGTACAAATTAAGCACGCACTGCTCCAGGTGATCCCACCGGGCACTGATCTGCCGGACTCCTCGCCACTTGAGGACAGACTATTAACAGATTTCATGCAGCAGAGCGCCACTTCCCTCACTTACAAAAAACTGATCAACAACTTAGAGGACCCCACGATGAAACTTAAGGAACGATGGGAGGGGGAAATCGGTATGATGGATGAATCAGAGTGGAATGAAGCCTTGGCCTCCCCAAGAGAGGTAGGCATCTCGGCAAAATTTAGACTGGTGCAACTAAAAATATTACACCGCATCTACTACACCAGGACACTACTCCACAAAATACATAGAGCGCCCACTCCCTTTTGCTTGAGAGGTTGCGGGGAGGAGGGAACACTGCTCCATACACTATGGGACTGCCCACAAATACAGGAATTCTGGAGACAGATAATGCGCACCGTCTCCCAGACACTTAGGGTTTCCACTTTACCAGAACCACGTAAATGCCTTTTGAACGTCTGGGACCCCAATGACCTAGACAGGTATGGAATACTTTGGGCCACGCTGGCCATGACAGTAGCTAAACGTGATATTGCACAAAAATGGGGGGCTCCAGACGTACCCACTGCACACAGATGGGCTAAAAACATGGATATCCTGATGGTCACGGAAAGAACTGTGTACGTCCTTCGAGCTGCCCCCCGCAAATGGAACAAGATATGGACGGCATGGAATGTTTATAGGGGTGAGATCTGTGAACCCTTGCCAGAGGGAGACGAACTGGACTCCGAGGGGGAGGAGGAGTGATGGGCGGGGCTGGGGAGGTATGCTTACTCGTGCTAAACGCGGCAACGTGTTGGAATAACTTACCTGGGTGAAGACAATGGGACAAGGAGACCTGCTGGTAGGAGGAGAAGTATGTAACATAAATAAGAGTGATGACCCTAGTTTGGGGGGGGGAGGGAGACTTTCTTTTGGTGTTATACGAGAGTTTCCCATGTTGGGTAGCACAGAGCGGGAGAAAATTGTTAAATTCTGGCAACATGTGTAAGAATATACGGAAGAGCATATGCAGGGTTTAGAGAGAGAGAACGAGATTAGACAACAGTGTCAGCACTGCTGATTACGATTCCAGAATTGTATTATATGAATGTGAATGTACCAGCTTGCAAGTATCATAATGACTGGATAATATGCCTTTATGTCAATAAAAGTTTATAAAAAAAAAAAATATTCATATTGAACAAATTGTTAGCGTGGAATAAAATCAAACAACACCTCATAAGACGTACTCGCCATACTTTAGTTTGAGACTTACATTGTAAGCGTGGTTAAAATAAACCATGAATATATTAGAGACGGTCCCTATGTTACTGACCTTTCCAAGATGTTGAATATATTTTGTACGCGTTTAGCTCTACTATGGACGATCGAATAGGAGGACCATTATATAATAGCGATTTTAATTTACATACTTTAACACATGTAACCTAAGAATTAGAGATATGCTTGAAACGTTTATTAGAAGTGATAATCGCTTATATAACATCTACGCGTTTAACTCAAACTGTAAGAGTGGAAACTACTAAATAATACTTCATAAGACGTACTCACCATATTTCAGCTTGAGACTTATATTGTAAGCCTGGTTAAACCTAACCATGAGTATATTAAAGGCGGTCTCTATGATATTGACCTATTCCAAGATGGTGACTATTTTTTACACATACTCCTCTTTACTATGGCCGATCGAACAGGAGGGCCATTATAAAATAGCGACTTTAATTTATACACTTTAATATTTGTAACTTAAGAAATAGAGACATGTATGAAACTCTTTATAGAAGGGACATTTGTTTATATAACACTTACGCGTATAACTAAGATGGCGCGCCCCCCTACTTCACCTAAGTATAAATAAGAAAAGCAAGATGGCGCGAAACTAGGACGCCACAATGGAGATACGCGCACCGAAGTATGAGATACGGTACAAGAGGTGAGAGAGCTTTCATTCCGGAGAGGGCAACATGAGACTGTTTTATAACGCAAGCAGTAGTATCCCTAATACGGGTTCTCGTCTCTTTAGGTGACGGAACATGAAACTTTGACACTACAGCCTGTGATACATGGGAGATTTAAGAAGGAAATAGGTAAGAAAGTCAGTTGATATAGTAACAGCGACTACTAACTTTGCTGTATGAATTATAGATTGCGAATTGAGAATAATGCCTAATTATTAAGGTCAAAAATAATTTTTATAGGTTGAAATGGGATACGAATTTGGACCGTAAAGCAAATTAGGTGACGGATTACGACACCTTATCACTACAGCCCGGTATACATGGGAGACTCGAAAAGAAATTAGGTAAGAAAGCTCAACGGTACTTTAACAGCGATTAGCAATTTAGCTATATGATATATAGAGTGCGAGCAGAGATCATTATTTAACTAGACTACTTAGGAATTTAATAACTCTTACAGGTAGAATTGTGATACGGATTTGGACCTATTAAATTAAATACAGAGCAACGTGGACGAATATAGGTATGACGCCATGCATCATGGTCGCATCTTTACTTTATACTAACTCACTGCAAGTAGCCTTAGTAAACAGATAATGTACTTTCAAATTACATGGAGGTCACATTTCCCATCTAATAATAATAATAATACCACACTTGGGTGCTTCTAGCTTATACTTGGTGGTGAGCTAAACTATGATTTATATCGTTTTTTTTAGCACAAGGATGTTTTGGGATGTATCCCCTTGATATTAGAACAAAGCTTTCATCCTGTTGTTGTCATATTGATGGCAAAATCATGAATATAATGGTATTATTATACTCTGTTTGGGTTGCAGCCCTGAGGAAGTCTTTGGTCTAATTCGACCAGACGAAACACGTGTTGGCTGCATTTGGGCTGAAGATTGTATTGAAGATTGTTTTCAATGAAGATGAGAATTGGAACATTTCAATATTAAAAAATTCAATTACTCTAATTTGAAAAATTCTATTTGGACTTTGAGTGCTCGATGAAAATAATTGCCATTTTAAAAGCTGACTGACTGGGATTCAGGACCCATAGGTCACTCGCTGGCATTCGATCAATGGCGTCCTTAAGAAGGCGACCAAACGTTCCACATGGGTTATTCTGAGTGATTTCTAGCCAGACTAAGGCTTCTAGTGTACCTTAGTCCGCCTGTCTTAATTTATGGCAAAGCTTTAGGTAAGTTCCCACGTTTAAAGCCTCATAATTAGAAAGCCCCATCTCTAGTCTTATCTGCGCTGGGGATGTAGACTTTGGCAGTCAGAGAACTCTTTTATAAATTCTGGTTGTGTGCTGGTTTAAGGCAGTGTTCAGTTTCCCCCTGAGTATCTCAATGCCGTAAAAAAGAGTGGGGCTGATTTTAGCTCTCATGACTTCCAAGAGAGGTGCCAGTGTTGGGCCTGATAGATTTTTGGAAAGCTTACTTAGTTAAACTGCCAGGGACGTGGCTTTAACTGCGATCTCGTTGCGCTGTTTTAATAGGTTACCTCTGGAGTCTAAGTGGACACCTAAATATTTATATGACTGACCTATAGCGAGGCTTGTTTTATCAAATAGCCACCCACCACCGGCGTATCGTTTTTTACCAAAAGGGACAACTTGTGTTTTCTTAAGGTTGACCTCTAATTGGTTAGTAATTGTGTAGCTAAGCAGTTTATCGAGTAGCCTTTGCAGCCTGACCCTGGTAAGGCTAAAGAGAACCAGGTCACCGGCAGACTTGGCATCTTTTGGCGTGTTTCACCTGAGTTTTTGCTTTCTGCCCTCCTGGTTTTGACTCTGTTTTTGCTGGCGTAGTGTTTCTGCGCACTTTTCTCACTGCAGATCAGTGGTAAAGTGCAAGTGCTCCTGTGGTAAATTGTGCTATGGGTTGGTGTTTCCAGGATTGGGTATTTGATTCACTTGTTAGTCCCTAGTAACGTGCACTGAGTGTGCCAGGGCCTGTAAATCAACTGCTACTAGTTGGCCTGCAGCACTGATTGTGCCACCCACGTGAGTAGCCCTAAAAAGGTAACTCGGACCTGCCATTGCAGAGTCTACGGGCAGTTTGTGCACCCACTTGCCAGGCCCTAAACCTTTCCTTTTCTACATGTCAGTCACCCCTCAGGTAGGCCCAAGGTACCTCTGTGGGCAGGGTGCAGTGTATGTGAAAGGTAGGACATGCCCTGGTGTGTGTGGCATGTCCTGATAGTGAATTACAGCCTGTTTTGTTTTTCACTATTGCAAGACTACCTGTTCCCCATAGGACAGCATGGGAATTTTGTATATAATATCTTATAAACATAACTGGTCCTGGGAACTAGGTGGGAAAATAAAGTTTAGCATGCCAGAACTCAGAATTTAAAGATGCATCTTTTAGTGAAGGTGTTTGAAAATACCACTTTTAGAAAGTAGGTATTTTCTTGATCAGTCATCCCGTGTGTCTCTGCTGGAATGTGGATTGCCTGTCTGGGTTTTGGATGACAGAAGTCTAGGTAGGGTCAGGAAGGGGCTAAATAGACCTTGGCTGCAATGGGGGAAGGGGGAGGAGATTACCTTGCAGCCCAAAGGGCCTGGTCTGCTTCTGACAATGCTGTCTCCACCTCCTGCCAGGAAGTACACCTGAGAAGGCAGAACTGGTTCTGGCTGGGCACAGACACTCTCTGCCTAAGAGATCAAAGGATTTTGGGATATAAATATTGGATATAAATATTGGGGCCCAGACCCCTGAACTATAGAACTCTTTTGGATCAAGAAGACTGCCAAGAAAAAGAGCTGGAGAAGCTGTGAGGAGGAACTACCACTTTGCTGTGTGCTGTGCTGTGTTGGCCTGCAGTTGCTGCTTCTGTCTTGGGCAGTGAAAGGACTGGACTGAACCTTCTGTAATCTACTTTTGTGGAGTTCTCCAAGGGCTTGAGGTAGACCTTGCCCCCTGTTCACGAAGTCTGAGGAACAGCAAAGACTTAAAGCTCTTCTGCCCTTAGCACTGGGGCAGGACACGACGCCTGCCAATGCTAGCACTCCTGACTCCATCAGAGAGGAGATCGACCTGCAACACGTGTGACTTAGAGGGCCTCGACAACTCCTGTATGACCTCCGGAACCGACGCCTGCGGACGCCGTATTTTCAGACGCTCAACAAGAGGTCATCGACGCCCTGCATTTCTAAAAGGTACTGTTTGCGGGTCTTCCCGACACCGTAGCTGGCCCGCGACGCCGCGGTCAGCCAGAACTGTTTGGATTTGTTTGCTCACGACGCTATGATAGCCCTGGATGGAGCTATCGACAACAAGGAACTGTTTTTCAAGGTTATTTTCATAACTGAAGATTCTTAAGTACTGTAGTGTGGATTTTTATCATTTTTGGTCTTGTCTTAAGTCTATAAAAATATTGGATATTTTTCTAAACTGGTGTGGTGTCCTTTTGAAGTGCTTACACTGTATTACTGTTGGTTATGGGCAAATGCTTTACACACTCCCTCTAAGATAAGCCTGACTGCTCGTGCCAAGCTACCAAGGGGGTGAGCAGGGGTTATTTTAGGAGTGTAACTCCCTTATCCTGAATAGGAAGAAGGGTCCCTCTTTGGACAAAGATGCAAACCCTTGCCAACTAGAGACCCCTATTTCTAACAATGTTCCTCAGATTCGTAAGTATGGGATCCTGCATGTGTGTGGGGTTTATTGATCAGCTGTCCAAGGCCCTAAAATCCTCTTTCAGATATGAGGTGGTTTTGCGAGTTATACTATCAAAATGGATATTGAGATCCCCACAATGGTGAAACTGGCGTATTTGAGGATAGACAGGCGAGAGAATTTCGGTGATAGTGAAACTCCAGTTACCAGCAAAACTAAGAGGGTGATAAATTAAAGCTCCAGACATGGTGAAATTCTTAGAATGAGACAATGAGAAGAGTAATGAGTCACAGTCAGGGACGATACGTTTTTCGATTTTGTATTTTTGAAATAATCGCAGTGCCCCATCCCTTTTTGTTTAATTGATCAACACGGAGGATCCGGAATTCTGAAGGTAGTGCCATAACAATTTCTGGCACTGAGGCATCGTTAAGCCAGGTTGCAGTTAAACAATATAGCGTCAGATGCCAGTCATTGGGGCTGGAGAGCTCGCTACAGCGATATTTCCAACAGAAGATGATCTCAGGAACAATTTTTCCTGCACATCAACTGCTTGGAACCTCTGGCAGGTTGCTTTGCGATTAAAAGCTTGGTGAAGGGCATGGTCAGATGTTCAATATCCCTGAAGTTGAACAGCACCTAAGTGATACAGTACATCAACAAGCTGAGGGGGCACCAGGTTGAAGATGCGAACAGAGATTGTTAAAGGTTTCTGGAACTTCTGCCTGCAGAAGGGAATCAGTGTCACAGATGTTCATCAGCCAGGGAAGGCCAATGCTGTGGCAGTTTGGAACTTGTGCTTCTTAATGGATTCCACTGACTGGCAACTTCACCCATGGGTAATTCAGCAACTGTGCCTCGATGGGGACTGCCAATCAGGGACTTATTTGCATCCAGCCTGAATGCTCAAGTTCCACAATATTTCAGCTGGAGTCCAGACGGTTTAGGTGGATGTGATTCTGAAAGTTTTCTGCTAGTCATACTCGTTTTATATGCTTTATTGAGCATATGCTGGTTAAAATGCAATTTTAGCAATGCGTTTGTCTCGAAAGAAGAATCTTTAAAATGTTACTTCTTGTTTTAGTTTCGGAGGCAAAATGATAGGTGGCAAAACGGTCCATATTGCATGGACCCCAATGATCCTATAGCAATCTGAAGACTGTTGAGTGCAGCTTCCACTCACTGGAATCTTGAACACACCTTGAGTTCCAAATAGCCACTACATTATTCCGGCCTGGGAGATATTCCGCTGTTCCAGTGATGCGATGGTAGAAGCAATATTACCAGGAGCTTTTACAAGGATTACCAACACTTTGGATTTCATCCCTCTCAGTCTGTTTATTTATTGGACCGATGGGATGTTGTTCATTCTCAGAAGGGCACAGCAACTGGATTTGCGAGGGGTTAGAGTTCTTATCACAAAATATCCTGTTAAATGTTCCAAGCAGTTTATGTGGAAAATGGCCTCTTATGCAGACCACCGACCTCCTGTGGAAATATTGCTGCATCTGGCTTCCCAACCCCATAGGTTGGCATCTGATTCTATAATGACAGGAGGCGAAAATGGCTCTGCCATTCCAGGCAGCCATGTGGTCTACCCACTACTGTAACTCTGCTTTAGTCTCTGGTGATGAGACTTACTGAATCTGACTATGTAATCTCTCTGAAGATGTTGGTTCTTCAACAGTTGAAGAGCCCTGTAGTGTAACGGGGCAGGAAAGATCACCTGTATAGAGGACAGTAGAAGGCCTACTATCCTAGCAAGAACTCTCAAGGAAACTTGGTCCCTGTGAAGAGCTGAATGAATTTTCTTCTGAACTGCTTTCCGTGTTTATTGAGGAAATGACAGGAGTGCCGTTGAGGAGTCAATCTAACATCCCAGACATTCTATGCCTTGTGAGGGAACAAGAACAGATTTCTTCTTGTTCACCATGAAGCCTAGTTTTTGGAGCAGCTGAATCATCCAGTTCAGATGTATCAACAATAGGTGTTAGTCCTGAATCATCAAAACAATTTTGTCGAGATGTATGATCAATTGCACACCCTGGCGTGTAGATTCTGGACAACTGGACACATCACCTTGGTAAAACACCTAGGGTCAGAAAACAGACCGAAGGGTAGAAACTTGAATTCATACCAACAATCGTCCCAGACGAATTGGAGGAACTTCCGATGAGGAGAGAAAATGGGGATTGAGAATTACATGTCTTTAAGACTGAGAAAAGGCAAGTGTTTCAGATGTTTGAGTTTCTGTGTCTAAGATTGCTAATGCCAAAAATGCTTGTTGTCCATTGCTCGCAAAGCAGGCAATTGGAGGCAAAGTCAAGAAGGTGCATTTCTGTTCTTCCTCGGCTCAACGTCACGAACAGCTGTGTCACTTGTAAGAATGCTCATCATTCATGCACACTCAGTCTACAGGCTCTGCACTTTGACGTTCATCTGCAGCATGTGCTTAAACACACTAGGCCAGAGATTCCAATCAGTTCACACAGTTAATTAGACATGCTTTTCTTAATTTGTATTTCAAACTGAAACCGTGAGTTAACTTGTTTCATGCAGAACATGAACCAAAAATATTCGCAAAACTGTATTGTATGAGGATTAGCTGTGAATTGTGAGTTACTGCTTTTTATTAAGTTAGTGGTCTTTGATTCCTGGTGCTTTACAGCAGTTTTAAGATCTTAGTGTTTCTCGTTGCTCAAATAGTTGTGATTTCTGATTGTGATATATATATCTCGGAAGGAGTATACGTCCAAGCCAGCCGCCCGCCAAAGATATTGAGGAGGGCGAATGTGACCTGTGCAATCCCAAGCCGCGGTCAGCGTCTCGAGGGAAGTCAGAGGCCGCCATTGAGTCGTCGGTGGTGAAGCACGGGTAAGCGGGTTTAAGCCTTTCCTCATATTTAAGTAGAGCGGGTGATGAAGATTGAGTTTCAGAAGTAAATAGAACACGCCAAACGGAACGGTTCCTTAAAATTTGGTGCATAAGTGCAGTGAAAAGAATACGTTAATATTGCCTCATTTACATATTTAAAATATCAAACACCAACTAACAAGTAACACTCAGTCAAAAACCTACTCATAAATGAGGGTTGAAAGATTGCGTGTGCTGTTTGCAAAATCAATAACGGGACACCCTTACGATAGTTACAGTGTTCCCATCAGAGTTCCATCCTGTACCGCCCTTCATCATTTGGGAAAGCCACCATAAGTACACAGGGAAACCCAATGTACGATTTGGCACAGCATGGTGGAAAACAATGCCCAATGAAATTATGACAGGTAGGTATCAGGATGTAACTAGTAAGCAGTGCTAAATAATGAAAATAAAAGAATTTTTCAAAAAAGTGGTGATGTTAAAAAGGGGTAGAAGAAGGAAAATAGATTTATTAGCAACCTTCAACTCCCACTCTCTAAAAACAGTGCAAAAAGGTAGTGTCAGCAAATTACTACCTCGACAGTTTATATAGTCACGGTCGACATGTTTCTGCAGCTTTTACCTGTGCCCCGGGGTCACTTGCTGCTTCTTCAGGACCTATCCTGCTACTGCTTAATTAGTGCATACTAAACAAGGAAACTTAAATTAAAATAAATGTCACCTTAGATTCTCCTGATGAGAGGACCAGTGGATTTCGCAAAACAGCACACACATAAAAAAGAAAAAGAGAGAACAAGCCTATTAGCAAAGCTCTCGGGCGAGACTCGAATACAGAGCACAGTCTCGCAGTTAATGGTTTTTAATCCATCCCTTTCCACACTTATTTTGAGATAACAACTATTCCCAAAAGAGCCCGATTACCACTTGTGTAAAAAAACACTCACCCCATGTTATGGAGAATGTTGCCCCACCTCACCCGGCCTTAGCTCAGGTACTACGGAGCCCCGCTCTGTATGAATAACAAACACATATAAAAAGAATCAATTGAAGGAAGTACTGTTAGGTCAAGGCAGGCCACTCGATATAGCGTGGTTCACAGAGGCGTCTGTTTCTGTCTGTTGACTCACCTTTCCGTCGGTACTCCAGACGTCCAACTGGGCTGTCTGTGGGAGGTACCGGCGGTGGGAGTCCAGTTACTTTTATAAGCTATAGATCTTGTGAGCCTACAGGCACATACCGGAGAACGGGGACGCGCCGCCGCGCTCCTTGCTACTAGCGTCAATCAGTCCTCTTCCGGGTATTCCAGAGGAGTGTTCCGATTGGCTGACGCGGAGCGTGACGCGGTCGCGTCGCGCCAGGAACTATGGGCTCTGTGGTTTGGAACCCTCGTGTATAGTCTGACTAATCAAATCTATTGTATAAAGTCCAAAAGATCTCATAATCTCCCAATATTTTTAACACGCAAAATCGGCGTCATCACGCAAATTGTCGTGACGCCCTCGCATGGATAACCAAATTTTTTTTTTAAGTTTATACAACGTTTAAAACAGCATGGCGGCAACTTGTAATTGACATAGATAGAAGCGCCAACTTCAAGACCCCATGTGTCTCCTTTACAAGGTCTCAATCTATGATGGATGTCCATATCATGTTTAGGCTCTTAGCACATCCGGGTAAGGCACAGACAGATCTTGCCTAGAATGGCCATTATAATCGCGCTACTCCTGCGCTGTATCCATTGTAATGGACAACAAACTACTGAGCATCCACGCACCCAGGCAGTGAACATATTTTGTCTCCCTTAGTCAGCAGGCTGGCGGTGCTCTATCTAGAACATCTCCTCCAGTCTCATTCATCTCGTTCTTTAATCTGAACAAAACATGTGTAACACACGTCATACACGATGTCCACAATTGATAGGGCCCCCTCTGGTACCATATCGTGATATGGGAGTAATACTCATAACCCACTCGCCATATAATCATAAGGCACTCCTACTCATGGGAAGTAACAGATATACCTCACTCCGGGCATATCATTCATTCATGTGAAAGCACTGATTATCTGGTGCCTCTAGCTCTTGAGTGACATCCAAGGAATATCTTCATTCAATCCCCGCTTGTCTGTCCCCAATTTGTGTACCCATCGCTGACAAAATCCCAAACTATTGATATAGGGACTGGGAGACCGTGGGAGCAGCGAAGGTTCACAAATTGTAACAGCTCCAACTTAGTGTACCTAATTAGCTGCCCATGCAATAAGAGATACGTGGGAATGACTACTCGCAAAATTAAGACACGCATTTGTGAACATAAAAGCTCCATTCGGTGCTCAAGACAGTCGACCAGACTGACGAACCACTTTTTAATAGCTAAGCATATGTCGTCTGAGCTGCACTGGACTGTGATAGAGCAGCCCTTGATACCAGCCCATATCACCGACACTAAGAGCTTCCTGTTCCAGCGCGAACAGCGATGGGTACACAAATTGGGGACAGACAAGCGGGGATTGAATGAAGATATTCCTTGGATGTCACTCAAGAGCTAGAGGCACCAGATAATCAGTGCTTTCACATGAATGAATGATATGCCCGGAGTGAGGTATATCTGTTACTTCCCATGAGTAGGAGTGCCTTATGATTATATGGCGAGTGGGTTATGAGTATTACTCCCATATCACGATATGGTACCAGAGGGGGCCCTATCAATTGTGGACATCGTGTATGACGTGTGTTACACATGTTTTGTTCAGATTAAAGAACGAGATGAATGAGACTGGAGGAGATGTTCTAGATAGAGCACCGCCAGCCTGCTGACTAAGGGAGACAAAATATGTTCGCTGCCTGGGTGCGTGGATGCTCAGTAGTTTGTTGTCCATTACAATGGATACAGCGCAGGAGTAGCGCGATTATAATGGCCATTCTAGGCAAGATCTGTCTGTGCCTTACCCGGATGTGCTAAGAGCCTAAACATGATATGGACATCCATCATAGATTGAGACCTTGTAAAGGAGACACATGGGGTCTTGAAGTTGGCGCTTCTATCTATGTCAATTACAAGTTGCCGCCATGCTGTTTTAAACGTTGTATAAACTTTAAAAAAAAATTTTGTTATCCATGCGAGGGCGTCACGACAATTTGCGTGATGACGCCGATTTTGCGTGTTAAAAATATTGGGAGATTATGAGATCTTTTGGACTTTATACAATAGATTTGATTAGTCAGACTATACACGAGGGTTCCAAACCACAGAGCCCATAGTTCCTGGCGCGACGCGACCGCGTCACGCTCCGCGTCAGCCAATCGGAACACTCCTCTGGAATACCCGGAAGAGGACTGATTGACGCTAGTAGCAAGGAGCGCGGCGGCGCGTCCCCGTTCTCCGGTATGTGCCTGTAGGCTCACAAGATCTATAGCTTATAAAAGTAACTGGACTCCCACCGCCGGTACCTCCCACAGACAGCCCAGTTGGACGTCTGGAGTACCGACGGAAAGGTGAGTCAACAGACAGAAACAGACGCCTCTGTGAACCACGCTATATCGAGTGGCCTGCCTTGACCTAACAGTACTTCCTTCAATTGATTCTTTTTATATGTGTTTGTTATTCATACAGAGCGGGGCTCCGTAGTACCTGAGCTAAGGCCGGGTGAGGTGGGGCAACATTCTCCATAACATGGGGTGAGTGTTTTTTTACACAAGTGGTAATCGGGCTCTTTTGGGAATAGTTGTTATCTCAAAATAAGTGTGGAAAGGGATGGATTAAAAACCATTAACTGCGAGACTGTGCTCTGTATTCGAGTCTCGCCCGAGAGCTTTGCTAATAGGCTTGTTCTCTCTTTTTCTTTTTTATGTGTGTGCTGTTTTGCGAAATCCACTGGTCCTCTCATCAGGAGAATCTAAGGTGACATTTATTTTAATTTAAGTTTCCTTGTTTAGTATGCACTAATTAAGCAGTAGCAGGATAGGTCCTGAAGAAGCAGCAAGTGACCCCGGGGCACAGGTAAAAGCTGCAGAAACATGTCGACCGTGACTATATAAACTGTCGAGGTAGTAATTTGCTGACACTACCTTTTTGCACTGTTTTTAGAGAGTGGGAGTTGAAGGTTGCTAATAAATCTATTTTCCTTCTTCTACCCCTTTTTAACATCACCACTTTTTTGAAAAATTCTTTTATTTTCATTATTTAGCACTGCTTACTAGTTACATCCTGATACCTACCTGTCATAATTTCATTGGGCATTGTTTTCCACCATGCTGTGCCAAATCGTACATTGGGTTTCCCTGTGTACTTATGGTGGCTTTCCCAAATGATGAAGGGCGGTACAGGATGGAACTCTGATGGGAACACTGTAACTATCGTAAGGGTGTCCCGTTATTGATTTTGCAAACAGCACACGCAATCTTTCAACCCTCATTTATGAGTAGGTTTTTGACTGAGTGTTACTTGTTAGTTGGTGTTTAGTACTTGTGAGGGACGTAGCATTCTTGGTCATTAAACTTTCCCTCTGACCCTCCCTAGTGAAATTCATATTTAAAATATCAACACCGGCAGACACGCTTCGAGCCAGAGAAGCTGCAGCTGATGCGCTGTTTCTTAACTTACCAGAAACTATTAGTATGCCAAGCGGGAGTGCAGCAACATCAAATGCGAATCAGGATGTCAAAAGCATATTGAAAGCCTTAGAAAAACTACAACGTACAGAACTCACCAAATAGTGGGAGAAGAAAAGTCTGGAGAAATATAAAGAAGTGGGGAGAGTGCCTCGTAGCCTTAGGGTGCCTATTGCACCGTCATTCGAAAAACCAAATCCTTTAATGCTGAAGGAGTGGGCTAATAATAATCTAGAGGCATCCATGAACATGGTATCTATCTTAATCAAATATGCGGAAATTGATAGACAGGAGATAGAGAAGGAAATTGAGAAATTAAGCAACTTGGATGCCCATGACCAAAAGGAATTAATTAAGAAGGGTCGGGAGGAAATTGAGGTAAAATTTAAAAAACATGAGGACGAGGGGAGGAGCCTAGCACGGGACCAAGATGGCCGAGTGATCGTGTAGCTCCGTAAGACCCGTTCCTCCGTTCGTCTATCCTGCCACATATCCTGAGACCCGAGGACCGTGTTCGATGGGGGAATAATATCGCTGCGCCCTGGTGAAATTGCGGCTCGAAAGGCGCACTTCTACCCCCTCAAATCGTCGTCCGAAGTTTTGGGCCTCTCCGTCGCCTGGGCAGCGGACTCTGGTGTCAGATGTGGCCGGGACCTAATGCGACAACAGTGGCAGTGTCTACCGGAAGTGGTGCCCCCTCCTGGAACCATCCCTAGGGCCCACCTCTAACTGTTGGGCGCTTCCAAGTGGCTTTCCCTGCACGAATCAGCACCCTTGGTTCGGTTCTTGGAGCGTTGGAGAGGTGTGAAGTATTGTCGGAGGTGTGACCTAGTATGACAATTGACTGGTTTGCCTGAGTCCTCTTTGATCACCCTCCATGGCGGCGAGATTGGACTCCGAGAAGCCCTCCACCAGGGGTGGCAGAGTCCTGAGATCGGTCCAGTCCAATAAACTGGACAGATATACGCTCCCTAAGGGATCTCCCAGCGACCAGAGACAACTTCCCGCAACCGGGACCACCTCCCCGAGTGTCAGCTCCGAGCCTTCCTTGCAAGACATAATGGAGGTCGTCACCAGAATTGAGACATCTATGGTGACTAGAATGGATGTGCTTGACACCAAATTGGACTCGGTTAAGATTGACATTAACCTTCTGCGCACAGACCACGCTAAAACTAGCGAAAAAGTGAAATCCCTCGACATCAAAACATCGAGCCTGGTAAATGACACCGCTGAGCTCCAGAGAGAGGTCCGGGCCTTACAAGCGGCACGGGAGGAGACCCGATGGCTGCTTGGTGATTATGAGGGTCGTAATCGGCGCAACAACTTTCGCATTTTGGGTGTACCCGAAAATGCGGAAATGCGCACGCCTGATCTCTTCGTTGAAGACCAGATCCTTAATCACCTGAAGCCTAAGGGACTCAGCAAGTTTGTCACGGTAGAAAGGGCGCATAGAGTGTCGGGCGGGCCGCCGAGGGTGGGGGCGCCAGCTAGGCCCATGATCGCGAGGGTTCTGAACTTTTGGGACCGTGATGCCATTCTACAGGCCTCGCGAACGGACAGCCCGCTACGGTATGAGAATGTTACCGTGTCCTTCTTTCCGGACTTTACGTAAGCTGTACAGAGGATGCGTCAGAGTTTCCTCCAAGTCAAGCGGAGGTTGATAGACAAAGGGATTAAGTACTCTATGCTATATCCTGCTAAGGTACGAGTCGAAGCGAATGAGCGAACTTGGTTTTTTGATAATGCGGAGATGGCATCGGACTGGTTAGACACTGTGAGACCTGATGACACTGGAGAACAGCGACAGGACACTGAGGATGGTTGGCAGGGCCCAGAATGAGAGACTCCTGTCCTGAGCGCTTGCTTGGTTTTTGATCGTGGGGGGGGGATATGGCCTTTTATTATCGTGTAACTGTACTGATTTGGACTAAAAAGTTTGTTCTTTGGGACGATTCTTTTGGGGGATGGGTTAGGGACTGTGCGGCAGGCGCCTCCTCTTCCTACTTTTAGTAACCATTGTTGGGCGGGGCGACAGACACACTGCGAGTTGGGGTTGGGGCGTTGTCCTGATGCAGGGGTGCAGGGAGGGGGGAAGACTTCTGAGTGAGGGAGGGGGGTTGTTTGCTGTTTTTTGGTTTCGGTTTCGTTTTGAATTGCATTGGGTGTTGACGGATGTGAGTGTGCGTGGGGGAGTGGGGTGAATGTCTTGCTCCAATCAGGGATCGGGGATTCGGGTGCTGAGTTGGAACATGAATGGTCTGGGGGACAAAATTAAAAGGGGCATGGTCAGTCAGTTTATCAGGCGTCACTCGCCGGATGTGGTACTTCTGCAGGAGACTAATCTTGTGGGCAATCGCTGTATGGCCCTTCATAGAGGGGGTTATAAATTGATCGCACATGCGGGGTTTACGACAGGCTCTAGGGGAGTTGGGATCTTGGTGAAGAAGGCTTTTCCGTTTGAGGTGCAGGCTACATGGTCGGACCAGCGGGGCAGATATGTGGGAGTGTCCGGGAGGATCGGGGGTAAAGCCGGTACTTTCCTTTCTGTTTATGTTCCCCCGGCCCTCCAATCTGACACTATTAAGGATCTCGCTAATGTTTTCCTCTCGCTCCCACTTGGTCTCCTGGTCCTGGGTGGTGACTTTAATACTGTTCTGGATGGCAGCTTGGACCGCGTCCCGCCGAGATCGATTCCTCCGGCGCGTCAGTGGCTTTCCGAGTTCTTGGACTCTTTGGGTCTGGTTGATGTTTGGCGCCTCTTGAATCCTGTACTTAGGAGTTATACGCATCTGTCGGAGGCACACAGCTCTATGTCACGGCTTGATTACATCCTATTGCCCGCTGCTATGGCCGACACAGTCAGGGAGGCACGTCATCTGGGTAGGGGTATCTCCGATCATTCCCCCGTTTGGGTTCGAGTGGAGATGGGACAGCCTATGGTAGGTAGAATTGCACCCATCAATGCCTGGCATCTTCGAGACCCAGTTATTAAGAAAGAACTGTGTGGGGCTTCCGAACGCTATTTTCAGCATAATCAGGGGACGGTGGATTCGGCCCAGACGTTGTGGGAGGCCTATAAAGTGGTCTTGCGTGGAGAGGCGTTGTCTCTCATCTCGGGTAAGAAAAGGAGACGTTTAGCGGAAATCAATGCGGCTGAGGCTGAGATTGTCCGCTTGGAAGAACGAGTCGCCGGTGATGCGACTGCTCAGAATCGGCATCAACTACGCCTCAAACAAGATGAATATCACGGGCTGTCTAGGGAGTCGGCTGTAACGCAACATAATGAGGTCCAGAGTAGGATCTATGAACATGGTGATAGGGCTGGTAAGCTTATAGCGTGGCTGGAGCGAGGAGATCGCGCTTCTCGGTTAGTCCCTGAGCTTGACAGTGATGGTCCTGAGCCTCTAACGGACCCTCAGTTGATTGCGGACTCCTTCGGTTGTTACTATAAAAATGTCTATTCTTCGTCGGATATACATAACGGCTCTGAACATGCTGAGATGATTAGAGATATTATTATGCCTAAGTTGTCCGATGATGAGCGGAAATATATGGATTCCGTTATTACGGATGACGAAATTGGGGGAGCTATTAGGAGCATCAACTCAGGGAAGGCGACAGGCCCTAATGGTATTCCCATTGAGCTCTATAAATTGAATGCTCATAAAATTGCGCCGCATCTTAGAGCCATGTTTGTCGAAAGTAAAGAGGTCGGAATCCTCCCCTATGATCAGCGTATTGCTAATATTGTTGTGATTCACAAGCCAGGTATGCCCCGTGCCTCACCCTCTTCCTATAGACCTATCTCCTTGCTCAATGCAGAGCCCAGGATATTGGCCAAACTACTGGCGATCAGGTTGGTCAAGGTGATTTCCACCTTGGTGCACCCGGATCAGTCGGGCTTTATGCCACGCCGTAACACTGCACTTAATCTTCGACGTTTGCATGGCGTTTTGGGTAAGGCCCGTGACTTGCTACAACCCGCCGTGTTGGTGTCTCTTGATGCCACCATGGCCTATGACCGGATTGAATGGTCATATTTCTTCGCTGTGTTGGAGAAGCTGGGCTTCGGGCCCGAGTTTATCAGATGGGTGCGTTTGCTTTATACTGCCCCTTTGGCTCGCGTGGTTGTGAATAATTGTCAATCCGGTGACTTTGAATTGGAGAGAGGGACGCGACAGGGATGTCCACTGTCGCCCCTTCTGTTTGCATTGGCACTGGAGCCCTTGGCGGCTTGGATTAGATGGGACAGGACGGAGCGTGGGCTGCGGCTGTCCCCTGATTGGGAGGATAAGATCTCTCTTTATGCTGATGATGTGTTTCTCTATCTCACCTCACCTAGGTCCTCACTAGATGTTTTTCTAGACATTCTCAGAGTGTTTGGTGAGTTCTCAGGCTTTGCTATTAATTGGGCTAAGTCCGTATTGTTGGTACTATCCGAGGATCCGCCGGTGGTCCCGCAGAACTGCCCTCTCCAAATTGCTACTAAGGGTTTTGTATATCTAGGAATCTACATTGCTTTGGACGCCAAGACAAGGTACGTTGAGAATTTGCTACCGACGTTGGTTAGACTGCGTGCTGATGTTGAGCGTTGGAGGGCGTTGCCTTTGTCACTTCTGGGCAGAGCGGTACTCTTTAAAATGTTGGCTCTTCCGCGATTTTTATACGTTCTCCAAAATGCTATGGACCTAGTGCCTGCCAAGTACTTCAAGGAGGTTGAGGCGCTCCAGAGGCTGCTCCTCTGGGATGGTAGACCCCGCATTGCCTATACCAAACTCACCGTGGCCTGGTATGATGGTGGTATTGGGCTTCCCGATTTGAGGAAATATTATTGGGCCTCCCAGTTGGCAGCTATTAATCAGATAGTCTACGGCCTGCCGTGAGACCCTGGATATGCTATGGATCGTAGTCAGTCCCCCGGGGGAGATTTCCTTCGGGCCCTGTATAATTGGCCGGGGCGGTTTCCTCTTGCGGGTCCCACCTCACATGCAGTAAGGGTTTGGCATTCGGCTAATAAGAATCTGGGATGGGAAGGGAGATTGACTCTCGCGACCCCTCTCTTTAGCTCCGCCAAATTGGGCAATCTGTGGACCACCAAAGGCTTTGACAAGTAGGAGTTGATAAGAATTGGTCAGATAAAGGATGTCTGGGGGAGGGGGGGAAGTACTGACCTTCGAGGCACTTCAGCAGAGTCACCACCTTCATAACAAAGAGCACTTCCGCTACCTGCAGGTCAGGCATGCCCTTCTATCTCATGTCTTACCGGGAGACACCCTCCCCGAGGCCTCCCCCCTTGAAGATCGTATATTGGATGGGCATCTACCGGAAAAAACAATCTCCTTGATTTACCGAAAGTTGATCAATCACATGGACGACCCACTGAGGTCTATCAGGGAGGCGTGGGTAGCCGATGGATTAGAGTTGGATGATGAGAACTGGGTTGAGGCTGTGTCTTCCCCCAAGGTGGTAGCGATACAGATGAGGTTGCGTCTGGTGCAATTGAAGATTCTACATAGGTCTTATGTTACTGGTCCGGGGCTGGTGAGGATGGGATGGAGTACAAATGGGGAATGCAAGAGAGGCTGTGGAGATATTGCGACGTTTCTACACATACTGTGGCACTGCGATAGAGTTCAAACCTATTGGCGCGCCATACATGAGACTCTGCGAGATGTTCTGGGTTGTGAGGTGAGATTGGAGGCGCGCAGATGTCTCTTAAATGTTTAACCCACGGATCTTAATCAATATTTAAAGCAATGGGTTACGCTGGCCTGTATGATTGCCAAGCGCAATATAGCACAACTATGGGGAGCCACTCAATCGCCGCAACGCGCCAAGTGGGCCCAAGACTTGGACTGGTGTATGTTCAGAGAGCGTGCTGTGTATGTTGCGAGGGGCTGCCCTGAGAAGTGGATAAAAATATGGGGGCCGTGGAATGTGTACCGGGGGGATATTTGTGTTCCCCCAGCCAGGCGAACTGATTTGGACACTCTGGATTCCCCTTGATTCCAAGTTTTTACTATTCTGTTTTATATCCTGTTTGCGAGACGACCTCTGCTCCGAGCACTGCAGTGATAATGCCGATGTATTCCCTTTTTTTTTTTTTTATTGAACCAGGGCATAAAGGAGTAATATTAAACAATACACAAAAAATAATCTCGACACAGCGAACAAGCAAAGTATATCAAAAAGAAAGAAAAAAAAAAAGACAAAATAAACTTAAGACAATCATTTAAATAACAGAGGAAAAATAACATTGTCAGGATTAACAAATTAAATACAATACGGCGGCACCTGTAAAAAGCAAAATAATACCTCATCTAGGGTTACCATTAATATGAGCTGACCTAATCCGGGTTTCCAGTTAGAGACTGCGAGCCAAATCGCCTCACCCTTTTTCTAGCTTTTGGGGCCCTAGTAACATAAATAGCTGTTTCAAGCGACCCTACGATGTCGGCGAGCGAGCCCGAAAGTACTGGATGTGTGTTTTGCACTATGTCGATATTGCCCGAGATAGATGTGACTACTCCTGTACTTCAGTGTGAGTTCTCCAATGAATGTCGTATTAATACCTCGCCTCTTTTCTCTCAGAGTGATCAAAAACGCTTTGCTGACTTATCGCTGGTGGGCAGTGAACTTGGTTTGACTTTTGGACTTTGTACACGACTATCCTGGTATCACTCCTTTCGTGTTGACTTTGAAACCTTTCTATTTCTGGATATTCTTGCTATGATTGCGGTTCGAATGGACAGGGCTCGCATGAAGAATCGTAGCGGCCTGGTTATACTGGATGTGGTCTGTGTAATGGATCGTGAGGGCCAGGGCTGAATTTGACTTGAATTCGGTACAATGACTGTCTTTTGGCTCCGCTGGGTTGTGTCTGTGGGAGCGAGGGCCAGATGGGATTCTGATTGTCCGGGTTTGGTGCGACTGCTGTGGTCGGAAAGGGATTTGCTGCCTCTGGGGTGCCGGGGGCCGGGCGGGATGGTCCTTTCTTTGTCGGTGGCTCCCCTATTGCTTTGTTTATTGGTCTTTATGACTTGCTTGATACTACGGTGGGGGATGTCTGCTTTTGGCGGGGGGGAAGGGAGTCCGGGAGCCCGTATCGTCTTGTAATACATCTCCTCCTCCAGCTTTTCCCTTCCTTGGGGTGTAGTTTAGTGGGCGACAGGCACGCTGCTAGTGGGGTTAGGTCGTAGCCATCTGCAGGGGTGCAGGGTGGGGGGTTGAGGTTTTTTTTTTATTTTGTTCTATGACCTTTCTATTTCCCTTTTCCCTTCTTCACAAGAGATGTGGCATATTCTCCTGATCTTTTTATTCTTCATAGCTGGGTGTCGAATGTCCAATTTGCATATCCTGTATTCCTGGTGGGCGGGTTCTGATAAGGTTTGCTTATGGTCTTCTGTATCGTATTGTTTTGCCTCAGCTCTAAGCTGGTATTGATGTTTTTCAGATGCCTATGATTGTAATGTATTTCCTCAATTCATTTGCCCGTCCGCAGCTGTAATATGTTTCACCAAATGACACCCGGTACGTACATGTTTACTCTTGTGTTATAATCAATAAAAATATATATATAAAAAAAAAATAGCTGTGTCAAAGTTATAGACCGCCAGAAAGCGAGCCATCCACATCTGAAAGCTGACTGGATCAACGTACTTCCATTGAGCGGACAAAATAATTCTAAAAACAGCTGTGCCAATAAAGACCAACCTCTGTTCTCTCCTGGTAGGCTTAAGTGAACAATCAAACCCAAGTACAAAGAGGGTCTCGGACTCGGGAATTTCATGCCCAAATATTTCTTCCCAAAATTTGGCTATCATGCTCTTGATGGAGACGAGCTCGCTGCAGCTACTAAACATATGAATTAATGTGGGAGGCCCCTGCTGGCATCTGGGACATAGGTCGTTCTTCCTTTTCCCCCAGGAATATAATTTAGCCGGGGTATAGTAAACATTAAATATAGTCTTGAAGAGCTGTGCCTTAAGATTGCTTGCCATGAGAAGGTTGTGTGACAGATCTAAACATCTATCAATGTCGACGTTGGGATTCCCTAATTTAACCGCCCAGCTTGTTTCTATTTTTTCTAAATCATCCTGACTTCTAGTCAGAAGCATATTATATATAACATCAATTCTGATGGTCAACCTATTCAAAGCTTCAATGATTTCTATTCTAGATAAATAAATAGTTGATTCTTTCGCTTTAAGTTTAGCATATACCTGTACAAATTTCAGATAATCTCCGTTAGATAGTTGATATTTCTCTTTTACGTCTGAGAAAGTAGTTGCAAAGCCCCTCACCAAGAGATCATTCACTGTCCTAATTCCGGCCGCTTCCCATTTCCTAGAGATGACATCATACTCTAAGCCCAATGTTGCTGTTGAGTGCCAAAGGGGTGTATATCCATTTATTTTCCCAATGAGCATATGTTTAGAGGCATTAGTCCAAACCTTCCATGCACTTGTTATAACTGTTAGCTTGATATTCTTTCTGTAATATATTGCATCTGTTTGCCTCAAAAAGAGACCCTTGGACGCCTGTCCCAATACCAGCTCGTAGATAGAGGGGATTGGACTCGTGCCAATATCGATTACATTAGCTGGGGGGCATACAAGAGGGGCCATTTGATGAAGAAATGTAGCCCAATGATATAAAATGGCACAGGGAATGGCAAGACCGCCTCTATCCTGGGGGAGTGATAATAGCCTATGAGATCTCCTGACCTTGCCTTTTTGCCAAATAAATTTAGACATAAGAGAGTTCAGTGTTCTTAATATGTGAGCATCTATAGCCAGAGGAATTGCTCAAATTGGTATAAAAACCTGGGCAGCACATTCATTTTTAGAAAATTACCTCTACCTATAATCGATAGGTGAAGACTGTTAATCCTGTCCAGATCTTTTTTAAGATTAGCCAATAATGGGTCCATATTCAGATTAGGTATAAATGTAACGGTGAGACTAATGATAAACCCCAAATACGTGGCCTTATTGGCTCTCCTTTGGTCTGCGAAGATGGTATTAGCCGTACCCAATATAACTGTCTTCCCCTTATTCAAGGAGTATCCTGAATATTTACCATAGTCGAGTGTCACAATCTCTATTTCTTTAATGGCCTCAATCGGATCAGATGTAATAATCAGACTCTCCAGGATATCGCGATTTCGCGATTTGCAAAAAAATCGCGAAATGTGCATCTTTGTGCAAATCCCGCGATTTTTTGCAAACCGGCCGCGAAATCCGCCGTTTTTGATTGGACGAGACACAGGAGCCAATCTCGTCTTCTCTTCTTCCCTCTCCAAGACTATTGCCTGCTGCCCTCCTCTCCACCCCTCCTCACTTCCGACGATCGACGATTAGAGGTCCTGCTTCCAGCTTCCCAGCTTCCAGCATCCAGGATTTCGCGGCGGCGCCGAGAGAGGAGAGCAGTCTGCAGCGACGAGACGACCAAGAAGAGACGAACCCGATCAGCAGGTCAGCACAGGAGGCAGGAGGGAGCAACCAACGACCCGAGCCAGGCACCTTCATTTTCACGCTGGCTGTGCTGTGGGGGCCCGCCGCAGAGCAGACGGGGCAGAGCAGGCGGGGCAGAGCAGACGGGGCAGAGCAGACGGGGCAGGCGGCGGGCTCCGGGGGTCAATTTTTTTTAAATTTTGCTTACTTTACTGTGGGGGCCCGCCGCACACGGGGCACGCGGCGGGCCCCGGGCAAAATTTCTTTTATTTAACTTTGTTGTTTTGGGGGCCCGCCGCACACGGGGCACGCGGTGGGCCCCGGGCAAAATTTCTTTCATTTAACTTTGTTGTTTTGGGGGCCCGCCGCACACGGGGCACGCGGCGGGCCCCAGGCAAAATTTCTTTTATTTAACTTTGTTGTTTTGGGGGCCCGCCGCACAAGGGGCATGCTGCGGGCCCCCGGGGGGCCATAATTCTTTTTGTTAGTTTACTGTGGGGGCCCGCCGCACACGGGGCACGCGGCGGGCCCCGGGCGGGCAAAATTTCTTTTGTTTACTTTGTTGAGGGGGCCCGCCGCACAAGGGGCACGCGGCGGGCCCCCGGGGGCCATAATTATTTTCCATGGCTTTGTTGTGGGGGCCCGCCGCACACGAGGCACGCGACGGGCCCCCGGGGGCCATCATTATTTTCAATGCCTTTGTTGTGGGGCCCCGCCGCACACGGGGCATGCGGCGGACCCCCGGGGGCCATAATTATTTTCGATGCCTTTGTTGTGGGGGCCCACCGCACACGGGGCACGCGGCGGGCCCCCGGGGGCCATAATTATTTTTGATGCCTTTGTTGTGGGGGCCCGCCGCACACAGGGCACGCGGCGGGCCCCGGGCGGGCAAAATTCTTTTTTTTAACTTTGTTGGGCAAGCTGTGCCAACATTTTTGTCCTGAATCTTGACCCTTTGGCCTGAATTTTTACTGTCACTGTACTGAATTTTTGTCCTGAATCTTGACCCTTTGGCCTGCATTTGTACTGTCACTGTACTGAATTTTTGTCCTGAATCTTGACCCTTTGTCATGAATTTTTACTTGCACTGTACTGAATTTTTGTCCTGAATCTTGACCCTTTGGCCTGCATTTTTACTGTCACTGTACTGAATTTTTGTCCTGAATCTTGACCCTTTGGCATGAATTTTTTACTTGCACTGTACTGAATGTTTGTCCTGAATCTTGACCCTTTGGCCTGCATTTTTACTGTCACTGTACTGAATTTTTGTCCTGAATCTTGACCCTTTGGCATGAATTTTTATTTGCACTAAACTGAATTTTTGTCCTGAATCTTGACCCTTTGGCCTGCATTTTTACTGTCACTGTACTGAATTTTTGTCCTGAATCTTGACCCTTTGGCATGAATTTTTACTTGCCATTGGGCCAGGTGCCGCTGCGCACTGGTAAGTTTGGGGTTCTGAGCCCCTCTGGTGAGTTTCCTAACTCTTTATTTTGGTTATTTTGCAGAGCATCACAGGGAAGAATCTGCTGTTGCAAGAGCCAATTGGGCCAGGTGCCGCAGCGCACTGGTAAGTTTGGGGTTGTGGGCACCTGTGGGGAATTTCATAATTGTTTGTTTTGGTTCTGGGCAATTGTTGTGTTCTCTGCACTGTACTGAATTTTTGTCCTGAATATTGACCCTTTGGCATGGTTTTTTACTGTCACTGTACTGAATTTGTGTCCTGAATCTTGACCCTTTGGCCTGCATTTTTACTGTCACTGTACTGAATTTTTGTCCTGAATCTTGACCCTTTGGCCTGCATTTTTACTGTCACTGTACTGAATTTTTGTCCTGAATCTTGACCCTTTGGCATGAATTTTTACTTGCACTGTACTGAATTTTTGTCCTGAATCTTGACCCTTTGGCATGAATTTTTACTTGCCATTGGGCCAGGTGCCGCAGCGCACTGGTAAGTTTGGGGTTCTGAGCCCCTCTGGTGAGTTTCCTAACTCTTTATTTTGGTTCTTTTGCAGAGCATCACAGGGAAGAATCTGCTGTTGCAAGAGCCAATTGGGCCAGGTGCCGCAGCGCACTGGTAAGTTTGGGGTTGTGGGCACCTGTGGGGAATTTCATAATTGTTTGTTTTGGTTCTGGGCAATTGTTGTGTTCTCTGCACTGTACTGAATTTTTGTCCTGAATCTTGACCCTTTGGCCTGCATTTTTACTGTCACTGTACTGAATTTGTGTCCTGAATCTTGACCCTTTGGCCTGCATTTTTACTGTCACTGTACTGAATTTTTGTCCTGAATCTTGACCCTTTGGCCTGCATTTTTACTGTCACTGTACTGAATTTTTGTCCTGAATCTTGACCCTTTGGCATGAATTTTTACTTGCACTGTACTGAATTTTTGTCCTGAATCTTGACCCTTTGGCATGAATTTTTACTTGCCATTGGGCCAGGTGCCGCTGCGCACTGGTAAGTTTGGGGTTCTGAGCCCCTCTGGTGAGTTTCCTAACTCTTTATTTTGGTTCTTTTGCAGAGCATCACAGGGAAGAATCTGCTGTTGCAAGAGCCAATTGGGCCAGGTGCCGCAGCGCACTGGTAAGTTTGGGGTTGTGGGCACCTGTGGGGAATTTCATAATTGTTTGTTTTGGTTCTGGGCAATTGTTGTGTTCTCTGCACTGTACTGAATTTTTGTCCTGAATCTTGACCCTTTGGCCTGCATTTTTACTGTCACTGTACTGAATTTTTGGCATGAATTTTTACTTGCCATTGGGCCAGGTGCCGCTGCGCACTGGTAAGTTTGGGGTTCTGAGCCCCTCTGGTGAGTTTCCTAACTCTTTATTTTGGTTCTTTTGCAGAGCATCACAGGGAAGAATCTGCTGTTGCAAGAGCCAATTGGGCCAGGTGCCGCAGCGCACTGGTAAGTTTGGGGTTGTGGGCACCTGTGGGGAATTTCATAATTGTTTGTTTTGGTTCCGGGCAATTGTTGTGTTCTCTGCACTGTACTGTATTTTTGTCCTGAATCTTGACCCTTTGGCCTGCATTTTACTGTCACTGTACTGAATTTTTGTCCTGAATCTTGACCCTTTGGCCTGCATTTTTACTGTCACTGTACTGAATTTTTGTCCTGAATCTTGACCCTTTGGCCTGCATTTTTACTGTCACTGTACTGAATTTTTGTCCTGAATCTTGACCCTTTGGCATGAATTTTTACTTGCACTGTACTGAATTTTTGTTCTGAATCTTGACCCTTTGGCATGAATTTTTACTTGCCATTGGGCCAGGTGCCGCTGCGCACTGGTAAGTTTGGGGTTCTGAGCCCCTCTGGTGAGTTTCCTAACTCTTTATTTTGGTTCTTTTGCAGAGCATCACAGGGAAGAATCTGCTGTTGCAAGAGCCAATTGGGCCAGGTGCCGCAGCGCACTGGTAAGTTTGGGGTTGTGGGCACCTGTGGGGAATTTCATAATTGTTTGTTTTGGTTCTGGGCAATTGTTGTGTTCTCTGCACTGTACTGAATTTTTGTCCTGAATCTTGACCCTTTGGCCTGCATTTTTACTGTCACTGTACTGAATTTTTGGCATGAATTTTTACTTGCCATTGGGCCAGGTGCCGCTGCGCACTGGTAAGTTTGGGGTTCTGAGCCCCTCTGGTGAGTTTCCTAACTCTTTATTTTGGTTCTTTTGCAGAGCATCACAGGGAAGAATCTGCTGTTGCAAGAGCCAATTGGGCCAGGTGCCGCAGCGCACTGGTAAGTTTGGGGTTGTGGGCACCTGTGGGGAATTTCATAATTGTTTGTTTTGGTTCCGGGCAATTGTTGTGTTCTCTGCACTGTACTGTATTTTTGTCCTGAATCTTGACCCTTTGGCCTGCATTTTACTGTCACTGTACTGAATTTTTGTCCTGAATCTTGACCCTTTGGCATGGTTTTTACTGTCAGTGTACTGAATTTTTGTCCTGAATCTTGACCCTTTGGCCTGCATTTTTACTGTCACTGTACTGAATTTTTGTCCTGAATCTTGACCCTTTGGCCTGCATTTTTACTGTCACTGTACTGAATTTTTGTCCTGAATCTTGACCCTTTGGCATGAATTTTTACTTGCACTGTACTGAATTTTTGTCCTGAATCTTGACCCTTTGGCATGAATTTTTACTTGCCATTGGGCCAGGTGCCGCTGCGCACTGGTAAGTTTGGGGTTCTGAGCCCCTCTGGTGAGTTTCCTAACTCTTTATTTTGGTTCTTTTGCAGAGCATCACAGGGAAGAATCTGCTGTTGCAAGAGCCAATTGGGCCAGGTGCCGCAGCGCACTGGTAAGTTTGGGGTTGTGGGCACCTGTGGGGAATTTCATAATTGTTTGTTTTGTTTCCGGGCAATTGTTGTGTTCTCTGCACTGTACTGAATTTTTGTCCTGAATCTTGACCCTTTGGCCTGCATTTTTACTGTCACTGTACTGAATTTTTGGCATGAATTTTTACTTGCCATTGGGCCAGGTGCCGCTGCGCACTGGTAAGTTTGGGGTTCTGAGCCCCTCTGGTGAGTTTCCTAACTCTTTATTTTGGTTCTTTTGCAGAGCATCACAGGGAAGAATCTGCGGTTGCAAGAGCCAATTGGGCCAGGTGGCGCAGCGCACTGGTAAGTTTGGGGTTGTGGGCACCTGTGGGGAATTTCATAATTGTTTGTTTTGGTTCCGGGCAATTGTTGTGTTCTCTGCACTGTACTGTATTTTTGTCCTGAATCTTGACCCTTTGGCCTGCATTTTACTGTCACTGTACTGAATTTTTGTCCTGAATCTTGACACTTTGGCCTGATTGTTTGTTTTGGTTTTGGGCAATTCTTTCACTTTCTTTGGACGTGGCTGAACGGGCACGTTTTGGTCCAATTTGTCTGTCTGTTTGCTCGACGCCGTTCGGGGACTGGCATTTACCATTGCAGTTATGGCCCAACAAGTTTGTCACTTTACTTGTGCTTCACGGTTGCATGCATTTCTTATCATTGAGCACCGGCGCTTTCTGAACTTCCCATTCAACAATTGCCTTTCCCCCCTTTGAGATGCATTAGTAATACCAACTATCTTTGTAGGTGAGTTAACTGACTGCGCCACAAGAAGAAAAGCAAAATGGAGAAGTTTCTGCAGGCTGCAAAGGGTGTGAAGCACAGATCACATCTGCCCACCCAGATAACAGCAGCAGATCGGGCCAGAGACTACAGCACCGTGATGCACGCTGACGGTGGGGTGCTGTTTTGCAGTGTGTGCAATGTGGCGGTGGACCACATCCGGAAACACACTGTGGATATGCATGTGCGGTCCCAAAAACACTTGAAGCGCTGTTCAGATTATCCTGACCTTCAATCCTCGCCAAAACGTGCACGCCAGATGACTGTGAACTCGCTATTCACAAAGAGTACTGCTGACGGTGCCGCAAACCATGAAATGATAAGTGAGTGGGTTAACGTCTGCACCGCTTTGAACATTCCGCTGAGCAAAACATACCAACGTGTGTTGCGCAAGTTCCTACACGAGCGAGTACGGAATGGTGGAGCGATACCTGGGAGTCATCAGCTGCAAGAACGATATCTCCCTGAGAGATATATAAGTGCCAAGAACGAGCTGAAAGAGCTATTGAAAGATCAGAAGATCAGTGTCATCTTTGATGAAACACCAGATGTCGAAGGGCGGTGTGTTTTGAATGTGCTAGGTGCAGTAGTCTCTCCGCAAGGTGCCCGTCAGATCCATACCCACCTGGTGGACACAGTCTTCCTATCACAGTGCAACCATGGGACTGTAGCGCAAGCTGTTGTAAAGGTGCTCACAGAGTACAGCATAGACTTCCAGAACGTTATTTCCTTTAACACTGACAACGCGGCATACATGCTCAAGGCCTACAACACGGTGTTGAGGAATCTGTATACAAACTCCATACACATCACCTGCTTGGCACACATCATGAATCTTGTTGGAGAGGCATTTAGGAAGCCTTTTGTGGAGCTAAATGCTTTCCTTCTGTACTTCTCCCGCATTTTTTACATGGCTGGTAGCAGAAAGAGAAGGTACCTGCACCATCTTGCTGAGAACCATGGGATGAAGGCACGGGTGGCACCTGACCCTTGCAGAACCCGCTGGAATTCTTGGTTTGCAGCTGTCCAGTACCACTGCAAGTACTTTGAGGCCTATGCTGGGTTTGTGGAGTCCGAGATGCAACTCAGCAAGTCGCCCCCAGATTCCCTTGAAAATCTACAGAAGATTTTTCACAGCGACCAAAGGGAGTGCATCAAAGTCCAATTGGACATTGTGGCAGAAAAATGCCAAACCATTTTAAACCTGATGGAGTTATTCCAGAGTCAGACACCAGTGACCATGAAGGTATATGATTATTTGGAGGACCTCCACATGAACCTAACCAACAATTCAGTCCTCACTGTGGAGTCACTACAGCCATTTCTACAGACCACTGCAGGGGCAAAATTAAGTCTGGCACAGAAAAAAAGGATAACCGCCCAGCTTAATGACGCTTTTGAACATTCACTAGAAAAGGTGGCCAAATACATGGGGGAGGCCCAGCCAGGCATACAATTCTTGAAACAAGTGCGCATTTTTAATCCTGCGCGACTCTGCATCCTGCCTAATGAGAAGAGTGCCCATTCAGCCATCCCTGGTTTGAGCGAAGTTCCCGATCAGGAGCTTCGCCACTACTTTGAAAATGTAGGCCCAGAAGCAGTGCAGGCATCTGTTTCTGGAGTGATTGACACTGACCTCTTTTGGCGTGGGCTGGCTGACCGCATTCCAGCTCTTTCCCAACTTGCAGCTGTATACAAAGACTGTGTGACCAGTTCTGCAGATGCTGAAAGGAGCAATAGCATCTACAAAATTATTCTCTCATCCAGACGACGGTCCCTTTCAGAGCAATCGATCCGGGCATTATTGTTTTTACATTATTACCAGCAGCACAATACTGGTCTAGATTTGGAGTGCTCGGAAGAACTGCACGTACATGGTCAAGATTAACATGCCTTTTAACCAAAACAAATGGGCTGAATTGTAAATAAACAAAATGTACATAGCTCCATGTTCTAAAATAACTCAAACAATAAGATATCTGTGTTTGTTGTAAAAAAAAAACAAAATAAAATGCCGCTAAATGCCGCTAAATTTCCATTTTTGTGCCGCTAAATTTTCATTTTTGTGCCGCTAAATTTGCCAATCCATGCCGCTATATCCTGGGGGGTCTGAATAATCGCGATATCATCGGCATAGGCCAATACTTTTGTCTCGTATTGACCGCAAACAACTGGTCTTATTGCCTGGGTCTCCAATAGCTTAAGAATTAGGGGTCTATGTATAGTGCAAATAATAGGGGTGAACAGGGGCACCCTTGCCTGGTGCCCCTGGATATATTAATATACCCAGACTCTGAACCCATAATCTGTAGCTTTGCCTTGGGGGATAGATACATAGATTTAATAGATTTAATAAATTTGGGGCCAAAACTGTGCCGTGCCAGGACCGCCCATAAGAAGCTCCATGAAACACGGTCAAAGGCCTTCTCGGCATCCAGTAGGATCATCGACATCCGGCCCCCCGTGACCGACATGGCATCAAATAGGGCAATAGCCCTACGTGTGTGATCAGTAGTACCCTTTCCAGGGAAAAACCCATGCTGCCACAGGGAGACCAGGTGTTCGACGACCCGACTGAGCCGAGCAGCCATCACTTTGGCATATAATTTGGAGTCCGAATTGATTAATGAAATGGGACGATAGGATGTGAGTTGATCAGGGGATTTGCCTTTTTTAGGGAAAACAACTATATTAGTTTCGTTCCAAGATTCAGGAGAGACACCATTATGTTGTATCCCCCAAAAAAAATCGTAGAGCAGGGGACATAGTTGGTCACTCAGTATTTTATATAAGTCAAGTGGTATTTTGTCAGGGCCAGCAGCTTTACCAGTTGAGAGTGAAGACAGGGCTGCCTGTACTTCAATCAAAGTGATTTCTTTATCGAGGTCCTCACGGGAGGTCTCATCTAAGATTCTCGCAGTATCAGGGTTATCCAAAAGGTTATTAAGATATAGACCTGAATCATTCTCATTCGTAGTTAGGTCCTCTGAATATAATTTCTGATAATAGCGTTGAAAGAAGGAGACAATATCTGGAATTTTTGTATAAGTCTGGCCTCTATCCTGTATGGAGCAGATATTATTGAATACATTCTTCTGACGAGTACGTAACGCTAACTGCTTGCCAGCCCTCTCACCACTCTCGTATAAGTCTTTCCTATATGCTCTATATGTCTCGGCGGCCTTTTGACTAAGACTGGAGTTGAGTTCGGATTTTAACACTGCTAGTTGATACATAGTAAGCTTATCATCGAGGCCCAGGGAGATCTGTACAATATGCTCCTCTTCAACTTTCGCCAACCTTTGTATTTTTAAATTATAGTCATTATTTGCCAGTTTTCTAGCCCTGCTTTGATAGCTAATGGTTTCCCCCCTCAGAGCAGATTTAAAGCAGTCCCACACCACATTCCTTGGTGCACTAAACCGATTAATATTAAAATATTCTTCAACCCAATTTTTAATAAAGATTATATATTCCTTATTGGCCAAAAGTTTACGATCAAATGTCCATGGCCGTTGTTGTTTAGGTAGGGCTGCAAGGTTAACTGTAAGAATTAGTGGATTGTGGTCTGAGATGATCTTTGGGCATTTGATGATTGAAGATTGCGCCGCAAGCTCGTTGGAGACAAACATATAATCAATGCGAACGTGCTTCTTGTGGGGGCATGAGAAATAGGTGTATCCCGGGTCTTGATGATTCATGTGATCCCATACATCCACTAAACCAAAATTATCCATAAGACTCTTAACAGCTTTATAAACCTTTGGTTTGTGGCCGATATATTTTTGCTGCATGGGTAGTCCCTTTGATTGCAGAGTGAGTGAGATATTTAAATCTCCACAAACAATAAGTGGGCCCTGCCATGTGGCAAGCTCAAGTTCTAAGCAATCAAAAATCGTGGGATCATCTTGATCAGACCCATAGATCGTACAGATTGCCGATGTATTCCCAATGCAATTGTTATGTTTGTTTCATTGTTTCATGATTAATAAAAAGAAATATAAAAAAAAAAACTTGAGGACACAATAAAAACACGTAAAATATGGAAATTCGCTCGGGACAAAACCGACTATGAAACAGGAAGAGTATTCACTTTCTCAAAGAAATTTGACAATGCAAAAAGACAAGCATTGGTCCCGAAGCAAGCAGCCAGTAGTATGGTAACTCAAGCTAATACCGACCCTTCAAATTCAGAAACTAGCTCTCTCAGCAGCCATTATGAATCGGATGACAATGTTGCTAATAATCAACTGACCAAATTGCCCACTGATTACACTCCCTCTGAGGAATTAGGGTTTCTCATAGAAGATCGTCGTCATACACTGCGCTCCTACAAACCGATGAAGAAAAACAGAGACACAACAACAAAAGGAGAAAACAAAGGAGAAAAGCCCAAAGGCAGAGGCAGGGGAGGCAGAGGCAAGAATTGGTCAAAGTAGCCATTGAACTAGAAGTCCCAGATAAAACGGTGATTAATTTATCGAATATTGAACTCACTGTTGCAGAACTCCAGCTTCTATCATTGGGACTATCCTTTTGTCGAGGCAACAACTTCAAATATCCCCAGTCTTGAATAGATGGTTTCAAATTTATTAGGAAATTGAAACTTTTGAAACATTTTAAACTCAACCAAACAACTGAGACTATGAATACTACCAAGAAGGTCCATACCATAGATGAATTGGTTAAGGTTTGTGATATTCCATTATTGAGATCTTTATATTCATTAGCTCAAGAAGAAAATAATCCAGCGAATTCTAAACAAGAGGACCTGGTAGAAATGGGCATTTCATGTAAGTCCAATGTACTAACCCCCTTTCGGCCACCATCATCATTTATACCAATGATGCCTAAGGACGCTATTGACATTTTTAGTGACTCTGTTACAGAGGATCTGAAAGAATTGAATAGTAAAGTTTTGCAAAAAGAAAAGCATAGAAAACATAAGGAAAATCAATACTCTATGTTAATGCGGAAACTGAGAAACAATAGCGATGTGATAATCAATAAATCTGACAAAGGGGGAAATATAGTGATTTGGCCTCGTGATCTTTATATGCAAGAGGCAAACAAGCACTTAGGAGACTTGGAATGTTACCGGAATGCCACATTCACGGATCTGAAAACGTCAAAGAAACAGTATTCAAACACTGTCTGAATGGAAGAGAATGGGGTTGCTTAGTAAAAAATGATTACCCTATAACACCGGTTCTATACTTCATCCCTAAGGTGCACAAGAACATTACTCGTGTACCTGGGAGGCCAATAATATCAGCTCAAATGGGACTACTAGAACCGATGTCAAAGTACGTGGATTACTTTCTCCAAGAACATGTGGAAGCTTTGCCTTCTTATATTCTTGATACTGGTCACTTTCTTTCCAAAATACAATCTTCAGAATGGAAACAAGATTATGTCTTGTTGGTTATGGATATTAGTGCTTTATATACCAGTATACGTCATGAAGATGGAATAGTAGCAGTCAAGCATTTTTTATCTAAGCGCCCTGTGGAATACTACCAGCAAAATGAAATGCTTCTTGCCATGATTAAAACATGCCTTACCAATAATTATTTTATTTTTAACAATGAAGTGTATCAGCAGTTGCGGGGCGTGGTGATGGGGGCGTGCTTCTCCCCCAGATACGCGTGCTTGCACGTTGGCTATTGGGAGGAGCGCATCCTCAGAGCCACCCACAAGATACTGTTTTATGCACATGTTAAACATTGGTGGCGTTTCAAAGACGACTTGTGTGTCATATGGGAGGGATCTGTGGAAAGTGCATATGACTTTGTAAAAATCATTAATAACAATGATTTTAATTTGAGTTTCACGGCAGAAGCTAGTAAGGACAGAGTCCAATTTTTGGATGTAGAGGTTTGCATCGAGGATGACACTATACACACTAAATTGCACAGAAAACGTACGGCTGGAAATGCGGTGCTACATGCTGATAGTTCGCATCCTAGACACTTGATAAGAAGTATCCCCTATGGGGAATTTTTGAGAATAAAACGGATATGTAATTCTGATGGTGATCTTAGGGTATGCCAAGCAGAGGCGTTCCAGAGGTTTAAAAACAGAGGGTATAAAGAAAAAGATTTAAAAGCAGCCCTGGATAGAGCTAACGCTCCGATTGCAAGTGAGGAAATAAATAATGCCCAGCCAATATCTCATGCACCTATCAACATCAGCATCTCTCCTAAAATTGATAACACAGTTAGACTGATTACATCTTATAGCCAACAGGAGCACCAGTTTAGAAAAATAATTTATAAAAACTGGCCTATTATAAGAACAGATCTAACCATGTCTCAAATTGTGCCAGAGCTCCCACAAATCACTTTTAGACATGCACCCTCTATGAGGGATGCATTGGTGAGAACTAGTCCGGATGTTAGAGACACTGGAAACTGGTTGTCCAACAGAGTGGGTTTCTTTAAATGCAGTACATGCAGGACATGCAAATTTGGCAAAAACATAAGTGAAATATCTACAGCATTTGATCCTAGTCCTATTAAAATCACTAAGTTTTTAACATTGTGACGTGGGTGTAGTAAGGGACTGGAAACTCTTTCTAGTTAGATAAGGCTTTATTTTGGTAAAAGATTTCCTTGTGCTTGATTTTTTTTTTTTAAATGTATTTTTATTGCAGATACACAAACAAGCATCAAGATAATTCGACCTCCCCATCTTTGTTCATTATAGGGCATAGTTCAGTAACGAATTTGCACACAGCCATTCAGCCCACATCCCGGAGGCCGGGCGGCGTACATGCCCAAACTGTTAAATGCAACAGAAAAACCATCTCAGAGAGGTATCCGGCCAACAACACAATTTACTATCTGCTTTTTAAAAATGCGTCAACCCCCCTCATCAATCAAGCCATCAAATCCCCAAAACCCCACCTCCCAACCCTCCCCCCCCCAACTACTGCTGATGTGGGCCATAATCATGTACTCTCAGCCAAGGCTGTACTACCTGAGGGACCTATACACGCGTACCTTCTCGCCTCATGGAGCCTCCCACCCCGACCATCTCCTAGTCGTCCTCCACAGTCAAATAGTCCGTTAGTGCTTGCACTATCGCCTGCAAGGCCCTCGCCATTTCCAGGGCCTTCTCATTCGCTGCGCGAGTGGCTTGTCCTAACCTGACCACACCTTCACTCCGAGCCCATTTCTGCAGTTCGTTTACCCATCTCCTGGTTGACGGACCCTCCTTCGATTTCCAGTGCCAAGTAATCTCTCTCTGGGCCAGTATAAGTCCTAAATCAATACATTTACTTGTGATTTTCGTCTTGGTCGTGTGAGGGAACCAGAGCAACAGACACGTTGCCATGTCGTACTCCACCTGTCGATCAGTAACTGCGTTAAGGAGCTCCCCCACCTCCTCCCAATACGTCCCCAGTCTCGGGCAGCCCCAGAGTAAATGGTCCAACTTTACCTCAGGCGCTAAACATCTCGGGCAAGCTGCATCCGTCACTTGAAAATACCTCCGTATCCTGCCCGGGGTCAAGTAAGCCCTATGTATGACAAAGAAATGCACTTGCTGAAAGCGGGCATTTCTGCACCCCTTCCACGTTCTCTTCAAAATGTGTCCCCAGACCGTATCCGGTATGCGTTTCCCTATGCTCTCTTCCTATGTTTCTTTCAGAGCTGTGAGCGGTTCCAGACCCTCATGCAACATCTTAGAGTAGAGGCAGGTAACCGCCTTAAACGTTCCCGCAGCCATTACGGTATACTGGCAGGCCATGGTTGTGCAGGGCTCCACTAACCCCGTCTTCCAGTGCTTCTGGATCGCCGCTATCACCGCCGCATGTAGAAGGAAGCTCCCATCCGGGAGGCCAAATTGATCTTGGAGCACCCTGAAGGGCACCAACATCCCATCAATATACAAGTCCCCCACCACTTGAAGGCCCAAGTCCTCCCAATCCAGTAATGGGGACCAATCCCCCCCATGCTGCAGTGCCGTCAGCATCCCCAAAGGGATCTCCGGTGCGTATGGGCGCTGTACCCTCGCCCTCTTTAAGCTCCTGTGCCAGCATAGTCTTAAGGTCTTCTCCTCCATGGTTAAGCCCCTCAACTCCAACTTCTGCTGCATGATTATGTATGACAGGATATGTCTCTGAATACCCGTCCCTCTAACTTGATCCGGACCTCTAAACTCCTTAGCAATGTGTTGCGGTAGTACCTGCAGCTGTGCCGCTAGATAGTACAGCTCGAAATCAGGGACCGCCATACCCCCTTCAGACTTAGGCCTCATCAGCGTATTCAGTGCCACTCTGCGCCTGCCATGACCCCACAGGAAATCAATTGTCAACGTTCTCAATTCTTTAAAAACCCGCTGGGGTATCCACACTGGTAGTGTGCGGAAATAGTAGAGCAGTCTGGGTAGAGCCACCATCTTCAACAGTGCCACACGGCCCTGTACCGAGAGGGGGAGGGACGCCCAAAAGGCCATGCAACCCTTCAGAGCCCTAATACAGCGCCCTACATTACCCTCTAGCACAGCCGCGGGCTCGTGATATATACAGACCCCTAAATAAGTAAAGCACGATTCTTCCCAGATGACATCCGCTGGCAGGGGTGGACGAGGCATATCCTTTCGCAACGGGAAAACACATGTCTTCGCCCAATTGACCTTAAGGCCCGATAGTCTACCAAAACTTGACAGCATCGCCACCGCACCATCCAACGCTGTTCCCGTATCTTCCAGATATAACAGCAAATCATCCGCATACAATGAGATGACATGCACCTCGGCCCTGGACGATCCCGTTGTACACCCCCCCCAGAGCGCGCCAGAGCCGCCAGGGGTTCTATTGCTAGTGCAAACAACAGTGGGGAGAGCGAGCATCCCTGCCTCGTCCCCCTACGTACCGGATAGTCAGCAGATATCACAGGACCCAATCTCACCCTGGCCGTCGCAAAGGAGTAGAGAACCCTCGTCCGGCGCCCAAATTGCTCACCTAGGCCGAATTTGTCCAGCACCTTATCCAGGTATACCCATTCCAGGCTATCGAAGGCTTTTTCAATGTCTACAGAGAGCACTGCTGGCATTTGGTCTGGCTCCAGTTGGCTCACCAACACTCGAACCAGGTGACGGATATTAGTTGAGGTGTTTCTAGTAGGGATAAACCCAGCCTGGTCTGCGTGAATCAATGATGTCATGTGTGGCAGTAGTCTAGTGGCCAAAATGCGACGTAAAATGTTATAGTCCACCGTCAGCATAGACAACGGTCTATAGGAGGTGACATCTGTAGCTTCCTTACCAGGTTTCAGCAGCGGGACCACCACCGCCTCCCTCATCGAGTGGGGTAGGCGCCCCAGCTCCAAAGCCTCAGAGTATACCTCCAGCAGCCTGGGTGCCAAAACGTCAGTATATTCCGCATAGAATTCGACCGGCAAGCCATCAACTACCGGCGTCTTGTTCCTAGCCATCTGTCTGATCGCCATTTTAATCTCTGATAACGTTATAGCACTACCCAACTCCTTCGCACTGTTCCAATCTAGCACTGGGAGTCGAACATCCGCCAAATAATTCTCAATGTCAGGAGCTTCAGCGTCCAAGTGGCTCCTATATAAAGTCGTGTAATAAGTCAGGAAGCGCGACAAGATTGCAGCCTGTGAGTAAGCCATTCCCCCCGTCAGCTCTCGTATACTCATAATCGGGCTCCCCTTGGGCTCTGGGTTCGCAAGCTTTGCCAACAGTGTGCCCACCTTATCCCCTTCTGCGTGCACCTTGGTGGTATACAACTTGTAATCATAGCTCCTCAATCGTTCTGTTTCCTTCGCGACAAGTTCCCTCGCTTCCTGTAATCGGGCCTGCAGTTCTGGTCACTCTGGTCTTTGTTGTTCTAGTTCTCTCAGCACACTATCCGCCTTCCCCACATCAGCTAGAACCGTCGCTTGTTCGCTCGGGAACCTGCCAATGCATAGGCCCCTCACTACCACTTTTAGGGCATCCCATTCCACTCACCTAGTAGTAGCTGTCCCTCCATTTTCGCTAAAGTAATGCTCAATACCCTGGCGGACAGTGTCACTAAACACTCGATCCTCCAATGTGTCAGGCCGCAACCTCGAAGTGGCTACAGCTGAGTCCCCACCCCAAGCCCAAGATCCCTTAGAATAGTCCGTCAAAATACCTCCCAATCTGCGGGTTACCGGGGAAACAGTTCCATCAGCGCCAGACATCAGCAGCCCACTGTCGACACAGTTATTCATTAAAGATCCCATCTGCCGTTTGGGGGGAGACCGATGGCCCTCCAGCGCTATCTTCATCCGAGACATCCGCTGCAGATTTACCCCCTCCGTCGTCAGAATCAGAGCCCACTGATTGCCCGTCTTGTTGCGAGTCCGTTATCACTGCCGTCGCCACCAGAGCCCCTTTTCTGTCCGCCGCCATTTGGCCGTCTTGCATCATCCTCTTGAGTCTGTTGCGCTTGCGGATGCGCTGCGATTTACGCACCTGAACAGGTCTCTGCCGCTCTCGGTCCCCCCACCTCTGCGGTCCGTGCCAGCCCTATATGATTCAAGCCACGTCCAAGCATCTGCAGGGGTCTGGAAGAAGTGCGTCGACCCATCCATAATCACTCGCAACTTGGCCGAGAAGAGCAGAGAATACTGTATACCTTCATCTCTCAGTTCTTTCTTCACAGCCAAGTAAGAGGCCCTGCGTTTTTGAACCTCCTGAGTTTAGTCCGGGAAGATCGTGACCGCATTATTGTCTACCTGGAAAGGCCCTGCTAATCGCGCTCTCTGTATCAACAGGTCTCTGTCTTTAAAATGCAATACTTTGATCACCATTGGCCGAGGCGGGCGGCCCGGCTGGGGCGGTCGGGCCGGAACCCAATGAGCTCGCTCCAAGGAAAAGAAGGGGGAAAGGCCCTCCGGGGCCACTACTGTTTTGAACCAGGTTTCCATGTAAGCAGCTGCATCATCCCCTTCAGATTTTTCCGGCAGGCCTACCACTCTTACATTGTTCCTCCGATTACGACTTTCGGAATCTTCCGCTCTCTTTTCCAGCGTCACCAAGTGATCGAGTATATCCTTCAGCTTATGTTCCGCCGTCACCACCGCAGGCCTGACCGCCTGGAGCAGCAGCTCATTTTCTTTCACTCTGTCTGCTAGCTTGGAATGATCCGCTCTCAAAAGACCCAAACCTGTTGCGACCTGCGTGATATCCTGATGCAAGGACTCCTTGGTCGCCGTTATAGCATCCAGTATGCCATCTAGACGTTTGTTCAGTCTCTGCTCCCGCGTCGTTCCCGCTGGGTCAGTCTGAGCATCGCGGCCCCCCTCCAAGCCTTTCGCCTGATCTTGCCCCTGCTTTAGTACCATCACTCAGCCGTCTGTGGTCACGTCGACCCTTGAATCCACCGTCTCCCTCAGAGGTGCGCACAGTTCGCCCGCTCCCACGTGAGCGCCAGGGCGGCACCCCTCCAAAGATGTTTCTGATATGAGCCCGGTCTCCTGTCCGTTCGTGTGCACCACTTCAGGCTCCTGCGTCGTATGTGCACCCTGGTTGTTCCTACCACTCTTCCACCAGTGGGGCGAACTCTCTGCAAGCCCACAGTGTCAGCGTGGGTCAGACCGCACTCCTCCACCACTGCTTACTTCCCTGCGTCAGGCCTGGTCACCCCAGCACAGCACTATACCCGTCGCAGGGACCTGGCCGTCGGTCGCCACAGCCCTCCAGGCGCGTCCAGACCGGGGCTTCTCGTTTGTATCCGGGGCGGCCGGCCACCGGCGGCAGCGGCCTGGCCCGGCGGCCCGGCCACCAACCTCAAAGGTCAGTGGCGTTCGAACGTTTCTCCGCCCGGTGTCTCTCCTGTGTCTGCCACCTGTGTCTCCTTGGTAAACGATAGCCGGCCGGCAGCACTGCCAAGACCAGTCCGGGGTGTTAGGACCAGCAATCGGGTGCTCGCCGCTGCCCAGGGAGCCTCTCAGCGTGGTCCCACACCGCTGCCACTCCGGCGGTACCGACTCTTCCCCCTGCCTCCTTCCCCCGCCCGGTCACACCACCTCGGAGGGCCGCTCCACACCGCCAGGTTCTTCAGCCGGCATCAGCCCACAGCGTGACACAGTCTGGGGTGGAACCCCCAACGCCCCGCTCACCATCCGCCACACAGTCGTGATCCGAAGTCCCCCACAGGGTCGGAGCCCCGGGAGTGGTCGTCGGCCTAATGCGGCTCCGGAGCGACCATTCAAGGCGGTCACCCCCAGTGCACTCCCGAGGCCGACTCTTCTCCTTTTCTCCGCTCCTCCGTAGCCGCGGTCGGTCTCCGGTCAGCAGCAGACGCCTCAGACTGCAATCGGGGGCCGGGGTCTGTACCTCGCGTCCGCCATCTTGTGCAGCTGATATCGCACCCAGCTCCCCGGTCTATCAGGGTCGCAGTGGGTGCCAGACCACTCCGGTCCTCACGTTGAGCCGCTTCGTAGTATGGTCCCCGCTCCGCTTGCCCTCCAGCAACTTTCCTCAGCACATCTCGCTGCCGTGGCGCTCCGCTCCTCGTTAGGTCACAGTGTCCGATCCGGGGCCGCCGCCATCTTACATGCAGGTCTCGGCGCCGTCAACTTCGGTAACGGCTCCCCCCACGCCGTCCAGCAGCCCAGGTCGCCGCCAACGAGCTCCTCAACCGCCCCTGGTTCTCCCAGGAGAGCATCTGCTCCGTAAACGGCGCTGGGGTAGAGTTAACAGGAGAAATGTCGGGATCGGACGCGGAGCTACAGGCTCACGCCGCTGTTAGAAAGGCGATCCCAGGGGAGGCAGAAGATGTCTGACTGACCACCCCGAGACCCACCTCTCCTTCTGGAATTGGCCGAGCACCATCGAGAGGCCTCCTTGGCGAGGCTCCTCTCCTAGAATCGTAACAGCCGAGCAATCACACCACTACAAAGGGACACCACACAAGAGGGTAGATTCTTAGAGTCTTTATCAGCAATAAAGGTAGGTTCGCTCAGCAATATGTACAAACGGATCGAGGGATCCTTAATGTCTCGGTAACTGTGGGAAGGGGGTAGCGGGACAGTCTTAGTACCAGCCTGGCACAGGGATACCCTACGCACAGCTCTCAATCCTCGAGCTGGGGGGTTCCACAAGGTCGAGCTGCGACGTCTTCAGCAGAGCTCCGAAGATGGTTCAGCGTAGTCGGGCCGCGACAGCGTCAGCAAGGCTCCGAAGATGGTTCAGCGAGGTCGGGCCGCGACAGCGTCAGCAGGGCTCCGAGGATGGTTCAGCGAGGTCGGGCCGCGACAGCGTCAGCAGGGCTCCGATGTTCCGTGAGGATCTTCTTCTCAGCAAGTAGGGGGGCCGCGACCAGGTCAGCAGGGCTCCGAGGTTCCAGGGTTCAAAGTAGCGAGTTCTTCTCAGGGTCAGCCGCGATTCAATCAGCAGGGCTCTCGACTCCAGGATACAACTGCCGACCCATGCCAGAGCTGCCCCAGATATAGGTCTGGAGTCCTTTGATGTCCGGACCCTCGCGCCTGGGGGTCAGAGGGGCCGGGATGAGAGGGTCCAGACACCCAGCAGGGGGGTGGAGCCAGCGCCCAGGGAGGCCGGAGGGCGATCGAAACCAGGCGTCCAGGGACGGCTGGAGGGCCATCGAAACTCCCCTCCTCCTTGATCCGTCAAGTGGCCGCTTTACCACCTGGTCGGATCTTGGTGCCTCGATGTCGGGGCTTCGCTGGGGCCGCGGCCGAGGTCGGGCCGAGGCCACGCGGTCCGGACGTGGAGGGCCCAAGATGGAGTCGAGGCCTGAGATGGCGGCCCGGGGTAGGGGCCGGACCAGCAGAGTGGGGCGAGTAGGGGTCGCCGTGTTCCTGAGGGGGAGAGCCGGGGGTCGCCAGGAGTGGCGGCTCTCGTTGAAGGTTGGAGAGGGTAGCTGCAGGGGGGAGGACAGGGGTCGATGCCGTCCAGGGCCCATCATGCGGGAGGAGTGGGACCACGCCACGAGGCCAGGTCCAACAGCCGCCATCCCCATCGGCGCCCAAGCCACGCCCCTTCCTTGTGCTTGATATCAGTCTTTCTCTAGCAAACTCTGCCGGATCCGTGGTGAGGAGCTTATATTTACAAGGTCGACCGGAATGTCCTCCTTCCGTCTTCCTCAGGTCGTGGTGATCACTTCGGGCGCTCTACCGGTAATCGTAAAGAAAACAGAAGCGAGACCGTCAGGACTCAATACTCTTCTTTTGTACCCAGGAGGAACCCGGTAAGTGAAAGGGCACCGCTGCTCGTTGTGTATATACAATAGAGGACGTGCTAAGGTTTCGAGGAGGGGACAGAATCAGTCTGCAGCACTACGAAGGAGAGTCTCCCCGCCTCCCGACCCAGCCTGCAAACCGCTGCCGTACCTGGCTCAGCCACACTCTCCCCTGGGAGTGTGGCACGGCGCTTCGCAGGAACGTTGGCCTCCTTGCTCGCCTTCCTTCACTCCGTATTCCTCTCTCGTCTCCGCAATCTCTCCTCCACGCTCCGGTCTCGTCCTCCTGGGTGCCGTCACACGCTGGCAGACGGTCTTCCGGGGTTTTCTCCACTCTCGTCGCCCGATGTCATATAGGGGCGTGTTCTTTGATTCTGTATATGCCCAATTAAAGGCGCCTTCTTCATTTTCCTCGCTTCTTCCTAGTAGAGGCCATGTAGCGCAGTCGCGCTGAAGGGGAGGAGGGGAGGTATGATCAGCGACCCACCATTTGTTACTGGGGGTGGGTTCTTCCACCCTCCTGCCCACTCCGTCACACTCTTCCCCCTCTGGATTCGAAGTCTGCATTGCCATTCTCTGCCCCTTTTCAGTGCTTAACCACAAATGAGAAAGGTTGAAGAAATAAAAATCATCTTAGGATACAGGGGTTTTGAGCTTTGTTCCTCTGCATCCATTGTAAGGGAGCATGGTCGGTGTATAGTATAAAGGACCGTCCTTCTAAGTAGTATTTTAATTTATCCACAGCCCATCTGATAGCCAGACATTCTCTTTCTACAGTGGGATAGTTGCGTTCCCTGGGGTGTAGTTTTCGGCTAATGAACAAAATGGTGTGTTCCCTTCCACCGTCCTCCTCTTGTGACAACACTGCTCCTATGCCTGTGTTCGATGCGCTGTAGCTAGTGTGAAAGGTTTTCAAAATTAGGTGGTAACAACACTGGACCCGTGGTTATGGATTGTTTTAGGTACTGGAAAGCCAGCTTGGTGCTCTCCGTGGGGTGTATAATTTGTGTGGGTCTTACATTCCTTTTCAGGAGATCAGTCAATGGGCTTGCCACAACAGCAAAATTGTCCAAGAACCTTCTATATTAGCCGATCAGGCCCAGCAATGCTCTCAACTCCCTTTTTGTGGAGGGGAAGGGGGTATTTACTATGGCTTTGATCTTCTCCTCTTGTGGAGCTATGACCCCTTTGCCTAACATGAACCCCAGGTACTTTACTTTTGGGTAAGCGGCTCGTGACTTTTTGGCATTGACATGTAACCCAGCGGCCTGCAATGCTTTCAGGATTTTTCGTACATGTTCCAAGTGGTCTGACCATGATTTACTGAATATAACAATGTCGTCCAGATATACCGAACAATACTCCCTATGGGTGTCTAGCACATGGTTCATTAGCCTTTGAAATGTTGCCGGTGCCCCGTGCAGGCCAAAAGGGAGGACGTTAAATTCGAACAGTCCTTCCTCTGTGGCGGAGGCTGTTTTTCGTCTATCCTCTTCCCTCAGGGGGACCTGCCAGTAACCCTTAGTCAGGTCTAATGTTGTGATATAGCGGGCTTCTCCTATTCGTTCGATTAGCTCGTCTACCTTGGGTATGGGGTAGGCGTTGAACGAGGAAATGGTGTTCAGGGCCCTGAAGTCCATACAAAACCTTGTTGTACCATCCGGTTTTGGTACCATCACTATTGGTGATGAACAGTTACTTCGGGATGGTCTAATAACTCCTAACCTGAGCATTTCATGCACTTCGCGTTTGATATCTGGTCTCCTCGCTGCTGGTATCCTATAGGCATTTTGTTTCACAATTTTCCCCTCTTCTGTATCGATCCTATGCTCAGTTATATGTGTTAGTCCTGGTGTGTCGGAGAACATACTTGAGAATGGCTTTAGGGTGTTTAGAAGTTCTCTTCTTTCCCTCTCAGATAGATCTCGATTTATTGGTAACTGATCTAGGGTCGAAGTATCATCCGTTAAAGGTAGACCAAAGAGGGTCGACTTAGGTTGGGGTCCTAACCACTTTTTTAGCATGTTTATGTGGTAACTCTGTTGCCGGGATGGCGTTATTTGTACCCTATAAGTCGTCTTACCGAGGGTCTCAACAATGGGATACGGACCCAGCCATTCGCTCTTAAACGTTTGTGTAGAGGAAGGGAGAAGCACTAAAACCCAGTCATCTTTCTCTAGGTTTCTCCACTTCTTCCCCTTATTGTAAAAGTGTTTTTTCCTCAGCTGGCTTTTCTCCAAGTTGGAGTAGGCTAGGTCCCTTAGTTTTCCTAACTTAGACCGTAACTGCTGTGTATACTCCAACAGTGTGTGTTGTTCTGCTCTTTTCTCCTGCTCCCAGGCTTCCTTAGTTATTTCCATGAGGGAGCTGGGTTGTCTGCCGTAAAGCATTTCAAATGCGGAGCAGCCAAGGCTGCTTTGTACCTGGGCTAGGAGGACATATAGTGCTAAGGGCAACAACCTGTCCCACTCTTTGTTTTCTGCTGATAGTATCTTCTTCAGAGTGGGTTTAAGAGTACGATTATATCTTTCCACTAGACCGTCGGTCTGAGGGTGGTAGACCGAGGTGCGTATGTGGTGTAGATCTAACATCTTGCATACTTCCTTCATCATACGGGACACAAGGGTGTCCCCTGGTCTGTCAATATCTCCCTGGGGAAGCCTACTCTAGAAAACAGTTCTAACAACTCTGCTACATTTTTCGTGGTAGGAGCGCGTAGGGCAAAAGCCTCTGGGAAGCGGGTGTTGTAGTCCACTATAACCAAGGCATATGTATGGCCTTTAGATGTACGAGGTAAAGTACCAATCAGGTCCATTCCTACCCTTTCAAACGGGCTCCCTATTATGGGCATTGGTTGTAGGGGCACTGCTGGGGGTTTATAAGTGCTCTTATGTTGACAGACCTCACACTGTTTACAATACATCTCGGCCTCTTTATATATGCTTGGCCAGTAGAAATGCTTTGTTATATTTAGTGTCGTTTTCTCTGCGCCTGAGTGTCCGGCCGTTAAGTGTGTATGGGCGTAAAAGAGGATCTGCTCTCGGAACACTTTCGGGACTACTAATTGTAGGGGTTCGTTGGACTTCCCTTCTCTGTATAGCAGGTAATTTTTAATCAGGAACCTAGGATACATATTGGTAGGGATGTTTTGTGACACATGTGCGGCTTCCCATGCATTGAAGAGAGTTGTATCGTTTGACTGGGCAAACTTAAAGCTCCGGTCCAATAACCAAGGCTCTGTTGTTAATAAGGAGGTGTGTGCTGGATGGACATTTTCTCTTCCCTCCCTTATTTCCGCTCGGAATAGGGACATGAAGTTCGGATTATCCACCCCTATAATCAAATCCTCAGGTAGGGACTCTACCACTCCTACTTTCACTGAGCAAGGGGGTCTACCTACAGGTTGTATGGTGATTTGGGCCACGGGGTAGGGCTTCACAACCCTGTGTACACACCTTATGTGTACCAGGGAACTAGGCAGTATCTGTGAGGGCAACACCAACCTCTTTTGGACAACTGACTGCCTACACCCGGAATCTAATAGGGCCTTGATGCTCTTATTGTTGACTTGAATACGTACATAGAAGGAGGGTCCCATTTTCGCTGTGTACATCACCGCTTTGGGTATATACCCCACCTCCATTGGTTCCTCAGTGGCTTTCTGTCGTGGACACAAGCGGGCAATATGCCCCCACTCGCCGCATTCGAAGCATTGCGGTCCTCTCGGAAGGGTGGTATCCATCCGAAAAGGCTTTGGTTTCAAGGGTTCTGGGACAACTTTCTTTCGTTCTTGTTTCAAGGTTGGGTTAGGTTTGGGGTTTTTGTCGACATCCCAAGGGAATGAACGGGGTTGAGCCCTTGAGTAATTAGAGGCCATTTCTATGGCTTGGGCAGCCGTGAGTCCTGAGTGTTGACGGAGCCATCGTTGTGTTCCATATGGAAGTGCCTCCATAAACTGTTCCAGGTAAATACTGGTCATGATGTCTTCTTTGCTTCTAATTTCTGGCCTTAGCCATTTGTCAGGGGCCATCTTCAGACGTAGAAACAAGGTCTTTGGGTTTTCGCCGGTAACACCTTTCTCCTTTCTGAAGTGCACTCTGTATGCTTCCGCATCTAATCCTAGATGATCGAGTATAAGTTCTTTTATTTCCCTGTAAGGGGTGTTCCCGGCATGGTTGGCTACCTGATAGGCTGCCTGTGCCTCTCCTGTTAGCAACCGGACTAAAAAAATTGCCATTTGTCTACAGACCATCCACATGCACGCGCTGCCCTCTAGAAGTTGGTTAGGAACGCGTCGGGGTCTTCTCCCTGCACGTACTTTTGCAAGGACACCCCTGCAGGGTGTGAGATGGAGCTCTGTCTTTCGAGGGAAGGTCCTGTTCCTGGGTTATGGACCACTTTCTGTAACCCTTCAATTTGGGCACTAATCGTGTTCTTAAAGAGTTCCCTATCCGCGTCCGCCGTGGATATTTGTCGCTCTATTGCCCATTCTAATTTTTCCTGTCCCTTTATCAGATGCTGGATTACTTGATCCATCTGGGGTTGCGGGATGGAAGTGGTGGATCCCACTTCTGACACCAGTTGTGACGTGGGTGTAGTAAGGGACCGGAAACTTTTTCTAGTTAGATAAGGCTTTATTTTGGTAAACGATTTCCTTGTGCGTGATGTCAGTCTTTCTCTAGCAAACTCTGCCGGATCCGTGGTGAGGAGCTTATATTTACAAGGTCGACTGGAATGTACTTTTTCCGTCTTCCTCTGGTCGTGGTGATCACTTCGGGCGCTCCACCGGTAATCGTAAAGAAAACAGAAGCGAGACCGTCAGGACTCAATACTCTTCTTTTGTACCCAGGGGGAACCCGGTAAGTGAAAGGGCACCGCTGCTCGTTGTGTATATACAATAGAGGACGTGCTAAGGTTTTGAGGTGAGGAAAGGAAGGTGCAAGGATGGGGATGGGGAAGGATATGGGGAAGACGGGTATAGGAGTATTTACAAGGGCTGTACAAGATATGTACACGGTATTAACAGAGGGGACAGAAACAGTCTGCACCACTACGAAGGAGAGTCTCCCCGCCTCCCGACCCAGCCTGCAAACCGCTGCCGTACCTGGCTCAGCCACACTCCTCCCCCGGGAAGTGTGGGGCGGCGCTTCGCAGGAACGTTGGCCTCCTGGCTCGCCTTCCTTCTCCCTTCCTTACTCCGTATTCCTCTCTCGTCTCCGCAATCTCTCCTCCACGCTCTGGTCTCGTCCTCCTGGGTATCGTCACACGCCGGCAGACGGCCTTCCGGGGTTTTCTCCACTCTCGTCGCCCCGACGTCATATAGGGGCGTGTCCTCTGATTCTGTATACGCCCAATTAAAGGCGCCTTCTTCATTTTCCTCGCTTCTTCCTAGTAGAGGCCATGTAGCGCAAAAGGCCCTGAAGGGAAGGAGGGGAGGTATGATCAGCGACCCACCATTTGTTACTGGGGGTGGGTTCTTCCATTCTCGCCCACTCCGTCACAAACATGTAGAACGGATTTTGCTGTTTATGTTTTAGAATGCTCATGTAAAATGAGATACGAGGGCAGCACCAAGTTGCAAGCTTTTAATCGCTTATTACAGCATTTGAGAGCAATAGTGAACTCTGACCCCCAACAACCCGTTGCAAGACATTTTAAACATGTGCACAACAATAACTTGAAAGAACTTAGTTAATATGTGGTAGACACTGTGCCAAGATCTATAAGGGGTGGCAATAGGGAGAAAAAGCTGAGACAACTGGAGTCATACTATATTTTAACCCTTGATACAAAGATGCCCAATGGTCTGAACAATGGAGAAGAAATGCACCCTTTTTTGTGATTGCAGCGATGTGTGTATAGATGCATAAAAATAAGATGTATTGTATTCTTTTTAGGGTTTCAATTTCCTAAGCTTCTACCATTTTAAACCCCATTTTTTCTATCCTGTGGTTTTAGTCTGGTTTTTTAGACGATGTTTTTTCATGGGTTTTATCTGGAAATTTCCAGTTTTACCTTTGATTTTACCAGTCTTTTTAGCGGGACTTTAACTGGGAATGAAGTTGTGGGCTTTAAGTACGTGAGGTATTCTATTTAATTGAATTTGCTTTTTGTGATAATATGATTCGGAAAGTTTGGGTCTCTAATTTGTGAAGTTTTAGCATTATGCTTTATACTTATGAGGATCCCAAATATATGTTAAATATAACATAATTATAGGTATGCTGTCCTCCATTAAAAAGGCACTATATGTATTATTACTTCAGCACTTGCAAAAAAGGATAAGTTATATGATCAGCAGGCATCATATAGGCTTCGCTAAATTTATTTATTTATTTTGCTTAATATAAGTTATGGTGAACTATTTCTTAATGAATTAATGTATCAAGTGTCTTTATGATTTTTAGCACTTTAAATGAATTATTATCGTATGTTATTTATCTTTTTGCAATATTGCACAGTACAAGACCTGGAGAATTAGTACTACTTTTGGTATAGGGTTATTCTGAGGTAGTTTGTCTTCTATTTCTATTCGTAGAAACCGGATGTTGTAATGTTATGTTTTTTTCACCGTTTCACTTTGTATAAATATCACAATGGCCCGTGGCATGTCATGTGATCAAGACAGTTGTATACTGTTGAAGCGCGTCATGCCGGGCACTCGCCACTCTTGATGACTTTATGGCAATAAACTGCACGTGAAAGCTGCGAAACTCGCTGTGGTCTACCTGAACTCCTGGGGGCTCCCGGTTGGACAGGACTGTGCAAACATATATATATTTTTTTCCCAGCCAAGTTTCTTCCACGATGCTCCCAACCCACTGGGTGGCGTGAGACCAGCGGAGGTCACCGGTATTGAATATCCAAAATAAACAAAGTCCCACTCACGCTCTCAGAGGAAACCAAACGCAATAATCACAGGCTAGTACAAGAAAATTGGGGGTTTATTCTTGTCATAAACCCGCCGTGACGCGTTTCGCCACCGAAGTGGCTTGTTCACACAGCGATTGTGTACTCAACAACCATTTACATACACGATGTTAATGTCATAAAAAGAGGACTTCATGTCAATACAAAACCCCAATATTGGGCGCCATCTTAGAGTATGTCAGCAGTTCAACAAAATTGTAGCATGGTACACTGAATTACAGTTATTACATTTCAAATATTGTGATGTATTACATTACTTCAAGAAATCTTCAATATTGAAACACTGGTATGCTTCTAATCATAAAAACTACCGTCTTGTGTCAAACACGTTTAGCGCGCATGCGGGCTGCTTCAATTTCCCGTGTGACGCAAGGAACTAAGGTAAATGTAGTCACTTGCAAAAGACTTCGGGTTTACACAACCACCCAGCAAAAGCACTTGCAGTCTATTCTATTTCACCATCTGCTGAGACCTGTTAATGTTAAACAATGCCAGCATTTCCAGCTTTCGTTATTGCAAGTGACTACATTTACCTTAGTTCCTTGCGTCACAGGGGATTCTGGGTAGGAAAAAGTTGGGGACCCACGCAAGCCAGACCTTGCTGGGTTCCCCCGAGTGTCTAGTTTTCAGAAATGTGTGGGTTTGGTAGGTTTCCTGCCCCACGGGGGCAGAAAAGCTGTAAATGTTGTGGGTGGGGGCGGTGGGGGCATTGGCATGCCCGTTTCGGGCAGCCCCCACACTAATTAAAATTTGCCCCAAAAAATTCCTTGCGTCTAGTGGGCATTCCCCCCCCCCCCCCCCGGGGGGCAGATTGGGGGCTACTGCCCCCCAGGAGAGGCAGGAAGGCTGTAATTTTTGCGGCGAGGGGTGGGGCCATGGTCATGCCCGTTTTGGGCAGCCCCCACCCTAATTCAAATTTGCCCCCAAAAAAATCCCTGGCGAGTAGTGGGCTTTTTGCCCCTCCCGTGGGTGCATATTGGGGGCTAATGCCCCCATCTGCCCCCCAGAGGGATTTCGGGCCCCTAGCCTCATGACGGAATGGTTCCGTCATGAGCACAGGGGCACCGATGCTCATGACCGAATTATTCCGTCATGAGCATCGAAGGGGTTAAAAATGATCGCCCCAGAACAATTCCACTAGGATTTTGCCAAACTCTTTGGGTGGGTGCCACAGCTGCGAGGGTGGAACTTGCATTAAACATACAGCTCAGTTCCAAAAGGAAATTGTGGGCACTCACTGGTGCACCATTCAAAGTTTTAATCAATAGAGCAGATGCGTTTCGGCTAATGCTCAATGATGGAAACATTTTAAAAAAGAACATTTCATTGTTTGTACACATAATCAACCCGAAATCTGGAACCATGCAGGAGTATCACAGTGCTTGTTATTTCCATTCTGATTTTGGCTTATTTATGTGTACAAACAATTAAATGTTGTTTCTAAAAATGTTTCCACCGATATATATATTTTATTTTAAAGGTTTTATATAGTGCTGGCTAGATCCGGAGGTATCAGAGCGCTTTACATGAGAATGAGAAATTTCCTAGTTATCACAAAGGAAAGTTTCAATTCTATTAAGGACGCGGAGGCGAGGTTTATGCATACCCTTTCTTCATTTATTAGACAGCAAGTTAAAAGATAACCGAGAAAAACAGCCAAGAACTACATAACCCATGAGGCACAGCGGTAGCCATGGGAACCAGTCCACCAATCACAGTCCAGCCAAGTGCATATAGGAAATCCCTAGACGTACTCCTTCCTCTTTCGCTGCTGCAGGAGTTAAGTCGACCACTGTCTATTCCGTCTTCTGATCTGAACCTAGGAGAATAGAGAACATAGTAATCTCCGATCCATAAAGAACTCATACATGGGAACAGTACATAAGCACATGGCACCAAGTCAAGCAATTACAAAGGCAGTAGAGAAACAAAGCATAAGCTGTAAAATAATCCTCCAAGTAAAACAGTACATATCCATGTATAAAACATAATAAGAAATCACAAGAGCAATAATTTCCTGATACGTAGAAAGGAACATCTTTAAGACAGGTAATTTCCAGGGGGAGAGGCTAGATGAAGCCAGGGAGGGATAATCCTCGCCTCCGCGTCCTTAACAGAATTGAAACTTTCCTTTGTGATAACTAGGAAATTTCTCATTCTATGTCAGGAAGCGGAGGCGAGGATTAAGCAAGTTCAAAGCTTACTTACTACTAGCGCAGCGGCTTCATGAATTGGCTTGAAATAAAACTTTTTGAAAGTTGATTCCGAAGACCAATCAGCCGCATTCATAATGTCCTCCAACTGTCACCTACCTGAACAGCCTTGGAGGCCATAGCTCCTCTAGTAGAATGAGCCCCAAAGTTTCTGACATCAATACCGGATTCAGACATAATCCACTTGACCTACCTTGCAATGGTAGGAGAGGAAACCGCTCAAAATGGTTTCTTAATGGCAATTAGAAGTTGCCTCTCACCAGGAGGTCGAACCTCCAAAGTCATGTCCTCATAAGATTTTAGACATCTAACCACACACAATTTCATAGAATCCGGAAAAGCAGGATAGGTTACTGACCTTGTACTAGATGTAGTCCTCCTGGAAATCGTAAAGGTAACACCCTCCGGAGTAAAAACTCGGCCAGAAATGTCCAGAGCTCGGACATCAGAAGCTCTCTTACAAGAAATGAGACAAAGGAGAATAGCGAGTTTAGCCGAAATCTCCTTCCGGGACAGAAAGTCATTATCTTGCCACAATAAAAGGTGACGAAGGACCAAGTTAACGTCCCAGAGGCCAGAATAACGAGACTCTGGGGGACGTGAAAGAAGAATTCCCTTCAAAAGCTTACAAACCCATGGATTGTCTCCGACAGGATCCCCATCCACAAGAGAATGACCAGCAGAAATGGCGGACCAGAAGGAATTAATGGTGCAGTACTCCAATTTCTGATGGAAAAGTTCCGCAAGGAAGTTAACTTCCTCAGCAACGGAGGAGCCCACGGGATCCAGGTGTTTCGCCACACACCAACGAACCCAACGTCTCTAAGCTGATCGGTATCGCTTGGTAGTACCCGGGGCCCAGGCCTGTTGAATGAGGAGTTCAGCTGCTCTCGAAAGTGAGCTGTCAGTCCATCGTCTCCTGAAATCCGCCAGGCCATAAGATGTCGTTGGCCTTGGAGAACCAGAGGGGTGAGGATGACCCAGGGGATCCGACAGAATGCCCTCGAAAGATGGCAACTGAAGAGGCCTGTCCCAAGACAATTCCAGAAGGGACGGGAACCAAATCTGGGCTTTCCAGATTGGGGTAATCAAGATCAGAGAGGCCTTCTGCCTGCGGACCTGGGCTGCAACTCTTTAAATGAACAGGAATGGGGGAAAGGCATAAGCTGGAATCCCCAACCAATCCTGAAGGAAGGCGTCCACTGTCTCCGCTCCAGGATCTGGCTTCCAACTGAAGAATTGCGGGAGTTGGGCATTCCATCTGGAAGCAAAAAGATCCACCAGAGAAAGACCCCAAAGGTTCACAACCTGAAGGAAAACTGCAGGATCCAGCTTCCAATCGCTGGCATCCCTGAAATGCCTGGAGTTCCAATCCGCCACACAATTCTGAACTCCCGGGAGATACTCTGCCGTCACCGAAATTTGACGATGGAGGCAGTAATTCCAAAAATCCTTGGCGAGATCCACCAGAATCGTGGATTGAGTTCCCCCCAGGCGATTGATGTATCGCACCGCCGTCGTATTGTCCATCCGGAGGAGGACACTACAGGAGACCTTGTTTGTCGTGAAGGAGCGAATGGCAAAAGAACCCGCTAGAAGTTCTAGACAATTGATGTGGAGGGGTAACTCTTCCTCCGTCCATCTGCCCCCCACCGAGAGAGCGCCGCATCTGGCCCCCCAGCCCAGGCGACTGGCATCCGACTCGATTACCAGATCCGGACGGGATCCGAAGATCGCTCTCCCGTTCCAAGCTTCCATATGGTCTATCCACCAAAGGAGCTCCGACTTGGCCTCTGAGGAAAGGGAGATCAACTCTGAATACGTGAGACCCCTGCGAAGATGCGAAGCCTTCAGCCGCTGAAGGGCTCTGTAATGTAGAGGACCCAGAAATATGGCCTGAATCGAAGATGATAACACGCCCACAATCCTGGCCAGTTGACGAAGGGAGATCCTGTCTCGACGGAGAACCTTGCGAATCTCCTTCTTGATTTTGGAAATCTTCTGAGAGGGAAGATTCAAGGTGGCATCCCTCGTGTCGATGCGAAAGCCCAGAAAAACCATGCTCTGTTGCGGAATCAAATCTGATGTCTGGGCATTGATGGTGAATCCCAGATTCTGTAGAAGGGATACTGTAATCTGCAAGTGAAGGAGAAGCTGCTCCCTGGACTGATCCATCATAAGGATATCGTCCAGATAGATAATCAACCGAATGCCCTTCATTCGAAGATGCTCGACCACCGGCCGAAGAAGTTTGGTAAAGCACCAGGGTGCTGAGGACAGTCCATAGGGAAGAGTTCTGAACTCGTAGATCTGATCTTTCCACTGGAACTGAAGGAACCGGCAATGTAGAGGGAAGATGGGAACCGAAAGATAGGCATCTTTGAGATCCAACCGGACTAACCAGTCGTTCTGGAGAAGGAGATCTCTGAGAAGATGGATTCCCTCCATCTTGAAGTGCTGATAAACCAACCACTCGTTGAAAGACCTGAGGTTGATAACAAATCTGAAGCCTTTTTCTTTCTTTTCGACCAGAAAGATATTGCTGAGAAAACCTTGCGGGTGAAGACTGGAAGGGACAATAGCGCCTTTGGAGAGAAGGTCCTGAACCTCTTGGTCTATGAGCAACTCTTCTGATTTGGAAAAAACTAAAGGGTGAGGTCGAGAGGTTTGAAGAGGGGACCCGTAGAACTCTATGTGAAAACCTTGAACTGTCTCTAACACCCAAGGATTTGACGTGAGTTCTGTCCAATTTGCCAGAAAAAGAGAAATCCTGCCCCCCAGACGAACCAGAGAGAGGAGATCCATGCTTACCATTGAATCCTTTGGAATTATTTTGCTTGCCAACACAGCCTCTGCCTTGACCTCTGCCTCCACGGGACGGGTAGAAGGATCCCTGTCTACCATCGTTCCATCCATTGTTGCGCTATGCTTGTCCTCTATTGGAACCTTGGTTGAACTGACGGCCGGAAGAGCGACCCCTGCCTCGTCCAGCCCCGGCAAAAACCTTTTTCGGAAAAATCTTCTTCATAGAAGCTTGCGGCTTATCAAGAGCAGAAAACGTGGCCACAAATTTCCCAAGTTCCTTCACAAAAGGATCACCAAAGAGGGTGCCCTGCGCAACAGAGCCAGCCTCTGAAGAAGACAATTCTCCAAGTTTTGGGTCAATTTTCAGAAGGAGAGAACGGCGACGCTCAGCTGAGAGGGCACAGTTGGCATTGCCTAAAAGGCACATGGCCCTCTGTGCCCACCCCGCAACATCGTCCGTAGGGAGAGGTTGGCCTGACTCCCGTGATCGCTCCGCTAACTCGATAATCTTAGTCAGGGGTCCTACAACATCAAGAAGCTTATCCTGGCAAGCTCTCCAAGAGTGATCTATACCCTTCTTAGGGTCCTTCATATATTTATCAAAGAATGTGCACAATTTCCGGTCTATCTCAGGGGTAGCCGTAACACCATTAGGGAGGGAAGGCCTAGGCCACACCGACCTGAGGCGAGACCTCACTTCCTGATTCAGGGGCTGCCTGATCTTAGCGGCAACATAGTCAGCAGTCTTCTTATCGGGAACCCATTCAGTGGAACGCGGGCGAAAGATACAGGTAGGATCGAACATGTCCGAATGAACCGGCTCTCCATCCCCTTGTTCAGAACAAGAAGGCCTAGGACGCCAAGACCTGCCCGAATCCATCAAATCCTCAGAGGAATTGTCATCATCCTCAAAGACATCATCGTCTTCACCCTCTCCGCCTTTGGGAAATCCTTCTTCAGGGTCAAAATCTGGGGTGGCGTCGCCACCAGTATATCCGGGTGAGTCTTCCTCCCGGTATGGTGTGCTTCTTAGCGTATGCGCACTCTTATGGAAGACCTCAGCAGGTTTACTGAAGCCTTCCAGGTGCCCCGCGTCACGATTAACAGCCTTGCGTGGCACCACAGAGTGAATGCCACCAGGCCCAGCCCCACTGTCTCCCAGGATGCTAGTGTTGGTTTTAAAAACATGAGCAGACAATTTGTTAATGCTGTCCTACAGAGGAGCAAGCGCCTGGGCAATGGCCGAAGAAAGGAGCTTTTTCAACCTCTGCAGGAGAGCGAACTAGGGGGGGCTGTCCCTCAGTATCTGGAGCTGACACATAGTCATGGTCATGACGGGACTGCATTATCAAAGAGGGCCGGGCACCCATAAACTGACACACCCTATCAAGTTCAAGTTCAAGTTCAAAATAGCTTTATTCGATTTTGCAAAGAAAATCATAAAAGCACAGAAATACATAACATTTTTTAAAAACCAATAAATAAAACCCTTAAAAGACAAGTATAAAATTTCATTATTACAGTAGTTAAAATGGAGAATATCTCGTATCTCGATTTCATTTAAAGAAATAAAAACATGGGTACAAAGATTCGTTTAAAGATTACATGGTCTTTCTGAGAGCTATGATAGTCTTCAAATAGGATGCCACTGCCTTTATCTCAAACACAGTCTCTAGTAACTTCAATTTGCAGTACGCATCACGACTTCCTCTGATACCCCATTTAATAAATATAGGTTTTAAAAATTGTTTCCTATGGGCCAAATAAAAATGACAAAAGAGAATAGAATGAATATTTGATTGATTCGAAGACCCATCGCAGGGGCACTTTTCCAACTGTGTGGCCCAGTCGTTGCAGTTAGGAAATGTTATTAAACGGAAAAAAGTGTCAGCCCGAAACCTGGTCAGTAACATTCTGGAATAAAGACTATTCTCGATAGTTAAGTTTCATTCCTTCCTGTTGAGTAGGAACGCCATTTAGTTTGTTGGTGTGTTTTCCTTTCTCGCTCATCCACCTTTTATTGGCCAGATGTTCCATTATGGACTTTTTCAGGATACGCTTAGAGATGGTTTCCAGGCACAATGGGTCTTTAAAATATTCTTCGTGGCCAATGTCTATAGCCATGTTTCTCACTTGGTGCAACCATTTGATATTTCGCACCCCCTCTAGCTTTAGGCAGTCCAAAACAATTTCCCTATTCAATAATGTTTCCGGGGTAGTCCAAATTTTATGCCACAAGAGAAGGGGACTGGCTTTAATCGTGTCCTCAATGTAGGAAACCCCCAGTTCTTTATGGCTAATAAAAAAATAGATAATGATTTTGGCGTGGCGAGCAGATACCGTATAAAATTGTTTTCAGCCAGTTGTATCTGCTTGGTATTTGTAAAACCCCAGATTCCGGCGCCATATGTACCAGTGGAAACACACCTAGCCTTGTAGATTTGTGTAAGTTCTTTGACTGGGCGACCACCAAGTTAACTTGCGAAGTTTTTTAACGCACCGGTGGCTCTACTGAATGCCAGGTTTCTAGCATGGACCGCCTTAGCCCAATTTCCCTTGTTATCAAAATGTACTCCCAGGTAGCAGAAAGTAGCGGTGTTTTGTATCTTTTTCTGATTTAAAAAGATTGATTTGGGGGATTTTCTAGAGGGGCCACATCTCATAGAGTAAGTCTTCGTTACGTTAGTTGTTAACCCACGAGTATTCATGTAATTGGAAAATTCCACCACCGCCCTCTGCATGCCGATGGATGTCCGCGATATTATGGCGGCGTCATCCGCATATAAGAGGATTGGTATGGTAGTCCCCCCCACTAGTGGGTAATCAAACTGAAACTTCCTCAAGTGCTCCGCCACTGTGTTTATATATAATATAAAAAGGAAGGGTGCAAGAATGCACCCTTGCCTCACACCTCTGTTAATGCGAAACCTTCCTGAGCATTGGCCGTCTCTGCCATACCTGACTCCAGCCCCAGCGTTTCTATACAGCTCCTTAATGAATGCTATGATCTTATGATCTATGCCTAAGCTCTTCAACGTGTCCCAAAGCTTTATGTGGTCTACACAATCGAAGGCAGAGGTCAAGTCTACAAATGTTATGTGTAGACTTTCACGCTTTGCCTCTGTGTATTTGGCAACCAGCAGAGCCAGATTTAAACTCTGCTCTATTGTGCCCTTCCCTTGGCGAAAGCCATACTGGAGAGGGGTTATGATGTTGTTTTCTTCTGACCAATCTTGGAGCCTGTTTAGAATGATCCTGCCTGCTACCTTCATCAAAGCGTCCAGAAGTGAAATTGGATGGTAGCAGGCAGGATCATCTCTGTTGCCCTTTTTAAAAATTGGAACCACAATTGCCTCTGGCCATGTAGAAATAAAACCTACGGTGTTAATGCTGTTCAAAACGTTAGTTAGGAGGGGAGCCCAAAGTTTTAACTCACTTTTATATATATCGATGGGAACCCCATCGGGTCCAGGTGCCTTGCCCGATGCACTATCACTAATGGCCTTGAGAACTTCCTTATAATCAAAAGTGATTCCCAGGGGAAACTGAGCGAGGGGCTCTTCAGTTGATGTTAAACTTGAGGTTCCGCTATGATTAGGGTTGTTATACAAAGATGAAAAATGTTCAACCCACACCTCCCCTGGCACTACGATATCTATTGCGTCATTGTCTCTGTTTTGGTAAAAAGGTGCGTTAACTGCCTTCCAAAAGGCGATGTTGTCGTTTTTCTGACAAGCTAGATGTAAATTTTCCCATAGATCCCGCTTTAGTTCCTTCCTCCTTATGTCTAGGGCAGTTCTATAAAGCTTACGTGCCTCTCCGACGTGTACCACAGATCTTGGTGCTTCGTGCAAAGCTGCTATTAGGTGTGTGTGCGCTGTAGAACATTCCTTATTGAACCAACCCTTTTTTTTACTGGGATGTTTTTTAAGTGGTTTCAGTAAAAGATTTTTTATCTCCTTAGTAATTTCAATGAAGGAGTCTAAAGTTACTTGTGGTCGTTCAAAGTCCCTCAGGCAGATTGACACATGATCAGAAGCTCCGAACAGTAGGTTTATTAGGAATTTTTCGGGATCCACCTTGTCCCACTTGAGAGAGTACCCATTTATTTCCCCCAGAGTTATGGGTGTCGGGTACTCTATTATGTTACTTGTGGCCGCTCCCTTTACTTTCAGCTCCATAGAAATCGGATAATGATCCCCAAAGGCAAGTTTTAATGTTTCCCAAGATAAGGCTAAGCCTCGGTATCGATGTGACAGAAGTGAGAAGTCAATTACCGAATTTACACCTCTTCCTATAAAAGTTGGCTTGAAGGCTTGCCTTTTTACACAGATTTCATTCATAAAGCCCAGGTCTAGCTCATAAATCACTTCGTTGAGTTTATTCCCAATACCGCAGTGAATAAAATGGCTCGAGTCACCAATGTCATTTCCCTTCAAGGGGCAGATGCCCATATCATTATTAGTGCAGATAGTGCAATTAAAATCCCCTATCCAAAGGAGTGCCATGTCTCCAGACCCTACCTTATCTAGTACCCCTATACACTTCCTTAACCTGGAAAAAATGTTATCCCATAAACTGTAGTGGGCATTATTGTAGAAGTTGATTATAGCAAGTTTGTTCACTCCTGGCCAACTAACCAGTAACACTTGAAAGAAATCATCTGGGATATTTCTAATAACTTTTATACCAGCGGTATTCGAAATATAAGTACATCATCCACCTTTGTTTCTACCTCGGGTGCTTGGCTTCCCAGAGATGTTAAACGTTTGATATCCTAATAGATGAATTTCATTAGTCAGCCAAGTTTCCTGTATACACACGATGCTATATTTCTGAATGACTTTTAGCCATTCGGGGTTATTCACTTTGGATTTCAATCCTGCCAGGTTCTATGATAATACAAATTGACTAACTTGAGTGTTCATATCACTGTCGGGATTGACCTCGCCTGTTAACTCGTCTGTTGTTAACGGTATTTCTTGGGCCTGGCTGGTACCTTTTACTAGTGTGTACGTTGATATGACCTCTTCAACTCTCAAAACATCATCCCTAACCTGTGCCATCCCTACGTCACCTTCTTTGATAGTTTCTCCGCCCTCCCCGTATGTTTGTGCCTGATGTTCCTCGTTATTCCTTCTGCTATCTTCTAATGGTGGCAAGGGGGTATTGTCCGCCCCTGTAGAGTCGGCCTTTTTAGTATGTATGAGTCAGTCGTCCCCCTCCAGACCCATGAGTGGGGCAAATTGGTTTATAATCGGTATGTTAAAGAGTGAAGACATCCCCAGTCTATTGTCTCGGTTTGGGATTCGGGACGGTTCCCCCACCAAGGCTTTCGGATAGAAATAGTTAAGTTCTCTAACCCTTATACTACCTTCATCCCCACCTGGGTACCAATCTTTGATGAAGGTGACTGCCCTATAGTCTCTAAAGTTTATAATGACTATGTCACCAGGGATTGTCTTTGGTCTCTTTCCAAGCCATCCCGCTCGTCGGACATGTAAAATTTCTCCATTTAGATTAGCAGGTAAAGGCCTGTGTGTTCCCGTCCAATGCATGGTCTTGTTGTTTAGAATTTGATGGCTTTCGAACCTACCATCGGATATTTCGTGGACCCCTGTTAACACTATGACGTAAGGCTCAGCCTCCGGGGGAAGATTAATTTGCCTACGTCTATCTGAGGTATGTCTTGTCACCGAGGGAGGGGGTATAGAGCTGTTGGCAGATGATTGAGTATCAGCTACAACCATTCTATCTTTTGCACTCCCAGAGGATTTTGGTTTTCCCCCACCCTGGACCACTTTAGCTGTACATTTTACTTGTTCCCCTACAGAATTGGGAAACAGTGGGTGTCAGGGGTTGGGGGTATGCTGGGTGATAGGTTTTACTGCTTTTTGGGCGGTGGTAATCTGAGATAGAACGGAAATTGGGGGCAGTGCGGTTAGCTTAAGTGGGTCTTTAGTTACAAATTTGTTCTCCACTATTGCCTTTTCTATAGTCACCAAATGCTTCTCTATTCTATTAAGCCTCTCTACTACCGGAAGTATTAATGATTTAATTAACTGCTCCAAACTACCCATTATATCAGCACTAACTAGATCTTTTGTTGGAAAAGTAGGTGGTATAACTATTTCAGGGGTTGTGCTTCCATTAGACACAGAGCTTTTTTTCTTCCCAAAATTTAGATGTGTATTCTTGTTTTTATTAGTCTGTATACCACTCCTCATTTTCCTCCGTTTTTTCGGTGGCTGGCCTTGATTCGGAATTTGGTTTGATGGTGCCTTTGTTTTTTTAGCAGACTAAGCTTGTAGTAATGGTATATGAAGGAGTGCATCTAATAATGAGTTTTGGACAGACTCAGCTGGCTGAGGTGAGGTGTCCAGGGGTATCATTGGATCAGGATTAGGATTACCAGAGGAAGCTGAGACATTAATGATTGAGTCATTGATTTCAGCCAATGGGGAAGATCGATCTTGAAAAAGTAATGGAATACTATCATTAAGGGGCGCATCATATCCCTCAATCTCGTGAAACGAAACAGGTGGAGGTGTGACGGCATGCTGTATACAACCCAAGGAAGACCGCTTATTTTTAATTAATTCAACAGAGCGGCGTCTCTCCGCTCGCCGCTCTTCAAGAGCAATTTCCCTGTCAATTACAGGTGTGGCCCGGATGACGTAGTTATCAAGCGTACCTCTCTTGTCTCCTCCAACCAATAGGGGTCTGTCCTTAGGGAGAGGCATATCCATGTCAATATAAATCTAAATGTCCCTGACCCCTGTAGGGGCACAATCTAGCCGACACTGGAGGGAATAATGTCAGGACGAATCAATCAGTCAACATAAAAAGTTTGGAGCCACTACTAAATATATATGGCAATCCTGCTTACTGAAATATCGGGGAGATCCTCAGGATAGGTGCGTCCGTGGAAGGGGGGGGGGAGTCCCCAGCCCAGCCCAGCCTCCTCCGGCCTCTGAGGGCCACAGAGGGCCCGCCCTTTGCCCGGGCTTAGCCCCGGGCGCTCCCGCGACGCGGGGGATGGAAGCACTTTAATTGCGCCTCCGGGCGCTCTGGTGACGGCGTCAGGGTGCGCCGCCGAAGGTGGTGGTGGGAAAGCGAGTCCTCCGCTCGGCGGCTGCTCAGGTGAAAGGAGCGGCGGCGGGAGGACTCGCGGTGCAGGGCGCTACCCTGTCCCGGGATTCACAGCAGAGCAAGTTCACACGTCAGGTCCCAGAATAGCCTCGTCAGGAAACAGATGGCAGAGGATATATTTTTTATTCAGTGTGCTGCTCCAGGCCTCTACCACGATGCTGTTCTGTCGCTCCAGGCTCCGAATCATGACTGCAGAGTGCACGTCCCAAACTGGAAAGTTCTGGATTGACCACTCCCCCAAAGCCCAGCACACCAATCAGTAGCCTCTATCAATGTATAAAGGGTCCCCCCAACACAAGTGCCCTGTCCAGTAAATATCAACTTAAACAATTATGTCTCCTTATACACTGGACTGAATTTGTAATAGGCAGGAAAAACCACCAATGCTGCCAATATGGGCAAAGCCCGTCTAAACCTACCGCAAACGCGGTGTCAGTGAAGGGGGAGAGGTAACCAAGGAAAAACGAAGCGCTAAACCTCCTGCGCGTTTCCAGCACACGCGCACAAAGGGCGCTGTGGTGAAAGTTGAAAGCACCGGCAGCGCGTCTGACAGACGGCACCACACGGCGCACGCGCACAGCCAAAGACGCTTGAGCCGAAGCCTACCGCGTCGGACAACCTGCGGGAAACCCGCGACAACAAACAAGTCAACAATTCAAGAAACAAAGCTGCCAACAAAGAAGGTACCCACGCCACAGTCCTGAATGTCGCAATAGAAATAAAGGGACTTAACTGACGGGGCAGCAATGAAGAAAGAGGAAGGACTACGTCGAGGGATTTCCTATATATACTTGGCTGGACTGTGATTGGTGGACTGGTTCCCATTGCCACCGCTGTGCCTCATGGATTATGTAGTTCTTGGCTGTTTTTCTATGTTATCTTTTAACTTGCTGTCTAATAAATGAAGAAAGGATATGCATAATCCTTGCCTCCGCTTCCTGACATAGAATCAGAACATAGTTGCAGGTTACATCATTACAAAGGTTACCTTCCCTCCTCTTCATTGCTTGATTTTGCTTGCAAGAATAGTCACTCAGAGTTGTTGAATGTTACTCATAATTACACTGAAATTATGAAAATGTCACACATACCTATCTCACACCTTGGCAGCTATGCGAAAAGTACCTCTTCGGTCACTATGTATGAAACCAAAACGGGTTCTACATAGGATAACAAAAAATATAATGTGCCAACCACATATTCTCCCACTCTATAGCGTGCTACCCCTCTGAAAGTTATAATTACGCTTCGATTGTACTGGAATCCTGAGATTTAAATTGTTTAAAATTCTTACAAATGTTAAACTTAAAAAAAAGTAAAAACATACATACCATCTAACTTGTCAATGGTGGGCTTTCAAACTTATGAAAAAACATATAAGGATTAAAGTCTTATTTCTTCTGCGTCATACTAAAAACGAATAATTCCAAGACTCGCATTCCAGCAGTATGTCGTCCAAAGCTGCCTTTTTTTCTGACTCGCCAAATGTTAGATTTAGCAGTCTAGTGTTTCTTCTGACCTCTTTGGTTACGTCACCGTCCAAGCGGCCATCTTGCAATGTGCACTTTGTGCGTTCATTACATGAAAATGCGAGGGCTGTATCTCCGATTCGGTGCGTTTCGGTGACGTCATATCGTACTACCGCCGTTCTAGTCTCACTACGCAGGCGCTTCGGCGGTCAGGGAGGTGGGGTAACGTGCCTCGACAACGGAGCCGAAGGAAAGGGGTCACGAACTCTGACCCTGCGGATCCAAAGTGACCGGCAAAGGGGGGTAAAAACATCCGGGTTCCGCAGGGAAGCTAAGGCTTGCCAACGAGTGGGAACGCTGCAAGTAGTGACTGCAGGTAAGCCGCTCACATCCACAGGCCATGTTCTGTCGGAGGAGGCCCAGTGTGAGAGTAAACCAGGATTCCCTGGAGCGCCAAAGTTATAAAAAGCAAAAATATCAGCGCGGGTTTGGTGTAGTAGGGAAGGAGGAGGGTGCTGCAGTTGTCTTCCTTCCATGTCTCTCACTAGTAGGAAGTACCCAAGTGCAGCTGGTAGATTCTTGGCCGCTTTGAATTTTGCTAATTTTAGATTTCTGACTAGTATATCTAAATGCCTAGCTAGCTGAAATTTCTTAAGGGCTACCGACGTTTGGGGTTAGGAAACCGGTTCACTATGGTGAATGATTAGGTTGTGCTACTGTACTTTAGAATCTGCAAGGCGGGTTTGGAGCGAATGATCTTCAGTAGTAAGCCCATTGAAATCCTGTTGAATTGAAAGTATTTAGTAGGGCAAGGGAGATGTTCACGGTGGGTGATCCAGTTGAAGTGAGTAGCATGTTGCTTGTTTGTGGGGTGGTTTAACCGTTCACGAGAGAGTGACTCGGAGATGTGGACTCCGAGATGTGGAATTTAATAAAATATCTACTTGTCCATAGAACATGATGCTTGATAAATCTACTCGTCCTGTAAAAATATCCTCTTATCCCTTTGGTGCCACGTACTGCAGTGACAAATTATATAAAACTTCTGCTATTAGCCTTCTGATCATGCCAGGGCCCATACTTTAGTAGGTTTTGAATTCTAGCAATTTCCTTATTTCCCCACCGATCAACAGATCTACATGCTGGGGTTGGAGATAGCGTTAAGCCATAGTTTCAGGATTGTAATGCCCTTTTGAGTGTGCAAACCTTCTAAATTACATGTTTTAGTGGTTTCGCCAGCTCTACTCTAATCTTTTCCCATACTGAGAAAAGTTGGAAATGTATTCCTGACAGTGGCATAAATAAAACTTCTAGGTTTGGGAAAAAAGTGGTTGGAGGGAAAGTGAACATTTACACGTTCAACAGATCTTCGCATGAGCAAATCTACACCTGAACATTTGCTCGTGCTTAAAAAGCAGTTCACAAATATTTTCTAAGAGTACGATTTCCTGGTCTACTTTTGTGAATTCCTGAAAGTCGTAAATCTGCAATAATGCAATGCACATGTAACATGGGTGCCAGTTTATGGCTTTCTTTAAGAATTGGGTCTCTAATTAGGTCTGGAGTTAAGCAAGACCTTTTTGTTTTTACCAAAGTTCTGTCTTATCTATCACTGGTTTCTGCTCTTTCGTAAGGAGCATTTCGGTACACAAAGTAGTTTTGTTCAGTTCCAGGGACTACTGTACAATATGTGCTTTTTGAGACCAATAATATTATTGCTTTTTGCCAGTGTTAGTTATAATGGTGAGGGCCTAGCAGCTTTCACAAAGTTCTATAAACACCATATTAAAGCAAGACACGCATTCTCAAAACCAAATGGCTGACCACCAATATCAGACCTATTGGCTTTGCTAATGCTACTTTATTTTCAAGTTTCCAATTATATTGTTGAAACTGTTTGCATTTATTTTTCATTATGAATATGTTTTGGAAATACTAGCATGCATCAACACATTTTACTATGTCTATGCTTCAAAGAACTGTAACCTACAATTTCACAGTAGTTTACCGAAACATTTTCTTTTCCATGTGCATCAACCTTGCTTTCAAGCTTCTGCATATATTTTCATCTAGTTAGAGCAATCAGGAAGTATTGCATGCAGCCTCATATTGTTAAGTTTATAAACACGTGTACACATTTTTACACTGCAACCAATGTCAGCAGTATTTCAGTCCAAGTTTACAGCGTTTTCTTAGAGAGCTCACCATAATAAGAAAGGCTTTGTATCAATGAACCATAAATATAAGTTCGAACAGCATTAACATATGGACATAAATATTACCTTAACTGCAGGCTGTGCCCTTCCCTGATCTATAATGTTGTACTGATAACTCGCAGCTAAAAGATTTGTGCAGCATGGGGTTGGGTCTACTTGTCCCAAGGATAAAATAAACATGACAACTTTATGTCTTTAACCCCTAACAATATGTCCTTGAAGTCAGTCTATACCAATTTCACGCCCCTGATGATGCTCACCAAAGGCTTGACTCTGCTGAGAAAGCTGAAACCGGTCAAATTGTTATGTCCTCTAATACCAAATGTACCATATCAACTGGGTTGTTCTGAGGGCATGTCTTCGGTGACCAGGCTACCTCATGCTCTCCAGCAAGATGTATGTTAGAAGTTCAATCACTGTTCAACACAGTAGGCTGAATGGACACTCAGCCTTGTTTAGTTCTGCACAATGATCATTTCATACCGTCTTGTCCTCATTCATGTGTGATTATGCGATTGTGTGGCTGTGGCGCTTTTTGAATAATTATAGATTTGCCACATTTGTCACACAAACCACCATCTGCTACATTATCTGCACATTTTAGCAAAAAAAAGTTTTGTTTCTTGCTCAAATGGTTAAAAAATCACTGCAAGGTCAGCAGCACATGTTGCCATACAGTGGAACGTCCTTTCCAAAGTGTGACTGGTCAGCTTTCTGGTTGCTTATTGAGTGTTAAATTTGGACAAATGACGTGCAACCAATGCCTTTACAGTGATAACAAGTGTAACTGACAAAATAATGACGTAATACTTTAATAAAATGTGCCAGATTACGCCGCATAATTTGGCTTTTCTTGCAGCATAATTTAATCAACCCTGCCACATAATTTGACCCTCCCTGGCTGCATAATTCTGTTGGCCCTTGCTGTTGTTCACTGATAAAATTTACAGCACACAGTCTGCCAGCTATATGGCATCTGATGGGCTTTTGCTAGTTAGGGGTATGACTAGCGATACTATTATGTCTGGTGGCATCTGTGTCCTATAAAGAGAAATGTAACCTTGGGAGCCAAGGCGGTCCTTATACCCCCTAAGCTAGGGGAAGAGATGGGGTTGGGGAGTAATAGGTAGGAAAAGAGGTAAGTAAGCACACAAAGCATTAGTTAAATAACATTTTACTTATGGAAGGAGAGTGTTCAGGAAACCTTATATAACATGGTTTATGGAATGCCGCACCATTTGAGACCATAATTCATCTTCTCCACAAGCTCAAACTAGAATTTGAGTCTCTTGAAATTAAACAACGTTTGTGGGTCTAGTGTGGCATTGGAAGTTGACCTGCAGTCTGACTGGTAGTAAGACAAATGCAATGGACAGCCATATTTTTTAGCATTTTAGATAACTTCAAATAGGTTTCCCAACTGTAGAGATCCAAAGCCAACTTCAGAGCAATGATACGGAGTAGCTGCCCCGCCCCATTAAAATCCATCCACTGTAAGGGTGAGGGGATTGCCTCAAAATTATGCCTAAATAGCGGAACAGGCATTGTTTTTATGCCAAATCTGCCTAAATAAAAGTGATATAAACAAGCATTTGCAGTGCAATAGGTCTCGCATTAATTACGTTTGAGCTATTGGCATTGCTAAATATTGCAACACCAATTGCAATTGCTACAATAGTTAATTGTGGATGCGTTAACAATTGATGTGTGCACTGATGGCTGGTGGTGTGTGTGTGGCTGTAGAAATTGTGCACTGATGGCTGGTGGTGTGTGTGCCTGTAGAAATTGTGCACTGATGGATGGTGGTGTGTGTGCCTGGTGGAAGTGTGCACTGCCGGCAGGTGGTTTGTGCCTGGTGGAAGCATGCACTGACGGCTGGTGGTGTTTGTGCCCAGTGAAAGCATACACTGACTGATGGTGTCTGTGCCTGGCGAAAGTGCACTGATGGTATGGTTGTGTGTGGGTGGTTGTATGTGTGGGTGTGGGTGGTTGTGTGTGGTGTTTGTGGTTGTGTGTGTTGTGTTTGTGGTTGTGTGTGCGCACCAGGGTGACAGAGGAGCTCGCTGTTCCCAGAGCTGCTGCCGCGGAAGGTACAGTCACTTCATAGCTTGTGCTGCTCGCGCACTTCCACCTCATTACACCTATGGACACAAATGTCCTCTGATCTGCTGAGGAAAAGGCATCTGTTGTTTGTGCCAAGCCTTAGCCACATGGAAAGCAGTCACAAATGAATAACACTGCAGAGAGATGGAGCCGAGGGAGGTGGCAGGGATCAGAGAAGGGATTCTGACAGAGGAGACAAATGTGCCGTGGAGGAGTGAGAGAAAGGGGAAAGTGGAGGGAGAGAGAAGGAACAAAACGAGAGGCGTGAAGAGAAAGAGATGGGGCAACAGGATGCCAGAGAAAAAAGAAAGGGGAATATGTAAAAACAGAAAGAGAGAGAAAACATGAAAAAGAGAGTGAGGAGAGAAAAAATTAGGAGGATGAAAAAGAAGTCAAATTGGAAAGAAAGAATACAATGGCAAAACTAAGGTAGCTGAAAGAAAATATACTGATGGAAAAGAAATGTAGGAAAAGGGATAAATGGAAAAGAAGAATAACAAGCATTTACAATGCAATAGGTCTCGCATTAATTAAGTTTGAGCTATTGACATTGCTAAATATTGCAACACCAATTGCAACAAAAGTCTATAAATTGTAGGCCCAAAAAAGTGTGTATTTATTTTTGTAGCAATGGTGGCATGCTGCGCTTTAAATGAATATGTTTAAAAGTAAAGTGCGCCATACTGCTTGTGGGTTGTGGGCTTCGGCGGGCCGGAATGACAAGCGGGGAGGCCAGATGTAATGCGCTATAATGAGCCTGTTTTATTGTGGTCAAGGTACAGGGGGGGGGGGAGGTAGTCTCTGCGAGGGTTGCACAGGTATCTGGTACGTTCTCCGGGGTGAGAAGAGATGTCCCGGGGAGGGGGTTTCTTTCCCCACTGCTGGGCTGAGGTCGTCTGTACACGGGGTTTTCTCCTGACGTTGTCCGGGCGATGGGATTCCTCTCTCGCGGCGGGGTCGTCTGGTCCTGTATGACACACCGGTGGGCCTCGGAGGTTTGGGACGAGAGGAAAAGAGAGCTGTTAGTTTCCTGCTCTCCTGACTTAACGTAACCAGCACCAACACCGGGTTGTGGGGGAACAGAAAAGGCGAGGTGAGGGAGGGGTGGACGGGGGGGGTAGGTGGAAGCAACCGACGACACAAAGGGGGGGGGGAAAGAGGTGAACAGTGTGCTCAAGGGATTGGAAGTGTCCTACGTCTATTTACAGTGTCACAGTGCTCAGGGGGTTGTGTGGCATTTTTACAATATGTACACTAAACTATACAAGGGACCCACGGAGAAGGATAGTGGTTACTCACGTGGCCCGCCGCAACTCCCTGGTGAGTTGCGGCCGCTCTCCAGCCACCTCCTGAGGACTCCACCTGTCCTCAGACCACACGTCGTCGTCGTCGGCGTCCTCCTCTGCTGTCTCGACTCGACTCTCCACCTCTTCACCTCTCGCTCTCAGCTCCGGTTCCTTCCTTACTGCCTCCTGCCACGAGTCCGACGGTTGGAACCCCCTTCCTTGTGGATCGTCGGCTTTTCTATCTTCCGGGTCGGAGCAGGGGGAGGGACTTCCGGGGTCACGGGGAACTGCTTCCGGCATCCCGACGCCGGTTCCTGGCGTACCTGCAGGGGACGAGAGAGCGCAGAACTCCTGGGGAAAGGAAACAAGGTGCAATCCAGGTTAGACAAGTCGTCCCCCGCGCGAGGATGCTTCCCCGCTAAGGAAGGGACCTCGACCTTTCCACACTGCTATTGTTACAATAGTTAATTGTGGATGCGTTAACAATTGATGTGTGCACTGATGGCTGGTGGTGTGTGTGTCTGTAGAAATTGTGCACTGATGGCTGGTAGTGTGGGTGCCTAGTGGAAGTGTGCACTGCCGGCTGATGGTGTGTGTGCCTGGTGAAAGCGTGCACTGACGGCTGGTGGTTTGTGTCTGATGAAAGCGTGCACTGACGGCTGGTGGTGTGTGTGCTTGGTGAAAGCGTGCACTGACGGCTGGTGGTGTGTGTGTGCCTGGTGAAAGCGTGCTCTGACGGCTGGTGGTGTATGTGCCCGGTGAAAGTGTGCACTGATGGTGTATGTGCCCGGTGAAAGTGTGCACTGACGGTTGGTTTTGTGTGTGGATGTGGGTGTGTATGTGTGGGGCGGGTGAGGGGGCAGATAAGCGTAATGTTGACAGCTCTGAGGAGCACACAGTTTATGCTCATATTCTGAAGTATGTGCTTCCAGACTCCCTGCTCCCACTTGACGGTCGGTCCGAGTTATTCCTTGCACTGCTGTTAAGCCTCAATAAATCCCAGGCACACTTCCGCTTTGCATCTATCGCCACTGGGAAAAGCAGTGTACCAGTACGTTGATTAATTGGCTGTCTGATGGAGAACCTCCTGTGAAATCTAAAGCATTTAATAAAATAACCCTCATGTTTGCTCTATGACCCTCACATTATATCCTCAATGACCTTCACGTGAGATAATAAAGTGACCCTCCGGTGAGACCCGAGAGTTAGCCTCGTGAGATCCAAGGGTGATTATACCGGAGACGCCAAAAGAAGCTGCTGTGACATGTCCAGGATCCACCTAAATTACCCAACTGTATTTACAAAAACTATAGAAATGTGAGAAAATAGATGCGGAATAGGTCATGTGCGAGACCCCGACACGCTGCCCCTACGCTAAACGATTACAAAAGTATGCACATGTCTATTTCTGGGCTTTTAAACTCTCCTGACATAGAAATAGTGGTATAACAAGAACATTATATCTAGGACCACTGGGATTATGTGGCAGTGATAGACCAAAGTAAGCCGCTAAATTGTATGGCAAGAAAAGGCAAATTATGCGGCATAATGCAACACATTTTGTTATATTACTTAACTATTTTGTCTTTTTTACTCACGGTAACACCATCTGGGCAAAGATTTCACCTTATTAACAGTACCTGCTTAGCATCCAAATGCACCAATAAACAAATGAAAGGTAACTAGTCAACTATTGTAAAAGGTCCTCCACTGCGCTTGAACTCATCGTCAAGCTTTAGTGAGCTAGAAGCATGCAGCGCTAGGAGAAAGCAGCTGTGTGCAGAGCGATGCGCTACGGGAGATAGATGTACAGAGGAGAAGAGACGCCTTGTGCGCAGAGCCATCAGGAAGGAAGCGAGGACTTGTGGCATCACCTTACAGTACACTCTTCGTTTAATGCCGTCCACATCAGCAGAGCAGAGGCCTGTAGAGAGGTCCTGGCAGGCTCGGCTCAGCTCCCTGAATACTGGAGGGGGGAGATGCCTGGCTCTGGCTTAGCCCGACATCCTGTTGGCACCTCGAGCCCATGACGAGCTGAGCCTCCATGTGGCATTGCCTGCCCCTCTCCCCTTACCCCCGGATGCGGTGTAATGGCTATGCCTGCTGACTTTAGAACTGGGAATCGGTTTCGAGTCACTGAGTCGCTTGACATCCTATAGGTCTGGACGAATATGCTAATATTCCCGGGACAATAAAAATGAATGTGACCTTGTGTAAGGTAACTGGAATGAATGACGCCCCTTAACAGAAGACACGCCCATCCAATACCTGGGCTCTCTGAAGAGAGCACGCTGCGATGGTCAGCTATGTGTGTGTGTGTGAAGGGGTGCACAGCGATGAAGGAGGTTACAATGCGTTGAGAGGGGTGAACAGTGAAATAACTTGCAATACCACCTACCATCGTCCTGCCCTAACAGCCCCACATAACGCCTTAATTTGCTAAAATGTGAGGGACAGTACAGCAGCAAAAAGTGAATTGAAAGGATAACGCCAGCAGCGTGGGTAATGTAACAGGCATTGGAAATGCAATTGGTCTCGCATTAGAAAAGTTGGAGCTATTTGTCTTGTAAATGACAAACATTTTATTTATTTGTTGGTTTTCAAAACAGCTAAATTGATAGCTTTGTCATTTACAATGCCAATACTTATAACTTTCGCGAATGTGACACCTATAGCATTTGGAATGCAACACTGAAGAGAGGGTGCTGCCACAGCACTTACTCATTCAAAATAAAACCTCCCTCCTCTAGATTTGCTTGGTGTGTTTGGACCATGGAGGCTGCGAGCATTGGAGGTTCGGGCACTGTGGCGGTGGTGTGTGTGTGGGAGGGGTCTCTGTTTACATTTAGAGCTGAGCATAGGTATATAACCACCTCCTGCCCCCCGGGTGAAATGCGCAGGGCCTGAGGCTCCCCGGATACATATTTTGGCACCTGTAAGAAGTGGTGGACGGACGAAGTGGGAGAGTGGTGGGGGGGGGTCAAGTGGGGAGGCTAGAGAATGGAATATATCTCGTGACGGGCTCCTGATCAGCTGCGACTTTGTGCTGATAAAATGTGTTTTCATGTTACAGCTATAGAGATGCACCTGCTCTCGCGCGCGCTTGTCCACATGCCACAAGCCTGTACTGTACTTCCCAAGACACGTCTGCAAGGATCACACCCCCTTTTTCCTATGTACAACGGAATCCAACAGTTCCACAGTTGCTGCTCCACTCAGTTTTCTTTGAGCCCAGCAACTTAAACCTTACTTTGGCCACATTATTTCTAATTTGCTTATTTGCTGCTTTTTGCACCGTCTCCATAAACGTGTCCCTACTTCGAATGAAAAAAGACTCATCTTTTATAAAAAGTCGACAAAAACACCAACATCGCTGGATACATAAGAAAATGGAATACTATATTTGATTTAGAAAGTTCTTTTTCATATAGATAAACATGCAAGTTAAGGAAACAATGGGCAGCGCCCGAGGGAGCTTAGCGGGGGCCATAAGCTGCTATCAGATTCTCAGCAGAGCCTTTGCATAAAATGACTACAGCTGGCTCCTAAGCTCTCCATAGCCCGGGGGCTCCTGGGCCCCCGGGGGCGGACAGTCCGGTTTGTCTGGGAACGGTAAGTGCCGTAGAGAGCGAGCGACGAGTGGGCATAGTGGAAGAAGTGGGGGGATGAAACAAAGAAAGAAGGGGCGAGAGGAGGAGGAAGGATAGAAAGATGAGAGATGGAGAGAGGGGAAAAGAATTCGAGAGAAATCGAAGAGAGACGAGGGAGAAAACAGATGCTCACAGCCGGAGAAACAGCACGAGAGGGGTTGTGTGGAGATATAGAGAGAGAAATAAAAAAAAGACAGAGAGGGGGTAGCGACAGAGAGAGAACATGGGAAAGGTGACAAAAGAAAGATGAAAGCGATATATTAGGGAAAAATGCGATATGAAAGAACAGAGTGTAACAGAACGAGCTGTCAAGAGAGGGAGACTTAGAGAGCGGGAGATCGTGAGGTAAATGGAGGAGAGTGAAACAGAGCGGGAGATATGAAAGAGAGGGCAGGGGGAAGACACGAGCCGGGGAAGGAAGGCTAGGTGGAAATAATGGAGATAGTGCAGAGATAAAGTGAGAGGGTGATTCAGCTAGACAATGAAAGATAAAAGAGTGGAAATGTGTGAAACACTGACAGAGATGATTGGAGAAAGAAAGAAAAAGAAAGTGGGGGGAGAAGGGAGCAAAAAGAGATGAAGGTGGGACACGAGTGAGGCTGAGAAACAGAAAAAATTATTTAGAAATGCAGCAAGTGTAACAGAAATAAATGATTTACTAAGTAGGACATTTTGAGTGAGAGAACAAAGTAAGAAAGTGGGACTGAGACAAAGAGAGGAATGGAGCGGTAAAGTAGAGACTGACAGCGAGGTATGAGAGTGAGAGAAGAGAGCGATTGGGAGAAATGGGCGAAGCTAGAAGATAGAAATGAAAAAGGGGAGACTGAAAAAATAACACGGCCTAGCGGCCGTGAGAGAGAGGGGAGGTGCTGGTGGCTGGGGAGGAGAAATGCGAGCAAGGCTTTGTGAAATGCGAGCAAACTAACACGGCCTGGCGGCCGTGAGAGAGAAGGGAGGTGCTGGCGGCTGGGGAGGGGGAACAGATGGCAAAGACTGGCGATTTGATGCTGTGCATGCGCATTTTAACTCATTGCGCTTGTGCATTGAGCTAAAAGCGCACATGCACTGCATCAAATCGCCAGTCTAGTTAGTCTGTTTAAGCCCCTATAGTCTCGCTCCGCTCAATGCGCATGCGCATGCGCATTGACAGGCGAGACCTAATAAAGGGAGTGGCTTAAATAACGTGCAACATAAAAAAACATTTGTGCTTAGCTTAGTCTGCTGCCCCACTTGTATTTTGGCTGTTTTTGTCATTGCATCCAGATATGATACAACGAGTAGCAGCTTACTGACAATAAGTCAGGTCTATTGGCTTTGTCAATGGTTGTTAGTTGCATAAGATAAATAAGCAGCAACAATGGCTTGGGCTATAGTATGTGGCAGTGTTGGGTATAAAAAAATAAAAATAAAAAAAGAGGCCAAATTATGCAGTATAATGCAGCACATTTGGGTGCAGGGGGGGACTAAACAGGCGCAAGCAGCGGAAAGATAGTGGGAACACAAGTCACTTGGGGGGCATTACCTGGCCTGTTGTCACATCACACGGCTGATGTACGCCCATCCAATACCTGCCCTCTCTGAAGAGAGCACGCAGCGATGGTCAGCTATGTGCGAGTGTGTGAAGGGGTGCACAGCACTGAAGGAGGTTACAATGGGTTGAGAGGGGGTGAAGGGTTAAATAACTTGCAATACCACCTACGATCGTCCTGCCCTAACAGACCGACATAACGCCTTAATTTGCTAAAATGTGAGGGACAGTACAGCAGCAAAAAGTTGATTGAAAGGATAACACCAGCATCGTGGGTAATATAATAAAGGAGTGGCTTAAATAACATGCTTAGCTATGTGTGCTGCCCCACTTGTATTTTGGCTGTTTCTGTCATTGCATCCAGATATATGATACGAGTAGCAGCATACTGACAATAAGTCGGGTCTGTTGGCTTTGTCAATGGTTGTTAGTTGCATAAGATAAATAGGCAGCAACGATGGCTTGGGCTATAGTATGTGGCAGGGTTGGTTATAAAAAAAAAAGAGGCCAAATTATGCGGTATAATGCAGCACATTTGGGTGCATGGGGGGACTAAACAGGCGCAAGCTGCGAAAAGATAGTGGGAACACAAGCTGCTTGGGGACATTACCTGGTCTGTAGTCAACCACCAGCTCACAAGAACATGCCTAAATCAAAACCACAATGTCCGACCATCCACAGTAATGAAACACAGATGATGCATGGTGTCTGTGTTCATCAAGCCTCCAAATATACTCACATGGTTATGGGAAGTGCTTGTTCACAATGTCGCACTGCTGAAGTGTAAAATGAAGAGCCGTAACCATCAGGCGAGTGCCACGTGAACCATGTGAAAGAGTAAAGTCGCATTTGAAATGTAAACAAGCACGGCAAACAAAGTGGCTGGTGCACGCAGGAGAGATTAATAAAAACACAGTTGATACACTGTAAAGTGGGTGCCATGCTCATCGTGCCCCCAAAAACGCACAGCGTTAAGGGAGTGCTAGGTAATCGGTCACAGTGCCTTATAAACCACGACGTGATTCTTCAACAAAAAAAAAACACACACATTTGAAGGAAGCGCTCGGTGGTCTTTCACAATGCCTCGCTAGGTGAAGCAACCCTAGGCTGGGGCAGTTTTAAGCGTAATAACCCAAGAGAACAAGCGATGCGCGCTCTGTGCACTCTGTGCTAGGGGAGATGGAGTGCCATTAAAGGAAGGGGACGGAGAGGAGCCTGTGAGAACTCGCGCTGAAAGTTCAAAGAAAAGCGGAGATCAAAGGAAGGGTGGGAGGAACATTGGTGAGCGAGCATATGGGAGTGAGGGGGTATGCAGCCTGGTGAGCTGAATGCGTGTGGCAGCAGAGGCGGAGCGCGGCGCGTCTGGTGGCAAATGGAAGCTGTGCACAATGCGCGTGGTTGTGCTCACATGCACTGTACCCAAGCTGCATTTTAGGAGCACTTTTCAAAGCCCTTACTTTATATCTCACAAGCATTGCTAACGCAATGGCTATTGCAAGACCTAAAAATCACAGAGAGGGGATAACGAGAGGTGTGAAAAGAGAACTAGGAAGAAAAGAGGATAAACAATGGGAGATAAAGAAGTAGGCTCGGTGGGAGATGTTGGCAGAGCAAAACACGGCAAGAGCTTAAGAGAAATGACAAGACCAGATTTACATCGTGATGAGGTTTAATTAAAATTATACATGACTTCTGGATTTGCTCAACTGTGAAAATTCGTACTTCGCACATAGCCATGCGGGTGAGGAAAGAAGACGACTAACTGAAGAGCGCGTCCCTTAAATGGGCACAGTGCTGTTAAAATAAAACTTGTGTGGCCGTGTCGCGGGGGGGGGGAGAGCGGAGGAGCGAGAGGAAAGACAGATGGTGCATGGCGCCTGATTCATTAAAGCTGACGAGAAGGAAGGGGGGGGAGTGCGTGCAAAAGAGCCAGATGGCAGCCGTGCATGCACGCGTTCTCGTGAACCCAGGCATTAGGTCAGCTAAACCCTGTGGGTAGCATTTTGAAAACTCACTTACTATAGTTCGAGCAAGCAGCGCATGCGCTGCTTTAGGCTGGACCTAAAAAAGGTGCAGTGAATAAGTTATGTATAATATTTTTCTCTTGCCATTTTGAGGTATTGGTGATATTTACATTACACTCGTCTGTGGCCTTGTTGTTTAGGTCACTAAAACCCCTCAATGACAGTTTAGCACCATTTTACACTAATGCCTGTAAACTATTCTCTCTATATATAGGTATGTGCAGACTGATGTTCGCTCTTTCCCTGTGTCTCTCTTCCCTGTCCTGTCATTACTAATGAACTGGCCCTTATTAGTAATCACCGTGATGAGGACGAGATGGACAAAGGGTAATTAGGATTACCAGTAAATAACCGGGACAGTAATTATCAATGTTGAGTGTGTGGGGCGGCCATAACTCACGAAGCATTCAGGTAGTCCGTTTTTCAACTTGTTTGGCTATGGCCTATGTGTTTTTTGTCATATAACTTCAACTGTAACTGTTAAATATTAGAGTGCCATTATGTCTCAAATGTACATAGTGGCCTGATAACGAAGGACGTATGCAGGAGGGAATTAATTAGATTAAGCTATTTCGTAATTTTAGTGTAAATATGCAGAACACTGAGACTAGTTTCACATTCCTAAAAAGTTGCAATAGCTCGAATGCCTAAACAGCTTTAAAGTCACTTAGTGTGCCAAATGATAGCCACTTTGTTCTGGTCAGGTAACCATATGTAAGTCACTCATTACAGTGGGTTCAATATGTGTGTATGTATAGAGTCAAGCCAAAGATTCTCATATTACACTGGATGTGAATTTCTCAGAAGGAATACACTTTGTTACTTTGTTCAGAAGTATGAAATTAACTTGTAGTTGATATTGTCAAATTTACGTAGGAAAATAAAAATTGCACGATCACACATCTTATTTAACCAGCAGTGTAATCCTGTAATGCTGGGTTTACAGCATTGTCTTCTATAATTCAGTCAACAAGAGAACAAATAAAAGGTTACACTTAAAAAAGGAAGAGGTGTGGCGCCGCGGCCAGGGCGACTGACTCCAGAATCTGGGGATCACGGTTCGATCCCTGACACCGGCAGCAAATTAACCCAGCACCATGTGACTCTCGGCAACAGTTTGTTTAATCTTCCTGACGGCCCCCAGCGCCTAGAGACCCTTACGGGTGATTGTGTGCTTTACAAATGTGGATTATTATTATTATTACAAATCAGTTATTCATTTGCAGTGCAATTGCAAAAAATACACACGTATTTGAAAATTTTAAGCAGCCCCTTCCCCGCCTTGGAATATATGTATATTTGTTTTTACTCCTGCCCTTGTTAGGAGTACATTTCAAACCTTCTCCACAGGGTGGGAAAACGATCAGCGAAAAACTGGGCAATACTCTTAAGCATATGAAGTTATGAGTATGTTTGAGCTCGGAGGCCATTCCAGCCTTGGAATGACCACTTCTGAATACTTTAAGTCGGTCGGTGGATTTACTCTTACGAAAATCTTCTCAAGTGGATCCTTTTATGAGTGAAAAGCCAACTTTTATAAGTGCAAGCCAAACATATTTGCATAGAAACCCCATAATTGTTTGACTAACTAGACTTTCCAGAGTTTATGTAGTTCTATTAAGTAAATGTCCTGTAATTGATATATAGCAGTTAGTGTGTTCACAGTTAAAGAAACGAAGGGAGCAGTGGCACAGTGAGATGAAGTAACCTGCCCAAGTATTACAAAATGTAGTCAAATGGAGCTTGGCAGACGGGTGTGATCTTCTTGATCCTCAGTTTGCAACCTAGTCACTGGTTTGCAAGCTGAAGCTTGAGTTATGTGGAGTAATAGTTTGTGAAACTGAGTTTGTTTATAAGTGAATTTGCAGGAGCAATTCACAGTACATGCCTCAAACTAAAGTAAGAAAGAGCAATGGTATATCCAGAACTCTATGATGAAAGCCCTACTATGATCAGAATGCTAACTGAATCAGAGCTCATTCAAAAATAGAGCCTCTACATATGCAGTACCTGCTAATATTAATTGATTTTAGATCAGTAGAGCCATGGTTCAAGAGTTTAGTATAATAAGAAAGGTGTATGATCAGAGATGTCGCAAAATCAAAACCATGGTCCAATTTGAGCCCTTGAATAACCACAGAGAGTTTCATGGTAGCTCAAAAGTAATAATGAGATTGTTACCACCATTGCTGACCTCGTTACAGGGCACCACATGTGACAAGTGTGGAAAATAAAAAAATATCTATGTATGTATCTATATCTGTGTGTGTGTGTGTGTGTGTGTGTGTGTGTGTGTGTGTGTGTGTGTGAGTATATGTATGTATATATTACCTACTGGCGGTCGCCAGTAGGTATATATAGTTAGGATTGATTTCCATAGGGAAATCGCAACATTCTATTGGGAATAACTTTGGCGCCGGTTGAGGAATCTGCCTGAATTTTTCAGCAACTTTGCCTCGCGGCGCTCCGGTCCTTCCCTGAAAGTTTGGGGGGGGATTAGTCAAGCGGGGGCCGAGATAAAAGGGGGGTCCCAAAACGTGTTTTCCCCATGTTAATTTCCATAGGGCGGTCTGTCGCACTTTTAGCTCGAACGGCTGAATGGATTTTCACCAAACTTGGCAAAATTGTAGGGACTGGTACCCCGATGTGCCTTTGCTATGTCTCAAGATATATGCTCCAGTGGTTTTTACGAAAATTAACTTTGAAAAAATATATATTGGGCTACATTGGGCTATATATATGTTAGAGCTCAAATGTAGCCCAATGTAGCCCAATGTAGCCCAAAGATGGCCACCAGAGACAAAAAAAAACAAATGTAGCCCAAATATCAGCCAGATGTAGCCCAACTATAGCCCAATGACAGAATGTCCCAGAGTGTTCTAAAGAACAACTAGAGCGCTAACAGTCTTACTTATGACAAAAGTATGGCACACCTTAAGTCATCTTGATTGGAATAAAGTGTTAACACTTAAAACATTTAATTTGCAAAGGAACAAAATGAGGGGGTTCATTTTGCCATAGAAATTATGATTAGTGCTGAAGAAAGAAAAATTAGGGCACATTTTGAGTGACTTCTCAAATCCTCTTATATTTCATTAAAAAAATTCTGATATGCAGTCTCCCAAGATGGCCACCAGAGACAAAAGAGCCCAAATGTAGCCCAAATATCAACCAGATGTAGCCCAACTATAGCCCAATGACAGAATGTCCCAGAGTGTTCTAAAGAACAACTAGAACGCTAACAGTCTTACTTATGACAAAAGTATGGCACACCTGAAGTCATCTTGATTGGAATAAAGTGGTAACACTTAATACATTTAATTTGAAAAGGAACAAAATGAGGGGTTTCATTTTGCCATAGAAATTTTATATATATATATATATATATATATATATATATATATATATTACATTACCTACTGGCGATAGCCAGTAGGTATATATAGTTAGGATTGTTTTCCATAGGGAAATCGCAACATTCTATTGGGAATAACTTTGGCGCCGGTTGAGGAATCTTCCTGAAAACGTCCTTAACTTTGCCTCGCGGCGCTCCGGTCCTTCCCTGAAAGTTTGGGGGGGATCAGTCAAGCGGGGGCCGAGATAAAAGGGGGGTCCCAAAACGTGTTTTCCCCATGTTAATTTCCATAGGGCAGTTGGACTCACTTTTAGCCCGAACGGCTGAATGGTTTTCCACCAAACTTGGCAAAATTGTAGGGACTGGTAGCCGGATGTGCCTTTGCTATGTCTCAAGATATATGCTCCAGTGGTTTTTACGAAAATTAACGTTGAAAAAATATATATTGGGCTACATTGGGCTATATATATGTTAGAGCCCAAATGTAGCCCAATGTAGCCCAAAGATGGCCACCAGAGACAAAAAAAACAAATGTAGCCCAAATATCAGCCAGATGTAGCCCAACTATAGCCCAATGACAGAATGTCCCAGAGTGTTCTAAAGAACAACTAGAGCGCTAACAGTCTTACTTATGACAAAAGTATGGCACACCTAAATTCACTGAAAAAAACATAGGTTTCAGGCCTTATATAGTTAGGAATTAGGCACAAGAAAGCAGAAAAACAAACATGTTGAACACAAAAAGGGGGCAGGGTAGAAACACCCTGACCCCTTAGGGCTGCTCATGTGGTCCCACTAGGATATTAATATATTTAAACGTTATCCGCTAATAGAATTAGCATTTAAAAAACCTTTGAAATTCACTGAAAAATCAGGCCTTATATAGTTAGGAATTAGCATTTAAAAAACCTTGTGAATTCACTGAAAAAACCATAGGTTTCAGGCCTTATATAGTTAGGAATTAGCATTTAAAAAACCTTTGCAATTCACTGAAAAAAACATAGGTTTCAGACCTTATATAGTTAGGAATTAGCATTTTAAAAACCTTGCGAATTCACTGAAAAAACCATAGGTTTCAGGCCTTATATAGTTAGGAATTAGCATTTAAAAAACCTTTGAAATTCACTGAAAAAACCATAGGTTTCAGGCCTTATATAGTTGGGAATTAGCATTTAAAAAAACCTTTGAAATTCACTGAAAAAACCATAGGTTTCAGGAGTTATATAGTTAGGAATTAGCTTTTAAAAAACCTTTGAAATTCACTCAAAAAACTATAAGTTTTAGTGGTGTTATAGTTAGCTGGACATTTTATTCATACAAAACCATTTGGGTATTTTTTTCTGAACAAAAACAAAAATAGGGAATGCCAAACTGCTCAACAGTGAATGGATATCTCAGTGCTATATGTCCAAGTAAGTACATATGTAAAATACAGTGCATATGAGAGTTGGCATATATAAATGACTATACATGAGAAATTGCTCCTATATAGTTAGTTGTACTAACTATATTTCGCGCACCCGCAATCCACTGCTGATGATGTCACATATTAGATCATTCATGACATGGTCAGTGACATCACTGATGACATCTCAAATGACATCACTGATGACATCACTGATGACATCATCCACGTGACAATCACATACACCTTTTCATACACTATTACAATTTTTCATCACTCTTTGTAAAATACAGAGTATCATATTTAAATCCATTGTCACAGCAATACAAATATCTAAAAATCCACTCAGTGATTCATAGATGTATACACACATCTAATCACTTACCTATGGATTCACTCATACATGCTGTCAATGAACAATAGAACACTATCAAAAATACTTATACATCTATATCGACATTAAACAACAGCACGCATCCTATTCACATATGAAGTCATCCTACTCACTTATGCAAACAATGGATCATACTTACATATTTACTTAGCAAAACACTTATACAAACACCACTTCTTCTATTCATTTAGATAGTAAGTCATACTTAGTGAATTATAAAATCATTATTACAAGTATACAGTTATCCATACAGTCACTCACACAATCGTTGTCTTATGTATACTTATTTATATACAACAACTGACACATACACTGCCTTTTATTTTTCTAGTTTGTTGGACATGTACCATTGAGAAATATATTTGCTCATCACCACACCCATAAAGAGATTCACTCACCCAAACAACTGTTAGAACATGTAGTTTTAACTTCATATATCTACTGAATCAACTATTCACACATCTTTGGACAGTCACACCCCCCCCCACCGAACCACACACACTTTCACACTCCCATACAAATACTCAGTTAACTAATCAATAACTAATATAGACTTTCACATAGCTAGTAACCAACTGTAGAATCAGTTTACACAACAACTGACAAAGTGATACAGATATTCACACAGTTTAGTCACTATCCACTATATTTAGTGAGACATTATAAATTGGTCAAGTAAACAGTCAATTACACTGCTACTAAATCCTCCATCCAAATATTTATTTATATATATCCACTTATTCTTCAATGCAAATTGCTATATATATATAATGCATATTTAAATAACGAAGCAAACCACATTCACTGGATGATGTCATCAGCGATGTCATCAGTGATGTCATTTGAGATGTCATCAGTGATGTCACTGACCATGTCATGAATGATCTAATATGTGACATCATCAGCAGTGGATTGCGGGTGCGCGAAATATAGTTAGTACAACTAACTATATAGGAGCAATTTCAATGGTTTTGTATGAATAAAATGTCCAGCTAACTATAACACCACTAAAACGAATAGTTTTTTGAGTGAATATATATATATATATATATATATATATATATATATATATATATATATATAATTGCATTTGTTTTGATTTTTAAGTATTTGCTCCCTTGGCCAAGAAGTTATTTCATAAAATTGTGCTACCCTGTGGCTTAAAGTGAACCTGTGTTAATTAACCTGCACCTAATGTTTTTAGGTCTCACCTACGGAGCACACAAACGCTGCTTTGGAGTGACCTCTTGGAATCACTCCGGATTTTTTCGGAAACCCGTGCATGCACTGCACTGTTTCCAATGAGCACTCGTGCATATACGGCGTTTACCTTGAGCGAGCAGCGGCGCCATCTGTTTGCAATTCTCGCGCCCGCGCTTTGGAAACCGATGACGCCTCTGCTTCTACCCGCACGGTAAACGCTGTACATGGACTGAGCCTTGAAGCCGCACCCCGTTCCCCACCATGGCGTTGCTGGCCCCGCTCCACTCAAACCCCCTTGAGTGGTGCCCTCAGCGTCCACAGGCATCTAGACCCCTCCACTCCCTTTGCTACTGCTGACACAGTGCCCTCCTTAAAAGACCCACTGCCCCGAACGCACCCCTCCCACTGCCCCCTGCCCGGGCTAGCCCCATCGGCCCGTCTGTTTTTGCCTGTCTGCATTTCGCCTCTGATGCTGCCAGTGGTGACCCCTGTTTTCACCCCTTCGTTGACTGCACTTAAATGCATTATTCTGTGCCCAAACACTGGCCCCAGTCGCCCCTCATCTCTACTGTGCCATCTGCATGACAAAAGACCCGTCCTGCCAGGCTTTAGTGTTCCATCGATATCATCGGTGGGACGGGCGCCGGCTGCAAAGGTGCGCACCCCTTGACAGCCCAATCCCAACTGTTTCTTGCTCGTTAAACCCGAGATCTGTGCATAACTGCCGGTCCCACGTCCAGTGAAGGCAGCTCAGCTGTTCATGCGCCTGCTGCATGGATCTCTACACGGCATGCAAACTGCAGACCCGGTGCACCAGCCAGGTGTGTTCATGCTGTTCCAAAAAAGGATAGGGAGTGCCCCCCCCCCTTGTCACAATAGGCTCCAATCCCAATGAGACAGTAATTATTTGGTTATTGCACATGCTGCTGAATAGTGAGTAACTACCAAATAATACTTCCAGGTAAAAAGTAACCTGTAAGTGAACAAGCATGCACCTCTCTGCACAACATACATGTCACATACTACAATCCCACAGATTGTGGATTGCTGTACCAGGGGAAAGACATTCCCATGCCAGCGACAGTTCAGTTGGTTAAAGCACATGCTGCAGAAGATGTCTCTCAACCCCCGTTAAAATCTCACAGGTTAACGAGCGTACTCCAGGGACTCGTGCAGTCTGCAGGTAACATCTGAGGCCTGCAGCAGTGCGGGTCTTCACACCTGCTGTAGGGAAGAGTGCTGCATTTACTATGTGGTGACAGGTCCTACACTCATATGGTTAACATTCCTACTGCATTTGCAGCTGAATAACCCACAGGGGCAGGCTGCAAAGCCAGTGCGAGTGCTCAGCGGGTGAATGCGCCTGCTGAACAACAAACTTGGTCTGCAGGGCAACATGCTTCAAATTCTAAAAAAGACTCCAATTGATTAAATACATCTTTATTGGTCAGGCTACAACAAGGCAGGTTAGTGGATTAATGTGCCAGTTGCAGTGGTCTATTAAACAGCAGTTCTTAAATCACACAACTCTGCACATTGAACACCCCAATGCAGATGTTTACAGCCCATTAAGCAAGACACTCATATTTACTTATCTATACACAGAGCGACTTTTATACTCTTTTCCCTTTTTATTAGCATTCTTGTAATCACTCTAAACTACTTCTTGTCGGTCTGACTTCTCCCACATATTGGATTGGCCTTTGCGTGTGGCTTTCAATAATGAAAGCACGCAAATGGCCAAAGGCGAGCGCATGTCCCACCTCTCTGTTTACTGGTCACTCCCACTGCGTTTTGCTGTTGGGAGCAAGTAGGGGCGCGTAGGGTGTCTGCTCCATTCCTCGTATCCCACAGGGTTTTTGCCTGCGAGAGCGAGCAGTGCCTCCTTGTTAATTAGACCAATCATGTGTATCTGATGTTTGGAAAATTGCTATTTTTTTTGTTTTTACCTTTCCCTCCTCCCCTCAATATGCATCCTGATTGGTGCTCCCTTCACACCTCGTCATAGCCTTGTGCCACAAAACGCTTGTATTGATCACAGGTTAGAACTGTGTGATCCTGGACAAATCGCCCATCACCCCTTTGTCCCCGTTCTCTGACAAAGGTGGGAGCGCTTAAAAGCAAGATGTATACCTTTGTTAAGCGGCACTATATGGAACTGGACCGTTACATTGGCAGCAGCCGCTCACGCTCCCCTCCAACACCCCAGCAGCCTTCATCCCAGGTTTAAGTCTTCAGCCCTCCTATGCCTGCACAGTCATGGATACTGTACATGCCTCTGCCTGTGCAGACCGAGGCTCACTTAGCCAGCGTCTCAGGGCAAAGAATGGATGTGCGCTGCCACCGACTCCCTCTCCCCTACTGCTCTCATACAACACACATAAATACATGACTCCGGATGGCCTGTCTTTGCATTTGCCTATGGTGCTCTTGCAAGAACATTTCATACTCCCACAATTTAAATCACCCCTTATAGTAGAGCCTTGCGGGTTTATCAGGAGGCCGGGAAAGGGTAACGTAATGCTACAATATAAGTCGGACAACTCAGTGGGTCGAGTTCCTGCAGGGCTAAGATTCAAATATAGACAGGGCCAACCTAGACTGCAACAATAGCAAGTTGTGCGGCTCCAGGGGCTCTATTAACGCACACTTTGTTGCTGTTACAACAACAGAAAGACTGCTGGGGTTCTCGCAGAGTGAACGCCGATGTGGCTTGTAAGAAAGTCATTGTTTTGTCCCCTGCTCAATGCACAACCCCATGTTTTAGGCCTGGATTACAATGTAGAGGTGCACAACCAGAGCCATCAATTCGAGGGACCTCAAACTCTAGGAGGTCTCAGAGGAAACTGCAAGACTCGAGGGGGCAGGTGTTCTCTGCCCAGCAACAACCTTTACAAAAGTGAGTCCGTGTGTATGTGTGTGGGCGCGTGGGCGATTCCACCAGATGTCTTGGTGCCCTACAATTCCCCCTTTTCAGGGGTCATCTGGCTGATTGTTAAAGACCAATTGTAGGTTCACAGCCCACCCTTTGTTTATCATTGGTTGGCATTATTGTCATTCTCATGTGTTTACTTTTTATTCAATGGCTTATCCTCTTCTTGTGTTTGTCCCGCCCCTGCAGCACAGCCTTTTTACAATTATTCTGATTGGCTGAAGTGCATCCTTAGAACTACTTCTTTCTTTAACACCCAGCACACCATGAGAGGGCATTTGATTTTTAGCTCTCTCCCCAGTGTGCTGCTTACCCCCCTCAAATACTTCCCCGCACTCTAATACTCCCCTCCTCTCGCTGCTTGTCTGTAAAAGCACCGCAAAACTGGGATGTTTTCGCAGTCCTCTGGCTGAAGAGCTGACTTTAAGGGCTGTTTTGGTTTTATCGCCTTCATTCCACATATTGCATAAACGTGCAAGCTTGGCACACAAGGCTTTTTTTTTTGTTTTTGTTACAAGTCTGTTTTATTTTGCAACAAAACCCCTGGGTGGGGCACAAGAACACAGCGTTAAGCCTACAACCTCTATCTGAGGCCGGCCGCGATCAATGCGCAACAGAATTTGCTCAGTCAGAGTATTTAACACAGCGCCTTGCCTACAACCCCGAAGGGCCGGCCGCGTGGCTTAGGAGAAGCTGTTAAAGTTGCTCAGTGGTGAAAGAACCCCAATGACGAATCCGGGGGGGGGGAAATGAGAGAGTAACAAGCCCAGCGCCTACTAACGACCCAACAGGGGTCCGTGAAAACAGAAAGGAGCTACAGAGGAAAGAGAGAAAGGGAAAGTGAAGGGGAAGTAAGCCAGAAACAGGATAGAGGAGTGATCGTGCTAGCAGGTGTGGTAGGCTGGTCCGTGGATGGAAAGCGGTACTAGGCAGTGAGGGCCAGCCTCCGGGGCTCAGTTGTTATAGGAGTCGCCTACGGAAGCAACCTAGTAGGATCTGTAGGGACAATAGCATCCTCAAAGAGATGTAGGGTCCTGAGTCTAGTGGGCATGTGTCGTGCATGCTCCAGTGAGCACAGGTAGCGCACCAGGGGCTTCCAAACTGCCTCAAAGCGGGTGTGGCGCATCTGGAGTCGCGCCGTAAGGAGCTCCATTGCCAAGACGTGCCACAGCCGCACAAACCAGGAGGCTATAGGAGGTGCTTCAGTCTTCTTCCAATACAAGGCTATGAGTTGCTTGGCCGCACCTAGCATCTGTAGCGTTACAATCCAGTCACTACGGGTTAGGGCCTTAAGGTTTGGTGGTCTGACACCCAGCAGGATCGTACCTATGGCTTTAGGCAGAGGGAACCCCAATACCCCCCTGATGTGGCTAAGGACCTCCTTCCAGAAGACAGTGAGGAGCGGGCACGCCCACCATATGTGCACAAAGTCTCCCGTCGCAGCCCGACACCTCCAGCACAATGGCGAGACATTGGGGAACATCTTGTGAAGTCGCAGGGGAGTGTAATACCATTGGGTTAAAAGTTTATATGCATTCTCTCTCTGCGGGATGCTCTGATATACCTTGGGGATGTCCCTCCACACCGCTTCCCACTGTGAAGGCGTGATATCCGTATCGACCGCTATCTGCCATTGACGCTGATACGGGTGGGTGGGAATGAGTGGCGGGTGTTGTAGGATGTGATAAATCTGGGAGATCAATCGTTTCAAACCCCCAAGGGTGCGCGCCAAGCGTTTGAAGGGGGTGAAGGCGCGTGTAGCAGCCCGGTATACACTATCTTCAGAAGCCCAGTGTCGCAGTTGGGCGTACTGCAGCTGCGCGGCAGGCTGCAAGAGAAACTCCTCACAAGATTGATTGAACGATTTAAAAGAGCCCCCGTCGAACAGGTCGGAAAGCACCCGACAGTCCCCCTGTACCCAGTTCTCAAATGCCCGAGTTTGATGGGCCGGCGGGAAGTAAGGGTTTGCCGCTATGGGGGGATGGGAACGTAGTAAGGCCCCTGGAGACAGCAGTGGCGTCCCAGATGTCCAGCACCGTTTTCGTGGGCACTGCCAGGTATGCACTTCTAGAGTGGGCCGCTCGGTGGAGCCATGGCAGGTCCCAAATAGTGAAGGCGTGATATCCGTATCGACCGCTATCTGCCATTGACGCTGATACGGGTGGGTGGGAATGAGTGGCGGGTGTTGTAGGATGTGATAAATCTGGGAGATCAATCGTTTCAAACCCCAAAGGGTGCGCGCCAAGCGTTTGAAGGGGGTGAAGGCGCGTGTAGCAGCCCGGTATACACTATCTTCAGAAGCCCAGTGTCGCAGTTGGGCGTACTGCAGCTGCGCGGCAGGCTGCAAGAGAAACTCCTCACAACATTGATTGAACGATTTAAAAGAGCCCCCGTCGAACAGGTCGCAAAGCACCCGACAGTCCCCCTGTACCCAGTTCTCAAATGCCCGAGTTTGATGGGCCGGCGGGAAGTAAGGGTTTGCCGCTATGGGGGAATGGGAACGTAGTAAGGCCCCTGGAGACAGCAGTGGCGTCCCAGATGTCCAGCACCGTTTTCGTGGGCACTGCCAGGTATGCACTTCTAGAGCGGGCCGCTCGGTGGAGCCATGGCAGGTCCCAAATAGTGCGTCCCGTCACCGCCCTGTCCATGTGTAGCCACCCTTTTTCACTCTCCCTGACCCCCCACTCTATCACAAATCGGAGGTGCGTGGCCCAATAGTAGTGGTCCAAGTTAGGACAGGCTAGTCCCCCATCCTCTCCTCCTCCCCCCCCTCTCTCCTCCTCCCCCCCTCTCTCCTCCTTCCCCCCTCTCTCCTCCTTCCCCCCCTCTCTCCTCCTTCCCCCCCTCTCTCCTCCTTCCCCCCCTCTCTCCTCCTTCCCCCCCTCTCTCCTCCTCCCCCCCTCTCTCCTCCTCCCCCCCTCTCCTCCTCCCCCCCCCCCTCTCTCCTTCTCTCTCCCCTCCCCCCACCTCCCCCGTCGCGCGGGGCCATGAGGATTTTCTGGAAAAAACGGGGCCGCTTGCCACCCCAGATGAAGGATGTGAGCTCACGTTGCAAACTCCGTATGCAGTGCAGCGGTATTGGAGTGGGGAGGCATTGAAATACGTACAGGATTTTGGGAAGGATCGACATTTTGACTGCGTGGAGGCGGCCTAACCAGGACAGCATGAGGGGTTTCCACCGCCGCAGGTCATCTAAGACCTCCTTTCGGCAGGTCCGCCAATTAACAGAACTCCAGTCATCAAGGGAGGGGGCCAAGGTGACACCCAAGTATTTGATATGGCGCTCAGCCCACTGGTAGGGCACAATCTCTCTCAGGGTGGGGAGATCTTCCGCCGGAATGGTAAGATTCAGGGCCCAGGACTTGTCGTGGTTGATCTTGAGGCCGGAAGCACTTTCGAAGAGACTAAGCGCCCTATGGACAGCCGACCGGGAGTCTCGCGGGCGCGTAAGAGTAAGGATCAGGTCGTCCGCAAACATCGCCACCTTGTTGTCCCGTCCCCCGTGTGCTATCCCGTGGATGTCCGAGTCGCGCCGTATAAGCTCCGCGAGGGGTTCCACTGCAAGAGCGAATAGGAGGCACCCCTGTCTGGTGCCCCTGTGAATCGCTAGGGGTATCGTTAAGTCTCCATTAACTCGAATTCGAGCGTGGGGCCCTATGTATGGAGCCATAATCCTAGCAATCATCTTCGGACCCAGCCCGAGTTTACGAAGTACCGCCCTGAGGAAGGCCCAGTCCACCCGATCAAACGCCTTCTCTGCGTCCAGCGAGAGAAGGCAGGCCGGGATTTTCCAATGCCGCACTTTCCCTACAAGGTGCGCAAGTTTGTGCACGTTGTCTGCCCCCTTGCGATCGTTGAAAAATCCAACCTGATCGGGGTCCACAAGCCACTGCATGTTTGGGTCTAAGCGTTGGGCGAGGATCTTAGTGTATATTTTGAGATCCGTATTAAGCAAGGCGATAGGGCGGTAGGACGCACACAGTGTGGGGTCTTTCCCGGGTTTCGGTATTAACGCTATCTCCGCCATGCCCATGTCAGGGGACGGACCCGCCTCTTCCGAGAAAGAGTTAAACAGTCTGAGGAGGTGAGGCCGTAGCTGGGCCTGAAATGTGCGATAGAAAGATAACGGCAAGCCATCTGGGCCTGGCGTTTTCCCCAAAGATAAGTTCTTAATCGCCGTCGTGACCTCATCTTCCGTAATGAGGTTTTCCAGCGCCGTCGCGTCCCCAGCCGGTATCCTCGGCCCCTCATAATCATCTAGGACGGCTGCTATCGCATCCACCGATACAGGCTCACTCCTGTACAGGGATGTATAATAGTCCATAAATGCGGCCTGTTTGGATGTCTCCGAAACTACTTTCGATCCGTCCTGCAGTTGGACACTAGTTATGTGGGCCTTGGCAGCACGTGCTCTCAGCCTTCCCGCCAGCAGTCGGCCTACCTTGTCGCCACCCTCAAAGTACCTTTGCTTCAAGGCCAACAGGGTACCTTCCGCCTTGTTGGTGCGCAGCAGTCTGAGTTGCCCTCTGAGAGTGGCCAATCTCCTCCTAGTGTCTCGAGACGAGCGTTCCCGGTCCTGCATCTCGGCTTTCTTAATATCCGCTGCCAACTCAGCCTCCAGCTTGCAGGCAGCACGCCTGCGTGCAATCGCCAGTGAGGTGATGTGTCCCCGAATCGTGGCCTTGAAGGCATCCCAAACCACCGGGAAAGGCATGTCCGGGGTGTCGTTAGAAGCGAAGTAGGCGTGTCTGGCCTCCCGGATGCTATCCACATTGTCAGCGTCCCGGAGAACTCCCGGTGGGAAAGACCAACGGGCGACACGCTTGGGACGCACCGCCGGGTCCTGAAGACTCATTTCAACATGAGCGTGATCTGACAGAGAAATGTCCGAGATGGAAGTGCCCAGCGTGTCTCGGAGCAGCTCCAGCGACGCAAAGAGGAAATCGATACGGGAGTAAGACCTATGGGTATGGGAATAGAATGAGTAATCTCTAAGGTCCGGGTTGTGATAGCGCCACACATCTAGCAGCCCTAAGTCTGCAATCTGCTTGTGCAGGGCAGCGGACATCACCCCGGAAGCGTTGGAGGTAGCACCACATCGATCCAAGTCCGATTCCCACACTAGGTTGAAGTCTCCACCCAGTATCAAATGCAGCTCTCCACAGGGTACCTGCTCCCTCAATAATGTCTGGAGATAGCGGTCTTGTAACTGGTTAGGAGCATACACATTGCATATGGTGAGCCTGCGCCCTCCCGCACATACCGTAACCTTGAGGAAGCGCCCATCCCCACTCTTATAGGGCCGGGAGTCCCCCCGTCTGAAGCCAGCTCTGCATAGTATGGGCACCCCTGCAGTTTTAGTGTCCGCTGCCGCCGAAAACTGAAGAGGGTACTTTGGGTGGGCCATGCGGTGTGTGTGTCCCTGCAGTAGATGGGTTTCCTGAAGATAAATAATGTCAGGTTGCTGTTGGAGGAGGTAGCGCCAAACCTGCTTGCGCTTATTAGGGGAATTCAGGCCCTTAACGTTAAGTGATAAAACCTTCAGGGTACTAACGTCGAGCAAGATCCGCCCATGTGCCCCGCTCCCACCAGCGCAAGAAAAGGAGACCATAGGGAGTCGCCAGAGGGTCTGCTCCCCCCACCCGGACAGCAGCCGCCACCCCATCCCACCACCCGCCAGACCAGAGCAAAAGGGAAAAAGAGGAAGGCCAGAGAAGGGAAAGCAAAGAAGATCAGAGGAAAAGAAAGAGAGAGGAGACAGCAGGAGGCCAAACACGCCTCAGATATACCAAGAACAACAAAGGCCAACAGGGCCACAGCGGACTACCCCAGACACCGGGCATCCTCTACCCAAGGGTTTGGACGCACTCAGGAATGTCACTCCCTATGGGGCAGTAGAGGGGGCACTCACAGGCAGGAGAGGAGATCTCAGCCCCGCTGCTCGAACCAGGGTCAGGGGCATCGCGTGACTAAGTGGAGCAGTTGGGCATATCAATGGCCATCGCCTAGCCCCTGATGGCGAACCAGGCATTGCAATGCGAATAGGGCCCCACTGGGACCAGGCCCGTCCCGCAAGCAGCTCCGGGGGAATCCGCCTGGTGAGGTCAGGAGCAGTGAAGTCTCCAGGCGTAGGCCAGGACAAGGCGCCGTGGGGGAGTACGTCGCCTGTGTCTCAAGGGAACTGGCGCTCCGACTAGCGACAGCAGCAAAGTGTAGGAGTCCAGGCATCTCATAGGGCGACTGTGCAGGCAGCAAGCCAAGACAGGATTGCAAGGTGACAGTCAGAGGAGCGCCCCAGAGCGCCGGAGGGAGTCACTGAGGAGTATGCTCCCAACACGGCCCAGATCATGGGGAAGGCGGATGAGCGCTCTGGCCATCGCGGTCCCCTTCAAGTGAGCGGATATGTGCTATGATGTCCTACTTGGCCTGCGACGCAGTCTTCTCATCTACTGGAGGGGATCGACTATGCCGCCGAACCTGGGTCCAGTCCGGGCAGGCAGGGACTCTCTCCTGTTGACGTGGTCTTCAGGGGCTGTGGGCCGGCGAGTCCCGCATCTTGAGAAGTTGCGCTGCCTCCCGGTAGGACCGGAGGACCCTACGCTTGTCCTCCCAGCGAAAGATGAGGGCAAAGGGGTGGCCCCACTGGTAGGCAATGTTGAGAGCCCTCAACCTCTCCGTTACCGGACGAAAAGCTCTTCGCCGTCTCAGGGTGTTAGGAGCCAGGTCTTGAAAAATCTGTATTTTGTGGCCTCCGTAGGTGAGGTTAGGCTTGTCCCGGGCCGCTTTCAAGATGGCTTCCTTCTCTGTAAAGTAGTGCACCCGTGTCAGGATGTCTGGGAGGAGGCCCGCTCTACCCACCGGTCCATACACCCGATGGGCACGATCCAGTGTCGGAGGGGAGGCATCCTCGTCCCCCCACACCTCGTGCAGGAGTTGCGCTACATAGGTCAGAATGTCCGTCCCTTCCTCGTCGAGCGGTACACCACGGATTCGGAGGTTGTTCCGGCGGCTCCTGTCCTCAAGATCCTCCTGCTTAATCTGCAGTTCAACGTTTTGCTCTTCCAGGGCCGCCACCCTCTGCCACAGCTGTTCCTGGTCCTCCGTACGCGCGTCAACTAGCTTCTCCAAGCCATCCACTCTATCGCCCAGTTCAGTGACCTCCTTGCGCATCTCCTTAACGCATGTTTGGACTTCCGTGCGCAAGGAGCCTATCTCCGTCTTGAGATCAGACATGAAGGAGGCCATAAAGGCTTGAGTCACCGGCGGCGAGTCCGCCGCCATGGACGAGGGGTCTTCAGTTGGCGCCGCTGCTCCAGACTTGCCCCACATAGCCATCACCGACGTGCCTTTGGTCGTCGCCGCCGGTTCCTGCTTGCCCCTTTGGATCTTGTCATCGTCAGGCCGGTAGCTAAGAGCTTAAGCGTTCGTGTCCCCAGGCGGCAGCAGTCCAGCGACCGGAGCTCCCGTCCACCACAGGCCCAGGTGGGAAGCCCGCCAGAAGCGCCCCCGGACAGTGCGGGCAGAAGACAGGGTTCAGCAGCACAGAGTGGAGGTCAAGGCGCCGCACCCAGGGCAGAGAGGCAGGAAATCAGGGGACCAGATGCCAGAGCACACACAGTTCAAGAAGACAAAGCCCCAAGTGATGCAGCGTCCCCAGCACCACAATAGGGAGAAGCAGCTCGCTCTAGTAGGCCGAGGAAGGGACCTCCCCACCCTCAAGGGCTCAAATCCAATGGCGCCAACAGTCTCTCCGGCCGTTAATTGCACGCCACTAGCCGGGGAAGGCAGGCCACAGGTAGGTGTGGCCCAACTGAATGGCCCGGCGCGCCGCCACTGCAGTCAGGGTAGAGCACACCAGCCGGAGGGCCAGCACAAGGTCCAGGGGCCCTGTGCCAAGTCGTACCCCCCACGAGGAGGGTTCGCAGGGTCTCACCGTCACCCACCCCACAGGCCGCTGATCTAGGCCCCCAGCCGAGACAGTCCGCCGCAGTCCCCCGCCTCCTGGGCCTACGGGTGGGTGGTCAGCAGACGGCAAGGGCTCAAGGGTACTCCACGTCCCCCGCCGTAAGGCTGCAGGGCTGCAGCTCTCCCTCGCCGGGCGCAGCTTCCGAACTAGGCCCCAGTGTGTAGGGGGGAGGGGTGCTGTGTGACAGGCCGAGGCCCTCCAAGGGCACCAGGAGTGAGGGGGCGCCCCTCGCGTGCAGCCGCACCCCCCACAGCCCCCAGCAGATGCGCCTCACCTGCGCACTCTTCTTCAATGCCTCAGGTCTCCGCAGCCACGTGGCGACACCACCTTCAGCCGCGACCCTCACGGTGGCCAGGAAGCAAAGATGGCGACTGCAGTGGCGCCTCTGGCCTCTCCGCCGCCGTAGCGCCGCGACCCCCAGACAGTTCAGCTCCCAGGGCCTCAGTGCTCTCGAGCCACTCCGCTCATCACTGGGAGCGGCCGGCCCCGGTCTCAGCGCGCGGCGACAGCACGGCCCCCCCGGCAGACCAGCACCAGGACTCCCCACCTCTTCAGGCCTCTCCGCCGCTTCCAGGGGGTGCCCGCTTTCAAGGCCGGCGCCCGCTCCAGCCCTGGGGTCGCGAAGCTCTTCCCGTCCGGGAACGCCGTCCGCCGCACCAGGCTCCGGTTCTGTAGCGTGGGAGCGGAGCCCACGCCGCCGAGCTGCCCAGTGTCACTCCGGAGGGGGAAGGAAGGGTCCGCTGCCGGCTCCTTAGCTAAAATGGCGGGCTCGACCGCCCTCCAGGACCCTGCCGTCACACCACCGCTGCACCATCAGCTCCCGGGGGTCCGGACACCACTCTCACAGCGCCCCACACGACCAGGGATCTCCCTCAGACCCGGGAATGGTGAGTAGCCCTTAAAGTCCGCTTAAAATAGCTAATATAGGCTGCAGGGCACCGGAGCTCTTCAGGTTCACAGCCTACTCCATTGCCGCTGAAGCCACGCCGCACACAAGGCTTTTAAGGCACCAAGGGAAGGGACTCAAGCATTGGCATAGCCAATAAGTCGCTTTCGGGACTTTATACATATTTAGTTATGCAGCAAAATATCCTTGGTGCAACAACATCAACTGTTGCATGGCTAAACACTTATAAGGTCCCAAAGGAGAGACCTATTGGCTTTGCCAATGCTTGTTTACTGCTTGGCATGAGAAAGAATTTTTGAACATTTTGGCATCGTGACACTGCCATGGTTTCTTTAAACATGCAGCCTGTGGCATAGACCCTTTCATAAGTCAAAGTTATAGGATATGAGAATCATAACCAACAAGTGTTGTAGGTGGGAGTGGCTCACCAATTTCCAAGATGGTGAACATCTCTGTGCTTCAGTGAACTAGCTGGTTTCTATAAAGGATAAACACCACAGTTCAGATGTGGGTCTTTGTGTCTGTTTGCTGGTCCCAAGTAATTGCTCAGTTCTCCATTTAAAAAATGTTTTGTATATAGAGCTCTGTGATCTAGTCTAAGATCCAAAGGGAACTTTTTATCCCAGCTAGAATGAGAAGTGTGTGGTGGAATTTTCAGCTTCACAGCGTTGCCCTTTTTGGAGAGTATTTCCATCCATTGGACTCGTTCCCAGCTTCTTACGTTTAAGACTTCTTAAGCTATTTCTTTTCCAGCAATCCATGTGACACTATTTTACCTAACATGGGCTTGAATTACCACCATTTAGCCCAGCTAAAAAAGAGAATGATTTATGCACTGATTCCAACTTTCTGCTGTGACCTACTCACCAGGGACTCCTTTTCCTTAATCAATCCAAGCAAGCCAGAGTTTCATCACTTTTACTCCTGTACTCCCATGCCCCTGCAGAGGAAATTCAAGTGATATGTACCTTTAAGGAACTTACCTTCGCCCACTGGAAATATGTATGCATTCCTGAATTTCGGAAACGAAGAAAAGAGGATACCTTTCAAAATAGGAAGGTGCCTAAAACCTGGTTATTCCCATACAATTAATGGCGAGAACCCACTGACTGACTAGTAGTTTTCTATAACAGGCGCCAGGATACCTTTGATGTGATAGTCACGCTTTATAAATAATATTTAATAATAATACTTCTTTGCCAGTTCAGTCATGATGTGTTCCACCGGCTTTGAGTAGTATCTGCAATAACGAAGTTCCCAGTGGCAAGGCTCTTGGGGTATTCCTGGATTCTCTTATCTTCTTTCAATCTCAAATGCCCATGGTGTTTCATTCCATCTATTTTCTGTAAGCAAAGTAAAGCAGCGTATTCCCTTTTTAGAATTCTGTGTAATCGCTATTACTTTCGCATATTTATTTATTTATTTATTTATTTGATGGGGTCACAATTCTTCTAGCTTTGGCGGAATGATGTCTCCTCCGAGGTGTATTTCTTGAGCCCTGTGCGAGACGCTGCAGGTCCCCGAGGGGTATCATAGACTGTTGGGGACCCCTGGCCTCAGAACGAGCCGCATTGGAGGGTGCAGTAGGTGGTCAGGAATATTACAAACAGCAGTGCTCATTTTCATATGTTCAGCTTTGTGGGGTTTGTGTGTATGTGCATGCTCCTATTTGTTTTGTTTGATAATAATTGTCTTGGGGTGTTCTTTTCCAAAGGGCAGATCTTGAGCAGGAGGTACCAGGGGCCGGGGGAGGAAAACAACTAAAGGCTGAAAGATTATAGGGTGAGTGATATGATCGAGAAAGGGGTGAATGGACATCGGTGTTGGTTGCAAGAGTTAGTATATGAGGAGACTCCTGTCCTACCTTTGGTCGTGCACTGAAATGCTCATTAGAGACTGACCACAATCATAAAGTCAGACTGCTAAACAAATATCTGAAGGGAGGGTAAAATAGGACATCAGAACAGGCAGTGATATAAAGTAAAAACATGAGCAAAAACACAAGCAAGGCACCTAGGCAATTGAGGATACAGGGTTGAAAGTCGCATATAACAACTGGACCTAGAGAAAAGAAAAACAAATGGCACAAAAACGTGGCTATTGGATAGTAAAAATGTAGCCAGTTCAAACAAGGTTGCCCAGGTCCGGGGCAGTAGAAGCATTATCCCAGCTATCCTGTTCCAGTTGGCCCCAGATTTTTATAAGATTGGGTCTTAGATTTTAAACAATAGATCAGTCTGGTATGAGATCACCAGCATCACTTCTGTTATTGAGAGTGGGCACTGAGTCAGTCTACCCTTTCTGAAGATGTAGAATTTGCCTACCTTGAGAGCTGTGACACCCCATCCCCTTCAGTAAGGGGTCATGCTTGGATCCCACCCAGTATGGTTTCAGAGCCCAACATACTACTGAACTGGCCTTGATCATCGCTACTGAGGAAATTAGACTTGCAGTTGACAGGGGAGGATCAGCAGCCTAGATTTGTCAGCTGCCTTTGACACAGTAGACCACAGCACCTTATTATGTCGGCTTCAAGAGGCTGGGGTAGGAGGCCCAGCTCTGGCACGTCTTAAGTCTTTCTTGCTTGATCGGGAACAATTTGTTGAACTAGAAGGTTTTAAATCAAAATGTTTTAGGCTCCCATGTGGGGTGCCCCAGGGCTCATCCTTAAGCCCCACCCTTTTCAACATTTATGTCTCTCCCCTGGCTCACATGATCAAGACTCATGGTTTTGAACTGGTATCATACGCAGACGACACACAGATTATTATATCAATGATAATCTCTGGCAAAATTCATGATACAGCTCTGAATTTTAAGGAGTGCATGAGATGTGTCAGCGAATGGATGGCTGAAAACTGCCTTAAGTTGAATTCAAATAAAACCGAGGTTTTACTTTTGGGTAAAGACATAACATTTTGGTCATCAGAATGGTGGCCACCTGAATTAGGGACTGTTCCCATCCCAGTCACCAAGGCCAAAAACCTTGGAGTTATTATGGAGTCCACTCTATCTTTTTCCCAGCCTGTAAAAATGCTTACTGCATACATTTATTATACTATGAAAATTCTGAAAAAAGTGCTCACATTTATACCAACAAATCAGCAGAAAACAGTGGTGTCAGCGTTAGTGTTATCGAAACTCGATTACTGCAGCGGGTTACTGGTTGGAAATCGGTAGTGGCAAAGCTACAGGTGTTGCAGAACTCCGCTGCGAGTTTGCTCTTTGGACTGGCCAAATACTCGTTGGCTAAACATGCTCTCAACAGGGCGCTGTTGGAAAAGGAATAGTTTAATTTTCTATTCCAACACCTTCCCTACTGTAACGTGGGCTGGAGTTGGAATAGAAAATTAAACTATTCCACTATCCAGCACTTACAGCGCAAGTCGTTGTAACGACTTGCGTTGTAAAAACAGCGTCGTAATGGCACGCGGGGTGAAAGCCCGCGTTGTAATGTCATACAACCAATGGAGAAGCACATCCAGTTTAAAGCCTCATGTATTACCTTTAAGGCATTACTAAATGTAGGCTTTAGTTAGGTGATGAAGCGCTTCAAATGGCATATTCCTTCACGTACACTTTGTTCGGCCTCACTGAAGTTGGTGACAGAGCCTACCTTTAGTCTCCAGAGATGGGGTGGTAAAAGCTTCATTGGTATTACTACAAGAAAGTGGGATAAGCTACCATTTTATCTATAGAATGCTTCTGATCTATTGCCCTTTAGGAAGGGACTTAAGACACAGCCCTTTACTCTGTAAATCTGCCCAAGGACTGGAAATCTAACATCTCAGGTTGCTCTTTGTGCCCATTCTGCATGCACCTAGACGCCCTCGGTAGTAGTGCGCTAAATCAATAAATAAATGCTTGGGATGTCTGAGTGTTGATAGAGTATGGCTTGCTAAGAAGACATGGGCAAGTCGTAGCCACAAGATTACTTGATATGCGATTATGCATGATCCCAGTAATGGTTTAAGACCAGAGGAAGTCAACTATAGCAGAGTCCCGCTGCTTACATCTCCAGCAGTGGGAGTTTGGGCTCATAGGCTTATCTATGGCTTCACAGTGGTGATAAGTAAGCATTGAGAGCTGGTGGGGCTGCTAGTCCGATACCATGTTCAGGAGTCGTAGGTCACCAGATAGTTGAAGCATGCATTGTCTGGGCTCTGAAGTGAGTCTTTCTAATGTCCAGTGCAAAATATTTGATCAGCTTGGTGAGTTCTAAAAGAAGAAATCTATGGATCCTTAAAAGTACCATACCACAGATATATTTTAATCTGGGCTTGTAACCATCTTTAAAGTCTGTTCTACCGGAAGAGGTGACATTTCAACCATCAGAGGAAAGCAGCTGGCATAGAGTCCATCAGTGGTGACATATTTTCCTGCATAATATTGTGAGGATCCCTGTTGATCATTTTGCCAAGGGATTTAATGTCCTTAAAGATCCTTATGAGTAGTGGGTCCTCTAGTATGTTTTTTTTTTTTACAAAAGGATGGCCACAAAGAAAGCTTATTTTTACGCTCTTATCCCCTTTGATCGTGTAGCCTGAGCTTGTAGAGATCAGCTGCAGCACATAGAATGAATGTTGTCCACGAATAGCATGATCTTTTGTTTTCCAGCTTTAGTAGGAATTTCATATACGTCTTGGGATTTGGTAGATCATGACAGCCTATGGCAATAGAAACAACCAAGGGGCTTTGTCAGATGCTGTGTCCTGGATTACTTTGAATATCTCTTTAGCTATTAAACCGCCCTCTCAAGTCAGGTGTTTATTTTTCCATGGGGCAACAATATCGTTAAAGATGCCAGTTTCCCCAGCAGTTGGACCTTCATGGTCATTCATGAATCCTTTACAGATGCAGTCCTCATTAATACATATCACTGAGAGTGGCCTTTGTCAATGGAATTATGCTGCAAGTATAGTGTTATTGCCTTTTCGCTGTGCTTTTGACCTTTTGAAGCGAACAGTGAGTTATTAAGAAATATTGTTTTTGAGTGACCTTTTATCTCCTTCAATAAAAGGCTAGAGTCCCACACTTTTCCGCTTTCTTAATGCAGTCTCATTATGGACTCTGATGTGATTTACCAGCTGCCCAAACAGTCTGATCAGAGGTCACTAATGGCAGATGAAAACCACCTTTTAAGGAGTTACTGTCACTCATGTTTTTTCTGATTTTGCACCCTTTCCAGCCAGTTTGCCCTATAGCTGTCTAATTTAAGTTTACTGAAAGACTCTATCTGGTTTCATGGACTCTGGGTAACACCATGAGGTAAGTTTACTTATTCTTTGCTGTTTCACTCCAAACAAATCACTACCAGGAGCCTGCAGTAGGCCACCTGATCTCTATCAGGAGCTCTCTATAACACCATCTCTTTTAGCAATCTATGATCAGCACCTAGGGTGACAGGGCTGAAAGAACCTAGTACCACTTTGTGGAACCCTTTTTTTTAATTACACATACCGTCTTATAGGTAAGTCTCTAACTTTACCATAGCTAGTTCATTACTTCATGAGATATTTGCCAAGTATATGTGCATATTTTGACCCTACATCCTTGTAGTAATCATGGATCCAGAACCTACATAGAGATCTGCAGATTCTTCAGAGGATCTGAAGGTACTGGTGATTTTAACTTGGTAGCTTATAGTAGCCCTTACAAAATCCGTACAACCTAAGTGAAATTATTGAATCCCCAAATATGTTAGTTTGCAGCTTTTATTACAAGTAACTGTAATTTCAAAGTGAAATTATAGCATAAATGCAGAGCTGAAAGTCTTGTGTTTGGTGGATGGGATGAACACCGGCAGTAGATGCTTTGGGGAATCATGTTGTGTGGATCTCACTAGTTTAGAGATTTTGATTGGTGATGAGGATTGTATTTGTAAGTGATGTAGCAAAAAGGCCCATTCATGCACCTATCTTCACCCTTTCTGTTTTTTGGATTGCGTAAACTAAAATATAGATACACAGATAAAAGACTTTTTTTCTATAAATTTATGAGTTGTTTTTATGTTGGACACCATACCATTAGTTTTTCCGTACCTGGTTATTCTGGTTGTATTTGCACGTGAGGGGTATGTGTGCTGGCTTGCTTGCTTGTTTGTTTGTGGTAAATTAAGAAATTACATTTTCTCATTTGCATGTGCCTGCCCATCTGCTGAATCATGTCTACATAATCTGAGCTGCAACATTTTTCTTTCCAGTGATTCAAGTACAATTTCAATACAAGAACTGCAAATAATGAACTCGTAAAATGAAGCCCAACTGTGACCATCCACGTCTTCTTCCCGAACGGTTGACAGCCCTTCTGCTGTGCTGCTGCTTATGGTGAGTTTCTAACAGCCACAAAGACCAGCTGCTCTTATTTTTCTGCTTCCCACTTCTGACATTACTCAAAGCTTGCTTACTACGTAACTGCATTAAGAGCTAAAAATCTTTATCATCCTTTAACATTGCACTAAGTTAATTTCCTTCAAGCCACTTTGTTCCTTTATCAATTGTTGCCCAGACATTGGCTGCTAAAATGTTACTCTTATTCCCAAACTCCTTCATGAATGAAACCTGGGATTGCTATTATTGCAGAAGCATTGATTAACCCCTTCAGTGCTAATGACAAGGGTAACTCGTCATGGAGTTTCCATTGATTTCAATGGAAAGTCAATGGGAAGAGGGGGATGTACCTTAGCAGCCAAGTGGTTAAGTAGTACTGTGGGCCCCTACTAGTGGAGATAATCCCATCTAGTTATCTATTTATCCTGATGAATTAGGTTATTTTTTTACTACGTCATGGCTGTTGATTGACCTTCTTCAGCTTGCCTAGAAATCATGAACTGTGAAAATATCAAGCTCAGCGACCTTGTCTTGTAGTCTTATCTAAGCCTATGGTGCAACTAAGGCTCCTGCAGATTTATTTGATTCTTATTTTTCATCTGATATTTTCGCATGCCCCATAGTTTAATTGATATTTTTGTTCTGACGGATATTTACAGTGTGTGGGTTGATAGCTATTTACTCCCCTTAACCAGCTGTGCTTTGAAGAAACATGGCTTAAAATGTTAAAAAAAGCCAAACAATAGAGCTATTTTGCTTTGTCGGTGTCGTTTAGGCCATGTTGCTTGCACAGCAGCATTTTTAGACAGCTGTGAGGGTACATTAACAACACACAAACACAATACACACAGGGAAGCATCCTGCCCCTTGCATGAACTTTATGGCCCAACAACCCACACCTTCTCAGGTCAGCAGGTACACATTATCACCCTAATGTCTCACATCAGATAGGCAAAGGCTGCATAGTGACTTTCCCATTCAAGTTCCTAGACAAGTCCATTTCCTCTCCTTAGGGGCACAATACTGTAAGAACTGAGACAAATGATGGTTCAGTCCATCTCCTTTTATAGGGCTTTCCCTTATGCTTCTAGTGCCCTCCTGCAGGACTGTTTTACATGTCATTCTAATCCAAACCCTAGCCCATGACCTGTTTCACAGTATCTCAGCTGGTACATGAGTTGGAAGTGATGTGCTTAAGGTAAAACCGTTTTAAATCTAGGCAGAATACAGGTGACACCATTTGGATAGTTTGATTTCAAATCTGTTTTCATTAGGCTGAGTTATCTTTCAATTTGCATGCACAATGAATCCTCATCAGATAGAGTGGTACACTGCATACTTTATTTACATTACATTACTTTTCAGAATCATTAACTCTTTTTCAAGAAATTAAAGTTCTCTGTGGTTTCTTTTCTTCGTAATAGGCAGACATGCTGAAGGCAGACCATGGCAACCATTGAAGACCTTGCCCAGCAAATAATTGAACAGCAAATGGGAGAGGTGTGTATTCCTGGTCTGTAGTTGTGTTGGTGTGCTTATGTCTTAATTTTGCATAGGTAGCCTAATAATTATGATCACAGGATAAGAACAAAACTATAGCCATAGAAACACCCCCACACATTTGTGATGAGGCATTTAATTGGAAATACACGGGCATGTTGAATTGTACAACATTTATTGTTTGTGATGGATTTCAGTAGATATTAAGACCTAAATACTAGGATCTGAAATGTTTTATATTATATACTGATCTTACCTCTGCATTATGTGTGAGTAAATAGTGTGTAATCTATATAGGAGTCAAATTTAACTGGGAGTGGGATTATTTGTTTGTTTATAACGTTGGTTGGTTCTCTTGGGTGCTGGGCTACCTTGGACCATTGAAACTGCTTATACATTATAAAAGTTGAGTAAAATGAGCCGTAAATGTACTACATTTCTGTTGAGCTGTGTGAGATCCATAAATGGGGTGCAGGATTGATGGAGAGGAGAGTTATGAAATTCAATGCTATTGTTTAGTTTTGGCATTGTTTTGTATAGTTTGTAATATGCATGCTCCCAAAATAAAATATCTGCAAAACAAATGCAGAACATTAAGTAAAAATTAGATTTTTTTGGGAGACCGGCAAGTGACCTGTTTGTAATTGCTTATTGTGGTCTACGTTCTTCTGAAGTGAGCACAATTTAGCAAAAATTGCAGGAGAAGCATTCAATATTATTAACATACCACTAATTCCTGGACCTCTATTTAATAACAACAAAGGACATTCAGAGAAATTCTCCCACTTAAATGACATGGTAAAAAAAAAAAAATCAAGCTCACTCTTGCTCCCTTAAACACTTGTTAAATAGATCATTTTTCATGGAAATCCACAAAGGCCCGTACGTCTTTTCAAGAAATCGATAAAAAGGATCTGATAAATACTATTATGAATTTCAGAACTGCCACACAATTTTGCGGATTCTCTTCTGGCTACTCTTCTTACAGTTATCAATATCTATTTCGCCTTGCCTGACAAAATTCATTAACACTACTGTAGTAGAAAAATTGTCCCTGATTATCTCAAAGTAGGGCCAGTAATCGGGCCCTTTGTCTAATTTTCTCTTTGTAACCAAATCCCTTAAAGTGTGTGGTGGCAGTGTTAAAACAATTTATACCTCAAAGAACCTTTTGACTACCATTACAAACAGTGGGTCCTGCTTTAAACCTACTAGATAATGCAGAACATTTCCTTCTCATTGATCTTGAACTGTTAGTAATGAATAACCTGTTCCGTTCCTCTCTCCTTTTTATCTTGGAAGAACTAATGGGAGTGAATGGTATAGGTCCTAGATGGTTCTCCTTCTAGATGGAGAATTAGTCTCATTAAAGAACAAACATTGGCAAAGCCATTAGCCCTAGACGTTGGGACCAGTTGGGTTTGCCAATTGTTTTTAGCTATGCTGTATAGTATGCCCAATCCTATCAGCTTAGCTAAAGGAAAAAAAGAAAGGTACTGTGACGCAGAAGCCATGCCATTTTGTAAGCAAGTGCTTTAAGCGTGGCATGCATCTACAAAATGACACAAACACTTTAAAAAAAGGTGGAGAGCTAGATGAGCAAAGAAAAAGTAGCACAAAAGAGATTTGTGTGGTGTAGTGGGAGCAACACGCAGGGAGAGCATCACAAAATTTGGAGGTGGGGAAACAGGGAGCAGGCACAGGAAGCAACATGGTGCAGGTGGGTGAGAAAGCAATGTGGGGGGATTAGCATGGACTATGGAGGGGAAAAATAATGACTTAGGTTTGCGACGCCAGCTGTCCATTGAAGGGTCGAAGGGGTTGGCGGTGATCCAGGATGGTTGAAAAGGAGGGATTAAGTTTGAGTTATTTCTTGCAATTGATATCATATCTCAGAATAAGAAAGTATTGAAACTAAAATATCCTAGAGAATACTTCAAGTCATTGGTTTAATGACCCATCCTATTGAGGTTTGAATATGGCAGTGATATACTCATTGACATCCTCCGATCCTCCTTGCCTTTCTAAAAGAAGCTCCACATGTTGTTGCTCGGCTACTTGTAAGTATTAGACTGTCTGTGCACCTCACCCCAGTCACCTTGACATTACCCCCTGTCAAAGCCAGAAGTTCATTAAATTGGCATGTATTCATTAAGTACACTAATACACAACCCTTGGAATACCAACAACCTATCTCGATCTCTGAATGGCTTGCTCCATTTGTCGTGAACTCTTCAATTTTCAGTAACTCATATAAAGTTTTTTCAAATGTTATTTTGCGTTAGTGTCCAACGCCATTCAATCCCATGCTACTTAATGTCGTTACTCTTAACTGCTGACATAGTAAAACCAGAATTTATTTACATCTGAACTAAATTGTAAAACTGTGTATGTCTCTTGAATTCTTGTTCCTATGTTAAGCACTCTTTTATCCATTTGAGTCTGGTTTGTGCTATATAAAACTGTAAATAAATTAAAAACAATATACATTTGCTAGTAAATATTGCAATGTTTGTTCTCTAGACTCTGAATATTGGTGACTTAGTTGCTTTAAGAGTTGAAAGAATAGGAGTAACTTTTTGGCATGCATATGTAGTTACAGGTTTAAGCATTTACTACAATGTGTTTTACAGTTTATTTCAAAGCTTTTAAAGAACTTACGTAATATACACATTTTCTAGTTTTAAAAAAGATATACCGTGCCTAAGTACAAGTGTTAAAAACTGGGGGAAAAATAAATCCGACAAAACGAACAAACTCCCCCCCCCTCCCATCATCTTCCTCCAAGTTCTCCTTTCTTTCTGGAGCTCAGAACATGGATTTAATTGGACATTTTCAGTTGATGCTATTTTTTTAGCAATTGTACTGTATACAATCACAAAACCGGCGTATAATTAGAACCTTTGTCTTAAGAGGAAAGGAGATTCACACTTGATTACACATAAGTCCGAATGTTAAAAAGGTGAAGAATCACTGAAACATGAACATCTGTAGCAGGTTAATAGCCATTTGTATTTCTTTGCCAAATATTCACTTAATTAGCACCTACTGTATTGTAGCTTACAAACAAGAAATGGGCAGCAGAAAACCAGGTTTTTTAAAGATTAATTTTCCATTTATCAAGTAACTCCTACAGTATTTCCGCAAAGGTAAGTGCAACTAAGGGGACACAAGGACGTAGCAAGGAGGATTTTCAGGTCTGGCCGTTCCAGTAACAATTATGTATCGGAATAAAGGATCTTCCTCGCCATTTAGGTCCATAAGCTACCCTACCCCACTTCAGCTAGGTCACTATAGACTAGGAGCTAATGCACTGTCGGTGTAGTGAGACCAGTACTACTATCACATCAGGTGCCCTTATGTATCAGTTATTCTCTTAAAGTCAGATCCATACCCTGCACACCAGAAATGAGATCTGTATATCAAGAAAATATTCATTTGGCACTCGTCCATTGTCTGTGTATTAGAGAGAGACTAGTGTAGCCATTACTAAAGCTATTGTCTCCCGGGCCAGGCCAGTCTGTCATAGGGGAATATTGGACAATCTCTGTTTCTAGATGGTGCTTCCCATATGATTCTATAATATAAATTGAAGATTGTGCATGACCATAAAACGTAATACATTTTACAGTTGGATTCTCTGCATCTCTAGCATGGGGGCTCTTGTAAAAGTGGAACATTTTAAACCATGCTTCTCTAAGAAGAGGGACAATTTCTATTTTGTGTGGACATGGTGCAAAGTCAATAAATAGCCTCTTTTGCTGTAGCATGTCTTCTAAAAGGTTAGTGAAAAGTTGGGGGATAGCAGTTTTGTGTAATACCAAAACTGGCCCTTATGCGGGGGCAGTCTAGGTAAATAGCTTAGTATTGGGGAAGTGGCTAGGTCTAAGGGGCCGATCCGGATCTACTTTTCAGGCAATGGGGCAATTGGTTGTATTTCCAGAGTTGGGTTTGTTCTAAATTAATGTAACCTGCTGGGGAAGAAGATTTCAGATGTGCGTGGGAGGTCATCTCCCTTCAGTATAAAACTCTCCCTTCAGTCAGAACCACATTACTCTGCAGGGTAGGAACTTGACTATGTAGCCGCCAGTCTAACTTTAGCCGTTTGTGAAAGATTCTCCATGTTAAACTTGTTAAAAGTATGATGGAGCTATATGAATTTGATGTTGGTACTTTAGTAGTATATATGAGGAAGGTATCTATGTGTAGTCTTGGCCCTCCAAATTCCTTCTCTGGATATTTATTTGTTGCCTTTCAGTTTCAGTTTCTGGCTACCCTGAAAAAAGATCTGATACTTCTGTCAGTACTACAGAAACTTGGCAATGGGATAACCAGTGGAAGCATACCAAGGACATAGGTAAAGTGAGGGGCAGCCACAATTTTAACATATGTACAATTGTAGTTTTGGCCAACTGGCATAATCATTCGCAGTTTTTTGAATCAGGGGAATCCGATTGTCTCACGCTATCAATTTTAGATTTATGAGGATGGCCAAATATTTAAGTTTGTCTTGTTTTGATTCAATATTAAAGCCTTCAATGGGTCGGGCTTCATTGCTTCCTCGATTTCTTGTATCCAGAGAAGAATGAAAAGTTGCCAGTTGTGGAGCTCATCAAGGGAAGTGACGAATGTGGGACCGTGAGAGTGAGTAAAATATTGTCAGCAGATAGCAAGTTTTTGAAACCCCCTGTCTTAGACATTAATTCATTCATTGTGGTGAATGCCAGAAGTTTTGGGGTGGGGGAGGGGGTTAGGGCTGGTAGGAACATCAATGAGGACAATAAGAACCCTAATCTCAGGTCTGTGTATCTTAAATGTTTTACAAAAAGTTTTGATAGTTTACTCATATCATTTTCCTTTGTTCAATAAAGTAGTTCCCCAGATCTGCCTTCTCAAGAATTCCAAACAGATCACTTCATTCAGTCTAATCAAATCCTTCTCCTCATCTATTAATAACGCATACGTCTCTTCGTGCGGGTCTCATGTAGCCAGAGCAAGATTGTGATGTGCGCGTGGAAATGGGGCCCACTTGTTTCCGGAGACATCCATGGCGTCACTCATCTGTTAGCCACATTTTTATCGCAAGTTTAATGTCTGTATTGACCAAAGAGATGGGGTAATAAATGGCACAGTGTGGTGGGTCTTTTTTATGTGAGTAGAACTGAGATCAGAGCTTTGTTAGACATTAGAGATCTCATTGCATAACCTCTTTTTACATTTCGTAGAGTAATACTACAAGTCAGACTTTCTTATAGAGGTCAAAATGGCAGTGACTCCTTTCTCTTTTGGTATTTCTCCGTTCAGTATACTGCATTCTACAGACAATAAGAAAGGTATTCGTAGGTTGGTAAGGAAGCCTTCTTCGTGAGTTGTATTTCTTGTGTGTGAACTCTATGTGTGTGAACTTTATGAAGTGAGGCTGGGGCATTTGTGATGGCTCAAGGAAATGTACATAGTCTACCCATATCGTTGTAGATGGGGGGGGGGGGGGGGTGATCACTGTGGTTTCTTCTCTTTGCCTGATCTAGGATGCAAGCAGGTTACTGACTTTCTCTTCATGTTCATAATGGCAGTAACTGAGGTGAGAAAGTGCATATACTGCCTTCGAAATATAAAGGGAGTTGAATGTAAGCCTTGCTTTTCTCTAGAAGTTTACAGTGTAAGACATATTTTTAATTGTGGCTATGCTAGAGTATTCCAGTTTCCTAATGTTTCACTTGTTTTCTTCTTGAGCATGGCTGCATCCTGCATTGGATGACCCCTTAAATGTCGCCATTACAAATGCCTATAGTGTCTGTGCAAAAAACACTGAACCCTTGTTGATCGCAGGAGACATTCATACACCATAGCTTGTTCATTGCAACATGGAGGCCCTATTGTAAAGTTGGCATTATTGGTCCATGGCTCTAAAGAGCCCTTTAAAGGAAGCTGTGGTTTGCTTACAAGGAATTATGGAATCCATAGTCTAGTATGTTCAACACAAGTTTTTAGGGTCTGCTGAAAAAGTTTCCAACAGGGCACAAATTCTACAAATTAGATAATAAATATTGTAAGCATCCTTTAGTTACTAGACAGAATCGTCTCAGCAAGTAATGTACAAGACTGTGTGCACCAAGTACTAACCTATGCTCATATGATTGTTTTACTTAAGTAGATTGGTTATTTGTACAGTTTTCACCACAGAATTGTGGCTGCAGTTAGTCTAATCTTTAGCACCTCCAAATCCATGTTTATTTTATGTGAACAGTCTCTCTTTGAACAGTGTACACTCTATGCAAAATGTGCACATAGTAGATACTTTTTAATACTCTGTGGTGCATTTCTCATGATTTTTGCTGTCTGCAAATAGTGTGGTAAAGAGTAAACTCTCTCCATAGAGTAAACAGTACCCACTATTCTACTCCTACAAACTTCATTTCTCAGTGTAGGTTCAGTGACTGTGAGTGATTTGATCCAGGTAAAGACTGCCCGTAGTAGGACATTAGTATAAGGGCTTGAGTATCTGGAGGAACTTTGATTTGCCCGAACAGTTGTATACAGATTGAGCACAGTGTGCAGCACAGGATACCCTTTTATCTGTGGTTCATAGTCAACATGATGTTGGCTTCACATGAAGTGTATGCTATACTGAAACAAACTTGCTTCACCTATGGGAGGGGGTTGTGTGTATTATAGCAGTAATATTATTATTTTATGTTATGGTGACTTGTAGAGCACACTGCTGCCCCAGCAAAGGGGCGTTCCGGCGCTGAAAACAGAAAACTGCAAAGCTGGTAGCAGAGCAAGACCGCTTATAACGGAGGGAAGAGGAATGTTTTCACAGCTTTACGGAAAGGCAGGTCGGATTTTATACTGCGAATAGAAACGGGAAGCATATTCAAGAGCTTCAAGGCCAACACACAGAAAGAGCGCCCTCCAGCACAGGCCCTCCTCACCCTGGGGACAGCCACAAGATTCTGTCCCATGGAACGAAGTTGGCAGGAGGGAGTATAGAAGGTATGAAGATTGGTCAGGATGCGTGGAGATGAAAAATTAAGAATTTAAAAAGTAATGCAGAAGGCCTTGAAGTCTAAACACTTGGCCTTGGGCAGCCAATGGAGGCGGCGGATGGCATTAGAAGTAGAACACCTCCACGGCAGGCCAAGGAGAGCTCGAGCCGCTGCATTCTGAACCCTTTGTAGTCTGACAATCTCAGACTGATTAACCCCCAGATAAAGAAAAGTGGCATAGTCCAGTCTTGACAAGATCAAGGCCTGGACAATGACCTGCCTAATAGGGGGATAAAAAAAACTGAGTTCTGAGCCCCCTTAGTAACCCAAAACAAGTCCCTGCCACCTTCTTGGTTTGGGTTCGAAATCAAAGGGCAGTGTCTATCCAGACACCTAGGTTTTTTTTTTGTTTGTTTTCTTTAAAATTATTTTTTGGGGTATTTTTACAGTATAATAACCAGAGCAAAAACAGCATTACACAGACATTAGTACGAGCATATACACATTCTCTATTTGAAAGAATTCAACATCAGCACCTCTCAATGCGATCTTGTCAATGGTAAAGTTATAGCAACTGACAACACCTGGACTCAAGTCATGCTCCCTGTGGTGCGCTGTTATCTCTTGTGTCAACACCGCTAACACACAAACTATGAGGAAGTGTGGGGGAAACAGCGGCCCCTAAACTGCCCAGGGGGTCGACTATGTGTTGGGGACTTCGTCGGCGGGAGTACTCCCTGTCTGGGAATCTGTGTCAGAACTATCAGGGGCCTCTGGCGTGCTTCTCTTCGTCATGTATAGGGACCAAACATGTTTGGGTCTGTTGCGGGGGGGGGGGGTGTATGGTGTAACAGCTCACTGTAATTTTCTGTTTGTGAACAACATATCTCTAGACCATTGCGCCAATGTGGGTGTCGGGCCGCGCAGCCAGCAGGCGGCAATACATCTTTTAACAAGGAGAAAAGCCATGTCCACCAGACGCCTGTGTGACTTAGGAAGTGGCTTGGAATAGCCCAGTATAGCTAGAAGCGGGTCCGGGGTTAGCACATGCCCGTTACGCGATTCACCTCGTGAAAGACCTCCTCCCAGAAGTGAGCGATCTCTGGGCAGGACCACGCGACGTGTAAAAAATCGTCAACCTGCGTGCCGCATCGGTCGCATCGTAAGTTCTCGCGTAGGCCATATCGGTATAGTCGTTCCGGCGTATAATACACCCTGTTTATAAATTTGAAGTGGACTAGCCGATGACTTCCGTTAAGGGATATTCTCTTGGTGCTCAGGCATCAATACCACAATTTATCATCCGGCAGCTCAGTTTGCAGGTCTTGTTGCCAAGGCAATCTCGGTTTGGTATATGCGCCGTCCCTAGTGGCCAATGCCGTGTGATAGAGCCATAGAGCCTAGACACCAGTTTGGTCGCAGACTGTGCCTTGATAACAAAAGTCAAGGCAACAACCTCTGGAGGTTCTGCCATGTCCTCCCCAAGGAGTTCCCTTAAATCCTGCCTCGTTCTGTGCAGCTGGAACTTCCCTAAAGCTGAAGGTGACTCCGCCCCCTCTACAATGTCCGCCAAGGTGCGGGCGACTCCGTCCGCAAAGAGGTCTCCCATATTATGTACATTCAGCGTCCGCAGCGCTGCGATAGCTCCTCTGTCCCTGCATGGCGCCAGCCAGTGGCACCAGTCGAGGCGAGCCAATGGGCAACACAATAAATTGGCAGCGAGCGCGTCAAGCATACAGTGCCACGTGTGGGTGACCGAGGTTAGGGAATCTAATATACCAGGGCGTCTGTAGCGCGGTGAAAACAGAAGGGCTGGCAGCGGTTTGGGATCAGCCACAATGTTTTCAATCCGTATGTGTGGGAGGTCGGGGGGGCGGCGTGTATCCAATGATATGCATGAGAGCCCTGTGCAACCCTATATTATAGCTCGAGATCAGGAGCGCTTAGGCCGCCCATCGGGTACGGGAGCGTCAATATTGACCAGGCCACACGTGGCTGCTTGCCCGCCCATGCCAAACGGACCATCAGCAACTGCAATCGTTGGAAGAAATGCTTGGATAAGACCGTATGGATATTCGTAAATAGGAAGAGAAAACAGGGTAATACAATCATTTTCATCAAAAACACCCTGCCCATCAGTGACGGTGGGAGGCGAATCCAGCTGTCCATGTCCTCTTCTAAGTTGGAGATGGCAACACCATTATTCTCGCTCAAGACTATCTCTGAGTCGGTATGGAGACGGATGCCCAAATATCGCACCAGGTCTGTGGTCCATTGTAGTGGGTATTCCGGTTTGAAACAAACCGTGCTCGGCGTCAGGGGGAACATGATGGATTTGCTCCAGTTGACTTGAATACCTGAGAGGGAGCCAAACAGTACCACCTCGCGTAGAACGGGCGAAAGGTTGGTCTCATGGTCCCTAAAATATAGAAGGGTGTCATCAGCATATGTAGACACAATAAGTCGATAGTTCGGGAATCGTATGCCCCGCTGTCCGTGATATTCCCGCAGCACGCAAGCTAGTGGTTCAGCAGTCAGGGCATAGCAGATTGGGGACTGGGGGCATCCTTGTCTTGTGCCCCTGAAGATTCGTATGGGATCGGTGACCAGTGTAGCAATCCGGATACGGGCATATGGCTCATTGTACAATGTCGCCAGTAATTGGAGGAACACCGCTCCAACCCCCATTCGGCTCAGGACTTGCCTCATGAAGGGCCATTCAACAGAGTCAAAGGCCTTTTCCATGTCCAAAAAGACTGTGATGGCAGAGACCTCAGGGCGTGTGTGCTGCATAGCCGCGAACACTGTTCTCAAGTTGTAGGTCAAGTTCTGGCTAGGCACAAAGCCGGCCTGTTCCAGGGCGACCAAAGTGGTGACCAGGGGGCTAAGACGATTGGCAAGTATCTTTGCAAAGATCTTCGTATCAACATTCAAGAGGGATAATGGCCTGTACGACGCACAATCATTCGGGGGTTTTCCCGGCTTAAGTATGGCAACCAGGATCACCTCCCGCATAGTCTGGGGCATGGTTCCAGAGACACACATGTCCTCAAATAATGTAAGAAGGTGTGGGAGTAGGAGGTCCTGAAACGCTTTGTAGAAGGCGACGGTGAGACCATCACTTCCAGGGGCACTCCCTGCTCTCATCTCCGAGAGGGCCAAAAATGATCTCGCCTCGGTCAATCTGCCGCATTAAATACTCGCGGTGTAGGTTGGACAAGCATGGTAGCTCTATATGGGACCGTAGTCAAGAATACGAATGGGGCAGATCCACGCGCGGAGTAGAGACCTGCATAATAGTCTCTGAACCTCTCCACCACCTGGGTCTTCGTGAGCGGAGAGCCATCTTGCGCTGATTCCATAGGTGGTATAGCAGTTCTGTGCCCGTGTTGTTTTATGATCTGCGCAAGGACCCTCCCCGGTCCCCCCCCCCCCACCCCCACCCCCACCCCTTCGCCATACGTTCTGGCAGTGGCATATTTCCCGAGGTGTTTTAGCTCAGCATCCGCCTCCTCGTAATATTCACGGAGCGTCCGCATCAGTTCATCATTGGGAGCAGGACCCTGGTCCATCTCGCGTGCAGATTCTAGTTCCTCTAAGTTATATTCTAGTGTCGCCAGTCTATCCCGTATCGATTTGAAGACCCCCGAGTGTTTTGAGTTAGTAATCCCCCAATGTACACCTTGAATGATTCCCAGATGATCTGGAAGGAGTCCACTGACCCCACATTAGCCTCAAAGAACGTCTCGATGGACTTGGCCAATTCCTCCCTAAATACACTGTCGAGAAGGGAGTATGGTGGAAAGCGCCATGAGAACGGGGGAAAGCGCTTCTTGGGGGAAACGAGCAATATTAGCAATGGGGAGTGATTGGAGTAGGTGAGTGGTAGAATCGTGCATGAGCGGATCTGTTGAAGTAAGTGTCGGGAGGCAAACCAATCTATTTTAGTATGGATATTGTACTGTGCAGAGTAGCGCGTGAAGCCCCCCTGCTGTGGATTCCCGTGTCGCCAGACGTCGACCATGCCATACCTCAATAGTGCCGACTCCACGACCCTTGCCGATGCCGAGGGACGTCTGTCCGGGCCATCCGACCTATCTATCGAGGGGTGTCTAGTAAAATTAAAGTCTCCACCCCACAGTATGTGTTCCTGGGCATATGGCTGCATGGCCGCCGCCAGGTTCGTGTAAAAGTCTGGGTGGTCATAGTTCGGGCCATAAACATTTAGGATAAAAAGTTCCAGTCCCTTGCCGTGGTACTTAGAGAGGGCAGATCTACCCTCCAGGTAAGTTACCAGGGGCGCCAAGGGTATTAATGATCTCGGGTTAACCCATGTCATAACCCCTCTAGCAGGTGAATTAAAGCCCGAAGAGTGAATGTTGCCCGCTAGGCCTTTGGAGCGTAACATGGGGCTGTCCGGGTGTAGGTGTGTCTCCTGCAAGAGGGCAATGTATACTTTGTGTCTGTAGAGATAGCCTAAGACCTTTCGGACCTTACGATGGTCATTGGGACTGCACATGTTCCTGGTGAGCAAAACCAGCGAGTCAGGAGTGCCATCAGAATCAGTTACAGGCGTGTCAGTAGCGAAAAGACATAACTTCGAGACTCAAGCAGAAGCTGTGTAGTCTGGCCGCACCATTTCAAAGCTGTGTAACAGAACCCATCATAACGAACAAGACCTACAAGATCCCCCCCCAACCAGAACCCCCCGTCCCCCTCCTGTGCTAGAATAGAAGCATGATAGGCCAAATTATACAGTCAATACCTTGCAATACAATAAACTGCAAATACGCAGATAGCAACTCTGCAAAACCAACAACTCCCCATACCCACCCAACGCCTGCCCATCCCCAACTTGGCTGCAACCCCAACCCTCCCTTCCTGCTAACAACCCCCCCACCCTAGCCCGAACAATAAAACACATCCCAGGTGTGATTCACTCCGAGGCGGATGTAGCTCGCAAAAATAAAAAGGTATTAATGACGCAGTGAGGGCATACGTCACTATCCACCAGGCAGGGATACACTCAGCAGCCTTGAAGTGTATTAAAGCTAAACTGGGCCGAGCCCTCCGTCCTAGGGAGAACCCATCCATATGAAACAGCCGGCCCTCATTCCTCGTGTGGCTTTGGGAGTGCAATCTGTTAGCCGCCCAGGGGACCTCGGAGGTCTGGCATAGGTACTCAATAATTCACTCTCCAAAAATCCTCCCCAGACCAACCGGGAAGCAGTTCCCTCCCCCGCCACCCACAACCAATAACATTCAACAGTCAAAGTTAGAAGAAGCATTTAGTCCTGCTCGTCCAGTGACCCTCCCACTGCTTCATTCAAGAGGTGTCTTTCCGGGGAGGTACGCTGCTCCTTCGCCCAGTCCTTCAGCGCTTTCTGTAGGGCCTTAGGGTCGGTGAAGATTAACGAACGCCCCTGCCGGTTAACTCTCAACTTGGCCGGGTACAGCATGGCATAATCCGCTCCAAGATCGCGCAACTGGCTTTTCATGGGAGCAAATAGACGTCTTGCCTCTTGGACTCGTACAGTGAAGTCTGGGAACAGCGAGATTGTCGACCCCTCGAATCTCAGCGGCTGCTTCTCACGGGCCAGGTGGAGGGCCACATCTCGATCCCTGTAATTTAATAATTTCGCAATTATCGGTCTGGTGGGTGCTTCCGGTTTCGGTCTCGGGCTGAGGGAGCGGTGGGCCCTCTCCACAACAAACATTTCGGAGAAGGAGGTTTCGCCCAGGAGTGTTTTTAATAGTTTCTCAGTAAAGAGTTCCATATTCCCAGTGGGAGTATTTTCTGGCAAGCCCGTGATACGTAGGTTACAGCGCCTAGAGCGCGCCTCCAGGTCCTCTGTCTTGTCTTGCAGTATCTGGAGTACCTTGCCCAGCTGTTTATGCTCTGCCTCCAGGGTAGTCTGAGCCTCTTCCGCCTCCGTTAGCCGTCGCTCTGACATATCCAATCTTTCAGCGTGCTTATCTATTCATTTGGCCATGCGGTCCATTCTGTATGTGAGAGCGTCCATCTTGGCGCCTAAAGAAGGTATGCCACCTTGCAGGTTCTTTTCCATGTTTACCAAAAGGGCAAGGATATCTAGATCTGGGTCGTCCGCTGCTTGCTCACGCTCGCCCTGTCCATCCTCATATTGCGACTGCAGATGATTACTTGGTGTGTACTGCAGGTAAGTAGAGTAAGTAAATGTTCAGCTAGGTTTTTAGGTCGAGCAGACCTAAAAAGCATGCGAAGCATGCTTTGTCTGCGAAGACCACTTTTGCTGGCGTGTCTGGGGGAATGTGAGACAGCGATCGGCCACGCGCCTCGCTGTCTCAGATTCCTTCTCGAGGGCGCGCACGTCGCTGTGCACATCCCCTGCCTGGCATTCACTCTCAATCACACACACATACACCCACGCAGGCACAATGCATACACACACGCACAAGCGCCCATGCATGCACGCACGCACATACATACATGCAGAGACCCCCCCCACACATACACACACAAGAGAGCACTGAGGCCCCCCCCAGCCCTTTGGAACCAACCTCAGGTTGTGTACAGAAGGGGTCCGCGTCAGCGGCCTCAGCCGCCACTCCTGACTACAAACAGACAAACGGGCAGACAGACACTCGCCTACACACCACCTCCCCCCCACCCACCACCAACCAGTCATCGTGCTATTTTAACACGCACACACACACATGCATACATACACACGCATACACACACGTGCGCACACACACACACACGCGCACACATCCCCCTCACACCCCACTCACCAGGTTCTTCTTGCGTGTCCCTCGGCAGCCAGCGGGCCATTCCGGGTAACAGGCGGGAGCCGCGGGGCTCACCACGAGCACGGGAGCCCCGCTAGCTAACATGGAAATCCTCCAGCGGCCACAGGAGCGCCTGCTTCCTGTTTTTGTCCGTCCCCGTCCCAACAAAGCTTGCCTGACTTCCTGTTGAAGCCGGGCTGCGGCGGTGAGTTTGCTTGTTTTTTTTGTTACTGTCACACCGAGTGTCAATTTCACTGTGTCCAGAGGCTCGACTTTGATGAGCCCCCAAGCTCACGCTTACCAATTTAGCTGCTGAGTTGCTAGAAGGGTTATCACAGCTATTTGCAGGTGCCGCCCTCATAAAAGGTCACTTGGCAGGTGCCATTTTTTGCTAATAATAACCATAGTTCCACTTCTAGCTCTTTTACACTACATAGGTCAGACCACTTGGCAATTCGGTTTCCATTATAGCAACCCCCGGACATAACAAACCTGTAAGTGGAACAGAAAAAGCCTGTGGTTTTCTGCTCAGAAAAGGTCACTGCAGAAAGAATTAGCAGGCCCCATTTTTAAACCAATTTCCGTTAGTGAAGAGTCTGTCTGACACAATCACATAATCTGTCAGATTAATGAGCGGTTAAAAGCCCGGGCGAGCGAGGGGCGTGTTTATTGCCGAACCAAGATGCCTGAGCGCGCGCGCAGGTATATTTATTAGCCTAACGGAGACTCCTTGAAGTCGCACGTCATCATAACATCGACCGGATATGGCCGCATGGGCGGACTAAAAATTATGTCAATCAACTGGCTCCTTCTAAAGTTCTGGGGCCAGTCCCATGCTGGTTTATAACAATCTTGTTTTTAAAGCTGTGTTGTGCAAGACATATTCTGTGCCGCATCCTCGGCCTCCCAGTGTTAACAAACGCTAAGCCCTCACAATCAGCTGTCCACAGCTCATGACCACAAGATGGAGGGACTCATCTCCTGAATAACACAAACAAGCATTTGCAATGCAATAGGACTCGCCTTTACGCGAGTTTAAGCTATTGGCATTGTAAATGACAATGCCTTTTATTTATGTTATAAAAACCAAAACATAAATAAAAGGCATTGTCATTTACAATGCCAATAGCTCAAACTCTCACAACTGCGAGACCTATTGCATTGAAAATGCTTGTTCAACTTGGTGATATCTTGTAGCACAATACTCCTAAAAGTAGCAAAGAATCCCCACAAAAAAGTAGACTGTATATGTAGTTTCAGATTTACATGAACAACTGATGGACCCATTTATGGCTGCTTGCTAATGGAAACCTATATGCAAATACATAACAAATAGATTACATCTCAATCTAAATAAACTGTATTTGCATGGGGTCTGTCTCACAAAATAAAACTGGCCCAACAAGCTTAACAAAATAACATTTTCTTTGGCACCCCTGTGCAACAAACTGAAAAATTGACAACACAGACTACTATTTGGAGAGCAATTATATTTTGCCTCCTGGGGAAAAAAAATAATCTTAATTTTTATAAAAATGATTGCCTTTCATTCACTTTGGCCTTGATATGTAGCACAATCCTACTAAAAGTAGCAAGGAAGCCCCAAAAATAAACTAGGCCGCATATCTAAAGTTTCAGAATGACCACATAACCAACTAATAGACACATTAATGGTCACAGGATTATGTAAACCAGTAAATAAATACGTAACAAATACAAGAGATAAAAAGAAAAATCACAATAAATCTGATTGCCACTGTGTAGTTTTACTTAGTATTATCAAAGATAGGAATTCCTCAAATATTACCTGCCTAATCACTTTCCACCCGTTTGACAATTCACCACAAAACCTTATCTGACCTAAAGCATTTTCTACATTTTGAGATGATGTGGAATATTTTGTGGTGAATAGTTCAGGGGGTGCAAAGATAAAAGGGGGTCCCAAAACTTGTTTTTCCACTAATGCATTTTCCTTAGACTATTGTTTTTGACGTAGCGAGAAAATGGCTGAATGGATTTACATGAAATGTGACTGGGTTATACATATGGTGCAGAGATGATTCTTTTTGGGTAATGCAATTAAGTAGGACAAGTATTTTTTTCAATTTCAGTTCTAAAGCCTTTAAACTTAGTGATATCTGTCACTTGAGTACTTTTGCAGAATTTCACAATTTCTCAGTTATATATGGACTGGTCATCCCCATGTACCACGGAAGGCAGCAAAGTTATCATTGTATACCATGGCCGAAAGTATAACTAATGTCTAGCACTTTACTCCACTCTGACCGTTTCTAACACTGTATGACGCAGCACTTCACTCTACTGTACAATGTATAACAGATTCCTCAACCATACGCCACTTTGATGTGTGCCATCCCACTCCACTATAATCCACTGTGCCCTACTCCACTGTACGTCACTCCTCTGTACACCACTCCACTCTATGCATTTCTACTCTATGCCACTCCGCTCTTTTACACTCCACTATACAGTATTCCACCGTCTGCTATTACACTTTATGGTAATCCACTGTACGCCACAACAATATATTCCACTCCACTCTACACCGCTCTATTGTATGAAACACTCCTCCGCTCTATATATCTCCATACTTCATGGTACTCTATAACATTCTACTCCACTACCCCCGTACACTCCACTGTCCAACTCTATTCTACACTCTATACCAGAGTTTTTCAAACTGGGGCACGCCCCCGGAGGTGTGGATGGGTTCCCAAGGGGGGCAAACACCTCTGCAATTACATGCAAATGATTACGGCCTGGAAGTGCAGTGATGTTTACTTTCTGCATTTCCAGGCTGACTTCATTTACTATTAGTGCCGGGGGGACGGGGGTCAGTGAGTTTGCTGTCAGGGACAAAGAGGTTGCTTTAAAGACAAGCATTTGCAATGCAATAGGTCTTGCATTTGCGAGATTTTGAGCTATTGGCATTGTAAATGACAATGCCTTTTATTTATGCCTTTAAAAAACCTACAATAATAAAAGGCATTGTCATTTACAATACCAATAGCTCAAAATCTCGCAAATGCAAGACCTAGTGCATTGCAAATGCTCGTCTTTAAAGCAACCTCTTTGACCCTGACAGCAAACTCATTGACCCCCGGCTGATGCAGCCCTCCCTGCCCCAATACACAAAACACTGTCTGCGGAGGTGATGGCACATCCCTGGACAGGAAACCTATTGTCCAGGCCTCCCCTGCCGGAGTTTCGTCCCGCAACATGAGGACTCATGTCTGTGGCAGCAGCATCTATTTTGTGATGCTGAGGCTCTGTTTAACTTTAACCGGGTAAACCAGTAACTACATGTCTTCTCCCTCTAGAATGGTGGAATGCTACCCCCGCCGCCAGGACTGGCGGGGGTGATGGGGGGGGGGTAGTATTCCAAAGTGTTTGACACCTTACACAACATGTTTTGATAAAGCCAAACCAAAGTTAGCATTAACTCCGAGGATTATAATGCACTTAAGAGTATATGGTATGGCTATATCATAGAACATCTATAAGGAGATGGTTCAGAAAGCTGCAGAGGGGCTCAGCTCATGCTAGGGCACCCTCTCACATAAAACCAAGCACTCTGCCTCCAGGATTGTTAATTGCAAAAAACACAGTTGATGGACAGAATGTAGAACAATGTCATACATTCACCCTAGTACAAGGATCTGGGCCTAAATCCATCGTTTTTTTGCACTCCACACCACCCTGGGTTAGACACTGGCTATATGCAAATCAGCTCTGACCCTGTGCCTCATGGGAACAGTCCAGTCCGAACTACCAAGCCATGTCTTTCCCAGACCGGAATCAAGCATCCAAGGACCGGTTTCTGGCTATCAGCCTTCATTCAGCCTGGATAGCTCGACTCCAGTGGTGTGGAGAGCCTGGGACTCACGGCTGAGCATACCCAGCCCACTCTGGGTGAAAATTGCAAAAAACACAGTTGATGGATAGAATGTAGAACAATGTCATACATTCACCCCAGTACAAGGATCTGGGCCTAAATCCATCGTTTTTTTGCACTCCACACCACCCTGGGTTAGACACTGGCTATATGCAAATCAGCTCTGACCCTGTGCCTCATGGGAACAGTCCAGTCCGAACTACCAAGCCATGTCTTTCCCAGACCGGAATCAAGCATCCAAGGACCGGTTTCTGGCTATCAGCCTTCATTCAGCCTGGATAGCTTGACTCCAGTGGTGTGGAGAGCCTGGGACTCACGTCTGAGCATACCCAGCCCACTCTGGGTGAAAATTGCAAAAAACACAGTTGATGGACAGAATGTAGAACAATGTCATACATTCACCCCAGTACAAGGATCTGGGCCTAAATCCATCGTTGTTTTGCACTCCACACCACCCTGGGTTAGACACTGGCTATATGCAAATCAGCTCTGACCCTGTTCCTCATGGGAACAGTCCAGTCCAGTACCAAGCCATGTCTTTCCCAGACCGGAATCAAGCCTCCAAGGACCGGTTTCTGGCTATCAGGCCGGGCTTCCGGGCTCAATATATAAGACCTTGAGGCAAGCTCTCAAAGCATTAAAACTGGAAGAATCCTGGCTTTTGCCCATGACTTATTCTGCTTTCAAGCTGATAACCAAGAAAGCAGTCAAACAAGCATCATTACTCATGGATAAAGCGGCAATGGCTGGCAAAAACCATGCCTGGATCGTTTTGCCGTCATATACCCACCTAAAACCTCAGGAATATTTGAAAGAATGCTTTAGGGACCACTACAAAAGGAAACTAACCCTGTTAAGGCTGGGCTGCTTTTCGACCAAAGATCTCACTCCAAGATGGCTACGGCTGTGGGAAACTCCCGACTGCCGCCTCTGTGGCAACGGCGCAGAGTCTTTACTGCACCTTATATGCATATGCCCGGCACTTCAGAATCTTAGAAAAATGCTTCTTCAATCACTTCTAAGAGAAGCCCAGGTGAGAACTTGTAGGGCGGCGGTGATAAGATGCCTAAGTGGAACTTGGATAGAACTCTCATGTAAAACCATAACATTTTTGAACCTCGCTGCTATAGAGCTGGAAAACAGGACAGCAATCAAAGAGGTCTCCGGACAATAGGCCAGGCTTTGGCCGCCACTTACTCTTCCACTCCTTTCCCCTCCTCTCCAAACGGTCGCCTTTTTGTATTACGAGTTAACGTGCCCCCTATGTGAACTCCTATTATTCTCCCATACCTTTTCACCTCTCCCCTTCTTATTACGAGTTCAAAATAATGTGTATCCAGAACGAACACACAAGACTCCTTTTATTCTTTTTCCTTTTAGACCTTTCCCCTTTTAGACCTTTCCCCGCTAATTTTGCATATTTTATGATATTAGTTTTTAAGTTGATTCAAAGTTGATTTTGTGCTGTTTTTATGATGAAAATGTTGCTTCCATGGTGGTAAGTCCACCCTTTTATGATTTTATTAAATCAAATAAAGTATTCTCTATCTGGCTATCAGCCTTCATTCAGCCTGGATAGCTCGACTCCAGTGGTGCGGAGAGCCTGGGACTCACGTCTGAGCATACCCAGCCCACTCGGGGTGAAAATTGCAAAAAACACAGTTGATGGACAGAATGTAGAACAATGTCATACATTCACCCCAGTCCCAGGCTCTCCACACCACTGGAGTCAAGCTATCCAGGCTGAATGAAGGCTCATAGCCAGAAACCGGTCCTTGGATGCTTGATTCCGGTCTGGGAAAGACCTGGCTTGGTAGTTCGGACTGGACTGTTCCCATGAGGCACAGGGTCAGAGCTGATTTGCATATAGCCAGTGTCTAACCCAGGGTGGTGTGGAGTGCAAAAAAACGATGGATTTAGGCCCAGATCCTTGTACTGGGGTGAATGTATGACATTGTTCTACATTCTGTCCATCAACTGTGTTTTTTGCAATTTTCACCCCGAGTGGGCTGGGTATGCTCAGACGTGAGTCCCAGGCTCTCCACACCACTGGAGTCAAGCTATCCAGGCTGAATGAAGGCTGATAGCCAGAAACCGGTCCTTGGATGCTTGATTCCGGTCTGGGAAAGACATGGCTTGGTAGTTCGGACTGGACTGTTCCCATGAGGCACAGGGTCAGAGCTGATTTGCATATAGCCAGTGTCTAACCCAGGGTGGTGTGGAGTGCAAAAAAACGATGGATTTAGGCCCAGATCCTTGTACTGGGGTGAATGTATGACATTGTTCTACATTCTGTCCATCAACTGTGTTTTTTGCAATTTTCACCCCGAGTGGGCTGGGTATGCTCAGACGTGAGTCCCAGGCTCTCCACACCACTGGAGTCAAGCTATCCAGGCTGAATGAAGGCTGATAGCCAGAAACCGGTCCTTGGATGCTTGATTCCGGTCTGGGAAAGACATGGCTTGGTAGTTCGGACTGGACTGTTCCCATGAGGCACAGGGTCAGAGCTGATTTGCATATAGCCAGTGTCTAACCCAGGGTGGTGTGGAGTGCAAAAAAACGATAGATTTAGGCCCAGATCCTTGTACTGGGGTGAATGTATGACATTGTTCTACATTCTGTCCATCAACTGTGTTTTTGCAATTTTCACCCCGAGTGGGTTGGGTATGCTCAGACGTGAGTCCCAGGCTCTCCACACCACTGGAGTCAAGCTATCAAGGCTGATAGCCAGAAACCGGTCCTTGGATGCTTGATTCCGGTCTGGGAAAGACATGGCTTGGTAGTTCGGACTGGACTGTTCCCATGAGGCACAGGGTCAGAGCTGATTTGCATATAGCCAGTGTCTAACCCAGGGTGGTGTGGAGTGCAAAAAAACGATGGATTTAGGCCCAGATCCTTGTACTGGGGTGAATGTATGACATTGTTCTACATTCTGTCCATCAACTGTGTTTTTTGCAATTTTCACCCCGAGTGGGCTGGGTATGCTCAGACGTGAGTCCCAGGCTCTCCACACCACTGGAGTCAAGCTATCCAGGCTGAATGAATGCTGATAGCCAGAAACCGGTCCTTGGATGCTTGATTCCGGTCTGGGAAAGACATGGCTTGGTACTGGACTGGACTGTTCCCATGAGGAACAGGGTCAGAGCTGATTTGCATATAGCCAGTGTCTAACCCAGGGTGGTGTGGAGTGCAAAACAACGATGGATTTAGGCCCAGATCCTTGTACTGGGGTGAATGTATGACATTGTTCTACATTCTGTCCATCAACTGTGTTTTTTGCAATTTTCACCCAGAGTGGGCTGGGTATGCTCAGACGTGAGTCCCAGGCTCTCCACACCACTGGAGTCAAGCTATCCAGGCTGAATGAAGGCTGATAGCCAGAAACCGGTCCTTGGATGCTTGATTCCGGTCTGGGAAAGACATGGCTTGGTAGTTCGGACTGGACTGTTCCCATGAGGCACAGGGTCAGAGCTGATTTGCATATAGCCAGTGTCTAACCCAGGGTGGTGTGGAGTGCAAAAAAACGATGGATTTAGGCCCAGATCCTTGTACTGGGGTGAATGTATGACATTGTTCTACATTCTGTCCATCAACTGTGTTTTTTGCAATTTTCACCCCGAGTGGGCTGGGTATGCTCAGACGTGAGTCCCAGGCTCTCCACACCACTGGAGTCAAGCTATCCAGGCTGAATGAAGGCTGATAGCCAGAAACCGGTCCTTGGATGCTTGATTCCGGTCTGGGAAAGACATTGCTTGGTAGTTTGGACTGGACTGTTCCCATGAGGCACAGGGTCAGAGCTGATTTGCATATAGCCAGTGTCTAACCCAGGGTGGTGTGGAGTGCAAAAAAACAATAGATTTAGGCCCAGATCCTTGTACTGGGGTGAATGTATGACATTGTTCTACATTCTGTCCGTCAACTGTTTTTTGCAATTTTCCCCCCGAGTGGGCTGGGTATGCTCAGACGTGAGTCCCAGGCTCTCCACACCACTGGAGTCAAGCTATCCAGGCTGAATGAAGGCTGATAGCCAGAAACCGGTCCTTGGATGCTTGATTCCGGTCTGGGAAAGACATGGCTTGGTAGTTCGGACTGGACTGTTCCCATGAGGCACAGGGTCAGAACTGATTTGCATATAGCCAGTGTCTAACCCAGGGTGGTGTGGAGTGCAAAAAAACGATGGATTTAGGCCCAGATCCTTGTACTGGGGTGAATGTATGACATTGTTCTACATTCTGTCTATCAACTGTGTTTTTTGCAATTTTCACCCCGAGTGGGCTGGGTATGCTCAGACGTGAGTCCCAGGCTCTCCACACCACTGGAGTCGAGCTATCCAGGCTGAATGAAGGCTGATGGCCAGAAACCGGTCCTTGGATCCTTGATTCCGGTCTGGGAAAGACATGGCTTGGTAGTTCGGACTGGACTGTTCCCATGAGGCACAGGGTCAGAGCTGATTTGCATATAGCCAGTGTCTAACCCAGGGTGGTGTGGAGTGCAAAAAAACGATGGATTTAGGCCCAGATCCTTGTACTGGGGTGAATGTATGACATTGTTCTACATTCTGTCCATCAACTGTGTTTTTTGCAATTTTCACCCCGAGTGGGCTGGGTATGCTCAGACGTGAGTCCCAGGCTCTCCACACCACTGGAGTCAAGCTATCCAGGCTGAATGAATGCTGATAGCCAGAAACCGGTCCTTGGATGCTTGATTCCGGTCTGGGAAAGACATGGCTTGGTACTGGACTGGACTGTTCCCATGAGGAACAGGGTCAGAGCTGATTTGCATATAGCCAGTGTCTAACCCAGGGTGGTGTGGAGTGCAAAACAACGATGGATTTAGGCCCAGATCCTTGTACTGGGGTGAATGTATGACATTGTTCTACATTCTGTCCATCAACTGTGTTTTTTGCAATTTTCACCCAGAGTGGGCTGGGTATGCTCAGACGTGAGTCCCAGGCTCTCCACACCACTGGAGTCAAGCTATCCAGGCTGAATGAAGGCTGATAGCCAGAAACCGGTCCTTGGATGCTTGATTCCGGTCTGGGAAAGACATGGCTTGGTAGTTCGGACTGGACTGTTCCCATGAGGCACAGGGTCAGAGCTGATTTGCATATAGCCAGTGTCTAACCCAGGGTGGTGTGGAGTGCAAAAAAACGATGGATTTAGGCCCAGATCCTTGTACTGGGGTGAATGTATGACATTGTTCTACATTCTGTCCATCAACTGTGTTTTTTGCAATTTTCACCCCGAGTGGGCTGGGTATGCTCAGACGTGAGTCCCAGGCTCTCCACACCACTGGAGTCAAGCTATCCAGGCTGAATGAAGGCTGATAGCCAGAAACCGGTCCTTGGATGCTTGATTCCGGTCTGGGAAAGACATTGCTTGGTAGTTTGGACTGGACTGTTCCCATGAGGCACAGGGTCAGAGCTGATTTGCATATAGCCAGTGTCTAACCCAGGGTGGTGTGGAGTGCAAAAAAACAATAGATTTAGGCCCAGATCCTTGTACTGGGGTGAATGTATGACATTGTTCTACATTCTGTCCGTCAACTGTTTTTTGCAATTTTCCCCCCGAGTGGGCTGGGTATGCTCAGACGTGAGTCCCAGGCTCTCCACACCACTGGAGTCAAGCTATCCAGGCTGAATGAAGGCTGATAGCCAGAAACCGGTCCTTGGATGCTTGATTCCGGTCTGGGAAAGACATGGCTTGGTAGTTCGGACTGGACTGTTCCCATGAGGCACAGGGTCAGAACTGATTTGCATATAGCCAGTGTCTAACCCAGGGTGGTGTGGAGTGCAAAAAAACGATGGATTTAGGCCCAGATCCTTGTACTGGGGTGAATGTATGACATTGTTCTACATTCTGTCTATCAACTGTGTTTTTTGCAATTTTCACCCCGAGTGGGCTGGGTATGCTCAGACGTGAGTCCCAGGCTCTCCACACCACTGGAGTCGAGCTATCCAGGCTGAATGAAGGCTGATGGCCAGAAACCGGTCCTTGGATCCTTGATTCCGGTCTGGGAAAGACATGGCTTGGTAGTTCGGACTGGACTGTTCCCATGAGGCACAGGGTCAGAGCTGATTTGCATATAGCCAGTGTCTAACCCAGGGTGGTGTGGAGTGCAAAAAAACGATGGATTTAGGCCCAGATCCTTGTACTGGGGTGAATGTATGACATTGTTCTACATTCTGTCCATCAACTGTGTTTTTTGCAATTTCCAGGATTGTTAAGGCCTGCCATAGGAGTGACTTATAGGTGTATATGTGTCTATATGTATATATAGATATAGGTATACTATATCTAAGTAAGGGGTGATTACACCACCTTACCCAGGCTGTGTGAACAGACCTGTGGTGTCAGTTTGGAAGGCAAACCAGGGGTGGCACAATACATGCTGCAGCCCCTGGTAGGCCTAAGATGCACCTATGCCCTGGGTACCTAGGGTACACTATACAGGGGCTCACAAGGGTGACCCAGCAACCAATCTGGTATGTACCTAAAGTACATGGTATCAATTTAGAGAGAGACAACCCCCTCCCCCCCACCCCCCCACGCAGGGACATTAAACTAACCTTGACCAGATGAGTCTTCATGTTTTAAGTGGAAATAGAGTCCCTCTGCATTGGCATGGTCACTCCCAGGTCTATGTTCCACTGTAAAGTCCATCCCCTGTAGGGAAATGGACCACCTGAGCAGTTTGGGATTTTCACCCTTCATCTGATTTAGCCAAAAGAGGGGCTTATGGTCTGTCTGAACAGTGCAGTGAGTGCCAAACAAGTATGGTCACAACTTCTTCAGGGACCAAACCACAGCAAAGGCATCCCTCTCAATAGCTGACCAACGTTTCTCTCTAGGGGTCAGCCTTCTGCTTATAAAAGCTACTGGCTGGTCTTGACCATCTTTATTCAGTTTTGAAAGCACAGCACCTACCCCCAACTCAGAAGCATTTGTTTGAACAATGAGTTCTTTGGAGTAGTCTGGACTTTGCAGAATTGGTGCAGTGCACATGGTCTGCTTCAGGTCATCAAATGCCTTTTGACAGCTGACTGTCCACTGAACTTTCTTTGGCATTTTCTTGGAAGTTAAGTCATTAAGGGGTGTCACTATGGAACCATACCCATTGACAAATTTCCTGTAATACCCAGTTAGGCCCGAGAAAGATCTGACGTGAGTCTGGGTGGTTGGAGCAGTCTAGTCCATTATGGTCTAGATCTTGCTCTCCAATGGTTGAACCTGGCCTCCACCTACAAGGTAGCCCAGGTACACAACCTGACTCTGCCCCATCTGGCACTTGGTAGCCTTGATAGTTAGGCCTACCTTTTGCAGGGCCTCCAAAACATCGCAAAACGGGCATGCCAATGCCCAGCCACAATTACAGCCTTTCTGCCCTCCCTGGGGGGAAGATGGTGGCAGTAGCCCCCAATCTGTGTCCCCAAGGCAGGGAGGCAGAAAGCCCACTAGAAACCAGGGATTTTTGGGGCTGCCCAAAATGGGCATGACAATACCCCCACACACCCACCAGAGAGATTCCAGTCTTTCTGCACCCTGGGGGAGCAGATGGGGGCAGTGGCCCGTGATCTGCCCCCCGGGGGGGGGAGGGCGGGGGGCAGAAAGCCCATTAGGCGCCACGGAATTACGCTGGCTTTTATGCGTGGGGATGGGGGCTGCCCAGAATGGGCATACCAAGACCCCCACCCCCATAAAAAATAGCCACAGTCTTTCTGCCCCCCTTGGGAGCATATCGGGGCAAACCCCCCCCCCCCCCCCAATTCCCACCCCAGGGCGGCAGAAGCCCACTAGGCACAGGCTTTTTTTTATATCAGTGTGCCTACCTGTGGATTTTGGGCACTGGCACATATGGTAACCTAGCAAACCTGTACATCTTTGAAAACTAGACACCAAGGGTAATCCAGGATGGGGTGACTTTGCTGGCTCTCCCCAGGTTCTGTTACCCAGAATCCCTTGCAAACCTCAAACTTTGTAAAAAAAATAAATCTATTTTCCTCACATTTATCTGGTGGAAAGTTCTGGAATCTGCATGGATCCACAAAATTCCACCCACCCCGCATTCCCCAAAGTCTTCAGAGAAAAGTGGTACCTCACTTGTGTGGGTAGGCCTTGTTCCCGCGACAGGAAACGGCCCAAAACGCACCGTGCACAAACCACATTTTCACAGTGAAAACGGACCATTTTTTTGCAAAGTGCCTAGCTGTAGATTTTGAACACTAGCTTTGATGCCACCTCGGGAAACCTAGCAAACCTATACATTTCCAGGGAATCCAGGATGGGGTGACTTGTCTGGCTCTCACCAGGTTCTGTTACCCAGAATCCCTAGCAAACCTCAACATTTGTATATCAAAAAAAAAATCTCACATTTCAGTGGTGGAAAGTTATGGAATCTGCGTGGATCCACAAAATTCCACCCACCCCGCATTCCCTAATGCTTTACTGAAAATATGGTTTTTATTAATCCCGCACGAATGAATGAATGTTTGAAATTTGATGTGGGCGCTTGCTCATAGTATGCCATTTAATAGTATATCATTTTAACCCACTCACATTGTCATGCAGGCACTTATGCCAGGCAGTGACTGGCAGTCAGTCACACACTCATAAAACCAGTCACACACCCATTTATTCACCTATACAGCCACTTACATAGTCATTCCCACACCTATACAGGCACTGTCATGCCATTAACACACCTATACAGCCATTTATGTACCCAACACTTAGACATTCAGGTACCACTTGCACACACATATACCCAATTATTTATCCAGCCATACAGCCAATCACTCATTTCTTCATCTATACATCCACTCACATAGTAATTCACACCCTCTGTCACACCAACTCGCACACCGATACAGCCATTCAAGTACCCAGCATTCCGTCAGTTACACACGCACATGCACATCCATACACTCGGTTATACACCAAGTCACATACCCATACAGCCACTCGCACACCCAGTCAGACAGTGACAGTCACACATCCACTTACACACCCTCACGATGCAGAGCAAGAATATCGACGGCAAAATATAGACATACATCAATATCGAGGTAAGAATAGTGTTGGTGTTAAATATCGATGTAAGTAATATCTATGTAAAAAAATATGGATTTGTTGTGTAAAAATATCGAGAGTTTTAAATATCGATGGTAAAAATATAGATGTAAAAATATCGACGTATGTAATATCGTTGTTAGGTTTATGATATAACTTTTTATTTAGTTGTTTAATAGTTATTTTGTTATTTTTTTAATGTTTGTATGGTAAGAATAAATGAACTATTTTTTCTAATTTTCATATTAATTTTAGGAGCGGGATGTTGGGTTTATAGGGGCTACGGGTGGGTAGTAATTTAAAAATTTTATTTTAAATTTATTACATTTGTATATGTATTAGGAGTGGGATGTTGGGTTTATAGGGGATAAGGATGAATAGTAATTTAAAAATGTATCACAATTTTAATAATTTAAATTTAGAAATAATTTAATTTGAAATTAGAAAGTTATATAAATCATACATTTTGTGAATGTGTTAAATTATAAATACATTATCAAATCCATAAATTGTGTTTAAGTTTAAATATATATATTTTTAAATAAAATATTAAATGTTCTCTAATTAATTCATTTTATAGTTGAATGGTACAAATGTAATTATAAAATATATGAAAATAATATATTAAAAGCGAAAATATATGAATTTTAAAGAGATTTTGATACAAATCTTAATGTAAATGTAGATAAATATATATTATAATTAAAGTATATTTGGAAATATTTTGTAAATATATTTTTTATATTTATCTGATAATAATGAAATATTTTAATATAAAACATTTTTATTAATATTTCCCATTTGTAAAAATACTAAGAATTTTTAAATTTTTGATCATGTAAGATTTTTTGTATGACATATAAATATATATAGTTTTAAGGATATATATTTATTCATACTGTAAATGAAAGGGTGAATATTAAATATTTATAGTTTATAGTTTATATTTATTTGGAGTTAAAAGAGTAAATTATTATGGTTTACTATCTAGCACTTTCCCTGAGTTTAATTGGATTTGGAGTTAGCGTAGTAAATTATTATTGTTTAACATCCAGCAATTACCCTGAGTTTCATTGGATTTGGAGTTAGAATAGTAAATTATGACGTTTTAATTTATTTTTAAAAGTTATTACAACATTGCACCTTATGTTTTTCCACATTTTATTAGCAGGTTGTAACATTTATTTCGATATGTTCAACACATTATATTTTATTACATTGATGTTGAAATGTATTTGACAGTTATTAAACATTTTACATTGTTTTGATATACATATATAATGGTAAAGTAAAACCGTATAATTTTGACATTAATATACAGTATCTTTTGTATGTAATATTTTGAAATGTAAACATCTAAATATTTGTCGTCAATTTTTCTTACATTTCTATATCATGATATATAAAAGTTCAGGAGTAGGAATATATATACTTTGTACATCTTATTACATGTTTTATTATATAGCATATTAAATATTATTTTAATAAAATAAAATTTAGTATGTTAAATAATTAACAACTTTTTTTCCATTGATATTTTGAAAAGTATATATATATTTTTGAACATTTGTATAATATTTGGAAATGAAGTGTATGTAATAAACATATATTTTAATATACATTAATTATGATATTATATTTTTTTATAATAAAATAATTAAACTCTATAAAAAGATATATATGTGTGTGTACTTTTTAAAAAAATGTAAAGCATTTTTTATTATTTTCCATTCATTCCTATGGGGAGTTAGTCCTATTTTTGTTTTAATTATGCCACCATGTTATTTTCCTTTATTCACTCTTTGACCTACCTACTTTGTTTGGGTCATTTATGAAGACGGAACCTTGCGGTTTGGAGCTGCCTAGTCTCAGTTCCTGTAAGTTTACTTTTATTTACTTTTAAGTTAGTTTTACGGTAGTGTTAAGTTAATGGTGGTGTCAATGTGTTTGTAAAAGTATTATTTAAACGTTTTTACGAAAGTTATGTGTTGTTTAAGTAGGTTAATGATTTTGTGTTTTATTTACTATCGAATGTTATTAGAATGCAATGTAATTTTACTTATTTTACTTTGCGTTTATATTTATCATATTTTGTTATTTCGATTTGTGGGTTTATATATTTGTTATGGGTGGGTGTTTGCTTTTATTTACAGGTTCGGGCTTTGGTGAACAGATGGAGTTGTCCACGTGTTTTTTTTTTTTTTTTTTTTAATAAAGGAATTTGTTGTTTCTTGTTTTAAAATAAGCTGCTATACATTTACTTTTTTTGATCAAGTTGTTGAAGCATTTTTTACAGCTAAATATTTTCGGATTTTATGGTTTTTTTATCGAGAGGATTGCTGCGTTGGATTTTTTATCTACAGTTGTATTTTTCCATTTTTGGGGTGTTTCATTACTACTTGGATTATTTTTGCCTTGTATTGCTTTTTATTTAATCTATTTCGAGGATATTCTACAGCTACACAATTTTAAGTTGTGTTTAATATTATTGAGGGTCGGCAATGTTTATTTGTGATTTAAAGTTTTTTATTAGTTATATTATGTCATATGATATTGAGTTATATAGAAAGTTTTGTGACCTAATTTAATTAATATAAAAATATAAATACTTTGTGTATATGTTTTTTATGTTTGCTATTTTTTTTACATTAAAGAATAGATTTTGCTATCATGTCTATGTATTGTAGACTTTGGATATCTGGATACATTCTCGTTTTTTGTTGGAGGTATTCGTACATACTACTAGTTTGTTTACTCAGTTTTGGTCCTATTGTGTACAGAGATTTTTCCACTCTGAACTTTATTCTTTTTTTATTGATTGTAGAAGTTTGTGGAGTGTTGGTTGCCCTCTCCCTATTGTGGCCTGGAAGGCATTATGCTATCCTTCTACCGCATTATTAGTATTTGCTTTTTGTGCAGTAGTGCTGGCGTAGACATTTCACCAGGGAATTTGAAATTTTGGTTGTCTACGGTGACCTGAACAATGCAACCTCCCCACCCAGGTGTCCTCAAAGTAATCCAATAAGGGACTTAATTTTGTTTCATTACTGCGGTAGAAAAGACTATCAATTAACAAGTTATAATAATTTGCCACTTATGTTGTTGGCACGTATGCTAGTACAATACATTTTTTAACTTGATATACAAAGTTGCTGTTAGTAAAGTACTCTATACTTAAGGTAGATTTTTGGAAGTGTCTCCACATACTTTGATTAAAATTGTAGTAACACCCTGAATTGCAGTATGTGGGTATATTTTAAGAATAGCTTGAATCATAGCCCGTTAAAAATCTATTATTATCCTTTGAGGATAATAATCAGTTAATTATTTTACTGTTGTTAATAGTTCAATATAGGTGGGATTATTTTATTTGGCAGCAATGCATAAATGAAGGCAATGTTGGTTTCCTGAAATTCACCATGAATGGTGTAAAGTTGGTAAAATGGTTTTGGACACACTTAAAAGTTCCGTCCATCATCCATGTTTCACAGTGTTTCAATTTTTGCAAGTTCTTATTCGTTGCGAAAACAAGGATTCTTTTATCTTTACTTTCGTTGTCGTATATCAAGAATTTGTCCTCTTTGTGGGTGATAGTATATTCAGGAAGTATTTTAATTTCTTCAAAGGTTTAGGGCGTGGGGGGAGTTGGATCGGAAGCTCTTTTAGTTTTAGCGATTACTCGTTTCAGGTTGGGGATAGAGGACAATTGTCCTGTGACATGTTCCGGGACTTTTGTCAACACATTATTCGAGATTTCAGTGCTTGTCTTTTGGGAGCCTGTGCTTGCTTCTCGAATTGTTTCTAAGGCTTCCCTTACTTCTAATTCTGTCACATTGGGTGGATGGTTGTGCTCTCCAACATTCACAATGTTATCTTATAGTTGTAGCTCGACCATAACATGCAGTTGAATAGTATTTGCTACATTTCCAATGTGTTTTTCTATCTGTCACCTTTTCTTGGATGTAGGTATAACCCATGGAGCAAAGCATTAATTTTTCCTGTTGTGATGTAATAAAGCTGGCTCCTTCAGTCATTTCTAGGGTATATCTGTGAAGATATATACATATGTGTTGAGTACATATGCATTTGTGAATTATAAATGTGCTAGTTTTATTAGTAATTTAAAGAAAATACTTAAATTTTTGTTCTTTCTGTTTTTTTGATGGCTTTATTTGTTGCTTTTTGATTTTCACAGTTGAAATTTATGTAGATGGGTTAGAAAATTGTTTATGTTAATTATATGAAAGATTATTTTTAGTTTCTTTGTCTTGATCCTTTTTTTACACTGAAAGTATACCTACTTTTTGTAGTATATGAATTTAATTTGGTGGATGTTATTTTGTATATGCAGTTTGTCAAAGCTGTGAAGAAAAATTAGTTTTGTTTTCTCATTCTAAACATGTAACACAATTAGACAATTTTCTTTTATTTCTAGGTAAAGTTGCTTTTTTAATAGTTCATTTGTTTTATCATGTAGAGTTAGATAAGGTACTTAATCACATTAGCATTTTTTTTTTGCTGTGGTATTTAGCAAGTTTAGTTTTGATTTAAAAAGAAAACATTTAATTAATTTAGGTAGTTAAATTAAGGAGGTTGAGGCATTTATAATTAAAAAAAAATGCTTTTTCTTACCTGTGTTGTAGTATAATCTGTTATGGTAGTTTTTAGGTCTTGCCTGGGCAGCGCGCATGCGCTGCACTAGGAGGGCCTTAAGCCACCATTCTTCACTTTTTAAGCACTGCACTCGTGGCGGCATCCACCTTGCGGGAGTGGACAGCGGCACGCCACAAGCACGAGTGCAGTGCTTGAAAAGTGAAGACTACTCTTCCAAACGCGCGCGCGTGCGTACCACGCGCAGGCTCACCTCCTGCTCCCCCTACTTTCCTTTTCTCTTCTTTTTCCAAGGCACCGGACTCCAGACCAAATATGGTCCAGGAATAGGAGATTACGTTTGTCAGCCATTTTCTTTTTGCTTTCGAGCAGGTATTTAGAAACATCCTCTGGTATACATGCAAAGCCTTTTCCCTTGCAATGTCCTATATTTGCTTTTGAAATATCTACTTGTGTTTAAAAAGGAATGGAAGATAGAACAGTGCGTTGAATAAAAATGAATAATTATGCTTGATGACAGCATCCATAAACTGGTCAACAGATTACATTTTTAGTGCAACTGGCAAATGCCACTATGAGTACCCATGTTTTGCAGTTTTGGCGAAACAGCGGAGGTGGTAACCATCTGGTCAAGAGGTAAGGATCCCACAGATGGTTCAGCTAGTGATGGTACGCCACCTACCCTCTCTTATCATCCTGTGATACGTTTTTGTACGTATGGTTTTCAGGTGTTTCCAAATAGAGGTGTGCCATGTGCATAATTCTTCACTGTACCTCTTGACAGTTTTTTGCTGCACAGATTGCATTGGACAATTTTTGGAGGAAATTTCTTTACTGCTCTAGGGATAGAAATATTTTCAAGCGTCTGAGGGATTATTTGGGGGGGTAAGTCTTCTTCTTGGTCCTGCTCATTCCCTTCTCTTCTATCTTCAGTAGAAGACATCTTAACTATGAAACTCTCTTCTTTTGAAGGAAAACCAAAAATAAGATGGTGCTGTGGTTTTCAGACTGTCTTCAGAGAGATGTGAAACCTACATAACTTATTTGGGGTATGATTTCTAATGTGGATGGGTGGATCCATAAAATTAATGCAAAAAAAGAGAAAGGCTTGTTGTATTGCATTTATCGAAAGTTTACATAAGTTATGGTACGTTGATTTGTTAATTGTAGCTTGTAAAATTTGATAAGAATAAATGTGTGAATAAAATGTACTTATGAACTATATTTAAAAAGAAAAGTGTAATTCACAAAAAAACTAAAGGTTATAGGGACGTTATAGTTAGGAAATAGCGTTAAAATCCATAGAAATTCACTGAAAAACAAAGCTTACAGCGATGTTATAGTATTGAAAAATAATTTTAAATAAACCTTAGACATTCACTGAAAAAAACAACAAAGCCTACAAGGATGATCTAGTTAGGCTCGCATTTTACACACACAAAACCATAGACATTCAGCAGTTCTAGTTACCTGAGCCAACTATAACTTACGCCCCCACAATGCACTACTTATTACCTCACATATGTAATCACTCATGACATGATCGGTGACATTACTCATGGCATCACTGATGACATGACAGATGCCATCATCCAACAAAGTAAACCAATATAGTTCATAGAATACCATTAAAGAAGAAAATAAGACAGATGAGAGATGTACAGGACATAGCTCGCTGTAACCTTATCAACTACTACGTTCACTTATCACCCAAGACACAGTTCTCAGTGCATAGTTCTGTCTTCTGAACCACTAATCTAAAGACTGATGACCAAAGTGACTGTGTATTCCTAATTCTATTTATATATTTATAGATCTACACGATCCCAGCATGTGGCAGAAAACACTGGGAATATTTAAGTTATTACTTTAAATTGTATATGCGGCAGCAAAATTATGGTTTAAGACAAAAGCTTTTAAATGATATATTTTAGTGATATATAATCGGATTGAACATGATCACATTGTACTTAGGGCCAAAATGTTCACAAGTGTCCATTAATAGGGCTAATTGCAGGTAGCAGGCACTCTGGTTAGAAGGTCTGTTTCATCTTTAGCTTTCTGACCCTCTTTTGGTTTCACTACACAGGAGACCTCTCTCCCCACCACTCCCTTCACCTTCAGTCAGAGATGCCTCAAGCTCTATCTTTTAACAAAACGTATGGGAATTGTTCTAATGAAATCAATAGACTTGGGTATGTCAATCCCATAGATTCTGCCCAATTTGACCTATGGTTACATGCTCATTTCACTTGTTAGCATTGAGGCTCGGATCACCATGCTATATAGGGAACAAGGGGCAAACAAGTTTTTTTTTTAGTTTTTTGCACATTGCCTGATTTAGGCCTCCAGTTTCAGTGGAGTGAGCGGCCTCTTTTTCAGGGCTGTAGGTCTCATTGGTGTTGTAGGTGCAGTTGCACCCAGGCCCACGAGTGTGAGCCCACAAGGTTGGAGTTGTTCGACATTTTTTCTGTAATTGCATTGTAGTTGCAGTGAAAAATGTCTCTAACAAGGAAATCTGGGTTGAAGCCATGCAGAGCCTCCACCTATTCTGCAGGAGTTTCCAACTTTCACTACTACGGGGTCCGATCCTTCAATTTTTTTAATGCCATGTACTGCATTTTTAGCAGGGCAATCACTCCATCTGGCATGTCTCTAGGCCCCATGGGACCGCTTTCATATTCAGTTGGAGGTGTTCTGGTGCATAATCAGCAGGTCCCGCTCATGCCTTTTAATACCAATGTCCCAGGTATCCTGGCCAGCTCAGTAGCCGAGGAAGGCTACCCATCCAGTTGAAGTTCTGCATGAGTCACCGGTGCCGGTCGCGCCCTCTCTGGCGTCAGCTGAATCTGCTCTGGCATTATGACTTTCCTCTGGTTCCAATACCTCTTTAACACAGGTGCCGAGTCACCAGCTCCATTACCAATATCACCGATGCTGGTACTGGCTTCATCAGTGCCATTACTGAAGTCGAGGCATAGATCTCTAAGGGAGGCACAGAGGCTTCTTGAGGAGGAGCAGTACTTTTTTTGTGAAAGAGGTCCTGAACTGGAAGAAGAAGAGATTGTGTCTCAGGATACAGAGTCTGAGGGCTTAGCAGAGACAAGTGTATTAGAAACGTACCTGGAATGGGAATTATTGTCGTCAAAAGCATTTCTCTGCCAGAGGTTACACCATATTATTCAATGGTTAGGAAGGAGGCTGACATGTAGCAGCTACCTCTTCCATCAACTGAGCTTAAGTCTATTGGTCACTGAAATGCTGCAGTCCACATCAGAGCCTTTATTGCCTTTAATAAGGCATTGACCGAACCATTTTTAGAGCTTTGGCAGAAGCCTTTTTCATCTTCTGCAGTTTCTAGACCAATTGCTAGAAGATACAAGCCGACTCCGGGAGAGCCACTATTTTTGTTCTCTCATCCTTCACCTGAGAATTTGGGGGTGCAAGCTCCCTGTTATTTCAAGGTAACTCCTGGGTTATTTCCTACGTCCAGCGGATAGCAAATTTTTAAAAATGGAGCAGTCGGCGAAGAAAGTGTTTTCTTCTCGTATCATGGCATTGAAGTCTACCAATGCAACTTGCTTGTTGGGAAGGTATATTCATGCCCTGATGGATGCTACCAAAACAGTAATCCCAAAACTGCCTGCAGATGTTGAAGGACACTTCACTGAGCTGTTGAACGATGCTCAGGCTGATGCTTAACAAGTCATCCAATCTGGTTTGGATACTGATGCGATGGGTACTTCAGTCAGTACAAGGAGGCACAAATGGTTCGGAGGGTCTGATTTCTCGCCAGACATGCAAAATACCCTGACAGGTTTGCCTTTTGATGGGTTTAGACTGTTTGACGCCTAAGCAGATTCTGCCTGGGAAAGATTCAAGAATAGCAAGGCAACTGCTAGATCTTTGGGTCTTTTAATGCAGCACAGGGATTACAGGCAGTTTCTGAGCTTTTGAGGGTTTAGTAGGAACGTCTCTTTTCCAGGAAAGCCAGTGGGATGTGCTGCTGGGGATCCATCCACCACATTTCCACAGTAGTAACTTGCACTAACAAAAAATACTTTTGTGTGCCAGTATATGCTCCTTGTAAAAGAGCAGAATGCTGTCCCTCACAGTGAAGTCAGCTGATAGGTAGAATTTTAATTAAAACAAAATGTCTTGGTCAACGCCAAGACTAATTAGGTGTCCAATTCTCAAAGATAATCACAAAAGTACAATAAATGGTAAATATCCTAGTATTAGTGCAAATTTACAGCTTTCATGGTTTATAAGAATTTACAGAAGTAAGCTAGGAAATGGTACTCATACAAAATTTATGTGAACTGTATTTTAGCAAAAGCAAATATGCCTGTGTAAATTTGCTCATGCAAAAATCGGAGTGTTTACAGGTTCACTTTTCCTCTAACAACTTATTCCTTAGCCCTGGAAAAAAATTTACTTCTGCCATTGTCAGGAGTAAATTTCCAGCCTTTATCAGTATGGAAAAAGATTAGAGAAGAGCTGGTGAAAACCCCTAAAACATGCAAATTATTCGTTTTGCACAGACTCAAAAGGGTATTCCAACCCTGAAACTATTGCTTATCAGTACTGCCAGCCCCAGTATTTAGATCTTTAGAAAGGTGGCAAATTAAGTCAATTGCTAGTATTCAAACCCTACTATAGTATGATCCAGAGTATGATCCTGGGCATAATCAGAGAAGCTATCATCAGAGCTCTTACATAATCAGTTTGCTGCTATAATGTACTGCTGCACAACGTAGCACCAAAGGGGCAAGTGGATTTGTTTACATGACAAGTATATTTATGAAGCAACCTGTCTCACGGACAAGTAGATATTTCATAGATTTCCACCCCCCTGCTCCTTTAGGAAAGAAAATAATGACCTGATAAATAGATTCTTAATAAAAGATTACCCTAGAAGAATTTCGAATCTGGGAATGAAGAAACCGGAAGGCATAACACAAGAAGAATTACTATTCCCATTGAATTTAAGATGGAAAAACAACCTGAGTGCAAGATTTATCACATTTTAAAGCCAAGAGGCAGTCCCTAACACACAAGTTTGCGAAAACACCGAAGTATATTTAGGAGTGATAGCGTCATTGGAAAAGGGATAGGTAGCAGACCCCAAGTTCCATGCAGCAGAACTAAATAATAGAAATATTCAATTGTTGACAGTCACTATCAGTCACCTAAAGGCAGTACTTAGCTAAAAACAAAAGACGGCTTTTTTTATTTGTTCTAGGTGCAAAAATATACAACCAACTATGGTACAGGGAAAGGCAGAATATTCAAACATATCAAAACTAGTCTTAAATATGCAATGTGTGTCCTAGAATAACTTGGTGGTAAATGCTGTATAGGCAGCACTAATTTCAGAAGCACATTGTGCAATATAAATGACACATAGTAGCAAGACATTTTACAGATTTATTTAATTGGCCTAGCCTGGCACGTTTTTCTGAAGTGGCTAAATTAGGGTTATTGAATCTTACTATACTCAAATCTATATATATATATTGGACACAAAACGCTCAGGTGCTTTTATTAAACACAATGCAGTGGAATAAAAAACCCATATTTCATAAGGAGCTGTGAAACAAGGACCACTTTGCAGAGATTAATATTGTCAGAGATACTACAGTTATGCAGCACGGAAGACCAAATTATGCGGCAAAGTTATTAGAGTAATGCAGGAAAAAAAGCAAATTGCACTGCACATTCTCTGTCCCTATTGTTTTTAGGTCGAGCCTAGCGCAGCGCGCATGCGCTGCTCTAGAAGATGAGCTCTTGTAATCAAGCCAGCTTTTCAGCAAAGGCCTGCGGGCAGCTTATTTTTTTGCACACATTGTATTGGCCATTGCGTGTGGCTTTCAAAAATGAAAGCATACAATTGGACAAAGGCGGATGCATGTTCCACCTTTCTCAGTAAATGGTTCCTCCCACGGCCTACAGCTGTCTGAAGCGAGCAGCGGCGTGCCGGGTGCCATCTGTTCTGGGTCATATTAAAAAGGTCGCATTTACTTTTGTGGCTGCGCATGTTTTTGGTTAAATGCCAAGCTGGGATTAATGTCCTTAATGGAAACTTAAGTAAGCAAGAACCGACGAGAGCAGACCTCCTCCCAAATAGCAATGACGACATGGTTTATTTTTAGGCCTGTTACAGACAGTGGGCTCCCCTGTAATATATTGACATTTGTCTGCGTCCATTGGATTCATTTCCGGTCTCCTCCTAGAGAGCCTTTGAGAATTCGAGTTTAGGGAAGCTGGGGAGCTTGGAAGTGCTTCACCTAAACACGATGCAGTAACCGAAAGGAGATGCGTGCGGGCAACTGGTTAAAATTAGTCAATAATAAACCAGACCTTCGGGTCACTGTGAGAGCTGTGCAGTGACTCGAGCATTCAGCCATGAGTGAAGAGGGGGCTCCATAGACGGTGCAGTGACGGTAGAGTGCTGACCTGTCCCAAAAGGTCATGGACTCTCCAGGGGCTGGTCAAACTGACGTTATATCCGGGGAATTCCCGTCAAATTTCATCCATCGATGACTAATATATTGGCAATAAATTTATATAAGCAGTTAGCAATATTATTGAAGTGTTTGTGACAAACATCACATGCCAATTGCACAGCACTCAGGCTGCCTTCCAAATTCCCGCAGTTATTGGAGCGCAAGCACCTGCACGCCTCCTGCACTCTTTGCCACTGAGTTCTTGAAACTATGCAAAGAGATGGCTCCGTAGTTATTGCCACTACACTAGGTGCAACCTGAGGTCACAGGATTGAATCCCAGTAGGGCTGGCTCAGACTTTAATCGTTCGGGCAGTAAAATGAGAATCATTCAGTTTCCAGCGCTGCTGCAAGACTTTTATCCTCACGCGCTATATAAAACACACATTGTAACCATAATTATGCCCACGTTTTGCCGGTCCAAACTCTGCATACCTTTTACATTAATGTGCATAAAAATGTTTTAAAAATCATTTTGTACCCGAATTTCTTACCATCCTGCTTAAGTGACCGAACACCTGCTTGGGGGACCTCATTGAGAGTGAAAAACAAGGCGCAGGGCAACCCTGCGGGCGCCCTCACTCAAGCAGCTGTTGACAGTACGAACTTAGAGAGAGTTTACATTCAATTACATTCATGCCTCTAATCCTCCCCCGTGGACGTGTTCTTGCACGGAGAGACCTTTGCACTGTCTGATGCTACTGCCCGGCAGCAGGTGTACTGGAGGAGGCGAGCAGTGGACCGCAACCAGGCCGTCGGTACTCTGAGCTCCCACACTCATAAACAGGCAGGAATCTGTTAATTTACTGCTCATTCACCCCCTCCCCTGCCACATTCATCTGCTAGTGGCGGGGCCTCAGGTGGCACGGACCCGGAGTGCAGGTGAGGCCTTTTCTTCTTTTACCAACTTTGCTTGATTTTACTGTCTCTGGAGGTTGCTTTTCAGTTCGAGTATCCCGCAAAACAGAGCCGTACACATCAACGGTCCATGCATTGCGTTGTTTTATATCTATGGATACGCTATTTCTCGTGCGAATTCCATACATATCACTTAACTTTCTTAAATACTTTCAGGTGTAGACGACAGTTCACCGTGTTAAACTTTTTAATATATCCAGCCTTCTGGTTGTACCTTTCCTCTGAAGCCATCTCGTTTCATATGTTGTAAATGTCAACCTCATTTTTCCCCTTTTTAATCTATTCATTGTTAATCTTTTCCACAGTGTGTAAATTTTGCCTGTATACAGTGCGTTCCAGTCCTTCGCAACTTTCATCCTCAATATCTCCGTACAGGCAGTGCTTAACTTGAGCCAGTGGTGTCCAGTGCTCGACACTGCATTTATTTGTCAACACTGGCACCTATAACGGTCTGCCGCATGGTAGCGCTGTTTATTTAATTTTGAGATGAGCATAACAACAGTTGTTTATAAATTCAGTATACATAAAAAAATAACTAATACTCGCTTTCCAAGCCATTCTTTTAGCTTTCGGGGCCTGGAATACTTGTAGGCGTATGATAGTCAGTAGTTGTGTTTGTATTGTCATTGGCAGCACAGGCAGGAGCAATGTGGTGCGATCTGAAGTGGTATCCTGACGAGTGCCCTGGTACTCATTTTTATGTTTACAAATTAAGTACTGTATAAATGACAAGTGCACACCATGTGCACAAAGCCAGCATCAAGCAGGGTGCATCAGTGGTGGGGGGGGGTCAGCATATTGAATCTGTCTGCTGCATAACATTTACACTGCAAGGTAAGGTGAGTGGTGTGCAGGTTATTGGATTGAGTATAGTTATATCGGGTATTTTTAGACCACTTGCAGACTTGTTCTAAGGCGTCCCTCCCTCACTCGTAAGGCTCCGCCCAGTGTCTCTGCCCATCACCTTTTAACGTCTGGGGCTCAGTAAAGGTCATTGAGAAGAAGGGTTTGTAGAGCCACAAGACTAGTCTTCATCCATCACCAAAGGTTAACAGGGTCTGTAGGGGTCGGATCCCACAGGGCTGGCTTTAGCACTGGTGGCGCCCTGTGCGACAATCTTTTTCGGCACCCCCCCATGTCCTCTTTCTCCATTAATTTCCTGCACTACCACCCTCCAACAGCACCCCTCATCTCTTCGTAGGCTCTCATTTTATTTTAGCCCTACTCATAGTTCACTCGCACTCAGTTCTGTGATCTGCACGGTACACGTTCTTTGCAGCAGGTACATTAACCCTCCTTGCTACTTTGAGGAGTCAAAACTGCACTAGACAAAATTCCGATCTCTCACCAATAGGAACATTAATCACCATAGTTGTCTTTTTTATCGTTGCCTGAAAATTGCTGGCGTACAAGGAAGTTCATGTGCTTTTAAACCAAAAGTTAGTTTTAAACACAGAACCCCTACCAAAGTTAGTGCCAGGTGCGGTGGTTATGGTGACATTTATAACCCACTATGCCTCCATATGGTATATGATGTCAGAACAACCCTTGATGTCATTGTTGGGCTACATTGCACTTACTCATGTGTCTGTGTGTGTGTGTGTTAGTTAGTGTGTTACTTAGTGCGGTAGTTAATGAGGTAGTTAATGAGTTAATTAATGAGGTAGGTAATTATATCTATCGTTATATAAGGGTTGGATGTGTGTGTCATGTTATTCAGATGCAGGCATTAAGAGAAAGCATCCCATAAACTAACTAGCAGTCTATGGGTTTTTAAGTCAGCAAATGAAGAAATAGACCAGTTGTACATATATTTATGTGAAAGGTATATTTTGTGAATATGATTTTATAATCATGATATTTTATGAGCCATTGTATTTTTACTTTTTGTATGCTCCATATAAAGTTGTATAAACAAATCACAAAACATATTTGTAGAGTATAATGTTTCAGACCTAGGGAGGGATAGACATTTGTTACCTAGTACTCAGTAGTGCTGATTTTGTCGACCTCATATGAATGAAAGACTGAATGGACCCACTTTGATGTGAAACTATGTCTGTGGGTTCAAACGCAGGTTCCTGAAGTGGATGCTTTAGTATTCTGATTCACCAGACCTTACGTCATACAGAGGATGGATTGTGACAGTGCTGACCTATCCTTCCAATTTCTGACTTACTTTCACTGGCTCCCGTCCCGATAGGTCTAGTTTCAAAAGACCTAGTTATAACATTCAGGTTGGTAACATTTGTGACCACAGGGTACAGTGGCACCCATAGCTTGCAATATTTTCTCATGCTCAACATTTAAATAAAATCAGTTGAAGAAAAAAATAGGTAGATATGTAGTTTTTTGCTCCAATAGTATGAAACCTGATTAAGATACTTTACATGTATTTTCAAATGTTCTGCTTTGTCAAACATTATCAAGTATACCGTAAGATCGAGTTCGCTACCATGATAAGCTCGGAATCGCAGATGCGTTCGCCAGTCATTTCAAAGTTGTTCATACCCCCTCGTCTACATCCAACTAGGCCGCAGCAGCTGAATTGCTTTCCACGTTACCTTTACCACAACTGGATCCACAAGAGGTGTCAGATCTTGGTGCTGATCTGACTTCAGAGGCTGTTTCTAAAGCCATTTGGCGCTACAATCCGGGAAGACCATGGGTCCAAGTGGCCTCCCAATTGAAATTTACTAAATTATCGCTTCCGTTATCGTGCCATTTTTAGTACGTATGTATGACAAAGGCGTATCCTGAGCACTCTGCCCACTACACAGAGATTGGCCAATATTGTTGTCATCCATAACAAGCATTTACAATGCAATGGTCTCGGCATTATTAAAGGTAGAGCTATTGGCATTGCTCATGACCTTTTTTTAATTTTAAAAAACATAAATAAATGGTATTGTCATTTACAATGGCAATAAGTGAGCATTAGAGAGTAGTAGAGAGTATTTGCGAACACAGAGACACACACACTCACAGACAGAGCCACTCACACACACAGACAGAGCCACGCACACACACAGATGATATCAACGACCACCTGATAGAGAGTTTCTAGTTCTATGCTCCAAAAACACCAAATAAACAGAGAGAAAAACATATCATAATTAGAAATATTTCATTATATTATCATATCAACAACAGAGGGCGTAACTGGCGAAGAGGCCCCAAACACCGATTTGTGTCTCTCACATCACCCACCTGCATCCCCGGCTCAAATTATTCGTCGGATATGCGCAACAACAAAAATTCTGGGAAGAGCAGGCTTCACCCTGTTCCCCAGTTGAGTCTGTAGTCATAAAACACAATAGAATATTGTAATAGCAAAGTTAGGAGGCCGTTTATATAAATAGCATAAAAAATACAGAACCCCGCAATTGAGAAAACCAGTCTTCACACACCCTTGTATGCGAAATGCAATAAGAGCAGTTACAGAAAGCCGGACCCAAATCCTAAGTTCCCGAGACCAGAAAGAATTTCCTACCAGAGTAAAAATGTTCAATAGGGTCACACGTTGAAAAGTTCTCGTTCAGGGAGTAAAATAACTCAGTTGTAATACGAATAATGACAGGCTGCAGGGAAACAGAGAAAAGGGGTCACAAACAGTAATCCATATGATAGTTCGATTACAACTTACAGGCAGTTGTCAGAGTAGTAACCCCAAACCCTCCTACCCGAGTCGATGTGAATAGTCACGAAGTTAAATGTCAGTTCAAGAATGCCAAACTAATATAGATAACACTGCCAATCCCGGTCCTTCTTTTTACACTAAATCACCAGCGCATAAAGACAGAGTTTACCCCAGAAAACTACATCTCCCAGCATTCCCCTTCCAAAAGGACATGTATTGAACATGCAATTTTTGTTAAAAAAAAAGGGGCATACTCCTCTAAAAACTACATGTCCTAGCATTCCCCTACCAAGATGACATGTATTGAAAGCATACTCCATACCAAATAACGCGCATCCCAGTCGTCCCCGTCCAGTTGCCCCTCCGAGCCTCCGTGGCTCTGAATTCAGCAAAGGTGCGGCGTGAGTCTCTCGGGGCTCTAAATAAACACTGCCCAGGAGGAGCCTCCGTGGCTCGAAATTGCAAATGCCCTGAGCCTCGATAAAATAAAGCAGCCCACCTCCGTGGGAGTCCCGCTGGGGGGACTTGAAGTACGTAGATGCCCTTGGAACCTTCTCAGGGCTCTACAACCGTAATGCCCCCTGGGTGCTGCCACCGGAGGATGGAGCGGCCCTCTACCATCCGGGGCCGCTCTTGCACTACTGCTGAGAAGGAAACTGGAAGAGGAGGAGAAACCCCGCAGCACTGATCAGGGGGCATATTCACTGTCAACTTCACGCTCCTTCACTGATTTCTTCATCTAGCATAAGGATAAAGGAGCCCATGAGTGTGGAATGGATGCTTGCAATCACACTTCAGACGACTCATTATTTCAGCACTGCCTACGTAGACCTACCTTGATCTAGGATGCCCCTCCCCAATGTCTCAGTGATGGTCACCAATTGCTCCATCATGCTTACAGCAACATAGAAACTTCCCACTGAACACAGTCTGCTTTGGGTCATCCCAAGAATGCATGGATGGTGGTCTGATGTTTCTTACAGGCCACCGTCCCTGTGTTTGCAGCCAATAACAGACGATTGCAAACATCGAACTACCTAATTCATATTCAATAGGCAGGTCATTCTGGAGAACCTGCAATGCGATCTACTAGTACATAGTTTGTATTGCAAAGGAAAAACTGGTCGCAAAAAATTAGTACGCAATTTGTTACTACTTTTTGTGACTAGTGTTTTAGTCAATCAATCAATACGCTTTATTTCGACCTCTCTTGTCATAAATGCAAGTTTGTAAATAAATACAATAACTGTGCATGAGGCTGTAGGAAAATCACCAGGCAGAGATTTGGCGCAAAAGAGGAGCCAGTAACCGTACAATCGTAATGCCCCCTGTGTGCTGCCACCGGACGATGGAGCGGCCCTCTACCATCCGGGGCCGCTCTTGCACTACTGCTGAGCCCCCCAGACGCCCACACTCACCGGGCTGCTGTAGCGGGGGCTCCTCTGCGGCGGCTCCCTTCACTGGCTGTGGGACCTCGTGGTTCCTGTGGCCGGACTCCTCTCTCTGGATGCGGAGTTCACGGGATCACGGAGGCGATGCAGCCACTCAGTACGCCTCCAGCGCACTCGGCGTCCTCGAGGCACTTTGGAGACCCGGAGTGCGAGGTGTACTGGGCAGGTGATTGCAAGGCGGCATGTCTCGTAGGGTGTACCGAGGCAAGTGCGGTGGCGTACGCCTCCGGCGAACCACTGCCCGATCCTTGACACCATGATACGGGTGTCGTATCCAAACGAGGAAAGCGAGAGCAGCCTACCGGAGAGATGCGGGCGGAGGGAGGGAGGGGGGGAGCGGGACGAATGAGAGCTGCGGGCGGAGGGAGGGAGGGGGGGGAGCGGGACGAATGAGAGCTGCGGAGGGAGGGAGGGAGGGGGGAGCAGGACGAATGAGAGCTGCGGGCGGAGGGAGGGAGCGGGACGAATGAGAGCTGCGGGTGGAGGGAGGGAGGGGGAGGAGTGGGACGAAGGAGAGCTGCGGGCGGAGGGAGGGGGGACGAGCAGAGCAGCTCTGGAAACCACCACCGTCTTTCTCCGAGGCAAAGCAGAAATGCCTCGGAGAAAGCATGGTAATTATCGCATTCGGGGGCGTGTTTTGCTGTTCTGAGTGACGCATGACGTCACTGTCTAAAGAACAGCAAAACTTACGCCCCCAAATCCAAAAAAGACGGAGCCTATTCGGAGGGATGGCTCTCTCCTCCAATGGCTGGCCTCCGTTTAGGAAGCCAGCCAATGGGAGAGAGGCAAAAACAGAGGCGGGACAAATAGTCCACACTAAGCAACATTAAATCTCGGTACTTCCGGTTCTGCCTTTGGCAGACCGGATATTACCTCGACCTAAAAAGGGCAAACCACTGGACAGCTGCTCTTCGTATAGACCTATCTCTCTTTTAGACCCAGAGGTCAAGATATTGGCCAATCTCTTGGCCCTTCGTCTCTCCCCCTGTCTTTATAAATTGATCTATCCGGATCAATCTGACTTTATGCCAGCCAGAAATACCGCACATAATCTTTGTCGCTTGTTTGGGGTGTTGGACCCGGCCTCCACTATTCAAGATGACTCGGTGATAGTGTCCTTAGACGCTAAGATGGCCTTCAACATGATCGAATGGCCTTTCTTGTTTGCTGGGTTGGAGAGATAAGGGTTTGGCGCTCGCTTTATATCCCGGGTGCGCCTGCACTATGCCCACCTTTTGGCCCGGGTTACGGTAAACGGAGGCCGATCCGCCATTTTTGAGCTGGGAAAGGGCACACGTCAGGGATGCCTGTTGCCTCTTCTTTTCGCCCTAGCCTTAGAACCCCTGGCCATATGGATTAGAAGTGACCCCCCGGATCCGTGGTCTGAATTGGTCATCAGATTGGACAGACAGAATTTCTCTTTATGCCGACGATATTTTACTTTATTTGGCCCGACCTCGGTCCTCAATTCATGGAGTGCTTCATATTCTTGCCCTCTTCCAAAAATATGGTTACACGATCAACTGAGATCAGTCTCTGGTTTATGTCTTGAGTGGTGAGCCACCGATCCTTCCATTGGGTTGTCCGGCCCTGACCGTCACTGAGGGTTTTCGTTATTTGGGTATATATATTACAAGAGATGAAGGGGTTTTCCAGCATCATAACCTAATCCCTCAGCTCCATTGTTTCCGTGCCGATGTGCAACACTGGAAATCTTTACCCCTCACACTCATGGGCAGAGCTGCTCTTTATGAAATGATGGTACTTCCCCTCTTTCTTTATGCTTTGCAGAACTCACCTTTCTTGGTGTCTCCCCAGTATTTTCTCTCTATTGATTGAGGTCCGCTCCTTACTATGGAATAACGGTACAGCCAGAATCACCCTCGTTAAGCTCACTAAAAGCTGGTATGATGGGGTGTAGCCTTGCCTGCCATTAAATATTATTATTTGTCCCCGCAACTGATGGTAATCAATCACTGGAGGCATCAGCCCCATCGCGGATCCGGCGTATACAATTGACAGGTACACTATGTCTTTGGGTAATTATGTCAGGGTTCTATACAGCAAGATAAATATGCGCCTAAATACACTCCAACCTCTACTACGGTTTCTTTATGGTACTCGGCCACTGCGACGTTGGGATGGAAAGGTAAGATTACTAAGGCCACCTCACTGCTTGGTATGCTCTCGCGATTCCCAGGGTTTGACAAATGTGACTTAATTGGGCTTTCGATGGTGGGTGACCTCTGGGCTGGCGTGGGGGGGGGGGTTGTTCCGTTTGGTGATTTACAACAGCAATACCATCTTCAGGGGAAACATTCCGGTACCTTCAGGTACGTAGTGTATTGCAAAAGGTGCTGCCTAGAGGCTCTGACTTGCCAGTTTCCTCAACGTTAGGGGATAGATTATTGGATAATTATCTCCCAGAACGAGCGATCTCCCTGACGTACCGTAAACTTCTCAATAATATGCCTGACTCTATGGGTAAATTGCAGGCAAAATGGAATGATGAGGTGGGATAGCTTGATGACGAAGAGTGGAGAGAGGCCTTGGCATCACCTCAGGGTCTGGCTACTATACCAGTTTGGCACTAGTTAAGATGGTCTTTTATCATCTCCGGATTGTCCCCGGGGCTGCGGACAGCCAGGAAATTTCTTACACCTATGGTGGGAATGCCCCAACCTTCAGAGATACTATGTGACAGTGGCTTCAGCCATGTCCCAAAAATGTCATAAAATAATTGATGTATCCCCTCGTCTTTGTCTTTTGAATGTTTGGGAAGCCACAGACCTAAACAGGTTTGCTGGGTCACGCTGGGATGTATGATCGCCAAATGCAATAGTGCTAGAACCTGGAAGGGTGGGGTTGCACTCAGACACCTTGATTGGGCTTCGGACATCAACTGGTGCATGCAAGCGGAGAGGGCAGTGTATGAAAGCAGGGGTTGCCCAGGTAAAAGGACAAATGTATGGGGCCCCTGGAACAAAAGTAGAGGTTTTATCTGCACCCCATGTAATGATGCGTTTGATGCTGTTGACAACGTAACACCATGAGCTGGCTGTCGCAAGGATTGATGATATAATTGCATTTTCCTTTGACCCAATGTATTCTTTTGTTTCATTTATATGTCCTGTTGTCCTCCGGATTTGTATTTTGTTTTGAAAGTGCACCAGTATTGTTTTATATTTGATTTATGTTTATTCTTGATAAACAGAGTTATAAAAAAAAGTGTACCGTAAGATCATGTTCTCAAGGTTTGCATGTTTGTGGCCTCTACTGAGTCGTATTTAACTGATGGAAAACTAGGAATATGTGCTCTCCTTATTTCTTGGGTATTCTGGAATCAAACCGTAGGAGTGAAAGTTTTTTTCAACTTATTAACGTCACAGACGTGAAGTGTTTATTTGATCTAGAAGTAAAGTTAATGTGTTGGTTTGCCATGATACATTACATGATGTGATAGTAGTTGATATATGTTCAAATCCCATTCTGACATCTGGTTTTAGGTCTCGCGCTGCATTCGCTTGGTGAGACTATTGTCGTCGCTTTCCTTAGCGAAGGGAGACAAACCATGTGCGTGCCCGGACAGGCGATGGGCGCGCGCAGGGCGTCTCCTCTCTGGCGTCTCCTTTGTAGTGATAGGAGTCTTTACACGCTCCCACCGCACGCTTGATTTATTAGCGTCTGCAAGCATTTTATCCAAACATATTTTAGCGCTGCTGTCTGGGCACGTGCTGCAGGGACTTCCGTGCTTTGGCATACCTCTTTTCATTGTCTTTCTTTGCAGGGCTGTGTCTTCTTTATATAGGCTCTTCTAACAATGCTGTGACTGTATAAAAGTTTTTCTGACAGAGCTTGCTTCACCTTACACGTGCTCTCTTGAAAGGGCTGCACTTTTATGCACAAACTGTTTCTTGTTTTTAGCAGTTAGAGCCTTACAGCAATTAAGCACTTTAGGAAGGCAAAGTTCACTGTAAAAAAAGCTATATATTTCATCCCCACAGGAGTCGTGTGTGTTTAAGTGCTTGCATATGTCCCCTTTGGCCTGCAGCAACAGGGGGCACTTTTACAACTTCTTCTGCCTGAGAAGGTATGCGTAAATCATTCAGAGAAGCCCCCTCCAGCCCCTCGCCATACTGAAGACATTACAGTGCCAGGCTCCGTGGCCGCGTCATAGGCCCAAACACCCACCGAATTAGCACGTTTGAAGGTCCCATGCCCCACAGTATATACATCCGGCTGCCGTCTTACCTTTGGCAAAAGCAAAGCGACTACTGCATAAATGTCACCATCCCCACTGACTGAGCGTCTGACAGAGTGATATGAAAGAGTGATAAACAGGAGCAAGGCTGTATATCATACAGATCGTACCGAACATATATGTGCAAGGATAAACCGGCACATGCCTGTATTTTACACAGACACTTCAATAACTCCCAGTCCCAAGTGACAAACACAACTGCATATGACACAGATCACACAATGCCCTGGTTTGGTAAGTGATTATTTACGGGGATTGATATTACACAACTCCGAACAGCAGCCTGGTGCGATTATCAGGGACAGATCATACAACACTTGCAGAATAAACAGGGCCCCAGCTGCATGTTACATCCATCGAAAAGTGCTATGTAATGGTAAGCAAACAGGCGAATGGCCCTATATATCAGACATATCACAAACTGGGGCATATCTGAATAAATCACAAGGAGCAGCTGTGGTTTTTAGATTTGCTGGATAACTACGTGCCAGGAGGCAATACGTGTTGAATGCTGCGCCATCCTTATGTCAATCATTACTTTACACTGCATTGGTCAACTTTCTTTAATTGTGCGGAAACAAACCGGCAGCCCCCATAATGCACCCATCTGCTAAATTAATGGTCCAAACAGGAAACAAGCAGTCCCAGAGACATGGAGTTCCCCAGTAACACCGCTGGTACATTCCATAGGAACACCATCTATTGCCCTACACCGGTAGGTTGGCAGGTATACTGAGCAGGGACACCTACCGCCCCCTCTCAATCGACCCATTCCTTCCACTCCCGAGGCTCCATCAGCTTGCTGGGTCTGCCGACTGAACTTTCCTAAGAATGCATGGAAAATTAACTTAATGCGTGGAAAAAATATACCGACTGTACTCACCTCTTGCAGCCTGAGGCAGACAGAAACCCCTTGGACTGGACTGAACTGGCCATAGCGGGTATCGGGCATTTTCCTGGTGAGCCAGAAGGGTGGAGGTCGGTTTCGGACCGGTGGGAGACGTTTTTGGTACAGGGGGCCGGTTATGCAGCAGCACAGCAATATCGGCTCTCTGCACCAAAAGCAGCAGCAGTATTTCCCACCAGGATACCCCCGCGGCCGGTCTGAAATATTTGCTTGGGCCGGTTTGTGTTCCCAGTCCGGCCCTGCCCTTGGCAGGCTGTCTGCTCAAACGGCCTACTTAGTGGGGGTGGGGGAGTTGCTTTTCAGCACTGTGTCCCTCCCACCCAGTGTACCTTCAACTAATGCGACACAGGAGGCTTCAGGGAGGTAAGGAACCTTCCTCACGCATGCCTGATATGTGAGCTGTGTACATACGCGCACATTGCGGGCCAGTAAGATCGAGTGACCAGTGGAGGCGAGTTAAAGACAGAACATCATTATTGAACACGTGCTGCCGGCTCCTGGCTAAAGATCTCATTCGCCATCACCGACCTGAGTGAGGCATTTACTAAAAGGATTTCATCCACCCATTCATAACCTAAATAAAGCCTCTGCTGTGTTTGCCTCTGGGGAAACATTTATTTAATTCTTTAGATATTCATCACCAGTGTCGCTTCAAATCAGATGACACGAAGGGGAGAGGATATGGCACAATGCCTAGAGCTGCCGGCTTTGGAGCTGGGGAATCAGGTTCAAGTCCCGACGTCCGCTCGACATCCTGGGATTCTGGACAAATCAAGTAACCTCCCTGTGCCTACCAAAAATTAACATGTCCTTGTGTAATGTAACTGGTGCCCATATAAAGCGCTCCAATACCTTGGGTCAAGTTCACGGTGGAGGTGGAAATTCTATGGACCCTGAGATGAAGGCTGCACAGCCCCCACATCCTTTTGTACAGGATCAAAAAATAGCCACGAACTACCTTTCAACCTGACAAGCAATCTGTACTCAGGGAACGCTTTTTTAGGTCAAGCCTGGGCGGTGCATGGGCTTCTGTGCGAGGCATGCTGTATTCGAGTATGGACTTGAAGCTCCGCCCATTCTCTGCCCATATTTTTCATTGGCTTGTGTCAATGTCCTTTGTAAATGCTAGCTTCTGATTCGTTAATAGGCATGGTAGTCCCTCCTTAGTACCGCTTTGTCTTCATTTGTAACTGCCCATGAGGACTGGCCCTTTTACTTCTGTTACACAGAATATCTTATTTAGTCTGTAAGCACTATTTTCTTAAATGGGTTTCTCCGACTGCAGGCACAACATGCTTTCCTGCAACATTCAGGGTGCCATGCATGCTTTCACTTTCCAATTAGCCCGGGACAACAGAGGCCGCTTCTTTGAAGTGAAATAGGTCTCACATTTACAAGCGTTTGAGCTATTGGCATTTTAAAGACAATGCCTTTTATTTATTTATGTGTTAATTATCAAAACAGATACATAAAAAGTATTGTCATTTACAATGCCAACAGCTTAAACTCTTGCAAATGCGCGACCTATTGCATTGCAAATGCTTGTTATGGAAGCCGGAACTAGGACACCCTGCACAATTCTACTGTGTACAGCTTCTCTTGTTCAGTGCTTTCTTGTTGCAATAACTAGGCTACCCGAAAAGCGTTTGCTGCTCTTTGGAACTAAGCCAGTGCTATTCTGGTTACCTAAAAAATTGAGTACTGAATAATAAAAATAAATGTTTTCTATTGCTCTTCAATAGATTTCGCGTTCCCAGGGAGCAGTTACACACACAGCCCTAATGGATGGTTCCACACAAAGAATACAGATTCTCCCATCAGATTCAAGCCTTAATTTACCATCTCGCATTCAGGTAAGCTTGTGCTGTAAAAAGAGTACCTCCAATTCGGTTTACTCCTTTCAACTGACACCCAGGAGTAAGGTTTTGTTTCATCCTTGTATGCCATTTAATAACCATGTTTTTGTGATCCGTTTCACGTAGAAAAACGCCATGTATTCCTTTGCCTTTATACGTAAGTAGAATGAACTGCTCTCTTTTAAAAAAAAGAATAATAACCACCAGGAACTCTTCTGCACCTGGTCTGCGAATGCCACGTGCCGTTTTATCTGAAAGGCAAAAATATAAAGTAAAGCAAAATCTCATTTGATCCCATGTAGTCTAGAGCATTTAAGCCAAACAGACAACATTTTTTAATTTCTTCTCGTGTAGAAGTCGTCCACACTGTTGCTGTATTCAAAAGATGTGAATGTTTTAGCAACGTAATGCTGTTCAGTTTTTGAAATACATTTTTTTATTTCTGAAATCTGTGAAAAGTAGCGAGATAGCGAGTAATTACTTTATTGAAATGAATTGTAAAAGAATGTTTGTTGCAGAACTTGAACTTTTAGATGCCATTTCCAGTGAACCCTCCCCCAGATCCTCTTTCTTTATGAATCCGTGATGGCTCCTAAATGTTGACAACTGTGTGGATGAATGTCCACTAAGTAAGCAAGTCTGACCCATCCCCAAATATTTTTTGAAACATTAGGCCAAATAAAACATTTTACAGTACAATGGTTGGTTAAGAGTGGGTGGTCAGGCATGAAGGAGGCGGTTGTTGTTGTGTGTCGGCTTGCATCAGACTTCTCCCCACTGGCTCGCCAGCCTTTAATTTCATCATTGTTCGTTCATTTGAGATCACAAAGGATCCATCAAACCGCTGTAAAACAGGTAATACTTTTCCATCATAAATAATCACAACAGTAGAAAACAAAAAGTTACAAAACTGTAAAATAGATTTTTTTGAAAAGCATAGCCATCATCTTGGTACAGGTTATACTAAAGATTAGATGAAGGACTTGGCGAGCACAAAATCCAGTTCACAAAAAAGTCAAATTGCCAACCTTTCTGAACGAAAAATGTGCCAGCTAAGTGCTGATTAAAGAGGGTTCCAAAGTGCTCTGACGATCATAACCCACTGAAATGTGTACCGTCTGTCATTGGAGAATAGCTACATCTACAAGCTCTCCTCCTAAACGTTCCCTTCGAAGCCATATGAGCCATGCTGCATAAATATATTTCCATACTGCAATAACATCTGCTTCTTTAGTGTCTGTGCGCTGTGAAAAGTTGGCCTGGCATATGCTGTCCACTATTCTAGTGGACAACTTTCACCAGTCCAAATGACCCTTATTGATGGTAGGTTAAAGACCACCTTTATAGAAAGCTATTCTTTCAGGCTAAGTCTTGGAGGAATGTAAAGCAGCTTGTTTTACCAGTCTTTAATCTTGTGAGTGACCAAATGAAACGAGAACCACACCAGGTGTGTGTGTGTGTGTGTGTGTGTGTGTGTGTGTGTATATATATATATATATATATATATATATATATATATATATATATATATATGTATATATATATATATATGTATATATATTACATTCAGTAAACTTAATTAGCACACAGTAAATTGGCACTATATGCGTTGACCAAACCAAATATTAAGAAAGTGGTATAAGAACCATGACTGACCTAGAGACAAGGCCTAGATCCTGTAGAACCGCTGGGGCCACCAGGAACCATCCAAGGTAGTAACACAGGGGACCCACGGGGGACGCGTGCAGTGTCTGAACACATCCTCGAATCACCATTATCTTCTATTGGGAAAGTCGCGGTTGGAATTCTAAGGATGAAGGACACTTAGAAGAGGACTTGGAGCAAACCCCTTTAGAACTAGGAGGTTCTAGAGTCAACACCCACGTGAGCACCGGAGCACTCTAATTACCTCACCCAGGGAAGCCTGGTGCATAGGTGTCTTTTGATGTCGGGTAAAGTAAAGTAAAAAGTAAAGTCCACATTTGTAAAGCGCACAATCACCCGTAAGGGTCTCTAGGCGCTGGGGGGCCGTCGGGAAGATTAAGCGAGCTATTGCCCAGAGTCACATGGTGCTGGGCTGACCTGCCGCCGGAGCCGGGGATCGAACCGTGGTCCCCAAATTCCAGCGTCAGTCGCCCTGGCCGCGGCGCCACACCTCTTCCACATATCGTCGTTGATTTCAATGGCGATCTGCTGCAAAAGTGCTGCTGGTGACTAAGTGGAAAGTGTCTGGAGTGATCCAAGCCTGGATCGAAGATGAGAAGAACCTGAAAGCAGAGCGGACAGAGTCTGGGTCACTAGCCAGTGACCAGGGGCATGATAGTCGAATACCCACAGATGTCGGGTGCTTGCAGGTGAAGAAGGTGAAGCTTGACTCTTCCGCCATGAGGACCAGGAGGTGTCGACGATGACCAGGTGCTGGATTAGAGCTGTCCCACGAAGGATGTCGAGTGCTGCGGTGTCGGTTTCCGGATTGGACCCAACAAGCCTTGGCAACAGCAACCCACGCAGAAAGCAGAGATTGGCTTTGGTGCATTCCAGCAAGGTCTGAGGGACCCACCCTTTGATGGGAGTCAGGGCACGTCTGGAGCAACCAGGGAAGCCCACGGAAAAGTAGAGTTACCTTCGAGGGGACCCACCAGTCGACGGACCAGAGATCGCGAAGGAGCCTCGAGCTGAAATGCAAGGAGCAGGCCCAAGGAACACTTGTGGATTGTAGGCCCCAATCTTTGGTGCAGATGGTGCTCAGGGCTTGGACTACAAGTAGCCCAATGCACAACTTCGGGAAGTCGATGCACTAGCAAATGTGCACGTATCCAGGAGTTCCAGTCCCACGTCACTCGTGAGGGCTGCGGGTCTCAGCTTTGCTGGAATCTCGTGTCTGCCTCTGAGAAGTCTGGAAGTCCGTGTCATGTAACGCAAATACTTCGGAGTCCGACGGGAGCTTCGAAAATGCAGACCGGCAAGATGCTTCTTTGGTGCCTGTTTGAACAGGGGAGTCACTCATTGACCCCAAGGGAGATTCTTCCGGCTTCTAGTTGTGTAGAATGTCGAAGTTTCAGGATATATGTATCAGAGTTTCGTCCAGGTGTAATCTTAAGTCCTGTTGCCAGGGGTCCCTTACTTATACTGAAGAAAGGGGTTAGACCTACTCTGTGGACCCACCTATGGGAGGATCTAGGAAGAGGGGTGGGTACACCCCTTTCCCTTTGTCCAGTTTTGTGCCAGAGCAGGGGCTGGTAGCTCCTGCAACCGGTTTGGACTGGGGTATGACCAGGGACACCTATTGTGCCCCCAGCACTGTCTGAAAAGCATTCACCCACCCAGCCCCAATACACTACAGCCTGTCTAGGAGGTTGGAACACCTCCATGTGACAGGAAACCTATTGTCCAGGCCTCTCCTGTCGGAGTTTCGTCCAGCAGCAGGAGGTCAGACCCGTGCCTGTGGCTGCAGCATCTATTTTGTGATGCTAGGGTTCTTTTAAACTATTATCGGTTAGGTCAGTGTGTACATGTCTCTCTCTATAGAAGGGTGGAATTCTACCCCTGCCGCCAGGACTGGCGGGGGGAGGGAGGGGAGGGTGCGGTGGGGGGGGGGGGGGGTAAGGATTCCAAAGTGTGTGAGGGCTGCAGGTCTCCGCTTTGCTGGGTTCTCGTGTCGGCCTCTGAGAAGTCCGTAAGTCCGTGTCCTGTGTCGCAAATACTTCGGAGTCCGGCGGGACTGGGGAGTCACGCCTTGACCACAAGGGAGGTTCTTCTATCCTCTAGTCTTGAGTAGAGCGTTGAAGTTCCGGGATTCAGTATCAGAGATTCGTCCAGGTGTAATCTAAAGTCCTGTTGCCAGGGTTCCCTTACTTATACTGAGAAAAGGGCTTGGACATACTCTGGGGACCCACATATTGGAGGTTTTGGAAAGAGGGGTGGCTACACGCATTTCATTTTTCCAGTTTCGCGCCAGAGCAGTGGCTGGTAGCCCCTGCAACCGGTTTGGACTGGACTATGCACAGGGACACCAATTGTGCCCTCAGTGCAGACCTCAAAGCACTCTGAGAGTGCAACCACCCTGCCCCAATACACTAAAGCCTGTCTGGGAGGTGGTTACACCTCCCTCTGACAGGATACCTATTGTCAAGGCCTCCCGTGCCGGAGTTTCGGTCAGCAGCAGGAGGCCATACTCATGTCTGTAGCATACATTTTGTGATGCTGGGGCTCGTTTAAACTAGTACTGGGCAGACCAGTGTGTACATGTCGTCTCCCTTTAGAAGGGTGGAAATGTAACCCCCGCCGCCAGGACTGGCGGGGGGTAGGATTCCAAAGTATTTGACACCAAACACGACATGTTTCCATGCAGCCATTCCAAAGTTAGAATTTACTGCGAGGTTATAATGCACTTTATAGTATATGGTCTGGCTGCATCATAGAACAGCCTCAGAGAATAGGCTCCAAAAGCTGCAGAGTGGCTCTGCTCATGCATGGGCACCCTCTCACACAAAACCAAGCACTCTGCCTTCATGATTGATACGGCCTGACATAGGAGTGACTGAAAGGCTTATATGTGTCAGTGATTATAGGTAGATATAGGTAACCTATATCTTAGTAAAGGGTGCATGCACAACCTTACCCAGGCTGCAGTAGCAGTCCTGTGGTGCCATTTTGGGAGGCTTCCCAGGTGGCATAATACATGCTTCAGCCCCTGGTAGGCCTCTGGGGTACCTATGCCCTTAGTACCTAAGGTACCATATACTAGGGACTCACAAGGGTAACCCAGTAACCAATCTGGAGTGTACTTAATGTACATGCAATCAATTTAGAGAGGAAGCAGCTAGGCTGGGGTCCTGGTTAGCAGGGCCCCAGCCAGACTAAAGTCGAGAAACCGTGAAACACCAGCAAAAAGTGGGGGTAACCATAGTAAGCAGATCCTACTCTCCTACATGCGCAAAACTCTGCGGTGGAATACTGCCTAAAGCCCAGGAGCTTGCATATTGGCTTGAGCCATGTCCCTCATTGGATTACATGAGGGGCATCTTTCAATGTAGGCTTTATCAGCCGCCCAGTGTGCTGTGAAGGAGCTGGGGAAAACTGGGATGCTCTGCTGGCGATTTAAGTGATTCTTAATGAAGTTATTTTCAGCTTTGACAAGAAGTTCAGTTCTCGCATGCCCCCATGGCTCAGACCCGTACGTGGCTGTGCCTTTAACTTTTATATTATAGATCTCCAATGTGGGTATCAAAGGACTGACCTGGGTCTTCTTCCACAGCTTGCCCATAGCTCAAGCCTCCTGTTGAAATTTCAGGGTACTCCTGCTAATCTGTGACAGCCAACTAAGTTTATTTGTTAGGCAGGCCCCCAGATTGACAAATTCATGGACTTGCTCAAGTGCAGCTTCTTTAACCATGATAATCACCCTCACTTTTCTGTAAGAGTTAAAGCACATGAATTGTCTTGATAACATTCAATTACAGACCCCTGTCACTGCAGAAATGCAAAACCTTGTCCCTTACGGCTTGCAGACCGGATGGAGTTTTTGATATTAAAAGGGTGTAATTTGCAAGAAAATAGGTTGGAAATCTTATGGGAACCTAGTTTAGGGGCATAGTTCGTCGGGTAGTCCAGTGCATTCACAAAGTCATTGACATTAGGGATAAACAGGGTCAGCGCCAAAACGCAACCCTGCCTCACACCTGACTCGATCAGAAAGGGGTCAGTTAGCGCTCCTTTACTTCTGAATATAACACGCACAAAATTTGCAGCATGCAGTTTCATTAAAATTACTAGGAGATTGTCTGGGACGCCCATCTGCTTTAATACCTCCCACATTTTCACCTAGGGAATAGAGTCAAATGCTGACCTATTGTCAATAAACACCTCATACAAGTGGCCTGCAATACCGTTTTCCAGTAAAGAAAGCAAAAGCGTAAGATTTTCTCTACTGTGCCTACATTTCTGAATCCCGCCTGGTAATCTGAAAGTATACCATTTGCCCGCACCCACTTTAACAGTTCCCCAAGTACAAAATGAGAGAAGGCTTTTTGTGAGGTACCTATAAGGCCAATTGGTATATAATTACTGAAGTCCTCTTGTGTGCCCTTTGTGAAAATAGGAACTATTTTGGCGTAATGCCATGATCTAGTTATAGAGCCCCCTCCCAGGATAGACTTAAGGAGTGCGTAAAAAATGAGGCCCCCTGACAGAGGGCTCTAATAAGTATGTCACCTGGCACCGAATCACACCCTGGGGCTTTGTTTGGGCAGATATCCTCGATTGCCTCGAAGATGTCATTAAGAGAGAAATTTAACTGGTCAGCAGAGTTTCGTTCGGGAACAGTCATCTCAAATAGTGTTTGCGGGAAAAGCATCCCTCAGTGCATAAATGTTTGTGAAGTGTTGGACCAAACCTATGGCTGCAAATGAAAATCGGTGGGGTTGCGTTGAATCAGCAACTATGAGCCATTGTCCCCCAAAAGAGCTTATTGTCTCCTTCCGCTACTGCCATGACCAATGTCTACCAGACCTCCAGTTCCCATGATCTTCGTGCTGCAGACAAAATATCCTTATAGCCCCTCTTAGTGGCATAGATGTCCGCTGTACTACCAGCCTTTAATGCCCTATTCAGGTTAAGGCTAGCTACCCTACACTGACGATTAGCCCGGTTCCTAGAGGTTGCGTCTTACTTGCCATGCCTACCTCTTTAGTTAATAATAGTACATGAAGGTCACTGTAAAACCGATCCTTAGATGTTATTTACAAATAGCGCAAGGCAATTGAGGGAGGTGTTATTTTGGATATTCTTAAGGGTATTGGCAACTAGCTCAAAGATTTTTACTAAGGTATTATTGTCCTGAACCACATAGGACAATTTAAGAGCACTTCTATTATTAGAGATGCCAATTGTACCTGCCATTTTCAAGGTGGGGTGGGAATGGTTTTGGGATCCCATACTAATGTTTTTTGGACGCAGCACATTATTATCGCTTTCATGTCTCGACGACCACCATGTCAATCAAGGCAACCCACATTTCTTGAGGTAATAATATTTAGTCAATACAACTTTTCAGATTGTGTCTTTTAAAGGTCTGGGCTCCCCTTCTGTATGATCTCGTCCTGCCATTGCAGCCTCTTAGCTCCAGCCGAAGAGAAAGCCCCAACAACTGGCTGGCCACCACTGAGCCCCTTTTACCTGGGGGGAGATCAAGAATTGGGATACCCCTAGTGTCCTCTTCATCTTCGATTACATCGGAGCATGGGGGGCCTGAGGGCTCAAAGGTGACATTACATTTTCCTGCAACAATTGGCAACTTATCATATGGGAGCTCTTCTGTAGCCTCCTTCAGAATAGATAGTGTATTGGTCAGCCTATTCACCCCCTTCCCCTGTTGTATACATTAAAGATATTCAGGGTGGACCCATTTCTCTCAAGTTTGATTCTTAGGGTATCTGTAGTGTCTAGGTTAATCCTTTTGATTACACAGGCTAACGAGATCTTTGCCTAAATTTTAAGACCACTCGCCGGCCTACCTCACTTGTGAGACAGCTGGGCAATGAAAGGTAGTATACCCAGGTCTATACACTGGCTCAATACATCAGGTTTCTTGGAGGCAAAAATCAACATTATCTGTGAATGTTCCTCGCTCAAGATCAGCCACCTTGGCTTTTAAGCCAGCAACATTCTAAGAAATAAGAAAAATCCAAGTTACTATTAATAGGTTCCCTGATTGTATACCAAGTAAGGGGCTAGAGCCCCTCAGGTGTGTACCCCATGTATAGGAGCCAACAATGGAATCTAGCAGGGCTAGAGCATAAGGGTCTCTGCCGAGATGAAAGCTCACAGAAAAAGCCTTCAGTAAGAGAACCGTCTCCTCCCCCAGCACCATATGGTTGGATGTCCCCGGTCTTGCAGTAGTGGGCACTTAAACCAACATTTTAAATCTCATTTTCCTTTATGGCTCAAGATCAAAAGGTCCTGGTCTCTCCTAGTTTTTACAGGGGAGCTGAGTGCAGGTAGTAACATTGGGGAGTCAGTCAATGGACCCCACCCTACTCTTCCTACATAGGCTAGGTCCAGCAGCCCTGCTATTAAACTGCACTTCGGGGTTAAACCTGTATCTGGATTTTAGTTTCATCCCCACAGATCCTAAGGGCACACATGGGCAATAGACCATCCACCAGATCCTGATTTATCCAGACCACTCTTACTACGTCTTCGGGTTGCTCTATGGTCACTATCCCCTCAGCACTTATGATGTCACTCCTGATAGTTGAGTAACACTCTTTTATATTCCTGAACCAATAGGTGACCTTGTTGATAAGGGAGTCTTGATCTTTCTATCCCCTCTGAGTAACCTTAGGGACCTGGTATGGAAAGTCCACTTTTAGCTGTCTGTAAACGAAAGCTTCTTGTGGACCATACAGAAAACGTACAGTGGTCTTCAAGTCATTGCTTACCATTGGTTGGCTTTCTTATGTTCCTCTGATGAGTTTTACTTCTGTGTCTCCCCTCTTGTTATTTTGTACAAGAGAGCTTGCCCTCTGAGATGTAACACTGAGAGCTGAAAGGTAAATCACCCCTTGTGGTCCCATGTGGTAATTTCTGCAGAACAGTCTCTTACATATAGCGCTACAGTTTTCACAAAACTTCCTGCAGTGTGAATGTTAGCTTGGACTTGTATTATACCCAAGCCTCCTAATGAAGCGCACACCCCGAAATGTATTGGGGAAATGGGGTTAACCTTATCATTGTATTTCATCCTACCATGAAAATAAACTGATTTTAACCAAATAAAGAGGAATGTTCGACCTATGATCCAGGAATATATTTCTTGACAAATTTGACATCATAACCAATGTTTAATGGATTAAAACACAATTTATATAAAGTGCTGTATACCAGGAGACACAAGTTGTTTTGATTTGTGCTTCACTTGTAGCTGATGAGATCCAATGTTGAAAGGATCCTGTTCTAATTGCACGTTTATACCATAAGCTGTCTAAACTTTGACTGCCCTAATTAAGAGTGTGCTGATATTTAAGGAACTTCCCTGTTCCGCAGTTCTTGTAGTGTGTGACTCCTGTATGGCGCAGCATAATTTTAGTCAGAACAGTGCTAAAGACAATACAGTGAACAAGAAACTCCACCTAGGTTGACTGCTGTGCCCACGGATCAAACAGGAATACGCAAGGCAGTAACTGCAAGGGGGTAGAACTAAACACAAGCACAATAGATAAGGAGCTATCCAACTTAGAGTGCTTAATAGGAAAGGAAGGAAATCACAGGACCCACTTGGCAGAGAGCAAGTAACAAACATACAAGGTAATTAGAAGCAAGACAGCAGGAATAGAAATACAGCAAACTAGGAACTGGAACGAAGAAAATGGGAAGAGAGGCAGGGACTGGAAAAGGATATACAGAAGGGGAGGCTACAGGGGTATACTAGAATAGTGCATGTTCCGGAATCATGAAAACAAAGTAGCATTGAAGGCAGTGCTGGAGCAGGGACAAGAATTGAGCTAAGGCTCAGGAGTCAAGGTAGCACTGCTGGCAGTGCTAGTTCAGGAACATTGAATTACTAAAGCTCAGGAGTCAAGGTAGCACTGCAAGCAGTGCTAATTCAGGAACAATGATAGTTATAGTTCAGGAATAAAGAAATAACTAAAGTTCAGGAAACACTGGAAACAAGGATATCAAAAGCTCAGGAAACAATGGAAACCAGGGTTGGTCTCACCGGTACACAGCTACAATGACCAGCCTTGCCTGAAGGGAGCTGGGGCTTATAGAGCTCACAGTAATCACATGCATCAGGTGTGAGCAGACTAGTAGCAGCCAGCCACAGGTGAGCTGAATTCCTACAGCCATCCTTGGCCTGCAGGGGTGGAGACGAAGCAGTGAGCAGGGAATTCTAGGTAAGAGTGTCAAGCATGAGCAGGCTGGCTTCAAGCATGAGCAAGCTGGCTTTCACAAAACCCGGCATGGGTTGGGAATGGATGTCAATTCCCAAATAGTGTCCAAATGCCTGGAAGTCAGGATATGCATGCAGGGGGAGTGTCTGGAAGCATATTAGAACACTGGAAAGTCCCACAATTTGCCCCCCTGGTGGTAGGCACGAGACCACAGGGAGTGAATTTTGACAGTCAGTAATAGTTTACTCCTATGATGGGAACCCTACTCTAAGTGTACCCTAGAGTGTGTGTAGGTGTAGAGCCAAGAATCCCCACAAGGGACGATCCAACCCCATTACCTGATGGGAGAGAATGAAGGACCCCGTCTTGGTTACGAACTAGACACCCCTCATGAGATGTCCGACCACTTAGTGGTGAAGTCTCAGCATTCAGGGCCCCTCTGTGTCAGCTTAAGTGCCTCCTCTAACAATCAATCTGGATGCTCCTCTTTTATAATGGTAAGCAGCCTTGCGATGTGCATTTAGATTAGTGATGTTCTAGATATGCAGATAGCTCTGTCGCCCCGTGGATGAAGATAGAGATGACATTTGTACATAGTGTGAAAAGAGACCTTGTACATGATGTTCAGGGCATTGTAATAATGTTGTGTGAAGCTAGATGTGTAAATAAGTTTAGTTTCAGGGAAACTAATTTAACAGTTTTGTGGAAGCAAATATGTGCAAAAGTTCACAGCTGAAATGTTATTGTGAGGACACTATAAGATATTGGCTGCTTCGCTACATGATCCTAACCCGGGAATATAACAGTACCAGAGCATTACTATTCTCATAAAGAACAAATGTAGAATAGTTATAAAGATTGTGATGCAAATACTGTCATTTGTGTTTGAAAATGATTGTTTGCTTTGAACAGAGCCATGGTTATAAGAATCATTTTAAACAAAGTTACTCATCTGGAGGTTTTCCAGCACTTGTTTGAAGGCGCTTTACCCAGAGATTTTTCCAGTGTTGTCGACTGTGGATGGCATCACTGCATCCTGGTAGTTACAGTTCAGTGGTTTTGAAATTGTGACTTTTCATTCTCTTATGATTATGTTTAGAAGTGAATTATAGGATTTACTGGTGACCAAAGAACTTGACACTTATTTATATCTTTGGGATGCTTGGAATACTGCTTGAGCAATTTAGGAGGATGTATTCTTTCACTAAGCATGATGTAATCTATTAGCTCCGTAAAACTTCTTTTGAAACAGATCATTCATTAGTATGCAGTGGATAAACAGTGAGGGAGGTGGAAATGGAAATAGTCAGAAGAAATGCGTTGCCACTTTAAGTTGATGCAAGGCTGTGAGAATTTGGGATTTTGAGAGCCAGGCGTTTTAATTTTGAGTATATGGATTTGTACAATAACACTTTTTTCCCATTGTCCTCTTCTTAGCAGTTGCAGTGGATGTCTTTTAGATCATTGTGCAGTTGTGTTTTGGAAGTTTGTGTACGTTTAATTGAAATGTGAGCATATTTGGTAGTATGAAGATCTAAGATTAAAATATATTATCAGATTGTTACAGATCAACAGACTGGCCAGAAGATACAGATTGTGACATCTCTTGATCAGGGTGCAGCAGGGAAACAATATATATTGACCAACTCTGATGGCTCCTCCTCTAGCAAAGTGATCATCGCCAGACAAGACTCCAGTCAAGGCAAAGTGTACTTATCTCCAGATAGCAGCGGTATCAACCAACTTTTTTTTGCAGGAGCTGATGGTAACACACAACACTTTCAAGTAAGTTAGGAGAAATGCATTATTATAAATCGTTTCTATTCATGTGATACTTTTCCTTGGTTGGCTTGCAGATTTGTTGTTACTTGCCTTTTGCAATGTACATTGATTTGTACAGTGACCCATTGTGTAAGATAGCAGTGAAGCAAAAAAGAATTGAAACACTGTTCACTATGGGACCTCTATTTTAGTTGGCGCTTCCATGTAATTTGAAACTCCACATAGTTCTTACTGCTGAGGAGAATATGTGCATTTTTGTATAATAATTTGTCTCGAAGTTTGTATCGTCAAGCTATTGCTCATCATGGACTGAAAAATCCTCGTCCAACTGCTTTCTCCAATCTTCACCCTATCTATGCCTTCTGCATGTTTCATTGTCTACCATCACCATGCCTAATGGTCCTTAAGTTTATTTATCCACTCTCCAGTGATCCATTGCTTTGTAGGTAGGCTTGTGCTATACACCTTTTTGTTAGATTTTATTTTTTTCAAAGAAAGAAAAACCCACTACCAATATGTGCAACAGTTGTATAACTAAGAGAAAGCGGAGAAGTTAGAGTAGCGTGCAAATAACCTTTCCATCCTTCCCAGAGCAATATACTTGTTTTTTTCCAGGGAGAGATTTTAGTGGGATAGGGATTTAATGGCATAGTAAGTTAGAGAAATAGAGATTGGACTCCTGCCCAACAGAGAATTGCCCCCACCTCCCGATCATCTCTCACTTGGGAACAACGAAAAAAAATTCTGTTGGATTGGTGGGAGATAATTTGTATTGCTTTGGTGCTTCGAATGAGACCATGACCTGAAGGCTGTCCCAAATGCCACCCCATGCATCCGAAGACCTTGAGGGAGCGATCTCTCAGGCTCCTGGCGGCACAATGTGCGATGGCGCTACAATCGAGGAACCAGTTGAGAAGAAGGTCACAGGAGCGGTTGTGGAGCTTGAGGTCGTTGTCACATTCCATGTTGTCAAGCCATTCAGGTAAATCTCAATCCCACTTAAAGAAGTTGTTGAAGCGTGCTTCGACTTCCCCTCGTCTTTTGGCCAATGAGATGGGGAGCAACACCACTCGCGGCCTGTCTGCGGTTGAGCCTGGTCCAGCTACGCGCTTTCCCGAGTTTCTGGGAGCCGGAACGACCCCAGCCCAACTATGCAAATGTTATGAGGCTATGCACCCCATATTTGGGCGGCCCATTCCCTCTGGCGTGCCTTTGGGACCCGTGGGTTCAGAAGGGGGCCCATCTGGATCCACACCTGTTGCTCAGCACCGACGCCAGTCAGTCTCCACAGATGAATCCAAACGAGCACAGGTTTTACTATCCCGACGGGCCCTTGCGCCGGTCCCGAGGCCGACACTCCGGGCGTCCACTGGCTGCGCCATCCCCATTCTCATTCCCGTCTCAGACACGTAGCTAGAAGGGTTTCACCCGATGTCTGCGACCACTGAAGCCATGCCGTACAGGCTGGAGCCTAAGCCCTATCCTTATGGGCTAGGACTCTGGAGGAATGGGAGGGATCCCCGGACCCTCTAGAATACCCGCCTTATGATAAAACAAACATGGACTGGTGTGAGGATCTGGGTCAAAACCAGTGGACTGGACTAACCTAAAGCTTTTCAACTTCTAACTTTTTATTTTATTCATAATAGTGGTAGGTTGATAATGTTTACACTATGAATCTAGCTACTATGTCCTATTGTACGAATATTCCCGTGTCCTATATTCATTGTTCATAGGTTACTGATGGATTTGTGATGATTTTAGGCTATTGATTTTAGGCTATTTATAATATGTTGTTTTTATACTGTCTAATAAACGTTGCTGTTTGACTTGACTTGACTTGACTCGACAGTGGACTGGGCACTTCTCCAGACACTGGCATACTTTCTTCCTCTACTGTGGCTATGAAGGAGGTGCGGAGGGTGACTGAGGTCCTTGACCTCTGTCTAACCTCAGTGGCAGTCAAGGCAAACTTCTTGTCAGTGGTGCTGCAGCCGGGATATCCCTCCAGAACCACTCTTCCAGTTTAATGAAGTCCTTGCACAAGTTCTACTTGGGACCGGGTCCAAATCCAGAACAAGGGCTCCTGTGAATAGGACGATTGCCCACCACCACCACCACCACTGTCTCACTCCAGGACGGGGACCCAAACATCCTCACCCAACACCCTACCTCAGAGAGCTTGGTGGTCCAAGCCGCTACATCCCATGTAAATCCTGGTGAATTCCCTACTACACCCCCAGATAGGGAAAGTCTGGATGCTTTGGGGAAGATGTTTTCTTCAGCCAGCCTTGCACTCTGGTCTGTGAACCCCGCATACCTTTTGGGGCGCTATTTCCACACAATGTGGCATATGGTTGCGCAGGTGCTGCCATCGTTTTGGAGGAGCCCTGGGCCGTACTTTCTAAGGCTGTCGCCGATGGGAGAGATTCAGTAAAGTTCAACATACGGTGTGGACTGGACACACTAGGCAGAGCGATTTTGTAGACTGTGGCCTTACGACGCTACACCTGGATGAGAATGACTATTTTTCCAGGGGGATGTTCAATCCTCTCTTATGGACATGCCCATTGATGGCTCCTGTCTTTTCGTAGACAAGACAGATTCTGCGTTAGTGTTTCAAGGACCTTAGGGCTACGGCTAGGTCTTTGGGGCTTTCCATGGCCTCCGGCACTCACAATCCGCCTATTGCGGCTACGAAGGTGCTTTGACTGGTTAGTAAGAGCAAACTCATACAGCCGATGCAAACAGCATATACAAGTGATAGAGACACTAGTTCAGCTGGGTTTCCCCATACACTGGGTAAAATAATCCATAGAACTGGAACGCATGATGGTGTTCATGGGCGCAGAGATAAACGCTGTGTTAGGGAAAGGCTTTCCCAGCGAGAAAAGGAGATCAGCTCTATTAAAGGAGAATCATCTATACCAGAAGGGGCATCATCTGACAGTGAGGACAGTGGGGAAATTACTAGGAATGATGGCCTCATGCATTCATTTAGTTCCCAATATTCGACTGCACATGAGACCATTTCAAGAATGGCTTCAGACACAATGGTCACAATCTACACGGAGCTCGGAGGATCTAGTGGCTGTCACAAACTTAGTTCATCAGCAGATGGCATGGTGGAACAAAGCAAACATAGCACAGGGGAGACTTTTCACACCCCAAACACCAACAGTGACCATAACAGATGCGTCCCTAGTAGGATAGGGAGCACACATGGACAATCTCAAAGTAAGGGGATTGTGGGCACCACACCATGCAGTGAAACACATCAATATCTTGGAACTAAAATCTGTGTTCTTAGCGTTAAAAGCCTTTCAGAAAGAGCTATACGGGAAAAGACTGTTGATACAAACCGACAACACTACAACTATGTTTTACATAATCAAAAAAGGAGGGACTCAGTCTGTAGCACTCTCCACTCTAGCACAACAGTTTTGGAGATGGGCAATTCCAAAACAAATAGACATTTTAGCAATACACCTACCAGGGAAGGACAATCTAGAAGCATACAGACTGAGTAGACAAACCACATCATCCCACGAGTGGGAACTGAATCAAACGGAAGTGCAAAAAAGTGTTTAAAAATGAGGAACACCACAAATAGACCTATTTGCAACACCCCACAATGCAAAATGCCAAAACCTTGCATCCAGGCGACCTTGCAATCAGTCCATAGGGAATGCACTATGGATAGACTGGTCAGGGATATTTGAGTACGCTTTCACCCAATACCATTACTGAACAAAGTGATCAGCAAATGCAGAATCAGCAAATTGATTCTCATAGCACCACAATGGGCCAAACAAACATGGTTCTCAGAACGAATGGAAATCTCGCAGGGGACAATTTACAAACTTCCAAAAAGAAAAGACTTGCTGACAATGCAGAACGGGAAAGTGTTTCATCCAGAACCAGAGAGCTTAGGCCTGGCCTGTTGGCTCCTGAGGACTTGGAATTCGCACATCTCAAACTACCAGAAAGCACAATGGCTGTTCTAAGAGAAGCTAGGAAACCAACAACAATAAAATGTTATACAGCAAAATAGAAAAGGTACACCCAATGGTGTCTTCAAAGGCGTCTTTCAAGAAAGATTACAAAAGAAAGAACAGGGCTTAAAATACCTCACACATGTACTAGAAAGTCAATTTATGTTTTACATCACTGAAAATACATTTAGCAGCAATTGTGGCATATTCAAGAGGGGAAACAGGGAAGAGCTTCTTCACCTCACATGTGGTCAAAAGGTTCCTAGAAGGTACGAAGAGGATTGCACCACCAAAAATAGTACCAGCACCAACTCGGAATCTGAACATAGTTCTAGCACAAATGATGAGAACACCTTTCGAACCACTACACAAAGCAACGCTACAAATGCTTATAATAAAGACAGCATTTTTTGTGGCAATAACATCCTTCCGTAGGGTTAGTGAATTACAAGCACTAACACTACAGAGACCTATCTTCCTAATACATAGTAACAGGATTGTCATGAGGACAGATCCGCAATTCATGCCAAAGGTGGTGTCAAGATTTCACATAAATCAGAGCATACAAATACCAAGTTACTTTCAAAACCCTAAGAACAAAGCAGAAAGAGATTTGCACACACTTGACGCATGAAGAGCAGTCATGTATTACGTGGAAAAAAACTAAAGAATACAGAAAAACAAAACAGTTATTTGTATCCTTTGCAAAACGTTTTCTTGGAAGACCAGTAACCAAGAGCACAATCGCAAGATGGATAGCAAAAGCCATACAATTGTGCCACAAACAAGCAAGACAAACTTTACAAGGAGCGCATTCAACAAGGAAGAAAGGAGCAACTATTGCATTTCTTGCTAAAACGCCAATCAAAGACATTTGCATGGCTGCTGTGAGAAGTTGGCCTGGCATTTGCTGTCCACTATTCTAGTGGGCACCTTGCACCAGTCCAAACGACCCTTATTGATTGTAGGTTAAAGACAACCTTTATAGAAAGCTATCCTAGTGGTAGCTGTGGAGAGCAGCCTTCAGGCTAAGTCTTGGAGGAATGTAAAGCACCTTGTTTTACCAGTCTATAATCTTGTGACTTATCAAATGAAAGGAGAACCACACCAGGTATATATATATAAAATATATGTATTTATTCTAAACACATCCCACTAGTCTCTTTGAGGCTAGAGGCAAAAGTACATTCAGTAAACTTAATAAAACACAGTAAATTAGCACAATATACGTTGAGCCCTGGGGGCGTACCAAACCATATATTAAGAAAGTGGTATAAGAACCACAACTTGCATAGAGACAAGGCCTAGAGCCTTTAGAACTGCTAGGGCCACCAGGAACCACCCAAGGTAGTGACACAGGGGACCCACGGTGGACGTGTGCAGTGTCTAAACACAGCCGCAAATCACCATTAACTTCTATGGGTAAAGTCGCAGTTGGAATTTTAAGGATAAAGGACCCTTAGAAGAGGACTTGGAGCAAATCCCTTTAGAACTAGGAGGTTCTAGAGTCAACACCCACGTGAGCACCAGAGTACTAGTTACCTCACCCAGGGAAGCCGGGTGCATAGGTGTCTTTTGATGTCGGGTTTCGTCATTGATTTCAGTGGCGATCTGCTGCAAAAGTGCTGCTGGCGTCCAAGTGGAAAGTGTGCGGAGAGATCCAAGTCTGGATCGAGGATGAGAAGTACCTGAAAGCAGAGCAACAGAGTCTGGTTCACTGGCCAGTGACCAGGGGCACGATAGTCAAATGCCCACAGATGTCGGGTGCTTGCAGGTGAAGAAGGTGAAGCTTGACTCTTCAGCCACGAGGACCAGGAGGTGTCGACGACGACCAGACGCTGGATTTGAGCTGTCCCACAAAGGATATAGAGTGCTGCTGTGTCGTTGCCCGGATTGGACCCAACAAGGCTTGGCAACAGCAACCCACGCAGAAGGCAGAGATTGGCTTTGGTACAGACCAGCAAGGTCTGAGGGACTCACCCTTTGGTGGGGAGTCAGGGCACGTCTCGAGCAACCAGGTAAGCCCACGGAAAAGTAGAGTTACCTTCGAGGGGACCCACCAGTCGACGGACGAGGGATCGCGAAGGAGCCTCAAGCGGAAATGCAAGAAGCTGGCCCACGGAAAACTCTTGGAGTGTAGGCCCACAATCTTCGGTGCAGATGGTGCTCAAGGCTTGGGCTACGAGTAACCCAATGCACAACTTCGGGAAAGCTCGGGAAGTCGATGCACTAGCAAATGTGCACGGTGTCCAGGAGTTCTGGTCCCACATCACTCGTGAGGGCTGTGAGTCTCAATGGAGGAGTGTGGCTCAATGGTTAGAGCGGCAGACCCTGATGCAGAGTTCTGGCCAGGGACCAGGGTTCGATTCCTGCCTCGGCGGGGTCTCGGGCTCAATTTCCTTGGACCTGTTAATTCTCGCCTCGTGCCTATTCTAATCACAGGCCCCACGCTGCAACTCTGGGCAATAGCTTGCTTAGCCTTCACACCGGCCCCAACAGCGCTAAGGATGCCTGGCTTGGGGTGCCCAGGAGTGGACACTTCACAGGGAAAGCCAGGAGGGGTTCCACAGCGGTATGAGTATCAGCGCCAGGAAGCCGAATAGGCGACACCGCAAGGTGACCGTCTGGTGACAGTGCGCTCTATAAGTACCATGACATTTGCTGGGATCTCGTGTCGACCTCTGGGAAGTCTGGAAGTCCGTGTCCTGAGTCCGACAGGAGCTTCGGAAATGCAGACCGGCAAGATGCTTCGTTGGTCCCTGTTTGAGCAGGGGAGTCACTTCTTGACCCCAAGGGAGATTCTTCCATCCTCTAGTCTTGAGTAGAGCATCGAAGTTCCAGGATTCAGTATCAGAGTTTCGTCCAGTTTCGACCAGGAGAATCTAAAGTCCTGTTGCCAGGGTTCCCTTACTTATACTGAGAAAAGGTGTTGAACACCTGAGGCGGAAGCCGGGGGTTTAACCTGCTAATTTGATTTTAAAAGTGTGCTAACTTGATTTTAAAAAGTGTGCATTATCTTTTACTTTGGTAACTTTTAAAAACCTGTTTATTCTGCTGCTATCACCTTCTCACCCTGCATCTCGAACCCTGCTCCCCGCGCAGCCGATTAGGTGCTGACGCGGTGGGAGAGAGGGTTTAGCCGCCATATTGGGTGGAGGGAAAGGGTTGCGGTCCAGCTGCTGGCTGCCTCCCGCCCTCCTATTTTTCTCTATATTATGACAATGAGTTCCCATCCGCGCAGCGGGCGCGCCAAAGGCACGCCAAAGGCAAGCCCGTCTGCGCCCGTCCGTGCCGGAACCGGGCCAAGGGCCACTACCCCTGATCCAAACAGGACAGAAGTCCGGACCTTCTATTCTAAAAGCGAATTAATCCAGCTTTGCCCACTATGTAGCTACTGCATACGATCAGAACCGAAGAACATCATAAGGAATACAATTATAAGCTGTACACACTGTAAATCCCTACTTCCTTTTATTAACAATACCGCTTACTCCCGAAATGCTGAGAACAATAAACACACAAAAATAATATTAGCACTCATTAATGCCCGTTCTGTGGGTAAGCATAGACAGGATATAGCGGATCTGATTACTGATAGAAATATAGATATATTATTCGTCACGGAGACTTGGATAGATAACGCGTCCGACCCCGATCTAGTGGTTGCAGTACCTGAAGGTTACGTGGTTCACCGACAAGATAGACAGGGAAAGAAGGGAGGTGGTCTGGCAGTAATTTCCCGCAATATTTTTACTGTAAGAACCTCCCCAGTCCCTTCCTCCACATCTGAAGCTGTCCAATTCTCAATCATGCTAACCCCGTCATATAATTTTAAAGGAGCACTCCTATACAGACCTCCAGGAGCGCGTTCAGAATTTCTCTCAAAGTTGAATACCATGCTTGAATCCTTAGTAATAGAGGACTCCTTCACGGTCTAAGGCGATCTTAATTTCCATCTGGAAAAAATCGACAACACTGAAACACAAGTCTTATTAACCGACATGGAAACATTGGGGCTCTCCCAGTTGGTCTCCTCACCTACACATGAGGCTGGCCACACGGTGGATGGTATATTCTCTAATCTAAAGGAGATTCATATACAAGATATCCTTCCGCATCCATGGTCCGATCATCATGCCATCCTTTTCACGATCTCTATTAACTATGTTCCCATAAAGAAGGTGGCTGAAACTAGTCAGGGGCCTTTTAAGGTCTGGAAAGACATAAACAACACACAACTTAGAACGCTCTTGAATACTACTCGTCCAGCCATTTCCACTGATCCAAACATAGCTATGGATCAATACACGGCATGGATAAGTAACGCCATGAATTTATTGGTACCACAGAATTTTTTTTCCAAAAATAGGTCCTCGCCTTCCGCACTCTTGTTCACGGAAGCTCTCAGAGAACAAAAACAAAAATGCAGGAACTACGAAAGACACTGGCGTAAAACCTATGCTATCGAAAACAAAACGCGCTATAAGGAGGAACTTGTTAAATATAAAAAGATGATCATTGAGGCAAAAAGGAAGTTCTACAGTGAACAAATTGAAACCGCGAAGAATTCCAACAAACAATTCTATGAAGTAGTGATGCAACTGGCCGGGAAAGTACCCGACGCTGCCCCCACCCCTTCACAAGCTCTTTGCGATGCTCTGGCCAACTACTTTTATGCAAAAGTAAATGATATTTACTCAGACTTTTCATCTAAGTCTAATCTTGGCACCCAGTCAATTAGTACCATACCCCCTGAATTCAGCTTAACGCAATTTAAAGAAATTAATGAGTCACAATTAACAGATATTATTAAGCTGATAAAATCAGGATCAGCTTTGGACCCTTGTCCCCCAAAAGTGTTCCTCCCTGTAATCGAATCAATAACGTCTGTGATCACGCAAATATGCAACGCTATGTTTAAGGTAGGGATTTACCCTGACAGGCTTAAAAACACTCTCCTTAAAGCGCTTTTAAAAAACCCGCATCTGGACAAGAAAGAAATGAAGAATTATAGACCTATAACCAGTTTGCCCTTTTTGGCTAAGGTGGCAGAGAGAGCAATGAATTCTCAGCTCTCCGAATTTATTGAGGAACATCACCTGCTGGATGACACGCAGTTGGGGTTCCATAAGCTTCACGGTACGGAAACCGCCCTCATTGTAAATGTAAATGTAGCCGTACTTGTAAAGCGCACTGATACTCCGGAGTGTCCTGGGGCTGTACTCATACCGCTAGGGAACCCTTCCTGGTTTTTCCCCGTGAAATGTCCACTCCTGGGCATCCCCAGGGTGCAACCAGGCATCCCTAGCGCTGTAGGGGGCCGTTGTGGAGACTAAGCAAGCTATTGCCCAGAGTTGCAGCGTGGGACCCATGCTTAGAGTAGGCACCGAGGCGAGAAATCAGGTCCGGGGAATTATGAGCCCAAAATCCGCCGAGACAGCTAAGGCAGGAATTGAACCCTGGTCCCGGGCCAGACCTCTGCATCAGGGTCTGCCGCTCTAACCATTGAGCCACACTTCTCCACCTTAAAGCCACCGAAGATATTAGACTCATTAGAGACCAAGGAGGGACGGCGGTGCTCATATTGTTGGATTTGTCTGCGGCCGTCGACACGGTCGACCATTCCATTCTGATCGACCGTGTCGCAAAAATGGCCATTCAACTAAGAGCTAAAAACCTGCTCGCTTCCTTCCTGCCCGGAAGAACACAGGCAGTCACATTAGGACCCTTTCAGTCGGCCGAATTAACTCTACCGTGCGGGGTTCCTCAGGGCTCTTCCCTAAGTCTGACACTCTTTAACATCTATGTGTCGGACCTAGCTAGAGTTATAAAATCTTATGGGATGAGCCTTACCTCCTACGCCGATGACACGCAGTTGGTGCTGGCCATAAACAATGATGGAGAGGAGGTGGCTGAACGCTTCCAAGAAGATGGATGGCCAGCAATTGCCTTAAACTTAACTCTGAGAAGACAGAGGTGGTCATTTTTGGAAAACTCTCACCGGATTGGTCATGCTCCTGGTGGCCTTCATCTCTGGGATCTCTTCCTAACCCTGTTTCAAGGGTCAGGAACTTGGGAATCATCTTTGATGACAACCTAAACTTTGTTTCCCATGCCAATTAAATCGCATCGACTGCTTTATATAAGCTAAGATTGATTAAAAAAATAATCCCGTACCTACCAGAAAGTGCAGGAAAAATACTGGTTAGCACTCTGGTACTTTCATCACTGGATTATTGCAATGGCCTATTTGTCAATGCACAAAGTAGGGTCATCAATAAAATGCAGACGGTACAAATTGCCGTTGCGAGAATGCTTTCAAGAATCCCTAAATTTAAATCGATCTAGCAGACTATTCGTAACTATCATTGGCTGACTATTAAGAATCGTATAAAATGTAAAGCTCTGTGCCTCTCCTATAAAGCGGTACTTAAACAGGGTCCGCAGTTTCTCATAGAACAGCTTACCGCCTACTGCCCCACTAGACAAATGAGATCCGCAGCAGCTCATCAACTAATGGTGCCACGCACCAAGACTGTCTCCTGGGGAGACAGACGTTTTGTGGTTACAGCAGCCAGACTCTGGAATACCCTTCCTCTTCAGATTCGATCAAGCCAATCCCTCCTCCAATTCCGAAAACTGTTGAAAACATGGTTATTTAATCAGTAACCTGCCTTGAATCTTGTATAGAATCTTTAGCGCCAAGACGCCTACGGGCATTTGTTTGCGCTTTACAAATATCAAAAATAAATAAAAATAAATAAACATACTCTGGGGACCCACCTATGAGAGTATATGGAAAGAGGGGTGGCTCACCCATTTCTTTTGTCCAGTTTCGCGCCAGAGCAGGGGCTGGTAGCCCCTGCAACCCGTTTGGACTGGACTATGCACAGAGACACCAAATGTGCCCCCAGTGCAGACATCAAAGCAGTCTGAGAGTGCACCCACCGAGCCCCAATACACTAAAGCCTGTCTGGTAGGTGGTTACACCTCCCTGTGACAGGATACCTATTGTCCAGGCCTCCCCAGCCTGAGTTTCGGTCAGCAGCAGGAGGCCAGACTCCTGTCTTTGGCTGCAGCATCCATTTTGTGACACCTTATGTTTTGAACGGAGTCCCCTGTAAAAATTTAAGGAAGATAGGATTCCAAAGTGTTTGACACCAAACAGGACATGTTTCCATGCAGCCATTCCAATGTTACCATTTACTGCAAGGTTATAATGCACTAAAGAGTATGGTCTGGCTGCATCACAGAACAGCCTCAGAGAATAGGCTCCGAAAGCTGCAGAGTGGCTCTGCTCATGCATGGTCACCCTCTCACACAAAACCAAGCACTCTGCCTTCAGGCTTGATAAGGCCTGCTATAGGAGTGACTGATAGGCTTATATGTGTCAGTGATTAAAGGCAGATATAGGTAACCTATCTCTTAGTAAGGGGTGCATGCCCCACCATACCCTGGCTGCAGAAGCAGTCCTCTAGTGCCATTTTGGAAGGCTTCCCAGGGGTGGCATAATACATGCTTCAGCCCCTGGTAGGCCTCTGGGGTACCTATGCCCTTAGTGCCTAAGGTACCATATACTAGGGACTCACAAAGGTAACCCAATAACCAATCTGAAGTGTACCTAATGTGCATGGAATCACTTTAGAGGAAGCAGCTAGGCTGGCGTCCTGAATAGCGGGGCCCCAGCCAGACTAAAGTTGAAAAACAGTGAAACACCAGCAAAAAGTGGGGGTAACCATAGTAAGCAGATCCTACTCTCGTACAGCTGCAACATGATCTTCTCTACACACATTCACCAAACATTGCTGTGTGGACATTCAAATGAACAAAGATGCACAAGTAGGACAAAAAGTCTTACAGCATCTATTTACAAACCAAAGTTCATCTTCCACCCAACCACTACAAAACTAGCAAACCGCTACAAAGTCTGTCCACACCATAGTGAATCCAGAAAAGATTTACGCTGCAAAACAAATAGTTTACCTGTCGGTGTAGTTTGGCAGCTCGAAGAATTTTTTGGATTCCCTAGCGAACCCACCCTCCTCCGCCGAGGAAGGGAACTATAAGGAGGAGAGAAGAAAAGGCAAAGAGAAAAATAGAATCCGAAGATGGCTACTAAAGCTGGGAGCTTCCGTTGGAAGCCCGTCGACGTCACAGAAGGGCACCAAATGGTACTATGTCGTCGACGCCTACCAACAGCAAAAAAAACAAGCATTGGCCTAGCCAATAGGTCTTGCCTTTGGGACCTTAGTTATCCAGCACAATATCCTTGATGCAACAACATCACTGTTGCATGGCTAAACACGAGTAGGCGAGACCTACTGGCTATACCAATGCTTGTTCTTTTTGCTCCTTTCATCTCTGCGTGGGGACTTCTCAGACAAACAGAGAAGCATCCCTCAAAGCCCCAGACAGTCCGCTCCCAAACTCACAACGTTCCCAGTTGCCAAATCCTGAACAGTTTTTGCTAATCAGGAATGCCCATATTCTTAGGAGGGTGCACTTGTTGATCACCTGAGGTGAAAATATTACAAGGTGTCTGCTTTCAGGGCTTGTATGCTGCATTTCCACAGCCTGCTGAAGGTATTTCAAGTACCCAAAGCAGGGGACCCTATTCCTCGGCTAGTTTTAATCTGAAGGCGTGTATTTTTATCTCTCAAACTTAGCCCACAGGAGTAAACACAGTGCAGTGGCTACAACTGTCCATCACTAGAGGTTTCACCAATCCCAGGGTCTAGCCCAGGGCTGGGGCATCTCAAGGAGTGTCAGTTGCCCCAATGCTTTGCTTAACTTAGTGGCTCGCCGGTGTCCATCACAAGGGGTTGTCGATCGCCCCTGGCACGTGAGACCCAGACATTGCCAGGCGCATACCAGGCCCATTCCAGTGCCCGGCGCGCCGCCATGTTCTAGTCTAGCCGCAGAGCCAGACTGGCACGTTTCAGCGGCGGTCTTCGCATCCTAGCCCGAAAGGAGCAAAAATAAAGGCAACAGATGATGCGAGGGCATGCAGGCAAAGATGCAGCCGCCTGCGTCTTAGTATGATAAATATGGCGTACTCTGACATGAAAGCGCAGCAGCAGGTGCCAATTAAAATGGCTGATCTGGACGATTTCTGAGTGAAGACATGCGTTTCTGTTCTTGTGCCCGGCTCGCAAGCAGCAGTGGGACAGGAACAAGCGGCGATTGCAGGAGTAAATGTGACATTCCTGACACATGACTAGATGGGCCTGAGTCTAAGTAGCGATGACCTGCCTGCTCGCCTCTTATCCTGAGGAGAAACGACGCAGTAGCAGGTAAAAGCACATTAAGTACTGCGTGGTTAAAAGGAGGAGCATGGAGCACGACAAGATGGTGCTTTTCACACCTGCCCTTACATGAAACTTGTGGTCACAAGCAGAGCCGGGCTGGCCATTCTGCTATGCTGGCTTTTCCCGGCAGGCTGTAGATCAGGGGGCGGCTTTCAGAGCACAATGGGGTACCATGGGCCAAGCAATACACGAATACCTAGCGTAACCTGCTCCTACACGGTATGGCTGCCTTCAACCTTCTACCTTGGCCTAAGCTGGTCTTCCAGTCGGGTCCTGGCTAGGGTGAGAAGCATGGAACTAGGAACATAGGTGCATGGCTGGGGGGTACAACTAGGGGGCCTGACAGGGTGTGGAATGGAACTACTGGAGCTCCGAAAAAAGGTGTCAGTGTGGGGACTTAGCGGAGGGAATTACTGGAGCCATGTGGAGGCACAAGTCGGGAATGGAACTACTGGATCTGGGAGAAAATGTGCCTAAAGTGGGTAATGCAACAGCGTTCGTTCAGAGGCAGAGTGAGGAATGGAGGTCCAGGAGCTTCTTAAAGAGAAGCAAGAGAGTGGAATCAAATCACTAGAATTGTGAAAAGAGATGCAAGGATGGAGATTAGAAATACTAGAGCTGGGAAAAGAGATGCAGGCGAAGAAAAGACCTACTGGTGCTCAGAAGAGGGCGCAAAAGACAGGGATGGAACTGCCAGGGCTCAGGAGGGAATTGTCGAATATAGAACTAGGGGAGCTGGTTGAGGGCATTCCTGACAGTCTGGATTAGTTTCTTGAAAACTATGGTTGCTTACAGAATCAACTTCATAAGAACACTTTAATGCTGCCTTGACACCATGTACAAGGTTTATACATATGTTGTGCAAATATGCACGTTGTTTTCATACATATGGCGACATTACTATCTATAACACACGAACAATGGCAGCCTGATCAAGATCTCGGCCCAAGGCAAGGTTGCCTTTTGTTATGAATAAAAATCAATTTCCGGTGTTGACAGAGGAGTCCTTTGCTGTCATTGGCATGGTCTCTACATACTCATGCTTCGGCCCACCAGCATGCTGATATCTCTACAAGGGGAGTCCAGCTCATTACCGCATCATGGACCTACATTCTTTCCCTTCAGGTAACAGTGGTTGGATCATCCAGTACTGGGATTCTTGGCAGAAGACATACGCATGCCCTAAACACTTAGGTTAGGGGATGCATAGTAAGAGTACACCAGATTTCTATTTTGTGTTATAAGCTTGTATATATACATTGTTTTAGCACGATGGTGGAACTTTTCATTCTGTTTACTGTCCCAGTACTTCTAATAACTGTCATTTGCTTCTGTCTTTTGATAATTGCATCACAATTGAGAGAGAAAGAGCGCACAAGTGACTAAGCGAAAGGGTTGTGGTTTTGTTACCACGATTCCTGGGGGATCAGGGTTGTCCTGTTCAGTGGTTGCCAGAACCATTTGCTTTCTGCCTAGGGTTAGGTGGGCTTATGGGGGGGGGGGGGGGCTGGCTGTGAGCTAACTGGTCTATAGGATGACATATCCTGAGGGGATGCAGGGAATCAGTCTGGCACCATTCCAACTTTTATTGTGTCCACAAGTGCGCAGTTACTACCGCAGTGTGAAAACTACACAACAATGTGTTGAGACTGAATGTCAGTTGAAACGCATATCTGATTGTCAGACTTTTTGTCTTGTCTCCCCCATCCCATCTCAGGTGGTCAATCAGCAGCCTCTAGGTCCATTCAAATTTGCCTCTGCCATTCTGTATATCACGGGCCACCATTTCCATAGTCCTAATCAACCACAGTTGTCTAGACCATTCATTCATGGGTGGAGAGTCCGTCTTCTTCCAGTGAACTACAATTGTTTGCTTGGCTGCCAACAATGAGTGCCAATAATTCCCAATACTGTTTTGGGACCCCCTCTAAGGATCAAGGCTTCAAGCAAATCAGTACAACCGATGGCTGCTCTGAAACAGAGTAGCCCAGAACCTTTTTATGGGGCCTAATACCTCCTTCGAGAATCCTCATGTTTTAATGCAAACCCACCAGATGTGGATTTTATCACCTTTAAAACTCCCGCCCCTCCCCAGCAATTTTACCAACACTTAACTTCTGTCATTGGATACATTTACCTAAGATTATGTGGTATTAGATACCAATGAAATGCAATCTTTTCTAAGGCCTCTCATTTCTTTATTCTATGGGATGAATTCTGGAGATCCTCCATGGTTTCCGCCAGTACACTCATTGGATATCTTACCCTCATCTATCCATGTATGGCCATTGATCATGGTTGTATACATTGGAAATGAGTGGTTAAATGCATTTCACTCGCTAATCTGCTGCGTCAGAGCCAAGTGACACATGTGAATACATCTCTATCTCTCATGTTCAGCTACTTCCAGTTTATTTTTAAAGACTTGAATGTCTTAATTTTCTAACTATCATAGAGATGTATGTGGCTTCTGTATTTCGCTTCCTTCCACCTATGAATGGCGTCATCCTTGAGTGTCGGCGTAAACTCTGTGTTATGCCACAGTGAACAGTGGGTCTTCATTCACAGGGAGTTATATTAAGCCCCACAGAGCTCAGCCCAATAGTGCATTTTGCATATTTAGTCGATGTTTTTTAGTCTCTTGTGATGAAGGAGATTTCAGAGGGGTGCTTTAAGCCCTGCGCCTCATTTCCATTGGCTGGTGCCACCGTTTATGCTAAACGGTGGCATGCCATTGGAAATTAGGGTCTTTTGTGGACGCCCTTTGGTCTTCGAGCTGGACTCGGTGGCCTGCTTTGCTGCTGTCGCAAAGCAGTTTCTTATCTTTATGGGGCCATGTTTTAGAAACGCACGGCTCCATAAAGACAAGAGATCCTCATGCTCTGGCTGCAGCGCGTTCCTCCTTTCACTTTCGGGACCACGCTTGTTTTCTAAAGCAGTGAAACATTTATTACTAACTTTTCATGGTAAGTTAGAAAGTCCTATTAGCTCCACGGGTTGGAATTATGAAGAGTTTAAAAACTGCCTTGATGAATAAGAGCAAACCCAACACACTAAGATTGCACTCCACAGGCTGACGCGGAACAGGCTGACGCGGAACAAAAAAATATCTTCATTGTCACCGGGTGAAAAGGTTTTGTCAGGGAGACAGTAGACAGCAGTCGCACAGCTTGTTCAGTGCCTTAACCGTGCCAGTGCAAGTACCTCATCAGTTCCACTCTCTGTCCCTTGTAGCACTTAGTGCCGCACTGAAAGGCATGAATGGGGAACTGCTGCCTTTATTAAGCTTACCTGTTTGTTGCCCAAGGTGAAATCATTAAAATATTTTTATCTTAAGAACCCAGTTTCCGCTTTTTATCATTTCAGTGAGCTAAATAACCAAAGAGCACATGCAGGCAAAGTTATCTTTTTATGAGGCTGTAGTCTGAGGCTTTTTTTGCCAAGAGTAGGGCTCTATTGCCATGGATACGGCTATATGTGAGTTACAATGCGGATGCCAGGACCGAGCGAACCGGCCATTTTAGCTTGGCTATCGAGATTATAGCAGTTTACTACACTGGAAGACTGAGCAAACGCAAGTGAAAACCTTGAAGGAAAACGCAGAAAAAGATGTTTTTCAGCCGAGAATTTTGTGATAAAAAAGCTAAAGTCACTTTCTTGGCTTCTTCAAACGCCTGTTAAAGTAAACAAATAAGATTTGTTTATGTGAACAACAAATGTCTAATGATCGGCATGAAGCACACATTTAATTACCAACAGTAATACATTGCAATACTTCAGCTTCTTTGACAATGTCCTTGTGAAGAAATAAATGTTTTCTTCTCTATGTGATCAGAGGGCCAGATGCTTCCGTATTCTACGGAGGAAATCATATCTGTTGTTGTTTTAGGAGGCCTTTTGTCTGAGCATTGCTGCATACAGGGCTCCCAAGTTTTCAGCCTGCTAATGTGTGAGATTTCCATGTTTCTTTTGTGTTTCTGTGTGACATGTTCAGGTCTTGCGTGTGGCACCTTGAGGGTCAGGTCATTAAGAACTTCATTATTGACCAGCACAGCATAGCTCTCAAGTGTGAGTAGATTATCCAGTACACACCTGATTTTATAACAGAAGAAACAGGACTACAAGTCCGGGAAGTCCTAGAATGCAAAAAATGTGTTGGGGAGATGGGAAAAATGTCTCAAACAGATAAACATCTCTAGCAGTCTTAAGTGTTTACCCCTTAGTATATCCAACTAGCCCCAATCACAAGCATTGCTACAAACTGTACCAGAAATATACCAAGCATTAAATGGTGCCTGAGAGGGAGGCATGCAGTTAGTAGGTCGCTCCAGAGTGCTCAGGCGTCCTGTTTTCATACTTAATGATGTCACCGGGGGATTTCTTTGCATCCTTCTACTTTTAGTCCTTCATTTATAATGGAGTGTAAGGCGTTACTCATGCATGGAACTGGAAACCTTCAGAGTTCTGTAGTAATTGATCATGGTGCAGCATTTGTCAGCACCAAAACTCCCCTTCCAGTAATACAGCCACCCGCCAGGACTCCTCCCTTCAAGCTGATGCTGCAACCTATCCTCATAATACTAACAATACAAGTGCCAGTACTGGGCTGTTTCTTATATACTAACCAAAAGATCTGTTATGAGTTAAACATGACAGTCTATTAACACATTTGTTGCAAATTTATTTGAATCTTTTCTCAGAAATTTTTCATATTTTTCAAGAACAAAAAACTATTTAGTGCATATCATGAATCTATACAAAACTATACAATTACATATAAACTTTATACAAATATGTACAAAACACAAAAATGGAAAATTCCACAACCATACTTAAACTTTCACTCCTCACGCATTCCAGTTGTATTCGAAAGACATTAATAATCAGAAAATGTTTATATACAAAAACAACAGACAGAAAAGAATAAATAATAAATAATACCACTGAGGTGTAGGTCCGTGTCAGGATTAGATACAATTGTAAATTAAATCAGCCCTATATTATTGAAATCATAAATCACCACAGCAATTTAATCAAGACTGAACGTAATATATTTTGTATTATTTGTAATCTTTTTCTGTGACACTGGACCAACAAGGTCGACGCGTTTCGAACCCCCTTATTGTAGGGGTTCTCCTCAGGACCAAACACGATCTCTAAAAGACAAAAAACGTGTGAGCTAAATTAGCCTATCTGCACTGAGATATGCGATTTGAAAAACTAAGGAACCACCTATCAATTTGCCACCACCTACCTGAATGCTTGTGTGTATAAGGACAATGTCCGGTGTATAACAAATCTACACGAAAAGACAAACACAGGGAACGCCAGCATTACATATATGACATTTGATTGATTAGACATAAAGTTAGTCAGCCTCGATGCAGAAAGTTAATGGTGGAGAGTGCTCACCTTACGTCTTTGTAAACATTCGAAGACCTAAACGAAGGAAAACAAATCAGTCCCGGATTTTATGGGCCGGATGCACGCAGAGTTGCCTGCTATAGAGCGGTGTGTCTAGAAGCAGCTTACCTGATATTGAAAGTATTTTCGCTAGGACAGAGCGTCTTTTTACTTTTCTTTTCCCAGAATGCAAAGCAAAAATCAAGCCTGCATGAGCTACTCGTACATGCCCTGTGAGACTTGGAACCAGTGAGCAATACAATGGCAACATGGCAAAGTGTCATTTGGATAAGGGTGAGGGCAGGTTCAGCTTTCCCCTCCTTCGCCCCATCGAAAAAAGTTGACAGATTTCAGTACCTCAATCTACCCCTATGTATCCTCAAATGCTGGCGTGAAGGAGGACAATCGAATCTGGGGCATCAATGGCGGGCAGTCTGAGGATAGTTTGCAAGGAAAAAACAACACAGGGTCTAGACTCCTGACCAGCAAGGCTGAGCCAAAATTAAACTAATACTAACAATACAAGTGCCAGTACTGGGCTGTTTCTTATATACTAACCAAAAGATCTGTTATGAGTTAAACATGACAGTCTATTAACACATTTGTTGCAAATTTATTTGAATCTTTTCTCAAAATGGGACATTTTGATTTTTTAATGTTGTTAATGTACATAGAAGTCAAGAATACAAGCAAAACCATGACTGGATGAACTACTCACTCACACACACTGGGGAAGTTAGATTGACCCACTGCCAAAACACAGGCCTTGCAGGGAACTGCCAACCAAAAAAAATGTATGCTTCCTTATGTAACGTAACTGGTGCTCATGTAAAGTGCTCCAATACCTTTGGGTTGAGTTTGCACTATATAAATCTGGAAAAAGAGCATTTGCAGTGCAACAGGTCTCGCATTTACGCTAGATTGAGCTATTGGCATTGTAAATGACCGTGCTTTTTATTTATGTTTTGGTTTTTGAAACATAAATACAACGCCAATAGCTTAAACTTGCGTAAATGGGAGACCTATCACATTGCAAATGCTTGTTTCAGTTTCTCTCAACAACCATTCATAAACTATCCCAAGTTGTTTGCACTGATAATCTTTTTATATTAACCACCTATATCACTGTAGGCATGTATTACTCTTCTTATCCATGGTTTCATCCCTCTCCAAAAGAATCTGTCACATGATGTCTGGGTGGATTCCAAACCCAGTTTTGCGGTAACTACTGGCAGGATCTGAAATGGACACAATAGCCTCAGAAGAATATTCACATTCAAGTCAGCGATTCTGCCAAGCCACAAGATAAATGATCAATAGTGAGCTTTGTATAACCCTCCTAGTGTGGGGGTAATATAAATCACTGAATATCTTATTTTATGTTCCTCTTAATGAAATGGGGATACTGTCTCCACAAGCTTTCCTTATCTCCCATCAGTAATCCCACCTGCAGTTTCTTGTATTTCTACAGATTCACTCTGTACCCAAATATTTTTTCATATAAAACTAGAATCTCCAGCAGCTTAGATTGCCTCTACTAGGTGTGTGTGTGTGTGAAATCCTAGCTCTTCAGCAGTTGAGTAATTTTTCTGTTGAGCCGTGTCAGAAGGCATCTCCTAGATCTCCTCAACATCTCTTTTCTTAATGTCTAGGAGCTGTGCTTCCAGAGTGTCAAGCCTGGAGATCTTTGTTCTGTCTGACATTTCAACTAGCCGTAGAACCCAATGAATGTTGTTGAACGCTTGCCTGTGCTTCATAAACCCAAAATGTGCCAGGTGTTTCCTGTAGGGCATATTATCTTCTATTCACCACAATCTTTGTATATTATTTGGAGATCAGTATTAAGCAAATAAATTGATGTATATGACTAAAAGATCTGCTGGCTGCCCCTGTTTGTGCCTCTTAGAGAGGGACCGACTTCCCTCTTTTGCAAGAAGAAATTACGCAGCCTTATCAGTAAGGTTCCAAATTTCTTGTACAATGTTACTGTCAGTCCATCTGGGCTGGTGGTCCTATTTCCTGGTAGCTTGATCATTTTCAGCACCTCCTCCTCTGCATATTAACATGCTCAACAAAGGTGTCCATCATTTTAGTATCCACCGCTTCACCTCCATTTAAAGTCTAGAAGAACATCTGACAGATATCCTGTGGTCTCTCTACTGAAGTGGAATGTTTGACTTGAGCATCTCCGGCCTAAGGAATGTTAGACTTAGTTTATGAGCTTTCAGCTTGGCTTCTGACTGTCTTTTCTTGAAAAAGTTATTTCAGATGCAGTAAGACTCTTTCTGACTTTCAGCTATGATGCAAGTTGAGCTATCTTCTCAGGGATAAAATCCCTGTCAACAATTGGAAGTTCTAGAATATGGTTCTGAAAGATAACATTTGCTGTCCTCATGTGTGGGCAATAGAGCACCACTCAACCCAGAACAAAATGCAAACCTCTCTCGACGGATAGCAAGTGCCTCACAACTCCCACCTGCCTAGAAAAATGTATACTAAGAAATGACTCTGTGTACTACTTGGTACTTGAACTAATACGTAGATTTATTTATTCAGGATGCAATCTCAGGGTACAAATTAAACTCCTTAAAAACCCAAGTCTTATGTACAGACAATATTCAATTTAATGATCCCAGGGTAACGTCCGAAGTAACATATTTAGGCATCAAAATTAAGACTCCAATGAAAGAGATAGTGGATGCCAACTGGGATATTACTATGCAACAAATAAAACAATCGTTAGATAGGTGGGGACGGCTGCAGATGTCTATAATTGGCAGAGGCAATATCATTAAAATGAGTATCCTTGCTAAAGTTTTATATCTATATCGGAGTATTCCTTTGGAGATTCCCATAAATTATATACTAAAGCTTCAGCGTTTATCTACAAAGTTTTTATGGGCTCCCGGGAAAGCTAGACAGGCAATGAAATGGATGACGTTACCGGTGGAAAGAGGAGGTCGAGGGATTCCCGATTTTGTGTTTTATTATGTATGTTTTTTGCAAAGAATGAGACTTCTTTTAACTGGTGAGCCAATTGAAGAACCAGCTGAAGCTCCTTCTATATTTTTTCTATTATTGGGGGAGCATGAAAGGGGGTGCTTATTGAAGGAATTGGAGGGTAATTACTTTAAGCATACATGCTTTAAAGTGCTGGATTCGGCCTTTAAAGTCTGGAGAAAGGTATCTTGACTTATTAAATTTGGGAGAATTACATATTATACACCCTTCAGTGCGGACAAATTGCTCCCTTCTGTTTTTTGGGACAGAGTGGCAATGGATTGGTCATATAAGGGGATTTCGCGAATTGGGGATTTGTTTGAAGCTAATGGGATTATCTGCACTTATGAAAGTTTAGTTTTGAAATATAAGCTACCTCACTCTTCCTTTTTTAAATATCTTTAAATTCGAGATTTTTGTTTGAGAAAGCGAATTAGACCTGCCCCCAATAAATTAGTGGAGGCGACTTGCCTTCGGAAACAAATTGGCATGCTATATCAGATCATGATGGAGTATAGCCTAGATGATTTACAGAAATATGACACTTATTGGCAGACGCAGCTAGGGGAATCGGACCTTGAAATAGTAGATACAATTTTGATGGCGAAAGATCTGTGCCTCTCAGCCAATTTAAAAGCGCAAGTGTATAAAATGCTGTTTAGGTTATATTACACCCCTAAAACGGATGGCAGCTTGGGGTCCTCAATATGATGGTAAATGTTTTCGCTGTGGTGAAGAGAATGCTGATAGCATACGTGGAGTGGTGTGGCTCACTGGTTAGAGGCGGCAGACCCAGAAGCAGAGAACGGCCCAGGACCAGGGTTCAATTCCCGACGCGGCAGGGTCGTGGACCAGGGTCAGCGGGTTCGACAATTCTCGCCTCGGTGCCTACTCTAACCAGGGATCACACTCGGCAACTCTGGCATTAAGCTTGCCTCATCTCTACAACGGCCCCCCACAGACGGCGGGGATGCCTGGTTTCACCTTCGAGATACCCAGAAGGGACCATCTCACAGGGAAAGCCAGGACGGGTTCCCCAGCGGTCTCCAGCGCCGGGACGCTTACGGGCAGCTGTGCGCTTTACATATCCAACACATTTACATTTACATACATATATTTTTTAGTTGTCACATGCTTGCTCATTTTTTGATTAGTATAGAAACCTTTATTACTATGATTATTCATACTCCGAAATAAATTTCTCCTGCACTTATGTTATTAGGTTGGGGACCAACCGTGGGAAAAGATACTGTTTTATGTAAATATAAACATTTGTTGTTTATAGCAATGACTGTAGCACGGCTATGTATTGCGACAGATTGGTTACAACCAGAGGCCCCACCATTTTAATTTTGGAGAGCTAAATTATATAATTTATATGAACGGGAATAGAGTCTTTATGCTTTAAAGGGGGCCAAAAAACGACGATTGGGCATGTTAATTTGGGGGCAATTAAAGATCATCTAGAGATGCAATAATAATTGTGTTACTTTATGATGTAAAATGTTAATGTTAAGAGTTGTGTAAGCATTATTAACTGTATAATTTGATTGGTGTTGTTCACTTGATCCAATTGTGGAATGTAAATAAAATAAAAAAAAAGATTTATTTATTTTTTATGGAAAAAAACCACTTTGGATGACCTGACAAAGAGGAATACTCTTAATAAAGAGTAGTGGGTTGAGTAGAGGGTTAAGTGAAGTGAGTGTGTGGCATGACCACCAGACCCCAGGGCACATGGCCAACTGGTTGTACCTGGTGGCTCTATATTAGGGAATTTGTGTGAGCACAATGAGGGTAATCTGTAAGTTCTTGGAACAGTAGTAGTGAACCATTACTTTTTGTCAGGCACACCGAGCCTAATGAGCATGTTCTTTGTCCTGTAGTCTATGGGGACATGGAGAATGACTGCTAGAGGTGTGAAACCCCACCCTGCACCTAGAGACAGCTCTGCATGGCTATAATTCATGCACTATGGTGTTTAAGGGTAGTGAGCAAGATCGGGCCAAAGAGCAAGTGCAGCGTGCATTGAGGATCGGCAAATTAGCAAAATCTAGTCAAAATAAATAACGGAAAAAAATGGTTTGCAGACGTTAAAGTTTTCTACTAAAATAGGGTACTGGACAAAATAGTTGTGTGTATGTGTGATGTTATGAGCAATGCACTTGTTGATATTATGATTGCATAACTGACAAAAGGTTTTTTTTTAAACCTGTATTCATTGGTTTTGTACCTCTGTTGACCATAAATCCAAATTAAAATGAGGCAAGATTTCTCAGTGATTCTGAATCTGTAGTACAACAGTATATATCGCCAACTTTATCAGAAACTACATTGCATATGTTCTGGAGGTTTGAATGGAGTTTGGGAAGACCTTCTAGACCAGTGTAATTTCATGATTGAAAGACTAATCGTAGGTCATTTAGTTGTATCCCGCTTTCTCCAAAGACATTTGAGCTTTTTGTTTGTTTATAGAGTATGTCTGAAGATGTTCAGTATCTATTTGCATGTAAGAATTTTGCTTTGTCCATTTTCTCATTGGTTTTTCTGTACTGCTTTGACTGTGTTATCTTAATGCATCGAAACGTAATGTTGATTGATTAATATTCCACTTGTTTTTTCTTTACAGATTTTAACAGACAACACATGCTTGGACCAAAACTTTAACAGGACGGTGGAAATCTGTGTAGTATGTGGAGATAAGGCTTCAGGTGAATTAATGTAATGTTAAAGCTAATTTAAAAATGCATGCCTTTTGTTTACTTAAAACACCATGAACTTATTTGGATTAGAAAGTGAATTTGCCTCATTTTGGATGTTTCTCTTGAAGATCATTTGCATACAATCTGGATTTTGTTGCTGAATCAGAGATTCAGGATTTCATCCTTGGAAGACCTACTGCTTTTATCACGTCTTCTAATAGTTTTACTTTTTGGTGCTTTCAACAGTCTTTTATTTCGCTTCATTTAGACGTTCAGATCACTTTGCAAAACCTTGATTCCCATTATTTCGTATTTAGGTTTGGCCTAGAGACTGAGTTAGTCTCCTTGACTTTGTTACACTTAATAAACCTTACTTCATGGACTTTGGCCCATCACTCAATATACCTAGGGACATGCCACATCTTATATAGGTTTGCCGCAAGGCTGCTCTGGCCCCAGAATCAATTTGACAGCACTGAGTTGTTTAGTCTGAGCACATGGGACACACAATCCCTCACAAAACGTTCTACTGCTGTGTCCATTATCACCTTCTCATTTATGACACCCTTTCCCACGAGCCCCTCAAGAGCTAGCTAAAACGCTTTACTCTTTCCAGTGGGTGACCTAAATGTCCAAGCATTGTCCCTTCTTCTACAGTTAGTTTATAGTCATACTGTAATATGACCATCTTTATTCTTCAACTGCTCAGGTTTAGTCTATCTTTCCCAACGACACACCATCACATGTGACAAAAAAGTGTGTTCCCTTACATATTTCAGCAGTTCTTCTCGCTTTAACACACCATCCAAAAGTGCCCTAACGTATTTAAGCAAAATCTGATCACCGTTGTTAGCCCTTCAGCATCCTTCATGTACGATTCTTCATCCAATAGCAAAGACAACAAGAAATCTTGCCTCAATTTCCGTGCACTGGACATTAACGAATAACAAAAGTCTGCAATCTGTACAACAATTGGCAAATCTGGGGTGTTGCTTGAGGTGTGTGTTCTGACTGAACAATTCAATCAGTGCTTTGTGTTTAATTCTCAGCATGAATTCAGAACCCTACCCACAATGATAATGTGTCATACAACCTACCTCTCCTTAGATATCAACAATTCCATTATGCTTTGCATGCATGCATTTGAATTCCTATCCCTGTCAACAGTTGAAAAAAAGATCAGGTCACAGCAGTAAGAGTAATGTGGGTTTTATGGAGCTACTCATAATAGTGTACACCAACAATCCCCATCTGGCAACAATTAACAAACACAACATGTGCTATATTCTGACCCCAGGATTCCACCATTAACATCCATTCCCAGCACACCATATATAACATAACATAGCACAACATCATTGTGATTTAAGATGAACCCAGCAATTTTTGACAGGTTTTTTTTCTCACGAACAGCCACAGACATTTAAATAAAAGTTTGACTTGTGAATACCACATTAACTGTTGCTTGTGCTTCTGTTTTGTGGTAACAGTTCTGTAAAGAGCTTGGACAGAAGGTAGGAGCATGGGGTGCTCAATGAAGGCCATTCCGTTCTGGCATACGATGCTGAAATACTTTATTAAGATATGGAAAGTGAATTGCAACATGTTGTATATAGTAGCAGTCTGTATTACAAAGGTGGCACCACACAAGTGTTCTTAGCAGTTGATGCCACAAGGCACCTGGGAAGGGGAGAACAGCCTGAACTCTTGAGTTAAATCACCTTAGTTTTGCAGCGTGAATCTTTCTGGATTCACTATGCTGTGCATATTCCGCAATCTGGTGGTTGGGTCCGGAATCGTAGTCTTTTTTTTCTCTTTTTTTTTTGTAGCCCAGGTGGGCGTCGACGTCCCACCATTTGGTGTACCTTCGGTGACGTCGGCATGCTTCCGGCGGAAGCTCCCACCCTTGGGCGCCATCTTCAGATTCTTTTTTTTGCCGTTGGGTCTGGATCGTCGCGTGAAGCTCCAGAAGTTTTGGAGGAGAAAAGGAGAAAAATAAGCGAATTTCTTCACGAAAAAACTCTAGAAGACCAGGAGAAGAAGATCATCCGAGCCGGGAAAACGAAGAAGGAGGGGAACCTCAAGATCTTCGACGTCCGACGGAGAATGCGCACACAGGGGGCCCCCTGAGCGCAGTAATGAACAACACACCATTTAAATTCTGCCGTAATTGCCCCCACAAGTACGCGCAGAGAGACCCACACCCGGTCTGCAACCTCTGTCTGCCTATCGACCACGGGAGCAAGGACTGCAACGCCTGCTCAGTCTTCACGCCGAAGACGCTGAGGATTCGGGAAGAACAGAGGATATCTCACCACACGATGCAGGGCAAGGGCAAGGCCCTGTCGCTGTACGACCTGGGCCTCTCCACCGACGATGAGGACAACATCGCCGAAGGTCCAGATATCTCCACGGTCGCAGAGACCGATAAGAAATCGTCAGATAAGGTAGGAGAGTCTACGACCCCGAAAACCCTCGACAGGGCCTCGAAAGCCGGAGGCTGACTCTCGAAAATCAGAGTCTAGAACCTCGAAGGGAGCACCGGTGTCGAAATCTTCGACAACCGAAGCTGCGGTTCCCGAAAAACAGCCCAGCGGATCCTTCGAGAAGGACTCCCAGGCGGCAAAGACCAGTGAAAAACAAAGGTCATCGAAGCAAGCTCCCGAAAAGGGGTCCTCGACTTCGAAGGAGAAGGAGCCGAGAGGCGCTTCGACGTCGAAGGGACTGTCGAAGAGGGCGGCCGAATCGCTCGACACCGAGCAGGCCGCACAGATGGAGAGAAAGAAAAGAAGGCTCGAGGCCGAGATGGAAAACATCATCCACAGGAAGAAGGACTTCGAAGGCAGTGGTGGGGTCTGGGCTGAAGGCAGTCTGCCTTCTGGGTATCCTTTGGGGTACATTTGACATATACTGCTCCCTTGTTTCTGCAACCTTGGTTGCTGCCTGCTCCTGAAGAAGCACATGTTAGGCTTGTTTGTGGGAGGTGTTCTAGCAACTTGTTCTAACAATGAGCTAACAGAGCCTCCGAAGGGAAAAAAAAAAAGAAAATGGGTATTAACATAGATGCAGAACTAGAAACAAGGACTGAGATGTGAACAAAAAGACTGGCGATGGAGCCCAGAAAGACAGCAGTTGTACAGCTGGCTGGCACCTTAGAGAGAGAGTTTCTGAATAGTATGTGTGTCTTAGGCCTACAAAGCAATAATTGTTGTCCCTCCACAGGCCTCTTAACGGACCTGTATCCTGGTTAGGTTCCACAGGAACGAAGATGCGTTCTCGTCACTCCCCGAATACAGTGTCTGGAGGAATAATGCAAGACTCCTTCTCAGATAACTGTCTCCGAAGAGTTGGGGGAATGATTCAGAGAGTGACCACCACTCTTCCTCCACTTGAGGGACTGGTAGCACTCGTGAAGAAAGATGGGAAACAATGAGGGCTGTAAAGAAATAGGAAGACCTATTAGCACTGAATATATTGTGGCTAGTTATCCCATAAGGCTGTGAAAATGCATGTCAAGCTCAAGGATGTAAATCCACTTACCAACCAAAAGAGCCTCAGAAAGCTTCCTTAAAGAAGAGATGGAGGCGTTCTCGTCACTCCTCTAGAAGCTGCCGTAGCAGGAGGCTTGTGACAAAATTTGACAGGATCAAAAATAATATAAAGGTAGTCCGTCCTTAGACTAACAAGCTGCTGAACCCTGGGGCGACGAAGCACAGAACAAAACAAGCATTTGCAATGCAATAGGTCTCGCATTAGGAAAGTTAGAGCTATTGGTATTGTAAATGACTATTTTTTTTAATGTGTTGGTTTTGAAAGTAGCAAAATTAATAGCTTTGTTATTTACAATGCCAATACTTTTAACTTTTGCAAATGTGACACCTATAGCATTTGTAATGCAACATGTTTTGTATGTACGTGACTTAGATGTATTGATATTACAAATAAAAATGGCTTTTAATTTTTTTAAATAATTAATACTTAAATAAAAGTTCTTGTAATTTATAATAGCAATAGCGTAAACTATTGTAAATAACTTTTGTGAAGAATATGTTCAGTGTATTTTATTGTGACGAAAATCTAAGAACAGAAGTGAAATATTAACATATTTTTGGGACATTTGTAATAAAGCTTGAAACATAGAGAGAACATATTTGAACCAGTTGTTGTTGAATTTTTGCACAGAGTGATGCTGTGAGGGTGATAGATTGAGGGCGATAGATAGAGTGAGGGGCGATACATAGTGAGGGCGACAGAGTGAGGGGCGACAGAGTGAGGGGCGACGGAGTGAGGGGCGACGGAGTGAGGGCGACAGAGTGAGGGGCGACGGAGTGAGGGGCGACGGAGTGAGGGGCGACGGAGTGAGGGGCGACGGAGTGAGGGGCGACGGAGTGAGGGGCGACGGAGTGAGGGGCGACGGAGTGAGGGGCGACGGAGTGAGGGGCGACGGAGTGAGGGGCGACGGAGTGAGGGGCGACGGAGTGAGGGGCGACGGAGTGAGGGGCGACGGAGTGAGGGGCGACGGAGTGAGGGCGATTAGATAGTTATAGATAGAGTGAAGGAGATAGAGAGTGAGGGCGATAGAGAGATAGAGTGAGGGCGATAGAGAGATAGAGTGAGGGCGATAGAGAGATAGAGTGAGGGCGATAGAGAGATAGAGTGAGGGCGATAGAGAGATAGAGTGAGGGCGATAGAGAGATAGAGTGAGGGCGATAGAGAGATAGAGTGAGGGCGATAGAGAGATAGAGTGAGGGCGATAGAGAGATAGAGTGAGGGCGAAAGAGAGATAGAGTGAGGGCGAAAGAGAGATAGAGTGAGGGCGAAAGAGAGATAGAGTGAGGGCGATAGAGAGATAGAGTGAGGGCGATAGAGAGATAGAGTGAGGGCGATAGAGAGATAGAGTGAGGGCGATAGAGAGATAGAGTGAGGGCGATAGAGAGATAGAGTGAGGGCGATAGAGAGATAGAGTGAGGGGGCGATAGAGAGATAGAGTGAGGGGGCGATAGAGAGATAGAGTGAGGGCGATAGAGAGATAGAGTGAGGGCGATAGAGAGCTAGAGTGAGGGCGATAGAGAGCTAGAGTGAGGGCGATAGAGAGCTAGAGTGAGGGGCGATAGAGAGATAGAGTGAGGGGCGATAGAGTGAGGGGCGATAGAGTGAGGGGCGATAGAGTGAGGGGCGATAGAGTGAGGGGCGATAGAGTGAGGGGCGATAGAGTGAGGGGCGATAGAGTGAGGGGCGATAGAGTGAGGGGCGATAGAGTGAGGGGCGATAGAGTGAGGGGCGATAGAGTGAGGGGCGATAGAGTGAGGGGCGATAGAGTGAGGGGCGATAGAGTGAGGGGCGATAGAGTGAGGGGCGATAGAGTGAGGGGCGATAGATGAGAGTGAGGGGCGATAGATGAGAGTGAGGGTCGATAGATATAGATAGAGAGAGAGTGAGGGCGATAGAGTGAGGGCGATAGAGTGAGGACGATAGAGTGAGGACGATAGAGAGATAGGGTGTGGGGTTGTTTGTATGGTTGTGTGTGTGGGGGGGTTGTTTGTGTGGTTGTGTGTGTGTGGGGTGTGTGTGTGTGGGATGTGTGTGTGTGGGGGTGGGAGTGGGGAGGTGGGGGTCTGTGGGGGTGGTGTGGGGTGTGTCTGTGGGGGTTGTGTGTGTGTGGAGTTGTGTGTGTGGAGTTGTGTGTGTGTGTGTGTGGAGTTGTGTGTGTGTGTGGAGTTGTGTGTGTGTGTGTGGAGTTGTGTGTGTGTGTGTGGAGTTGTGTGTGTGTGTGTGGAGTTGTGTGTGTGTGTGTGGAGTTGTGTGTGTGTGTGTGGAGTTGTGTGTGTGTGTGTGGAGTTGTGTGTGTGTGTGTGGAGTTGTGTGTGTGTGTGTGGAGTTGTGTGTGTGGAGTTGTGTGTGTGTGGAGTTGTGTGTGTGTGGAGTTGTGTGTGTGTGGAGTTGTGTGTGTGTGGAGTTGTGTGTGTGTGTGTGGAGTTGTGTGTGTGTGTGTGGAGTTGTGTGTGTGTGTGTGGAGTTGTGTGTGTGTGTGTGGAGTTGTGTGTGTGTGTGTGGAGTTGTGTGTGTGTGTGTGGAGTTGTGTGTGTGTGGGGGTTGTGTGTGTGGGGGGGTTGTGTGTGTGTGGGGTTGAATTATCATTTAACTTGCAACCGAGCAGCTTCTGTTCACAAGCTTGAAAGCAGCAGTTACATAAATCGGGAGCTGCAGCATGCCCATGGCTTGCCAGTGCATGTTGCAAATGAAACTAAGCATAATATGTCCCGTCACACCTTCTTGTTTCAGAATACAGCAGTGCACGATGTAATAATTAATGTTGCTGTCTGAAAAACCATCCATCTAACAAAGAATGTGTGACAATAGATAGGTATAAAAAACGTTCATAAATAGATTATTGATTTGAACAAAAGATACAAACTAAGTAATATGTTAGAACTACACAGCACTGTAATAAGACCACTGGAGAGTCTCCTTGCCTGCTGTGTACATGTTTACAACCTGCAGTCCAAAGATCAGGGAAGTGGAGGAGGAAAAACGAGAGAGAAAGAATGGAAGAAGGAATGGCAGATGGAGCTCAAGTGGGAGAGTGAGTGACAGAGAAGAGAGAGCGAAAGGAGAGAGATTAAAGGGGAGAGCGAGTCAAATAAGGGGATAGAAATAGAAAGAGGGAAAGGGGGAGGAGAGAGAATATAGGGGGGAAACAGAGAGAGATAGAGGAGAGAGAATGAAGGAGAGAGAGAATTAGAGAGGAGAGAGAGAGAGAAAGAGAGATAGAAAAAGAGAGGGGGCAAAGCTAAAACAATCCCAACTTTTTTTTCAGGGACATCATATGTAGGAAATAAAGAACCCAAACGCACACGTTTGGGAACCCCGAATATTCCTAAATACTGCCATGTAAAATGCAGCTCTGCACGTCAGCGCCTACTGACGGATCACGTGCCTGTAAAAGCTCACAGAGGGGGGTGAATGGGCGCCACAGAGAGAAATTAAACGAAAGGACGCGAACAGATAACCCAGGCTTTTGATAGAGGGGGCAAAGCTAAAACAATGCGCCTATTGCCTGTTTTTGTGAGATGCGCCGTCTGTTGTTCCTGTCTGTGAGATGCGCCCCCTGTTGTTCCTGTCTGTATGAGATGCGCCCCCTGTTCCTGTCTATGTGAGAACGAAGTGGGCATCTCCCAGTTTGCACACTGAAAGTGTTCAGAACTGAAGCGCTTTGCAATTTCTAGCTCTAAAAGTGGGGAAGGAGGGCACAGTGAGGTTTTGCGAGCTGTGGGGATGCCACAACTCCTAATCAGCAAAATACATTTTTGTAGGCACATAAGCTGGCACTGGAGATTAGAGAACAGTGAGGGAGGTTTAAAAAGGGAGCAAAGGAAGGTCGAACTATTGGTACTCACAGCTCAGATCTCTTGGCCCTAATCTCGGTTTGAGAAGGAAAGGGCTTTTACGGGTTATTTTGTAAGAAAATAATTGCTAGGCTCCATTTTTCCTGTTAGCACCACCTAAAACAAAATCGAAAGTGGTGCGAAAATGTGGTGCAATGGGCAGAGCTGCCGACCTGGCAGCTTGGGAACGAGGCTCGACGTCAGCTCAACATTAGCAGCTGAAATCAGTGGCTAATTTGCTTGTATGAGATGAGCTCTTTAACTCAACCCATAATCGAAATGTCTGCCTGTTGCCTGTTCCACTCATCTGCAGCAAGCCAGCGTTGTTTGAGGGGCCAAAGCAGAGGAGTCTCGTATGCAACTACGAGACTAGATTTAATTAAGACAGTGCCCGCCTTGCGGGTGTTTGTGCAGTGGGGGGGAGGGGAGGAGGTACGGAGCAGTTTAAAAGATATACCACGATACTCCGAGAAACAAGAACGCAAGTGGAGCCAGGGAAACGCTGCTAGATAAGCGCGGGCTGCTGACAGCATTACTGAAAAGAAAGCCCATTGAATTCAAAAGAAAAAGATCAAAATAAATTCTCGGCTATTTCATTTTAATGTGCCAGAGAGCTCAGAAGAACAGTAAACGCAGTAGGCAAGGAGGGAAAACAAGCATTGGCCAATGTAGAGCATGAAAAGAGGTAATTACTAGGAGTAAGTAGATGCGGGTTTGTCTGCCTTCATTAAGATAGGATTTAAAACACTTTAATGCCGACCCCAACAAACTATGCTGCACTCGCCTGATCACTTCTAAGAGTGATCCCTTTGGTTCACGGCCGTGAGGGATGTTAATTAGGGGGGAGGAGAAGTAAGTGAGGCCGAGCCTGCTGGGGGAAGCAACAGATGGCTTTGGTGTGGACGCGCTTTGCGCGCTGGATGAAAAGCGCGTGCAGCAGGGGGCGGAGCGGATCCCTTTGAAGTGACGGTTAGAGTTGCATCAGGAAAGCTAAACCAGCAGGCGGATGCGCGTTCACGATCACATGCACTTGTGGAAATCCGCCGGCTGGTTTAGCTTTCCTGATGCAACCCTATAATTCTCGCTATTCATTCCTTGCGGAATGGAATAGCGAGACCTAAAAAGGGGATTCTGGCAGTTTGTATTCACAAATGGTTTAGCAGCGTTAATGGAGTCCTCTAAAGCAAGGAAATGTACCAGGAAATAACAGGAGCATAGAGGGAGTGCTCTTCAGAAATTGCGGAGGCAGAGTGCAGGAGAGGCGTGTACAAATGTCTGCCTGGGAAAGTCAAGAACTGAAGCAGAGTACGTAGCAGTACCAAATGCGGGAGAGCACAGGGGAGGAGAGGGTGTTATCTGCCTGGGAAGCCTTTGAATTCCGCAGCCGATATTAAATGCGCTACGGGCATGAGAGCGGACTGGAGTTTCAGGGTAATGGCTGCGCTAATCCGCCTCAGCATCTGGATCCAGTTGAGAGGCAGTGCGGAATGTAAAACACACGCAATTACGGGCGCAAAGATCCTGGTTGGCATTCACGGGGAAACTGACTAACTATCTAGATATGCACAATTAACGCGGTCAGGATATGACTGCCGAAGGCGAGCAGGAAACAAAGTAGCAAGTCCTTCTGCAGTTGACGAACAAAGGGGCATGGTCACGGGATCGGAACAGTAAGCCAAGCAAAGGCTTGTTCCAGACACATCACTTTAAACAAGGGAGGGGATGTGTAAAGAGACACTGTTATCCGCGCACACTTGGAAGCAGTAAGGGATTGTCTAAAAAGAGCAGACATCCCTAAACATGACATGCACTAACTGGAGGCCTGCCTATGGTCCCAGGATATGGAACAAGAGGCTTGAGCCCTGACAATGGGAAAGTGACTGCTGGGGCTCAAGAGCATGTCTGGACACTGCAAAAGAATGCCTAACAAAGAGACTGAGCTAGATGAGAGTCCGGGCTAAATGAGAGACCGGGCTAAATGAGAGACCGGGAGACTAAAGGTAGAGTGATACAGAGGCCAATGGCCGGCAGTCTAGAGAAATATGTGAGAAGTGACTGGGGGTCCTGCAATACTACTAGATTAAGAACAAAGACTTTGGATAGAGGTCGAACTGAGAAATACCGTTGTTTGGTGCTTGACTGGGCTTATGGTCACACTCGGGTGGTGGAAGTGAAAAAGTCTGAGCAACACGTAGGAACGGAGATCTACAGTACTGGAAAAGACTGCATGAAGTGGCAGAGTTCAACAGATTACGGTTACGCTCGTGAGGAGCAGAGAGGCCAGGCTCAAGGACCAGGTCTTCAGTATGTTATTCCTGCCTTCCTGAGCATGTAGTTTGTGGTTCTTAACCACATAGGGACACCAGCGTGGCCACTTAAGCTGAACAGTATGGTGTCTGTAAATGTTATATTTGTAGTAGTGCTCTGAGGTACTTTTCCGAGAGTGAGCACAACAGAAAAATGTAGGATAAACAATTTATCACAAAATAAAAGTAATCTACATTACAAACGCAGTGTTAGTTATTAGCTTGTTCTTACACAATAAAAATTAATTAAACATGAAAACATGCCTTACTATTCCAAAAATTGTTTCTTTGTTGACTTCAACTGGAGAAGCTCATCAGCGGGGTTGTGTGTCTTACCTGGGGGAGGGTGCTGGAACGGTGGGCAAAATTTAGGTGAGTGGATGCCACCAAGAGAGTAAACACCAACTTATTCACAGACATTTGCCATGGCACTAGATTGTTTAGCCACTTTACTTAATAATGTGGTTATTTTCTTTATTATTTGCCTGAATCAACTTGAATAATGTAGTGTTTTAGTGATATTATCGGTCATACAAGACAACAGAATGGTACTTTTCTAAGTGTGTATAATTTTAAAGTACTTAGTAATGCTGCACAATGCCACAAGACAACTATTCATTAGCTATGCCAAAGTAATGTCACAGGAATGTGTCGCCTTTCTGCACTATGTTTATCACTCGACCACAATAGATTCCTATTCAATGTAACCATTTATTATGTATATGGTATACAGAACTAAAAACATTTTAATTAGGTACTCTTTCTGTTCAGACTCCAGCCTGCATTACATGAGGGTCAGTCTCCGTTCTAGGTCATGCTTGTTTTGACAGTGTCGCTGCTTAGTCTTGGCACTGGAAACAGTCAACCCGTACAACAGCTGTTGTTGGGAAACTGAGTAGACCGCGGTACTAAAATGCAGAGCCAGACTAGGAACTCATAGTAGCTAAATACATGATTCAGGTATGTCTCATACTGCTAAGCAAGCAGTAATAAGAACCAGTCTTTCCCTGTGCAGTGGTGTTTCGGATTGGTAATATTCACTTACAAGTACAGTTTGGGATGCTTCTTGTGGCATCCCTATGGAAACAAACTCCCCCTGTCCTGCGACCCAATCCAAAACACAGGGAAAAGGGATGTAGACAAAGCTCCAAAATGGTAAGGTTGAGGGCACTGTAAAAGCTCTCTAAATAAAAATGTTGTTTTGCAGATCCTGTTTTCTCTGTAACTAGAAAATTGTAGTGCTTTTATATTGGCTGTTACACTGTAGTCCATCTTCTATGTCGGCGGACAAATTAAAGTCCTTCTTTTACGGTCACTGGCATATGCTGGCTTTTAGATTTTGAAATCTGGTCACCTTGGCACTGCACCTGAACCCTCACCTAGCCTCCAAACCGGGTAGCATGCCACAGAGTTGAAGTCCTTTGCTCTACTGCTTTCTGTGCATTCAGATACCAAATATGGTGCCATTTCTGAATGAAAATAATAACCTTAATATCCCTCAAGTAATGAAATGATTTACTTTTGTGTTTGTTTATATAAGTTAATAAAACGGATAAAGGTGAAATATGCAGAGATTATGTATTTTAATTCACAGATCAGTACAAAAAATACTGGATTACGTTTTAAAAGGGTTGATTATGTATCACGAGGTTTGGAAGGCAGATGAGTACAGCAAGCTCATTGTGTGCAAATTTAGATTAAAAAAAAAACACTCCGGGGGACAGGTTTTAAAACGGATAAACGGGGCAGAATTAAAATCACACCTTTTTTGCAAGCATAATGTCAACAAATGTTTAAATTTATCTAACTGCATAGGTTATATATTTAAACAAACGTTTTTACTCAGAGAGACTGAAACTACTTGCAGAGGACAGTGTTTAATTTTTTTTTATTATAGCATGATAGAATTATTAGTCAATAATAATTTGTATGCTAGTTCCTTAAAGAAAAAGTTACTTATCCTTGGTAACCCTCTTTCTGGTAGAGACTATCTAGCCTCAGACTCCTTACCTCTTTGAAAATTTCCCTGGTGTCAGATTGGGTCCGAAAATGTCTCTCTTGGTACCTCTGCACTCTGGAAGGTGGCGACGTGTGACTTTGTATCAATGCCATTCCTCTCTTAAAAAATAGTGATGTGCTGAGCCTATAAAGGTGCCACTCCAGTGCGCTGAAGTCAGTTGCTTTCAAGACTGTCCACGCCTCCAGACGTGGTGCCCCAAATGCAAATTTGTAGACCGTGTGCAGATTCCTAGACTAGAAGTCTTCTTGAAGTTAGAGTCCAACCACAACATGGGGAGGATGGGAGTGTCATTTTGGAATCTGGGACTAGATAGTTTCTCCCAGAAAGAGAGTTACCGAAGGTAAGTAACTTGTTCTTCTAATAGAGTCCCAGCTGCTTATTCCTCACCTTTTGAACAGATACTAGAGTAGTACCTAATTGGAGGAGGGCAGAGGATGGACTCGAACCAGAAAGTCCTGCAAGACCGAACAGGCAAAGTTTCACTCTCAGTGGAGTATAGTTCTGCATAAACATAGGGAGTGATGCCTACGTTGTTGCTTGACAGATGTCTAGGACAGGGACTCTTTATGCAAACACAGTGGTAGCAGCTTTGGCCTTTGGCCTTGGTGGAATGGGCACGCAGTCCTTCTGGAGGCTTCTTTTTTGCCAGTGCAAAGCAGATCTTAATGAATAGCATAGCACAATCCAGCATACTCTGCACAGGCTTGCCCTTCATCGCACCGCGAACCCAGCAAAGAGCTGGCCATCCAATCGGTGGTCCTTGGTGGACCTTGGTGCGATCGATGTAAATGCTGAACGCTCTCTTAGGGTCCATGCGATGAAGCCTTCGAGGGGTGAAGTGGAGCATAAATGCCGGCAGGGTGAAAGTTTGGCCAGCGTAAACAACTTTCTGAAAAGAAGACGGAGTACGCAGAACCAGTTTGTCAGGGAAGAAGGTGGTGTGTGTGTGGTGAATGAACACACAGAGTATGAAGCTCAGTCACACGCTGAACCAAGGATATGGCAACGAGGACCGCAGTTTTGATGGCGAGGAGCCGCACTGGACAACCGTAGAGTGACTCAAATGGAGTACACTTCTGATAAGTAAGGGAAAGGTTGAGGTCCCATTTGAGCATCACAAAAGCAGAAGGGGGAAACATATGTTGCAGCCTTTAAAAAAAAAAAAAGCATCACAACAGGTGATTTAAATAAGGAGGGCTGATCAGGCAACCATAAGAAGGCCGAGAGGGCTGAATGGTAACTTTTAACTGTGCCCAGAACAAACAATAAAACATTGGCCTATATAGGGCCAGTCTGGCAAGTGCCGCGCCAAATCACAAATTCCGGTAGGAAGGTAAAAGGTGTTCAGCTGTTGCCACTCAATCTCCATTCATGAAGGTGGAGGTTGTGAAGGCTGGGGTAGAGAATCCAATCTTTCTATGGCCACAGCAGATCCTTCCAGAGAGTCAGCCTGATCAACTTCTGCCCCGAATTATAACATATCTACCTTCTATGTCAATCAGTGTTTCCTCCATGTGAAGAGGAGTGCCCGGCCAGAGCCTAATCAGCACGCCCCTAGCAAACGCCGAGTAACTCGTGGCATGTAGCTGACCCCTCCACCTCCTCTCTAAGTTCATGACCAATGTCCCTGCTAAATGTGTCTCCTGGAGAAGCGTGACCTGAACGTGATGTCTCTTGAGATATGAATGAATTAAGTATCTACGGGACGGGCTATGTATTCCTCTCACATTCCACGTACATATTTTAATTGGGGCCATGGTTTCGCTACGTAGGTGAGTTTACGGCATGTACGCTGCATAGGGATCGTGCTTGTGGGCGAGGAAGAAACTCTAAATAATGACTGTTGCTAATCTGTCTCGTGTTCAATGAGATAGTGGCGATGACCCAGCGTGTGTTGAATGGCATAACTGTATCCAACTAGAAAATAGAATACCAAAAGGGCGAGAATGCAACTAGCAATCGTCCAAACGTTAGATTTATCAAACGACATTCCAACAATGTCAAGGGGGGTTGCTGCACAGGCGGTGTATGTTTACAATACAGGCAGGTTTATGTTATCCCTTAAAATTCCCAATATGGAAGGCATATACCAGGGCAATCACTGTAAATGTAGGTCGGGCCCGTATGCCTAACTATGCACCTGTTTACGGATAAACACAAGTCTTTAAGTCCCATCCTCACGACACCACTTTTCACAGTGTGTAGCGACCTCAACAAATAAACTTTACAGAACATTTTTACAAGGTATTCGTATACGAGGCCATATGTACTTGCGTGTATGTCCGCTTCATCACAATCAGCACGTTCTGGAAGTATTGAGACAAAGATTAATGTACATCGTCTGCGGTTTGTGGGGTGATCTTTGGGAGGTCTACTGAGGCTTGTGAATAAAGAGTCTCTTCGGATAGTTCCTCTTCACTGTCTCTCTCCTGTACGCTTGATTCAGATGAAATCTCCCCTTGCGTCCCACCAATTTCCACTGCTGCCTGTAGGGCACTTTGTTGGTCTTGCTTCATCTGTTCTTCGTTTGGTCCAAGAGACCGATGTGTTCCCTGCAGATTCCCTTGTGTCCAACCATTCGCCTTCTGCCTCCAGGGAGCTGAAAAATTGTGATTTGCCTGGCGCTATCAGCCTTAGTCTAGCTGGAAACAGCAAGGAGTATTTAAGGTCTTGCTGCCGAGGAGGTTTAGCCAGCACCCTATGTGCTCTCTCAACAACAAAATGGGGGGGTGGGGTGGAGTGGGAAGCTGGAAGTCAAGGACCTCAGCCACCCTAAGCATAACCATAACCATAGCTTAGGGTGTTGATTCTTCCGTGGCCGGACCAGCAGGGGAGAAAAGTGCAACTTCAGAGATGTGTCAAGCCTACTAGCATCTTGTAGGACCTTGTACTAATTGCCATCGGCATAGGACTGAGCGAACTCATCACCCTGAATAGGATTGTTAACTGAGTCAGTGCCAAAAAGTGAAAGCAGGGAATGTTGCCTGCTTGGTGGTAAGGCGAGAGCAGAAACTTTAGTCCGATACGGTTGTGATGTTGACCAAATTTAGACTGTTCTCTGGTCGATGTTGGAAAGGACAATCGGGGCCATCTCTTCTGGCAGTGAAGTCGACATCGATGTGCCTGCAGCTATAGGCACCAAAGGTGGCTTCAGTACTGGAGCTGAAAGCGAAATCAGTATAGAGGTTCTTTGTGACACCGAGGGCAGTCCCGCCTGGAGTAATCCAACTGGAAGGCCTCTCAGCTTCATGGGACCCAAAGGTGAGCCAGTGGGAGGTGGTAGAGATCGGCAGAGTCAGAGTATAGCTGTGCAAAACTGGATGAAGGCCACAGAAACTCTGGTAATGCCGGAACCAACTTTGAATTTAGCTCCAAAGTCGGCCAACTTCCGGGTGCAGGAAAGGGGCTGTTGGCGCTACCCACCCGCTTATTTAAAGTAGTGGGAATGGCGCGAAGGAGCAGAACACTGCTTGGATTTCTCATGTTTCTTGAGCTTATTTTAATATTTGGAGCGCTGTGCAGCTTCGTCGAGTCCGGGAAAGGACCTTCAACTTGAAACATTCTTGCCACTGCGTCTTCTTTTTTAAAAATGTTTTCCAATCCTCATCTGCCTCCGACCCCAGTAAACAGAAAAAACAGGATTTCGTTACCTTTACTCTATTTCTAGAGATGTAGGCAATCGAAGTAGAGCCTCAAAAGATGCCGCCAGCCTAGATGACAAAACCTAAAAAATTTAACTGACCTCTCGTTTTAAAGGAGAGGGTGGTCGCACTCCCTTCTGGTTGATTGTAACCAATGGCTGTGGCTGATAGCCCAGCAAAGAGAAAGCAAGAGCCAGCACAGTCAGAGAGATTCCAAAGAGGCATAATCATAGGATCGGAAAAAAAGTAAAAGAAAAGAACAAAAAAATATTTTCGAAAGTGATAACACACCAACTTAAACCCCTAAAGCAACAGTACTCAATTAGAATCCCCCCTGAACTAATGAGAAGACCAGTTAAGCAAACAGTTCCATAGTGCCGCCTTTCTACTGTTCTGCAATCCGACCAACTCAGTTTTGGAGGTCTTATATAAGGAGGACAACCAGTCTGAATAAGGGCAGGGGGGGGCATGGGGTGTAGCCTCTACCAATCTCCTACATATTTCTCGTCTAGCTAGCAGGATTGTATAGAATAGGAACTACACACAGGGTTATTTATCTCCCTCTAGACTTCCTAAAATAACAAACTGCCCTCCGGCCAGCTGTAAGAAGTGCGATTTTGTGAGTGCCTCAGACATCCACAAGTTTAAAGATTCCCCAGCTATTTCTGAATTCTGGGAGAGTGTGGGGGCTACCATAGCTGATGTCTTGGGGACCCCAGTCCATATTTCTCTTGCCCTGATTATTTTTGGTATTGCTAGAGGAACTATAGGTCCAGCCAGGGGGTGGTTATTTTTTGCCACAGCGTCGCCTTGTGCTTGGTGGTGTAAAGTTTCGCATTGCATTCCCTGATGGTCTTCGGGTTCAACACACAGTTTCTGCAGGTCTTGAAGCTGTGGCTCAATCCCAGTCACCACAGGCAGACCTTGCTGGGGGATTGGTCACAAACTTTCGTTTGAGACTGTCCGTACATGGCGTAAAATCTTGGGGGGGTAGGGGGGGGGGGTGGGGAGGGGTAGCATGACATCCCTTGCACACTGTAGAAAATTTGACAAAAACTATTCTCTGAGAGACGAGAGAAGCTGCTGATCTGCGCCTGTGAGCATGGAAAGAAAGAAACTGATGTGAATGCTTGGGAGTGGCACCTTTATAGGCACTGCATGTCACTTGCGGAGCAGAACGGTATCAGTGGAGAGTCCTCCAGCGCACAGAGGTACTATAAAAAAGTTTCCTGATCCAGTCTAACACACAGGGAATATTCAGAAGCTGAGGAATCTGCAGCTAGAAATCTCTAGCAGCAAAATACAGTTTATTTGCTTAAATGGACTATCTAAGCAAGTCAAAACATACGAGTTAAACATAATGATGTAAACTGCCTTTATTCATATAGTGAACTGCATTAATTGCCTTTCCAATGCCTCCTAGTCAAGCTGACCAGACTGCATAAAATAAATATCTAAAAATATTTTGTTTATCTATTTTTTTCTGTTACCCTTTAGTGTATATTTCAAACCTTTTGTACCAGCAGGCTAGTTTTCATTAATTTGCATTGTTTTCATTTTACTTTTTCATCTTCTGGGACACAGGCAGCACAATCATGGGATACATTTTTTGGTCAAGAGATCAGTGAACGAATAGAGATGCAAAACAGTAGAAATCTTAGTACTTAGAATTATAATACGGAAGAATCCAGTGCTAAATGTTCTACAAACTACCCTCTCATGCGTCCCTTCCAGTAAATTAGGAGGGTATAATTTAATCTACAGCATTACAAGCTGTAAACCAGTGCTAGAAGTAACTTACTCAGTTTGCAGCATGAACTGTGTATAGACTGAAAAGGAGTTCCCCAACCTCAAAAGCGGTAACCTGCAGGAGCAGTATGGTGATGCTTGGAACAATATTTTTAACTTGCTTCGCACACCTGTGCTCTCTGTCATTCCTGAACATCTACACAATAATGCTTAGTAAAGGTAGATGAAGACTGAGTAGAGTGCGTGTCTGCTTATGGTATGTAGACTAAGAAAGCTAATATGGCTCACTTTTGCGAGCAGAATTTGTGTTAGGGGTAGTAATACAGTGTCCGGTAGGCTTTAACTTAACAGTTGAACGCTCCTGACAATCCATTTTATAATACCTGCCATAGAGATTAGGTAACACAATGCAGAGTATTATTGATTTTCTGACGGTAGTGTGGTCTATGTAACACATAATAGTCATTCAGCCCTTCTAACATCTATTTATTTATTTATTTATTTATTTATTTATTTATTTATTTATTTATTTATTTAAACACTTGTTAAGCGCAGCGAAGGCCCGTGGGCATCTTGGCGCTACTATTGTTTATAGTTATCTCAGAAAGGAATTGGGGCTTTGACAAAAAGGATTGCGAGTCCAATAGATTGAATGACATGAAAAGGTGAAACTACCTCTAGTAGAAAAATAGCCTGCATGCAAAGCCTACCATGTCCATATGAAATTGTATTAATGGCTTTTCAACAAGCATAGCCTGAATGCTAGTTTCATTGTGTATCCTGGCAACCCAGAGCATTACTTTTCAGGAGAGCAATTGAAGAAAGCAAGAATGGAGCAACTCAAATGGCACTCTCATTAGTCTAGAACGGACTTCATCCCCTTTTTTGCCTCTCTAATAAACATTTTATAACCAAATACAAAAAAAACAAATTGATGTCCTGTTTTGACGGTATGTTGCAACTTCCAGATGGATTAATAAGTATGGATGCATATTTCACTCCAACTTTTTACCAAAAGTAGCTGATCACATGCTGTACTATGGCCGTTACAGGGTTGACGTTTATAGAGTAGTGCAATAGCTGTCAAAATATTTCCATTTAGCCATATAATACTATATGCTATAGTGGTATGTTTTCTACCTTCCTTTCAGATTTGCATGCACACCTGTGGAAGTCGAAATAAATAAATAAACATGTTTAAAAAAACTCTGGTTCCATACCTCTAAACTGGGCTTTGCATTCAACTGTTATCCATAATGCTGACTGAGCAAGTCTACAGTTGAGAGAAGTTTTTGATATGGATATGGATGCACGGAGATCTCCATGAGAACTGAGAATTAGCTTCACTGAATCTTGACTCATTTTGCTCACTGCATAGAGGGCCACAAGAAAATAGTAGAGTAGAAAATTGTACAAACATTTCCCAGACCAGTCTTCCTCTAGTGCATTCCTAAAGACTAGGTGTAGGAAAGTGGGTTTCTGTTGCAGTAACCCCCCCCACACACTTTTTTGCCAGACTACTGATGTACTTTCACTTGATGTACCCTGGGTCCCTGCCAATCAGGTTCCCAGGGCCTGTGTTCTTTCCCCAAAACTAACCCAATTGGCATCTGTGGCCACAGGTCAGCCCCTGGTAAATGGTACCACAGATACCCAGGGCACTGTGACTAGGGAAGACCTCTAAGGGCTGCAGCACTTATTGTGCCACCCTTAGAGGCCATGTACCTTTACACACACACTGCCGTTGCAGGCTGCGTGTTTTTGTGCAGAACAAAGTGAAGAGTTGACATGGCACACATCCCTGTGTGCCATGCCTACAACCCAGTGCCCTGGCATAGATCAGTCACCCCTCTAGCTGGGTGCCCAATGCCAGTGGTGAGGGTATAGGTGCATGAGCCCTGTACTCCTACAGTGTCTAAGTCCATTCTTAGACTTCGTAAGTGCAGTGCTGCCATTAAGAGTATATGGTGCTAGGAGCTTGTCATTACGAACTCCACAGCACCATCATGGCTACACTGGAAACTGAGAATTTTGGTATCAACCTTCTCAGCACACTAAACCCACACTGATGCCAGTGTGGGATTTAATGAAAAATGCACACAGAGCGCATCTTAGAGATGCCCCCTGAAAACTAACCTACCACTAGTTTCCAGGCTTAGTTGCTGCTTTCAGCTGCCACCACCAGACATGTTTCTGGACCCCTCGGTTAAGAGCCTGCTGCTCTCTGGGGCCTGAAATAATGCACATCCTGGAACGAGGTGCCAAGCCGCCTCCCCCAGGATTGTCAGGGTTCACGATAGGGAAGCTTCAAAGGCTTGCTGTGTTTGTGAGCTTCCTCAGGCCACTTGTGCTCACAGCAACTGGTCCCCACTGGTTCTGACCCCCACTTTTAGTGGGAGAACCGGCGGGAAAAACAAGTGAGGAAGAGAGGTGTGCCCACCTGCCAACTCCACCTTTCAGGTGTAGGAGGCGAGGTGAAGCACAACTCTCTGTCCACGCCATCTTGAAGATGGGGGACTCAGCCAACCAGGGACAGGCTCATGCCCCCCCCCACTGGAGTGTGGCATAATAGGGGATGTACGCACCTCAGGAAAGGGATCCATTGTTCCCTATCTTTTACCTACCTGTAACGTCCCTAAATCTAACCTTGCTTCCTCAGACAAGAAGAAACTACAAGAAGAAGGACCGAACAGCCGTGTAGCAGCTAACAAGAGAAAGACGCCCACTGACTTGACCCCAGCCCTACCGGCCCGCCTCCCCCTCGAACCTGCTCCTGCGAAATCCCGGTGTGTCCTGCAGCCAGCAACCTCGAAAACCCCAGAGGACCTGCCTGCCTTCAATTACAAAGACTTTGACTCACGTGAACACCAGATTTGTTCATCTGCAACCTCTGGCCATAGCCGGAAACCGCAAATCCGCATCACTCTGCACCCACCGTCCACAGCCCGAGTTCGAATGGGCAAACACCACAAGGAAGTCACCCCGGCGATCCTGACCCGAGATCCGGCGACCCCTGACCTACTTCAGGCCTCCAGCTGACGCCTGCAGCCTAAATACAGAAGGTCTCCCCAACCGCAACCAGGAGCTCGTAAGAAGATCCGACCCCAAAAGGCACCCTTGCACCCGATGCCCCACGTCCTTGGGTGCCCCAGCCGACTGTGCCTAACTAACCCCGAACTTCCCAACTTACCTCTCGAAGTCGTGATGTCACCCAGAAGACCTTTGTCCCCAAGCCTGCAGTCCCTTTGCAAACTGTAGGTTCTCCATTGAAAACAGGGCGCCCGAATTCGAAACCGCACCCTGCTGCCATAGTGCGCTGAGGATGCACCTTTGGTGCCACTTTGTTTCCCCATTTGCCCTGAGATAAAGTCCACAAACCAGTGGCCTGCTAGTCAGCAGCCACCAACCGGAGACCCCCTATCCCCCATTGGATAAGATTGGGCCTCAGCACTCTGCACCCGGCTTCCCTAGTGCCGCTGAGTGTGTAACAAGAGGGCATCCTTGACCCTGGGGGACCCATGAGTCTACCCCCAGAACCTCAACTCCCACTACTAAATACTTACCTCAAAACCGATAATACTATTTTCCTCCTTAGGATAACATTGACTGTTTTTCTGTGAAAAGTTTTCAAGTGTGGAGTTTGAGACACTAAAGAAATTCTTTAAAATTGCATAATCTAACAAAAACGATTTTACTTGCATGTTTTTAGGAAATGTACCTGAGTAGTATTTAGGTATGCTACTCTGTGCAACCCTAGTAATCTCAAAAGTTACTTTCCTGCTATTTTACTAAAAACGCCTATTCAAGTCTATGTACTGCATTTACTAAGTTTTGCATTTCTCTGCATCCATACTGTAAATCAAATCAAAGTGCATATACAATTATCATTCAAACTGTATTTCAATGGCATTACTACTGTAAAGTACTTATTGCTTACCTGTGCCAGGCTTGCTTGGTTAATAAAATAACTAAAAGAATATTTTTATACAAAAACAATTGGTCTGAAGTTTAGTCTTTGAGTGTGTGAATTCATTTACTGACTTAGTGTGTACAACAAATGCTTAACACTGTCCTCTGATACTGGCTTACTGCTCGACCACACTACCACAAATAGAAAGTAAGGTTTTATCTAACTTTACCTCTGCCTCTCTTTGGGGTTCCACTGGACTCTGCACACTATACCTCTCTTTGATATAGAGAGAGACAGCTTCCTAAAGCTCCAAACCGTTGTTCGTCCCACACAAGCTCATACCTGACTTACCACTTGAAGGAGTATCTGTGCTCGTGAGTGGACTGTTAGGTTTCATGATTTAGCCGGGGCTTAATCTTGTTAGAAATGTAGCGTTGTTGGTGTTCATGCCAATACTTTGACTCCTTAGGGCGGCATTGCATGTTGTAGTTGTGGGTACTACCTTGTTTGACTTTGTTCCTTAGTTCATTTTCGTTTCTTTCTTACCTTTTCCCTGGTAACTTTGGTTTTATGCTGTGTATTTTTTCCTAATTTTTGTTATTTTTTTTTAAGGTTGGATGGGAGGGGAATGTGTTATGTGTTGCATGGTATGCTGAGAATGGAATGCTGATGGTGGAATACTGGAGGTGTAATCTTCTGGGTTTGGCAGTTTTCAGGTTCTCACAAGTAGCTCAGTCAAACTCCTATCAACTTACAGCTGTGAGCTGCTTTTCTCTTTATATTCATTTTGGGAAGAGGGGGAATTGAATTGAATTGTGCCAAAGGAGAATTCTGTCCATAGGCTGATAAGCATTTGGCAGCAAGTAATAATATATATCTCCCTTATCTGAAAAAGGATAAATGCTCATACTGTACTTGTCTCCATATCCTTAAATATCACAAGGTAGCATCAAATGGGTGCTGAATCCAACCAGAAATACAGCAGCAGCAGTTGGGGTTTTGATGTGGGGTTTTAGGTATTAAGTGAGCATGTGGGCTTAACTGCTGTGCTGCAATAGGAGTTCCAGGCAAGTCGCACCAACATAGCAGTACTGTCACAGCCCTTGTTCGATTTTTTAAGTGTCCGATGTTTACATTCAACCAGATAAGGCTAGCAGAAGATTCACATGAAGTTAGTCTAGATTCAAATGTCAGTTGAGGGAGCTTATTTGAACAATACACCATCCATACAATCCATAATGTAATCCTGCCATGCAGCCCAGCTTGATATTTGCATAGCGCTATTGCCATTCGTATGATCCCGCGGCTCTGGAGAACCAGAAAATGAGAAATAGGTTATAAGGGAGGGTAGACGAGTAATAAGCTGGCTGGAAAAAAAAGTAACAGCCCGGAAATAGCAAACACTCTTAAAGAATGCAAGATTAAGTAAAACAGGAAATGTAAGCAGGAACAACCTAGTTACCTTAACTTTTATACACTTATTCCAAAATCATTGCTTGTTTTTGCCTGAAAAGTTAAGAACCTGACTACAGGGCCAGAAAGGATCTGTTTCAATGTCCATTGCTTATATTCTTACAAAACATAAGCAGTATGGTTTAAAAAGACCACATCCCTGAACACAGAGCAGCGGAACACATTTTATAAACTAAAATAAGAAAAACCACTGCTGATATGGATCACATGAAACGTTTTCCACTTTACTCATCAACAAGTATTGCAGTACCTCCAGGAATGGTGTACTTCCCACTGGGCGGGAAACCATGTTGTTCAAAGAAAGAGGAGAAAATGAAAGGAGCGCTTCACCAGCAAACTCTGTAAAGTGGCGCCAATGTGTGTGGTTGTGATTAAAACCACTCTGGCCTATTTGCAACCCCTCTGTATTGCTTTATTTTGGGGTTTTTTGTTTCGTATTTTGAACAATTTTTCTCCCTCCTTCCCGAGGCTGCTTTTTGGAATAGAAAAATGTCAGAAAAAGATGCCATTTGCATCGAAAGTGTTTATTTTTTGGATCAATTTCACAGGGGAACAAATAAAGGAGAGGAAAAAGAGGGTAAGAGCTGTTTGTTGAAGTCATGGTTTTTAGCAAGTGAGGTGGAGCGATATGGACAGAAAGGGGGAATAAGAGGAAGAAAGGGGCAGCTGCCAGCAGCAGAGTAGAAGTGAACACTGTAGTGAGGGTAGGCGGTGTGAGAGGAGTGTGGTGTGGGGGAGGGGGATGGGTTTAAGCATATTTAGAAGGGGGCCCCTACTCCATGGTGAGGCAGATAAATCCATGGGATCGGTTGGTTTTTTATTGCAATAGGATTAAAGACAAGCCGAGGAGCAAACTTAAACATTTTCACTATACGCATCAAAAAAGTATTGCAGTACCTCCAGGAACGTGTATTTCCCCACCTGGGAAAATCAATGTTGTTCAGAAACTCTGTAAAATGGCACTATTGTGTATGGTTGTGAAAAAAAATAATCTGACCATCTGTCTTGCTTTATTTTGTGTTTTTTTTAAATTTTTCGTATTTGGAACTTTTTTTTTCTCTCTGTCCTGAGACTGCACTTTCGAATAGAAAAGTATCTAAAAAAGACTTCTCTGTTGAAAAAGTTGGTACGGTGCAATTTTTGAGTTCTGCAATGTTATCCTATGGAAAGAAGAAAAAGTTCTGCTAACCGGTAAAGTACTGTGACTTACGGGACCAATCTCCAGAAGTTAACGTGAGTGGTGTGCAAGGTCCAAGGCAGCACCAGCAGTACACCACCAGCGGTACGGGGGCGGCTGGGTGCAGGGTGCCAAGCTGCATCGGGAGGCCAATAGGCTTCTGTGTAGATCGGTCACTGCGAAAAGAGGCTGCAAGCTCTGGCTAGAAGGCCAGTCGGGGTAAACCAACAGGAGGGTTAAAATTACGTGATGCTCAGGGTCGTAAGAACACCTGGGGTCCCCTTCTCCACCACCTGGGGGAAACAGATGCAGAGGTGACTTTAGGCGTCGGGTTGTCTTACTGGGAGCAGTCATGGTCTACGAGGCATGCGTGCAGGCAGCGTAGGGAAGTCCACAAGGGGTGAAGCCACAATGGACTTGAGTTCTGGAGGGCTTTGAGACCTTGTTGACAATGTTGGCCCACATCAGTTAAGGCCGGGGGCCTTAGACACTTTGCTTAGGAGTTCCTGCAGGGTGCATAAGAACAGGTCTGCTGTTAATGGAAAGTCTTGAGTCTTTATCAAAGGCAGGCAGTCCTTATGGTTTTGTAGAGTCAACAGCTGCAGGACAAGTCGACTTTGGTGCAGTTTTCAGCAAGGGATGCAGACAGGCCGACAGGGTTGGTATCAGGTCAGGTGCGCCTTGTCTCCTCTCTGTGTTTGCGGCTCTTCTGTGTCCTCTCTCTTCTTACGTCATCAGGATTGGTTTGTCTGGTGCCAGTGACTCCCTTAAATACTCAATTTAGGGGAGTCAAGGTAGTAGTCATTGGACTACTGACGTTTGGGGTCATTATGCCCCCTATATGACCGCATCCTGTGGGAAGTGGGCATAACCCTGTCCCAGAATTTCTACGTATGCCATCACAGAGATGGCTACTTCTGAAAAATCTTGTAAACCTCAGTGTAGCCCACCTTAGGGATGGTACTAGCCTGGAGGTGGCAAGATACCTAATGTTCCTGCCTGTCCTGGTGCAAAGGGGGTTCCGGACAAAGTGGGGTGGCTTCCTCTCCTGTGAGGTGAATCAGACTTTCATTCCAAAGGGGGCAGCTCTTAAAGCTTGCCGGCTTGGGAAGGCTAATCAGCAGGTCATCCTGAGGGGAGGGGGTGTTACACCCTCTTCCCAGACAGGCTTTATTTCTGGGCCACTTAAGAGCAGAGGCTCTCACCCTAGGAATTCACAACAGCTTTTTGGGTGGCAGGCTGGAGAAACCAGTCAGGCAGCCCCCCCGCCAGGCTGGTAGGTTTTCAGGGGGCACCTCCAAGGTGCCCTGTAGGTACATGTATTGGTAAATCTATCACTGGAACCATTGTGGGTTTTCCAATATGAGATATTTGATACCAAACATGCCGATTTTCAGTGAAGCCATCATGTAGCTGGGAAACTCGTTTTCACCAGTGTCCAGCACATGTTTTATAATGGCTTCCCTGTCCACTTGCATCGGCAGTAATAGGACTGACCATCACAGGGGCATATCTGCTCATGCAGGTTTGCCCTCACATGTAATATTCAGCACCCTACCTTAGGGCTGTCAGGCCTGCTGTAGGGGTGACGTAAAAATATTTCATGCTGTGTTAGGAGTCATGTCACACAGGGATGTGTGCCATGTCGTGTTTTCACTTTTGTCTGCACCAAAACACGCAGCCTACAATGGCACCTTGCATGCAATTGGTGAGGGATCCCTTAGGGTGCCACAATTGGTGCTGCTGCCCTTAGGGACTCTCTTTAGTGCCTCAGGCCCTAGGTACCAGGGTTACCATTTACAAGGGACTTACAGAGGGTGTTAAAGGTTTTGCCAATTGGGGAAATAAGTGTACAGTTTTGGTAAAGAGTTCTGGCACTTGGGACCTGGTTAGCAGGATTTCAGTGCATTTCTGGTCGAAATCGCATCATTATCAAGCAAAACGTAAGAGTGACCATGTCAAAATGGGCTACTGTCCCTCAGTTGCCATTGTGAATGATCATTGGTACTTAGTTATAACATTTTCATGTATACTCTTTTATCCATTGGTATTAAATTTTTGCATTAAATTTTATGTTTAACATCATTTAAAAGTAATACATACATGTTCTTATTGTCTTGTTCGAATAGGGCGTCATTACGGAGCAGTGACTTGTGAAGGGTGCAAAGGTTTTTTTAAAAGAAGCATCCGGAAAAACCTTGTGTATACTTGCCGAGGGTCAAAGGAGTGTGTCATCAACAAACATCATCGCAACCGCTGTCAGTATTGTCGACTACAGAGGTGCATTGCACTGGGAATGAAACAGGACTGTAAGTGTGAACACAATCTATTTCCATTTACTATGTTGTAAAGAACCCAGATGAATCAATGAACTTAGTAAACATGACTAAAGACTACAATATTTATCAAATGTAGAATCCTTTAGCAAAGACTATATTTTTCTGTTACAGTAGCTGTCAGGAGACTCAAAGGAGCATCATGTGGGGATGCTATGTTTGAATTTATATTTTAATCTTCTTGCATTTTTTTTTCTGGTAAATTTTGCATTAACATTGGCTTTTTTAACATTGGCCTTTCTGTAGAGATGCCAACAGCTGTAAGACTTGTACCTAACCCAGTTGGCTGTTTCACTGTTGGTCTGTACATGTAAATATTTCTGTATTTCCACATCAGGCCTCCTGACTCACCTGATATTTCACTACTTTCAGGGAGCCTCAGTACATCTGCGTGTGACAAATTCTCCTTTCTAATAGGCTGCAGGACCTCACCCTTGCTTCTTCCAGGGGTTTCTGAGGTTGGGGAGGGCATAATGGTAGCTGTAGATAAATTATAATTAAGGAATGTTTTTATTCATGTGCTTATACATAAAAGCAGTACATTTGTTTAATTTGTGGACCATATGGGAACCAGTTTGAGGTGAGTGCCACATCTCATCTAAACAGATTGCTCGTCAGCTTTGTGGTTTGTGTACTACAACTTCAGCTCTGAAGTAGAACAAACCAGCAATATCTTCTTTACAATCCATCATGTAGTTGTACTATGTTTGTGATGCTGTTAAATTAGGTGTGAGAAAGTGCTGTCTTTCTGCATGGTTGCCCCCACTTTTCGCTGAACTGCTGATGTGCTTGACTGAGTGTGCCCTGGGCTCCTGCCAATCAGGTACCCAGGGCATATGTTCTTTCCCTAAAACTGCATTGAAGCCTAAACCCAATTGGCATCTCCGGCCACAGGTCAGTCCCTGGTAATGGTACCACAGGTACCCAGGGCACTATGACCAGAGAAGGCCTCTAAGGGCTGCAGCACTTATAGTGCCACCCTTAGAGGTCCCTGTGTGCCATGCCTACAACTCACTGCCCTGGCATAGATCAGTCACCCCATTAGCTGGCTGCACTATACCAATGGTGAGGGTACAGGTGCATGAGCCATGTACCCCTGTAGTGTCTAAGTCCATTCTAAGAAAAGGTACAGTGGTTCTGTTGGGAAACAAATAATTCCTTTACAAAGACAGGTTTAATTCAAATGGTATCATTCAATTGTGATACTCATGGAAAAAAACCAAAGAAGAATGCACTTCTTAGCATAGCAATTTTACTTCTTACTGAATAAAGCAATCAGAGCATACATTTATAAGGCTGTCACGAAATAAATGTATGAAAATAGTGACATAGATTACAGTGAGGTGAAATGCTCAGTGACTGTGGTGAACGTATTATATACAGGTGTGGGAGTAAAATATTTACAATTGATCAAGACAGATTTACAAATGAAAAATGGTCAGAACAACATTAATTAATGTCTCTGGTAGATGGCAAAAGTGCTCATTATTCACAACCATGAGACTTATTGTAGCTGAGCCAGAGTTGACGCCGACGTTTCGACCCTGACAAAAGCCTGATTGATTGATGTCAAAGCGGGTCTTCTTCAAGGCTAAAGGTGTTGTAGACAGCTCAAAAAGAGGGGTGAATTCCCTCATAGAGGCCTCTTCAGGTCGGGGCTAGGGGTGGCCTGATGAAATTCAGGAAGACGCAAGAACGATTTGGCTGGAGTTTCGTTGTGAAATAAACGTGGTCCTCGGTACTGTGAAAGTGGGCAGACGTAATTATTCATCAGCTGTGGTGAAGCAAACACAAGTTATGCTCCCCGGAAAGCAAGGCGATCAAATTCCTATTGACACGTCCTCCTCCAGTGGTAGTCTCAATGTTCTGACCATTTTTTATTTATAAATCCATGTTGATCAATTGTAAATATTTTACTCCCACACCTGAATTATACCATTTGAATTATACATGTCTTTGTAAAGGAATTATCCGTTTCCCAACAGAACTACTGTAACTTTTCTGATGAATACCCAGGTTCTGAGGGACGCAGGTTACCCCATTGTTTGTATACAAGTCCATTCTTAGACATTGTAAGTGCAGTGCTGCCATTAAGAGTATATGTTGCTGGGAGTTTGTCATTATGAGCTCCACAGCACCATAATGGCTACACTGGAAACTGAGAATTTTGGTATCAAACTTCTCAGCACATTAAACCCTCACTGATGCCAGTGTGGGATTTAATGAAAAATGCACACAGAGGGCATCTTAGAGATGCCCCCTGAAAACTAACCTACCCCTAGTATCCAGGTTGAGTGGCTGCTTTCAGCTGCCACCACTAGACATGTTTCTGGACCCCTGGGTCGAGGGCCTGCTGCTCTTGGGAGCCTGAAACAATGCACATCCTGGGACGAGGTGCCAAGCCTCCTCCCCTAGGATGGGCAGGGTTCACGAAGGGGAAGCTTCAAAGGCTTGCCGCCTTTGTGAGCTTCCCAGGCCACTTGCTGCTTTCAGCAACTGGTCCCCACTGGTTCTGACCCCACTTTGGGCGGGAGAACCGGCGGGAAAAGCAAGTGAGGAAGAGATGTGTGCCCACCTCTGCCAACTGCACCCCTCAGGTGGGGGAGGGGAGGTGAAGCACAACTCTCAGTACCCGCCATCTTGCAGATGGGGTGACTCAGCCAACCAGGGAAAGGCTTATGCCCCCCTCTCACTGGAGGGTCGCACAGGGAATGGACCCATTGGTCCCAAACTTTTTACCTACCTGTAACACCCCTAAATCTAGTATTATGGGGCAAATCTGAACCTTGCTTCCTCAGACAAGAGACAACTACAAGAAAAGAAGGACCAAACTGCTGTGCCGAAGCTAACAAGAGGAAGACGCCCACTGACTTGGCCCCAGCCCCATCTGCCTGTCTCCACCTCGAACCTGCTCCTGCGAAATCCCGGTGTGTCCTGCAGCCAGCAACTTCGAAAACCCCGGAGGACCTGCCTGCCTTTGAACCACAAAGACTGTCGCCTGTGAACACCGGATTTGTTCATCTGCAACCTCTGGTTCCAGCCGGACACTGCGAATCCGCACCACTCTGCACCCGCCGTCCACAGCCTGAGCTCGAGTGGGCAAACACCAAGAGGAGGTCCCCCCAGCGTTCCTGACCCGAGATATAGAGACCTTTTCACCTGCCTCAAGCCTCCAGCTGACGTCTGCAGCCTAAATCCGGAAGGTCCCCCCCCCCACCGCGATCAGGAGCTGGTAAGACGATCCGACCCAAAAAGGCACCCCTGCACCCGACGCCCTAAGGCCTTGGGTGGCCAAACCGACAGTGCCTAACCAACCCCCAATTAACCTCTCGAAGTGATGGTCGCACCCAGAAACTTTTTTCCCCCAAGTCTGCAGTGCCTTTGCAAACCAGAGGTTCTCCATTGCAAACAGGGTGCCCGACGTCGAAACAGCACCCTGCACCCAACCACCCAAGTGCTGCTGAGGGTGTAACAAGAGTGCATCGAAACCAAGGGCATTGTGATATGTATGAACTGGTCAGGCAGATTTGCGTACGCTTTTCCACCACTACCACTAATACCACTAATAGTGCGCAAGCTACGACAACAGTCGCTCAAACTCATTTTAATAGCTCCCACATGGGCACGCCAACCGTGGTTCACAACACTACTAGAACTATCCCTAGTTCCACACCAAAAACTACGTCTGACCCCATCCATGCTAATGCAGAACCATGGAGACAGCAGACATCCAGACCCAAACCAACTGAATCTGGCAAAATGGCTCCTGAAGTCTTATTTTGGTTACCTTAACCTGCCACCAGACGGTATGAATATCATTAAAGAAGCCAGAAGACCTACTACTAGAACTTGCTATGCTGCTAAATGGAAAAGATTTGCCATTTACTGCACTAATAATCAAATTGATCCTTTAGATACTTCGATCCAAAATATTATCTGTTACCTTCTCCATTTACAGAGATGTAATCTAGCATATTCATCTATACGCTTACATCTTACAGCCATTGCGGCATATCTACAAAACAGACAACATCAGTCATTGTTTGGAGTACCAGCAATAAAAGCTTTAATGGAAGGATTAAAAAGAATTATTCCTCATAGGTTACCACCCTCTCCAGTGTGGAACCTAAAAATTGTTCTTACCAGGCTCATGGGACCCCCTTTGAACCTTTACCCAAATGTGAACTGCAAATTCTCACATGGAAAACCGCTTTCCTCATTGCTATTACCTCTCTTAGAAGAGTTAGTGAGATTCAAGCTTTCACTATACAAGAACCATTCTTACAATTACACCATAACAAAGTGGTTCTAAGAACTAATCCTAAATTCCTTCCTAAAGTAATTACTCTGTTTCATTTAAACCAATCTCTAGAGTTACCAGTGTTTTTTCAAAACCCAGACTCTGTAGCAGAGAGCGCTCTACACACACTAGATGTCAAAAGAGCTCTTCTCTATTACATCGATAGGACCAAATCCTTTCGCAAAACAAAGCAACTATTTGTAGCTTTCTCTCCACCACATTAAGGCAACCCCATTTCTAAATCAGGAATTGCAAGGTGGATTGTTAAATGTATACAAATATGCTATCACAAGGCAAAACGCACATTAACAGTTCCTCCTAGAGCGCACTCCACACGCAAACTAGGAGCCTCCATGGCTTTCTTAGGGAACATTCCTCTAGAAGACATCTGCAAGGCGGCAACATGGTCTACAACACACTTTCACTAAACACTATTGTGTTGATGTGCAAGCCAAGCAGCAAGCTGCAGTAGGCCAAGCTGTCCTCAAAACTCTCTTTCAAACTACTGCAACGGATACAGGTGACCACCCCTAGGGGAGACACTGCTGCACAATCGATGCAAAGTGTAGAATCTGCAGCTCATATGCCTTGAACGGAAAATGCTACTTACCAGTATGTATCTGTTCTTGGAATATAGAGCTGCAGATTTCAACATGCCCTCCCACCTCTCCGGGACCTGTATCTGTTCCAGTTTGTTCTTAATTAGATATACACGCATGGACATCTCTTCTTTCTTTCTACTAACTCCATAATTTCCCATCATGGCGAAAAACAATCTAAGGATGGAGCAGATGCCCATGCGCACTATTGTCCAAGGGAGGAGTCACCTATCTAGTGACTACAAAGACTTCTTCCAAGACGACAACAACATGCAATCATCCGAGCCCAGCAGCAGGTGGCGATCTAATGCAAAGTGTAGAAATCTGCAGCTCTACATGCCAAGAACAGATGCATACTGGTAAGTAGCATTTTCCTTTTCCTCCATAGGATAACGTTGACTGTTTTTCTTGGAAAAGTTTTTAAGTGTGGAGTTTGAAAACCTAAAGAAATTCTTTAAAATTGTACTATTTAACAGAAACGACTTCACTTACCTGTTTGCAGGAAATGTCCCAGAATAGTATCTAGGTATAATACCCTGAGTAAGAAAAGTAATCTAAAAAGTAAGTTACCTGGTATTTTACTGAAAAGCCCATTCAAGTCTATGTACTGTATTTACAAAGCATTGCATTTCTCTGCAACAATACTGTAAGTGAAGACAAAGTGCATATACCATTACAATCCATACTGTATTACTACTGTATATTTACTGCAAAGTACTTATCACTTACCTGTGCCAGGCTTGCTGGGTTCTAAGAAATAAAATAACTAAAATAATATTTTTATACAAAAACAATTGGTCTGAAGTTTAGTCTTTGAGTGTGTGAATTCATTTGCAGACTGAGTGTGTACAACAAATGCTTAACACTGTCCTCTGATACTGCCTTCTTGCCGAACACACTACCCCAAAATATAGAGTAAGGTTTTATCTACTTTTACCTCTGCCTACTTTTTAGGTTTCGACCTGGCGAGAGCACGCCGTGCTCCACCCAGGGCGAAATCTTTTGAGTTACAGTATGGATGTTCGTCCCGCCTCTGTTTCCCATTGGCTAGCTCCATAAATGGACGCTAGCCATTGGCAAACAGAGGCGTCCGTCATCCTGCGAGGCGACTCGTGGGCGTTTCTGAGACTTTTACTCATCCGGCCCCTTTTTTCACGTCAGTGCGGCGGTGGGCGGGGTTTATTTTTTCCGACGTCGAGGTTTCATTTGGTCATTCCGCGGCCGGAGGAAGTCCAGGTGAGTGCCTTTCTTGCCGTTTCCTCCCCCCCTCCCGCTGTCCGTGTGCCTGCCCGCCCCCCTCCCGCTGTCCGTGTGCCTCCCGCTAGGTTGTACCTTTTTTATTTTGCTTCTTTATCATTTCATTTATCCGTGTGCCTCCCGAAGGGTACTCTTGGATTGATACTCTGCTGTTATTCTGTAATGTGCTCCATGTGTGTTTGGGCTCTATCTACTGTGTTATACTGTGTCCAGTTATCCTTTTATGACATGTTATTAAACTCTGCTATGCTAATACATTCCTGTACATTTACACTATGCTGTGCTATAATACCGTGCTCTATGTTTCATGTTGTAGTGTTAGGTCATGCTCCGACATACTATGCTTTTTTAATGCCAGGCTGGGCTATCTCATGTCGTGCTGTTGGGTTCTGGGGGGTTTATGGAGCCCCCTGCAGTTGTATTATAGATGTGCGCCTTTTATTCAGGGTTCAGCCACTTGAATCGAACACGTCTCGCTGGAGGATCGATGTATCAAAAACCTACCACCGCCCGTGTCACTGGGAGGACCCGAAAGCCTGTCCTGAGGCTTGGTATTAAAAAATTAAGCAAATGAAGTCGGGGACATTTCAGAAAGTGTAGAAGACTTGGCAATTTGCAATGTAAATGAAAAAAAGTTCCTCCTATCATTAGACCACGTCCCATTACTCGTATTTATTTATTTATTTATTTATTTCTAAACTTATAAAGCGCAAACAAATACCACGAATGGTGTCTCGGCGCTACGCAGACAAAGAGGCACCTCCTGTGCATTATTGAGTGAATAGCCAGGTCTTCACTTGCTTTCTAAAAATCATCAGTGAAGAGCTGCTTTTTATATGGTGGGACAAGGTGTTCCAGAGCTTCGAGGCTGCCACCAAGAAGCGTCTGTCTCCCCATGTAACTGTTCTCACCCGTTGGATACATAGGGATGCAGATGAGGCAGATCTTAGCGCTCTCTTAGGGACATAAACCTGCAGTGATTCCCTAAAGAAGTCAGGTCCTTGGCTATTCAATGCTCTGTATATAATACACAAAGCCTTGAATTTGGTTCTCTTTTTTACTGGGAGCCAGTGTAGTTGGTAAACAATGGAAGAGATAGGTGCGAACTTGGGAGTTTTGGTCAAAATTCGTGCAGCGGCATTCTGCACCATTTGTAGCTTTTTAAAGACCTGCTCCTGAGCATTCAACAAAAGCCCGTTACAGTAGTCCACCTTGGATAATACCAAGGAGGACATAAGGGTTTTCCCTGCCGACAGGGGAAGGTAAGGTAGCAACTTTTTCACTTTTCGTAGCGTGAAAAAGGAAGAGGAGACTACTGCATTAGCATGATTGGTGAAACTTAGTTTGCTGTCAAACAACACTCCTAGGTTTCTGACCTTTGAAACTGGGCTGGGTGGGTTACCCATTTCAGGTGGCCACCAGATTGGGGACCAGGATGGTTTTAGGTCTCCAAACACCATTACCTCGGTCTTATCGGTATTTAGTTTTAGACAATTCCTGTCCATCCAGTGACTGATGGCTCTCATGCCCATCTGAAAGTTGGCTGCCACTTCGATCCCATTTTTATGCACTGCTAGCACCAACTGAGTGTCGTCGGCGTACGAAGTCACTCCCATTCCATGAGTTTTAATGACCCTCGCCAAGTCCGACACATAGATATTAAAAAGTGTCGGACTTAGCGAGGATCCCTGGGGGACTCCACAAGGCAGCACAAAGGTGGGTGAGTAGAAGTTCCCCATCTTTACCGACTGTTCTCTGTTGGACAGGAAAGAAGCCAGGAGCTCCGCAGCTTTGCCCTGTATGCCCATAGCCGTGACACAGTCGATCAGGATGTTATGATCGACCGTGTCAAAGGCCGCTGAGAGATCCAGCAGGATCAGAACAGCCGTACCACCCTGGTCCATGATCTGTCTGATCTCTTCAGAGGCCTTGATGAGCGCCGTCTCCGTTCCATGTCCTCTCCTGAACCCAAACTGAGTGTTATCTAACAAGTTGTTATAATCAATGTAGCTAGCCAGCTGTTTGTTTATAACTTTTTCAAGTAATTTAGATGGAAAAGGAAGAGCTGCTATAGGGCGATAACTTTTTAATTCCAAGGTGTTAAGGGTGGGTTTCTTTAGAAGTGGCTTTATTATAGCAGTTTTCCATCTTTGAGGATATATTCCTGATTCGCATACGGTACTGCAGATGTTCTCCAGGATTGGAGCTACCACATCAGATGTTAATTTAATGATGGTCGGTGGGCAGGGATCCAGAGGTGAACCCGACATTGTTGTTTTAATGAGATCTTTTATTTCTGACAGTGATGGAGGGAGAAATTCATTCAGAGAGGAGGATGTGAGTCGTGAGTTTTTAAGGCTATCTGATGGTTCCTCTGTCGTGATGTTATTAAATTTGTCAAAGATTTCTGTGACCTTGGTCCTGAAAAAGTCAGCCATTTGATTACAGAAATCTTGAGTAGTCTCAGTAGTATTTGCTGCTGGTATAGTAGTTAGTGTTGCCACTACCTGATAAAATTACCTACTGGAGTTCTGAGCTTTTTCTATCTGTTCACAAAAATATTTACTTTTTTCCAGTCTCAACATCTTCCTATAGCCTGATAGCACTTGTTTGTATCTTTCTTTGTCGTTATTGTCGTACTTAACTCGCCAGCACCTTTCTAGATTGCGGCATTTCTGTCTTTCCAATCTTAGCAGTTCGGTGAACCAAGGGGCTGATGGTGTTGCACAATTTGGGCGCACTCTCTTTAGAGGTGCTACTAGATTAAAGGTGTCAGTGAGCCATTGGTTATAGTTATTTACTGCTAGTTGAGGGTCTGACACTTTGGATGGTTTATTATTATCTAGTTTTTCGGTTAGTGTATTCGTATCTATGTTTTTCCAGTTCCTGCAAGACCTATGTTGCCTTTTTTTCGAGTGTTGATTTTTGTATTTTTTAACACGGGCATAGAAAACCACCACTGCATGATCTGACCATACAATAGGATTAACAGTAGGGGGGGTAATAGCCGGATTGTTCGTGAATAAACCATCAAGGACATGACCTGCTTTGTGCGTAGGTGAGGTAACTAGCTGATTTAAGCCAACGGCCTTGAAATCCTCAATAAGGCTCAGTGTGTCTTTATCTGTTATGTTTTCTAAATGAAAGTTAAAATCTCCAAGTATTGTAAAATCGGAGGCTTCTGGCACTGTTTCTAGTAAAGTACTAATAGATTGGAGAAAAGGCGCTCTGGCCGCTGGGGGACGATAAAGCAGAACTCCGTTGAACATTTGGATGGGAGATAAAGTGATAGAAAAAGATAGTGTTTCTGCAGGAATGTTATCTGAAGTTCCAGTTTTTACCGCCAGATCTAGCCGTAGAATTATGGCAAGACCGCCCCCTTTTTTTCCTGCCGGTCTATCTTGTCTGACGATGTAGTAGCCCTCAGGGACGGCTGTCTCAAGATCGGGGTCTGAAGCCAAGTCGGCCCATGTCTCTGTTATAAACAGAATATCCAGTTTGTGTGCTGATATTAATTCAGCCACATCTTCTCTATGTTTACACATAGATCTAGCGTTCACCAATCCGCATTTAATGCGTGTGGCCTCATTACAAGATGCCCCTGGGATAAGTGGCATCTGAGTAAAGGAGCGAGTGCATTTAAAATTGCAGCTTGGACAAGCTATGGGAGTCACATTGGAACACTCTTCTAGGTTGAGATGTGGGCATTCATGCCAGAACATAGTGTTATTAATATCTAACAGATCGGAGGAAGAGTATTTCAGTAACTTACTAGGATGGCGTGGTAGCCGGCCAAGGGATTGGGCGCTGGGTGCGGGTCCGGCGCGGACTGGCACCCCTTTGGCGCGGCTTCGGCGCGGAGACGGCGCTCCCGCTGCGCTCTACCGCTGCGCTTCCGGGTAGCCATTTTATACCCTGAGCCCCGCCCCCAGCTGAGACACTAGCTCCGTTCGGATTGGAGAGCCAGCGCTGAGGCGCAATGGAGCTGACCCTGCCCTCCACACAAACGGCACAGATCCGCGATGGAACGGGGCGAAGGGTGGAGATAATACAACAAAAAGAGTGAGTAAGGCGAGTTGTTTTAAAATATACAATTAGTCAATCAATTGCATAAGTGACAGGTACGTTTTTTAAAATTGAGCAAATTCAGTCAATAAGCGTTTCACAGTGGCCAATAATAGCGTACAGAGGAGGGTCCCCTCGCAATCTGCGCTAGCACAAACAAACCACACAGAGAGCTGCCACCACCCTGCTAGTTAGTCGAGCGGCTCGATACTGCTTTGATTTATATCCTGAGCCCCGCCTCCAGCTGAGACACTAGCTCCGTTCGGATTGGAGAGCCAGCGCTGAGGCGCAATGGAGCTGACCCTGCCCTCCACACAAACGGCACAGAGCCGCGATGGAACGGGGCGAAGGGTGGAGATAATACAACAAAAAGAGTGAGTAAGGCGAGTTGTTTTAAAATATACAATTAGTCAATCAATTGCATAAGTGACAGGTACGTTTTTTAAAATTGAGCAAATTCAGTCAATAAGCGTTTCACAGTGGCCAATAATAGCGTACAGAGGAGGGTCCCCTCGCAATCTGTGCTAGCACAAACAAACCACACAGAGAGCTGCTACCACGTGCTTGAGTGCAGCCCACTTTCTATAACTAGTCATGGGGTATCAATGATGGCGTCTTTAAAACTAACCGCATATTTCACAGAGGTTAGTTTAATTCACTTCAGGGGCTGGCCGACTGAGGGTCTGTTGCAGCAGTTCAAACCTCTCGACATGCGAGTTTCACACACGTCTCTGCAGCCGGCCATGAATCTCCTGAGCTGTCTTTCCGGCCTGCCATGTGCTCTTCTGTGGTGGTGACACAGTTGCGCCATAAATAACCAAAGCTGATGCTTTGGGTAAAGCGGTCTGCTCGCTTTAGTTTGTAATGTTTATTTTTAGCCTCTCGGCACCGCATGCTGATGTTTCGCTCCTTCCGGGAATGCCACTGACAGAATTAGACCCCAATGGCTGCTCACGCGGGCGCGTCGCTCTGCAAACTCGTGCCCACGTGCTCACGTGCCACTCGTGTTTGTAGGTCAGAGGACACGGCCCTGCATGAACGGGTCCTACTCAGTGAGATATGTTCAAGGGCTGAAAGGTTTAATTTCTTAAGGTGCCTGTAGGTGACATAGTTTCGTGTCACTTCTGCTGGGGCTTTTCAAGTTGCAAAGTTGTTATGTAAAGAGAAGATGTGATGGTCACACCAGATTAAGTTCATGTTTCTTCTTGTTGTGATTAATCCCGGCATGCCAAAGATTACGTGTGGGTCAAGCCACATAGAAATTTTCTTGCCACATCAGTATGGTCATACCAAATGTTCGTTGCCTAAGAGAGAGACAGATATTGCTTATTGTTGGTTCTGGGAATGAAATTAATTAAGGCTTCCTTGAAGGCTCCGTTGTTTGAGGATATTATGTATCGCAAAAGAAACAAGCAGGAAATTATAAGTGAAGGGAAACACATTTCACGGATCTTATCAGTACTAGGAAAGATTCACATTTAGTAAAGTCTTCCATTTTGCCCGTTCTTCTATATTTGAAAACACCAACGATCTCACCCGCTGTCTACACATGAGGGATCCCGAGTGTGTGCGTGTGTGACTGCTCCAGTGTGTGCGTGCATGTGACTGCTCCAGAGTGTGTGTGTGTGTGTGTGTGTGTGTGTGACTGCTCCTGAGTGTGTGTGTGTGTGTGTGTGACTGCTCCAGGGTGTGTGTGTATGTGACTGCTCCAGAGTGTGTGTGTGTGTGTGTATGTGACTGCTCCAGAGTGTGTGTGTGTGTGTATGCGACTGCTCCAGAGTGTGTGTGTGTGTGTATGTGACTGCTCCAGAGTGTGTGTGTGTGTGTGACTGCTCCAGTGTGTGTGTGTGTGTGTGACTGCTCCAGTGGGTGTGTGTATGTGACTGCTCTGGTTGTGTGTGTGTGGGGGCTCTGGGTGTGTGTGGGGGCTTTGGGTGTGTGTGTGTGGCTCTGGGTGTGTGTGGCTGGCTCTGGGTGTGTGTGGCTGGCTCTGGGTGTGTGTGGCTGGCTCTGGGTGTGTGTGGCTGGCTCTGGGTGTGTGTGGCTGGCTCTGGGTGTGTGTGTGGCTGGCTCTGGGTGTGTGTGGCTGGCTCTGGGTGTGTGTGGCTGGCTCTGGGTGTGTGTGTGTGGCTCTGGGTGTGTGTGTGGGTGGTAGTAATTGCTGTCTGCTGAGCTCGTCCGTAGGGTACAATAGTTCTCACATTTGCGAGAGATTAAGCTATTGGCAATGTAAATGACAATGCCATTTATTTATCTGTTTTCAAAACCAACACATAAATACAAATTTTGTCATTTACAATGCCAATAGCTCTAACTTCTCCAAAGGCGAAACCGTTGCATTGTAAATGCTTGTTACCTTTTGGGTTCCACTCGACTCTGTGCACACTATACCTCACTTTGGTATAGTATATACAGTGCCAGCTTCCTACATTAGGTCATTCTCATTTGGTGTTACCACTAAATACTGGCAGTGACCCAAGTCAGGGAATATACTAAGGGCCTGATTAAGGTGATCTGTATTGCATACGTATTAAAAGTGTTCGCAGAGACAAGGGTTTAGAGGCCATTCCTTGTTTCAGTGTATCCATACCCTGAGGCATCACTGTTATATGCTTCATTTCATACTCACACCTAACTAGATCTCTCTGTACCACATTCTTCTGTTTTTTGTTCATCAGTGTGTCAAGAGTAGGTCCCCGAGGGCTGGATCTTTGCCTAATATTGATAATATCTGCATAAAATAAATGTACACTGTGCATTTAAGTGAACTTTATGTTGTCTGTGGTCACTGTGAAAATCTGGTAAGGATTTGCGCCTACGCTTTAAAACAAGTAATTTTATCGTGAATGCTGAGAGGAATAAGATAACTTGGTATATTCTGAGAAGCATTTATTATATGTAGTTTTTCAGTCTGTCTTGCTGGCTTTCTGCTTTGGTTTGCAATGATGTGAAGTTATAAATGGGCCCGAGCGGAACTTTAGGGACAGTTGGGCTTATCAATCCACTTTCAGAGATAGACTGCAGGATATGGGCAGTATGGTCTAATAATATAGTTTAATGTAACATAGTATCAATAGGAGATGGTAGGAGTTTATTTCAAGGCTGGGAATTTGCATACACCAGTAGTCGCGAAGTTGTTATAGCTTCAGTTAGGTATTTTGTACTCCCATGACAACTCTGTTGTAAATTGATTATGTTCTTGTATACTTTTTTAGGTCTCGTGACCTATCAATGCGCATGCGCATTGAGAGAAGCGAGACTATAGGGCTTTAAACAAAGTTTGCCTAACTGTGGCGATTTGGTGCTGTGCCCGTGGCTTTTAGGTCAATGCGCAAGCGCATTGACCTAAAATGCGCGTGCACATCACCAAATCGCCGTCTGTTCCCTCAGCCGCACTCCTCCCACACCTTTGAAGTGAAGTTTAGCTTCACTTCAAAGGCCCCGGCTGCTTCACACCCTCATGCCGCTCTCCCCGCTCCGCCCCCTCCCCTGCCCACCGTGTGCATTTCTCCTCCCCCCCCCCCCTCCCCACAGCAATGACCTCCGTCTTGTTTCCTTTCTTGTTTTTCTTTCAGGTGAGATATCTTTTCCATCATTTGCGATAATACAGTTCTCATATGCATTTTTTAATTATTAGCAGCATATACACAGGCGCCCCTTCGGCGCTTTTGCTCTCAACCCTACTATCCTGTCAGCCGCATCTCTATAAGTTACTCGAAGCATGGCCTGACATGTGCACAGCTTATTCCGGCACCACCATCCTGCCAGACGCTTCTGCTTTGTTCGCCCACCGCATGGCCCTATTTGTGCACATTTTACTTTCGTGCATACCCTTACCCGCAGCCTCTCCTTCCCCACTTCTGCCTTTTCGGGTCTCGCGCTCACCGCAGACCCCTTCACATGGCTCACACCCACCTTTTTTTCAGGTTACCATGCCATTCCCCACCTATCCCCCAGTCATTTCCGGGTAGGACGCGTGCACCCAGTGGACTCTCGGCCTTGGCCCGCTTATTCTGCCAGCCGCTTCTGCTTTGGTCGCCCACCGCATGGCCCCATTTGTGCACATTCACTTTCGTGCACACCCTTACCCGCAGCCTCTGCTTCCCGACTTCTGCCTTTTCGGGTCTCACACTCACCGCAGACCCCTTCACATGGCTCACACCCACATTTTTTTCAGGTTACCATGCCAGGTTACCTCACTCCCCCTCAACCCCTCACCCTCACTCACCCTCAACCCCTCACTCACCCTCACTCACCCTCAACCCCTCACCCTCACTCACCCTCAACCCCTCACCCTCAATCACCCTCAACCCCTCACCCTCCCTCACACTCACTCACCCTCACTCACCCTCACCCTCACTCACCCTCACCCTCACTCACCCTCACCCTCACTCACCCTCACCCTCACTCACCCTCACTCACCCTCACCCTCATTCACCCTCACCCTCACTCACCCTCACTCACCCTCACTCACCCTCAACCCCTCACCCTCACTCACCCTCACCCTCACTCACCCTCAACCCCTCACCCTCACTCACCCTCAACCCCTCACCCTCACTCACCCTCAACCCCTCACCTTCAACCCCTCACTCACCCTCACTCACTCACCCTCAACCCCTCACCCTTACTCACCCTCACCCTCAACCCCTCACCCTCACCCTCCCTCAACCCCTCACCCTCACTCACCCTCAACCCCTCACCCTCACTCACCCTCACCCTCACCCTCACTCACCCTCACTCTCACTCACCCTCACTCTCACTCACCCTCACTCTCACTCACCCTCACTCACCCTCACCCTCCCTCACTCACCCTCACTCACCCTCACCCTCACTCACCCTCACTCACCCTCACCCTCACTCACCCTCACCCTCACTCACCCTCAACCCCTCACCCTCACTCACCCTCACCCTCACTCACCCTCACCCTCACCCTCACTCACCCTCACCCACCCTCAACCCCTCACCCTCACTCACCCTCACCCACCCTCACTCACCCTCAACCCCTCACCCTCAACCCCTCACCCTCACTCACCCTCAACCCCTCACCCTCACTCACCCTCAACCCCTCACCCTCACTCACCCTCACTCACCCTCACTCACCCTCACTCACCCTCACCCTCACTCACCCTCACTCACCCTCTCACCCTCACTCACCCTCACCCTCACTCACCCTCACTCACCCTCACCCTCACTCACCCTCACCCACCCTCACCCACCCTCAACCCCTCACCCTCACTCACCCTCACTCACCCTCAACCCCTCACCCTCACTCACCCTCACCCACCCTCACTCACCCTCAACCCCTCACCCTCACTCACCCTCACTCACCCTCAACCCCTCACCCTCAACCCCTCACCCTCACTCACCCTCAACCCCTCACCCTCACTCACCCTCACCCACCCTCACCCTCACTCACCCTCAACCCCTCACCCTCAACGCCTCTCACCCTCACTCACCCTCACTCACCCTCAACCCCTCACCCACCCTCACTCACCCTCAACCCCTCACCCTCACTCACCCTCAACCCCTCACCCTCACTCACCCTCAACCCCTCACCCTCACTCACCCTCATTCACCCTCACTCACCCTCACTCACCCTCACTCACCCTCACCCCCTCACCCTCTCACCCTCAACCCCTCACCCTCAACCCCTCACCCTCAACCCCTCACCCTCAACCCCTCACCCTCAACCCCTCACCCTCAACCCCTCACCCTCACTCACCCTCAACCCCTCACCCACCCTCAACCCCTCACCCTCACTCACCCTCAACCCCTCACCCTCACTCACCCTCACTCACCCTCACCCACCCTCACTCACCCTCACCCACCCTCACCCACCCTCATGCCGCTTCTGCTTTGGTCGCCCACCGCATGGCCCCATTTGTGCACATTCACTTTCGTGCACACCCTTACCCGCAGCCTCTGCTTCCCGACTTCTGCCTTTTCGGGTCTCACACTCACCGCAGACCCCTTCACATGGCTCACACCCACATTTTTTTCAGGTTACCATGCCAGGTTACCTCACTCCCCTCAACCCCTCACCCTCACTCACCCTCAACCCCTCACCCTCACTCACCCTCACTCACCCTCAACCCCTCACCCTCACTCACCCTCAACCCCTCACCCTCAACCCCTCACCCTCACTCACCCTCACTCACCCTCACTCACCCTCACTCACCCTCACCCTCATTCACCCTCATTCACCCTCACCCTCACTCACCCTCACTCACCCTCACCTTCACTCACCCTCAACCCCTCACCCTCACTCACCCTCACCCTCACTCACCCTCACTCACCCTCAACCCCTCACCCTCAACCCCTCACCCTCACTCACCCTCAACCCCTCACCCTCAACCCCTCACTCACCCTCACTCACTCACCCTCAACCCCTCACCCACCCTCACCCTCACCCTCAACCCCTCACCCTCACCCTCCCTCAACCCCTCACCCTCACTCACCCTCAACCCCTCACCCTCACTCACCCTCAACCCCTCACCCTCACTCACCCTCAACCCCTCACCCTCACTCACCCTCACCCTCACTCACCCTCACTCACCCTCACCCTCACTCACCCTCACCCTCACTCACCCTCACTCACCCTCACCCTCACTCACCCTCTATCACCCTCACCCTCACTCACCCTCACTCACCCTCACTCACCCTCACTCACACTCACCCTCACCCTCACTCACCCTCAACCCCTCACCCTCACTCACCCTCAACCCCTCACCCTCACTCACCCTCAACCCCTCACCCTCACTCACCCTCAACCCCTCACCCTCACTCACCCTCACCCTCACTCACCCTCACCCTCACTCACCCTCACCCACCCTCAACCCCTCACCCTCACCCTCACCCTCACTCACCCTCACTCAACCTCACTCACCCTCAACCCCTCACCCTCAACCCCTCACCCTCACTCACCCTCAACCCCTCACCCTCACTCACCCTCAACCCCTCACCCTCACTCACCCTCACTCACCCTCACCCTCACTCACCCTCACTCACCCTCACTCACCCTCACTCACCCTCACTCACCCTCACTCACCCTCACTCACCCTCACTCACCCTCACTCACCCTCACTCACCCTCACCACCCTCACCCTCACTCACCCTCACCACCCTCACCCTCACTCACCCTCACCCTCACCCACCCTCACTCACCCTCACTCACCCTCACTCACCCTCACCGACCCTCAACCCCTCACCCTCAACCCCTCACCCTCAACCCCTCACCCTCAACCCCTCACCCTCACTCACCCTCACCCACCCTCACCCTCACTCACCCTCACCCACCCTCACCCTCACTCACCCTCAACCCCTCACCCTCACTCACCCTCACTCACCCTCACCCACCCTCACCCTCACCCACCCTCACCCTCACTCACCCTCAACCCCTCACCCTCAACCCCTCTCACCCTCACTCTCACTCACCCTCACTCACCCTCAACCCCTCACCCTCACTCACCCTCACTCACCCTCACTCACCCTCAACCCCTCACCCTCACTCACCCTCAACCCCTCACCCTCACTCACCCTCACCCTCACTCACCCTCACTCACCCTCAACCCCTCACCCTCAACCCCTCACCCTCACTCACCCTCAACCCCTCACCCTCAACCCCTCACCACCCTCACTCACTCACCCTCAACCCCTCACCCTCACTCACCCTCACCCTCACCCTCAACCCTCACCCTCACCTCCCTCAACCCCTCACCCTCACTCACCCTCAACCCCTCACCCTCACTCACCCTCAACCCCTCACCCTCACTCACCCTCACCCTCACCCTCACTCACCCTCCCTCACCCTCACCCTCACTCACCCTCACTCACCCTCACCCTCACTCACCCTCACTCACCCTCACCCTCACTCACCCTCACTCACCCTCACCCTCACTCACCCTCTATCACCCTCACCCTCACTCACCCTCACTCACCCTCACTCACCCTCACTCACCCTCACCCTCACCCTCACTCACCCTCACCCTCACCCTCAACCCCTCACCTCACTCACCCTCAACCCCTCACCCTCACTCACCCTCAACCCCTCACCCTCACTCACCCTCACTCACCCTCAACCCCTCACCCTCACTCACCCTCAACCCCTCACCCTCACTCACCCTCAACCCCTCACCCTCACTCACCCTCACCCTCACTCACCCTCACCCACCCTCAACCCCTCACCCTCACCCTCACTCACCCTCACTCACCCTCACTCACCCTCAACCCCTCACCCTCAACCCCTCACCCTCACTCACCCTCAACCCTCACCCTCACTCACCCTCACCCCTCACCCTCACTCAC